>NC_135786.1:231117500-231717500 GCF_051106095.1 Pogona vitticeps
CAAAATGCATACGATTAATGGTGTCTGGCCTCATTAATTATATGCTCCTGGCTTTCATGTCAGATACCTGTTTTATACAAAAGGTAGTAAACAGCTGGAAAAAGTAGTGGAATAAACAATTATCAAAGCAACGGCAAGCCATCTCTGTGAAGAAATAATAAACATTTGGGACTTTGTTTAGCTTTTTAAAAGAGAGAGCCCTTGACAAAGGTTTACCTACTTGGTGTGAATTTGGAGTGAGTGCTGCTTTTAGGCTGTAATCTTGAAAATGGAGCCACCATTCAGCTCTGTAGAGTTTACATCTGAGCAGACACATATATCATGGATAGGGAACTTGTGAGCCCTGATAGTGGCTGGTCTGCAACTCCCATCAGTATCATCCAGCTGATGGCCAGGTCCGCTGAGAGCTCCAGCTGAGAAACAGTTGGAAGGACAGAGGGCTTTCATCCTACTATATAAAACTCCATTGTAATTAGGTCAGAGACATGGGCAAACAGGATAAGCTGAATTTGATCAGGGACCATGCTCGGTGCTGGAAAAGGCAATTTTGGTGGACCCCAAATATTCTCTGAAAGGCCTCTTGGAGTCTAGCCAATTTTAAAAACAGTGTCTCATTCCTGTTCACTGGTCAGCCTAGCAGCTCTTGAGTTCTTCTTCATGCTGGCTCTGTAGTCCAACCAATCAGGAATCACACAACCAGCACATGACTCCATGTGGAGAATGGGTAGAGAAGGACTCCAGAGGTGGGATTATCCCTCACCCCCCCCAGTCCTTTGTCCATCTAATGAGCCTATTCATACCAGGGGGGAGTGAAACCAATGTGGAGGATATATCAGGGGTCTCCTACCAACTCTCCTCAGACTGTAGAAGCTCCTTGGATGAGTAGTGAAATGTTTCAGTCTAATGAGAAAGAATTCCAGTTGCCATAACTCAACTTCCAGACACCATGATGTCTATGTGATATGGTTATATGACAGCACAAGGTGAAAGTTGAGTGAAGGCAAAACGTAGTGTCTATAGATGTGATAGATGCACCATGGGGGGGAGTCGGTTTTGGACTGCAAATCCCATCATCATCATCATCATCATCATCATCATCATCATCATCACCACCACCACCACCACCACCACAAGAACAAGAACAAGAACAAGAACAAGAACAAGAACAAGAACAAGAACAACAACAACAACAACAACAACAACAACAACAACAACAATAATAATAATAATAATAATAATAATAATATTCTGGGGGGCAATCTTTGGGTCTGTGCAGCTGGCCCAAGGCCAACCAGGCTGGTTCTACTCACAGGAGGCGTAGTGGGGAATCAAACTCCCTACCAGATACCTAAACCACTGAGCAATCCAGCCATTAAGGGACTAATAGCCCATACTATTTCCTGCCACTCATCACCAGGTTTCAATGTGATCGCACCCAAGAGTGCAAATTATTCCTCAAGAGCTGTCTTATGTTTCATTATCTTCTTACTTTTAAATTAGGCAGCGCTAATAAAATAATCAAATTTTATGAACCTTGTTTTCTGGAAGGTAGTTTAAAAAAAAAGTCAAATTTCAGAATATAATATTCAGCATCACCAAGGCACTCTGTATCCATAGTGATTTGACTGTAATGAATTAAGTTTCCGTGCTTTAGGCTACTTGAGCAGTTCAAGCACATTAGAGATTATGCTCAAGGTTGTCCCAGTTTCCTGGGCAAGGGAGACACATTTTAGAAAAAGGGTTTCAATAAAACCTGATGTGTCCAGGATGTAAGGGGCAAGGTGACAAGATACCAAAAGGGGTTACGATGAATAGTTTTCGGAAGAGCAAATATATGATTATGAACATTTTTTTAAAAGTGATCCAAAGCAGTGGTTCTTAACTTTTGTTACTCAGATGCTTTTGAACTGCAACTCCCAGAAACCCCAGCCAGCACAGTTGGTGGTGAAGGCTTCTGGGAGTTGCAGTCCAAAACTCCTGAGTAACCCAAGGTGAAGAACCAGTGATCCAAAGGACAAATGTAAACCCTTTCTGGTTTTATAGACCTAGGCAAATTTAAATAAGTATCACAAAGACCGAGTTTACAAAAAGTTTTTAAATACCATAGGAATATCATCTTAAAACAAATGGAGACAGTTGTTGCTTAAAAGCCTGTCTGAAGAGGAAGGTCTTTGCCTGAAGACGGAAGGACAGGAGGGAGGGGGCCAACCTGGCTTCCTAGGAAAGTGCATTCCAAAGCCTGGGAGCAGCCACTGAGAAGGCCCTCTTTTATGTCCTCACCGAATGATCTCAAGAAGGTGTTTTAACCCAGAAGATCCTCCCCAGAAGATCTGGAGAACTGAGCAGCCTCATAGAGGGTGGTACAATCTTTCAAATAGTTTGGACCTAAGCTATATAAGGCTTTATCGGCAATAACCAAAACTTTGAATTGGACCCGGAGACAGACAGACAGATAGTGGAGCTGTTGTAATAAGGCAGTTACATGATCCCTGGAATCCGCACCAATCTGGCTGTAGCATTTTGAACCCGCTGAAGTTCCTCAACACTCTTCAAGGGCAGCCCCACATAGATTGCATTGTAGTAATCCAAGCAAGATGTAACTAAGGCATGTCTAACTGTACAGTAGCTAGATCAGACATCTCAAAGAACAGGCACAGCTTGCATAACCGGCTCTAGCAGGCTCAAATGCATTCCTGGCCACTGCTGAAACCTATGAATCTAGTTTCAGGGGGAGTGTAAATCCAGGCAGTACTGGCTGAATCCTTGTCCTTTGATTTGCCTTTTCATTGACCAAGAGTATGTACTTCTGTATTGTCTGGATTAAGTTTCAGTTTGTTGGGCCTCGCCCAGTCCATTGCTGACAACAGACACTAGTCTAAGCACAGAACAGCTCCCTTGGAATCAGATGGGAAGGAGAGATGAGAGTTGGGTGTCCTCAGCATACCGATGGCACTGAATCCAGACCAACCTCTCCCATCAGTTTCATGTGGATGTTGAATAACATGGGGACACCACAGGCCAGAGTGTCAAAGAGGATTCTCTCAACACCACCTTCTGAGTTCAGTTATCCAGGAAGGATTGGAACCACCATAAAACAGTACAGTGGTGCCTCGCTTAACAACATTAATTCGTTACAGCAAAATCGCTGTAGAGTGAAAACGTCGTAAAGCGAAAATAAAAAACCCATTGAAACGCATTAAAACCTGGTTAATGTGTTCCAATGGGCTAAAAACTCACCGTCCCGCGAAGATCCTCCATACGGCGGCCATTTTTGGTGCCTGTATAGCAAAGAATCCATCCCTAAGCACAGCGGGAAGCCATTTTGAGCACCCGGTGGCCATTTTGAAAACCCGACGATCAGCTGTTTTGATCGTCGTAATGCAAAGAATCGGTTCCCGAAGCAGGGAACCGATCTTTACAAAGCGAAAAAACCCCATTTAAAACATCGTTTTGCGATCGCAATTGCAAATACATAGTCATAAAATGGATTCATCGTTATACAGGGCAATCGTTAAGTGGGGCGTGACTGTACTTCTAAGACCCATCTGAGAGAGCCAGCCCAGAAGGACATCAATGGATGCCAGTGGTATCAAAAGTCACTGAGAGGTCCAATAAAAACAACAGGGACACACTTTATTTATTTATTTATTTATTTATTTATTTATTTATTTATTTATTTATTTATTTATTTATTTATTTATTTATTAAATTTATACCCCGCCCATTTAGACCCAAGTCTTCTCTGGGTGGCTAACAATAAAAATGGCATAAAAGCGATATAATAAAATAGAGAACAGCAACAATGATATCATTCAAGATGGGGAAAAGATAAAAAATAATCAAGTGATGACAGGAGGGAAAGCCTGCCTAAAGAGCCAGGTCTTAAGTTGGCTCTTAAAAACACCCAGCAAGGCAGCCAGGCAGATCTCTGAAGGGAGACTGTTCCAATGGTGAGGGGCCACTGCCGAGAAGGCCCGGTTTCTTCTTCTTTCCCTCCGGGCCTCCCTCGGCGTTAGGCCCCTCAGGTACCCTTCCTGGCTAGAGCAAACAATGTGAGTAGATCTAGGTGGGAGGAGGCTTTATATGTCATCATTAATCCAGCCTGGAACCAGACCAAGATGGATCTAGATAATCTATCCAGGAACATTGCCACATGCTTTAAAAGCTTGCCCCCAAAAGTGGAATATTGGAGACTGGCTGATGGTTATTGATGGCTGACAAAACGGGATGCTAGTATGATGGCACTGGGCATTCATTGGCAAGTGCCATGGGAGATGTGGAAGAGGCCCTGTCAGGCCACAACATCATAAAAATGACACCGCAGCCTCCCTCCATCCTGCTGAAATGTGAAATGAGCAGTTACTGGGAGGTATATAGGTTCTGGTGACCTCTTTCCAAGTCCTCCTCTCAGTCTCAGTGGTTGAACTTCCCAGGAATGTTCTGGTGTTCCATACATGGCTCAGCGGTCAGTCTCGTCCTCTGGTGGGGCTTCCTCCTGGAGCTACTGTTTTAAACCCAAGTACTATCATGCACAATTTGTTTGTGTGTGTGTGTGTGTGTGTGTGTGTGTCTCCCATTATGGGGACAATGGGGGTGTCCCGCTACACCCTTTGATCAAAATCCAAATGAAAAAAAGAACAAAAGAAAACAAAAACCAAGTGGCACCTTAAAGACTTATTATTACATTTTAATGTTAGCTTTCATTACCCAAGTCCACTTCTTCAGACATAGAGAATAAAATGAAATACGGAATTCACAAGTAAAACATGCAAGGCATTCTTTGGTTTTAAGAGTCGTGGGTGTGAGGTTGCGTCTCGTGGGCAGTCATTTATGACCTATGTTTGATGTTCAGTTCTATTGCAAACTTTCTCACAGGAGACAGAAAACAGATAACGAGAGAAGAGGAAAAAAGAAGGGAGAATGGGGTGGAGGTATCGAGAAGACCTGTCACTGGCTCCCAAAGACATACAGATATCTCTGATTCAATCCATTTTGCTGTTGTTAGCCAAAGACATTGCACACATCCCTAACGTGGAGGATGTGAAGATGAATCTCTCCCCATGATGTCAAAGTTTGGCCTGGCCATTTTGACTCTGGTGTTCCCAGAGCCCCCTCCAAAAAAAGACCCTTCCCATCTCTGCACATTCAATAAAGCTATTCATTACCCCTTGAATTTGAAAACCTGTCCCTTGGTGTTGTTACCAGAGGCTACTAGAACCTCAATGAAGACATGGTGCTAGTTTGCTGATAATGAGCCTATTTTACTGCTCCGTGAACATGGGCTAAATATATTGTAAGGAAATTTAATCATTGTTAGGTTATTGTTTCCAGCTCCTTTGGCCCTAAGAACTTTTATTTTAAAGGAAGGAACATATTGTTCATTCATTATTGATCTCACCTGCTACTTTTAGTGACAACGTGTGTTAGGAAGACAGGCAGCAAGAGGGTCCACAGAAAGCTTAATTTTTTCTGACATTCCACTCTCCGGGAAACTGGTTCCTGTCCTTTCCACTTAGTTTAAACATGTTAAGAACGTCGCCCTTTAGCCTATTGTGTCAAAAAGCAAGGAAGAATGTGTCAAGCTGGAAATGACAGTGTTCTTCACAAGCTATAAATAATAGTATCTATTTATTTA
Source organism: Pogona vitticeps (assembly GCF_051106095.1). Lineage (NCBI taxonomy): Eukaryota > Metazoa > Chordata > Lepidosauria > Squamata > Agamidae > Pogona > Pogona vitticeps. The sequence goes on from NC_135786.1 coordinate 231,123,136, forward strand.
CTGCTAAAATATAGCTGTCCTTAAGATTTCCCAGGGCAGTTCGTAAAGAGAGCAATTGAAAATGATTAAAAACAGATGATCACCACTCTTTCCAAATTCACTAGGGCCTTGAGCCAATCCATGCAGTTGGCTCAAGGTAGAAGCAAGACGTAGCCAGCTGGAATGCCCTACCAGCTTCCACTGAGAAGAAAGAAGAATATCCTCAGAAGAAGACATCACAGTGGCTGGCGTTAGCATGCCTGAGGTTCGAGAACAGTCAGAGGATATGGTCCAGATACCATGGCATCAACTCTAAAGAAGATGCCTCAAAGTTAAGACTCCAAACCCCATCTATGCATCCTCCAAAATCATCCTCAGGAGTGGAAATTACTTCCTGTCCACATAAGAGGCCAAAGAAGAGATGTTAGGAGGTGGTTACATTGCATTAAAAAAAGACTATTTAATTTGGATTCAGCCTCTTTTGAATTGCTGTAGAAACAGGGGGAAACAGAAGACATGTGCAAGAGCAGATTAATTTAACGGGGAACAATGTTTTATGGAATGGCAGGGAGTTTTTATTTTATTTTAACATGGATGTGGAGTCAACTTATTTAAATCGATCCCCTCTATGTAAATGCCTCTGTCTGCATTGACCAGGCATGTACTCCTACGGTTGCTGTCTTAAAAGGGGAGTAGGGGAGAATTCTGGCCACCAAGTACCCTGCAGGAGGCCCCTGCCACTCGATCATTCACTCACCCAAATCCTCTTCCAGTCCCAGAGTGAGGGTTGGGGGTATGGATGAGGCAAGATCAACTCAAGGAGGCATCTTTCCACCGAGCCAACACACGAACCCTGGAACAGGCGGCTGAAAGGCAAGCGGGCAAAATGTCACTCCCACCACCACCACGCCACCTTTTCTCTTCCCCCCCTCCAGCCAGCCAGTTTCATCCGTTGTCTCCGGTGCCCCGGCTATGTGTATATGTGTGTTTTGTTTGTCCGTTTGCAGCGTGTGTCAGCTCCCCATGGTTGCTGGGCTCTTCAGCAACATGTGTCAGCACTCACAAGATGCCACTGTGTGTGCAGAACCCTCCTTGGGGCACACACACTCAGGGTACACACACACACACACACACACACACACACACAACTCCCCACCTGCCTCTCTGTATTCCAGCTCTAGCTTGGAGATAGAAAGGACATGCATCTGGCAAGGGTGTCCCTTCGAAAACACCAAACTAAATGTTTTTTTCAGGGGGACACAAACTGTGATACAAATAACATGTGACTCAGAGTCGATTTAAATTCACACCAAAACATAATTCAAACTATTGCTTTAATGTAAACAGGCCCTCAGTCGGCATTTGTTTGTTTGTTTGTTTGTTTGTTTGTTTATACCCCGCCCATCTAGCCTAAAAGACCACTCTAGGCGGCATTCATTTGGTAGCTTCCTTTCCCCTGTATTCAGTCTGGCAGGGGAAACAAAAACACAGGGGCAGATAACATAACATAGACACAGATTAGGGTCCTGTCGATGGTCCAGGAAGGGGTAAAAGGTAAAGGTAAAGATTCCCCTTGACAATTTTTGTCCAGTCGTGTTCGACTCTAGGGGGCGCTGCTCATCCCCGTTTCCAAGCCATAGAGCCAGCATTTTGGTCCAAAGACAATCTTCCGTGGTCACATGGCCAGTGCGACTTAGACACGGAACGCTATTACCTTCCCACCGAGGTGGTCCCTATTTATCTACTTGCATTTGCATGCTTTCGAACTGCTAGGTTGGCGGGAGCTGGGACAAGTGACGGGCGCTCACTCCGTCACGTGGATTCGATCTTACGACTGCTTGGTCTTCTGACCCTGCAGCACAGGCTTCTGCGGTTTAGCCCGCAGCACCACCACGTCCAGGAAGGGGTACGGACACTAAACAGTCCTTCAGTGGAAGTCTGTCCTCCAGTTGATGAAGGACCATATCTAAATTATCTCCTTTTATTCTACTGGGAATATACCTTGAAACAGAGAAAGAGCCCATGTTTACCTTTTAAGGACCAATCACAAAACCAGAAGGAAGCTTGTTTGCAACATGCAGAATGACACACAGGGGCAGAAACAGAACTCTGCTCTTAGCAACTTCTTGACTATATAGTCTAGTTCTTCCCTGTGATGATTTCAGCAGCTGAGTCCAGGCTCTGAGATGCAATTAAGGAAGAAGCAGCATGTGGTGAAGCCTTTGGCTTTTCCACAAATACTTTTTGATGCATATATTAACACAAGCGCTGGTGGATCGTGGCAGAGCCATGGTTTAATAAATGCGCCGATAAAATAATAGGATTTACAGCTACTAGGATTTAGCTGTAAATCTGCTGCAATGGGGATTGCTAGTTTTCAGCTTTCCATGCACATTCAGGCCACAGGGAAATACTGGTGTCCCTTTTGAAAACCATACATCACAGGTTCTACCTCTGTAATTTTAGCTCACTGCATCCCTGATGCCACAGCTGAAGACTGATGTGGCCAGTCTCACTGTGGCCAGTCTTTCAGCAGTTGCACATCCTTTATTATTTTATTTTATTTTTAAAGCTATATCTACGAGGGATGTTGCACTCTTTGGTTGCTCATTCTGTCTCATGTACTGACATATATAAATTACTGGCATTCCCAGCATCCCTCATTTATTAGTAGCAGGAACTAAGAGCTAAGAACTAAGCACCATGTCACCCAAGGTGGCTGAGGGAGTGTTGGGAAACCTGTTTGACCTCGTGGCCAGATTGACTCCAGACCATCAGACCCGGGGCTGCGGGCCAGCAGTAGGTGAGGTGGACGCCAAACGCCCTCTTCTAAGGAGACCCAACCATAATTTACAAGACTGGCAGAGGTCACTCCTCTTTTTGAAGGTGTTCTCTGGCTGATGCACCACCGCCCAGTCTGATTCTGATTCAAAGACAAAAGAAAAAAATCGGACGCAGATCAGGGAAATCGGAAATGGATTGTCCAATAAATATAGGGAAGCAAGTAACAGACACTTGACACACTAGATACCAACAACATGGACACCAAGTTTTGAGTCATAAGACATCAGAGAGCAGCATGTCTGCAGCAGAGCAGCATCAGCCTTCATTATCATGAACTGGCAACCCACAGAGATAAAGAAACGATGGATTTTTCTCCATAGAGTCAAACTGTTTTGGCTGGCAGAGAACTTTGTTAAATGTCTTGTTGTGTGTCGGAATATGCCGAAAGGCTAAGGAATGTATTGTACAATCACATTGTTTGACTTTTAAGTGTAACCCTTTTAAGTTCTATTTGCTTGCTATCGATGAATCTTGCAAACCCAATTTCACAAAATCAATCTCTTCATATTTGCATTTATATAACAGACAATATGAGCAATCCTAACAACAAGAGAATGCTACAGTTTGTCCACCCAAGCCCTTGGCAACGGCGCCAATGCAGGAGTTGCTTGCAGAATTTGCAAAGTTCAAGTGTCCCTTTGATTTCAAAGTCAGATAAAAATCCAAGATATCTCCCACAACTGAGGCGCTGGTCACACAAGGGAAATGTTCTCTAGTTCTGATACTTTCCATACCTCTGTTGTACTGATTAATGGTCATGTGGTATATATACCAGGGTGAATGTCCCAGCAACATTTAGTATTACCATTTTATTTCCAGTTGTTTAAATCTTTATGGCCGGCAACATCGTGGTACTGGTTCATTTTTTTCTCTTGTTTCAAGAGGCAATTTAGCCTCTTGATTCATATTCTAGCTAGACTAGCCAGACAGACGGAGAGAGGGAGGGAGGGATGGACAGATGAAGGGAGGGAGGGAGGGAGGGAGGGAGGGATGGACAGATGGACGGAGGGAGGGAGGGAGGGAGGGACGGACGGACGGACGGATGGACAAGACAGACAGAGAGAGAGAGAGAGACAGACAGACAGTTTGACAGATAGATAGATAGATAGATAGATAGATAGATAGATAGATAGATAGATAGATAGATAGATAGATAGATAGATAGATAGATAGATAGATAGATAGATAGATAGATAGATAGATAGATAGATAGATAGATAGATAGATAGATAGATAGATAGATAGATAGATAGATAGATAGATAGATCAGAAAGAGGATTCTGTTTAGGAAAGTGACATACAATTTCTAGCCCTCTAGGGGTTACAAAAACACTTCAATTGTCCCTTTTCAGGCTAGAAGTTCCTGCATTTTTGGATTTAAACACGATTTAAGCTCTTGCCTGTAAATGCTTATGATTGAGATATATTTTCCTGACCTAAATATTTGTCTGCAGCCTGAGTATACATTTCATATATTTTTGAGCATTTGTGCCTAGAGTTTTTTAAATAGCCATAAGTCTGATTTCTGCATAACTGGGTTGTGCCTGCTCTTAAAAAGTTACCTGTTTTCAATAACTCTTGGGGTTTTATGCATAGGAGCAACGTAGATGAATAATGAATAATAAGGCAATTTGTTGTTACTTGAATAATTATTTTTTCTACCTGGGAAAAAAGTAAGATGTAGTAAGAAAGTAAGGTTTAATTGTTTCACCATGAGTGAAACAATTAAACCATCAAAGCTACCTTGATACCCCAATGAGCATTGATACAATTGTCAGACGTTATGTGGTTCACAATGGAATTAACTCTATCAGGGATAAATTTCAACTGTCATGGATCACCACAGGCTCAAACTACTTAGGGATGTTGCACAATTTTATAGTGCTCTGAAAGTCAATTATTGAGTGCCATACCTCTGACCTTGACACACAGACTCAATTAACAATTAACAAAGCAAAGACTGTTGCTTATATACTGCCCCATAGTGCTTAAAGCTCTTTCTGGGTGGTTTGAAATTTAGTTAGGTGAGCTACACATTGTCCCCTCTTCTGCCCGCCCACTGTGACCTAGGTACTCAAATCATTGGACTAAAAATGAGGAAAGGTTGAGTCAACCTTGAATCTAGAATCAAACTCAGGTCAGGAGAAGAGTCTTTACTGCAATACTGCAGTTTTACCACTGTGCCAAAAGACCCAACAGCAGGCACAGAAGGTACACAGGTCATGCTCTTCCTCACATGAGTAGAGATGTTTTGTAATCCTGTTTAAATGATTTTAAAAATTTCTAATTTTGCACCTGTACTTACAAGTCAGTATATACAGTTTTATGCAAATCTATGTTCTATGCAGATTGAGACAGCAGCCACGAAATTAAAAGACGCCTGCTTCTTGGGAGGAAAGCAATGACAAATCTTGACAGCATCTTAAAAAGCAGAGACATCACCTTGCCAACAAAAGTCCGAATAGTCAAAGCTATGGTTTTTCCTGTCGTGATGTATGGAAGTGAGAGCTGGACCATAAAGAAAGCAGACTGCCGAAGAATTGATGCCTTTGAATTGTGGTGCTGGAGGAGGCTCTTGAGAGTCCCCTGGACTGCAAGGAGAATAAACCTATCAATTCTAAAGGAAATCAACCCTGAGTGCTCACTGGAAGGACAGATCCTGAAGCTGAGGCTCCAGTACTTTGGCCATCTCATGAGAAGAGAAGACTCCTTGGAAAAAACCTTGATGTTAGGAAAGTGTGACAGCAAGAGGAGAAGGGGACAACAGAGGATGAGATGGCTGGACAGTGTCATTGAAGCTACCAACATGAAATTGACACAACTACGGGAGGTGGTGGAGGATAGGAGGGCCTGGCGTGATCTGGTCCATGGGGTCACGAACAGTCGGACACGACTAAAAGAAACTAATGTTCTTTTTCGTCCTCGTTGGTGGTGTGGAAATGGCTGCCTTAGACACAGCCCACAGTGTCCTTATCTGTAGGTTTGTAATAGGTTTTTTGTAAAAGGCATTTTTTTCCATGCAAAGCAAACTGGGCACTCTGTTCCTATCACTTGTCATTAAGAATTGCAAAATGGATGGGCGCGTTGTTGTCTCGCCAGCTAAAACTGAACACGTCAGAGCCACCGTTTGGCCATTTCTGGTGCAGCCTTGCTTCTTTGCAAAAATTGTGTACCACTGAATATCCTCTTAGAGGACAACTCCAATTTATTAAAAGGTCTCTTTGCCACCCTCTCTCGCTTATAAAAGCAATCACCTTCTACACACCTTACCGAGTTTGGGTTCATTTCATGCAAGAATAACCCTGGTCTGATGATCAAAACAGGTGTCGCACTGCTGCAGGACATAAATTGCCATGGACTAAATAGATTTGGGCATGACAGACTGCGAAGCATCTCAGTATTTCAAGTATAAAAGCTGAGGAGCAGTGTTGTACCCATCCTGGCATGTAAATCTGTCAACCGTGATTGCTAGTGTGGAATTCAAGGAGATGCTAGAGAATTTTTTTAAAAAAAAATCTGCAAAGCACAAAGGATCCAACTCCAGGTGAATTGTTGCTCCTCGGTTGTTTATCACTGGGCTTATTTGACTGTACCTTTGCAAACGCCTTCCATGGGCCCTGTTCATTTACCTTTAAGGACTCTGTATTCATCATTATAATTGCATTTGCAGAGTGAGGGTTTGTCCTGCATGCATATGTGCCTTGAAGCCATAGGCATAATTAGTGACCCAGCAGTCCAGAGGAGGACAAAGAAAAATTTCCACAACACAAAGAAGCTAGATTTGCAATAAGGATGTAGAAATATTTTAAAAAAACTTGGTGAAACATCAGCCACTTAGTCTGGTGGATCCCTTAAAGGGCTGGGGCTCACCAAATTCGGAATTTGGAAAATCTTTGTGCCATGGTGGGGACAAATTCAAGTGACCACAAACCACTTCGTTTTTCACTCTTGCAGAAACGGGTTCAGACTGATGGGTCACTTTCGCACAAAGTCTGCTCTGGGTTTGCCAGTGAATTGGTAAAAGAGGGAGGATAAATCGGATGAGATATTAACAGAAATATGTATTTGGTCAATCCTTTATCCAGTTTCTACAGCTATTTGTGGAGGTAAAGAGACACGCAGATTAAACCCATGTTTTCCTGTAAGTAACAAATAATAAAATAAGTGATGCAGTTGAGAAAAAATAACATCCTATGACAAACAGAGGTCAGCCTACACAGTCCCAGGTTGCCCCCAGAAGAAGGGAATGGATAAGCAACTTCCGAGTATTCTCTACATAGAAAACCCTGAAAACTGCAACCATAAGTCAGAACTGACTTGATGGCACATTATTATTAGAAGAGGAGTAGGGTCTGGGTGCAATTTAGCTTGCTGCTCCCAGTACAGAGTGAGGTCTTGTCCTGTTGCCAGTGTTGATGTAAAAGTCACTTCCTGTCCAGTTTCCTTCTGTATGTTGAATTAGGTGGCAGAGCAGCACCTTGGCATTTGCCTTACATAAAGAATCATCTCAGGTCATCCCAGGACATGAGTGCCAACCATGGAATGTCTCTCCTCCCGGGGGACACTTTGCAAGGTCTGACCCGCCACCTCTATCAACCACCAGCCCTGCAGGCAGAAGGTCCTCCCAGCACCATATGTTTGTGACCGTGGTCTCCTGCTCTCACCCCGGCAGGAAAGAGGCAACCCTGATTCACTCCGCTTAGAAAAGGAGCATCTGTAAGCCAACGACATGCATCAAACCCAGAATGTGGGCTTATGTTTCACAGGGGAGTCTATTGTGTTTTCTCCTGCAACAGCCCATTTGGTAAGGATGCAAGACTTCCCTATTGGAGCCGCAATCTCTCTCCATCCTCTGAATGTGATTACAGTCCATTTCATTCCATAATAGGTTTCTTTTATTATTCCCTGAGGCATGCAAATCAAATTTTACTCAGTACCCAAATCTTTGTTCTACAATGAATGTTGGCTTCAAGTGCAATGGGGGGAAAATGGCTCTGCTCTTGAATGAAACCCATGTTAATAGCACCTCTCTCTCTCTCTCTTTCTCTCTCCTGCTTCCCCACCTCCCAATTTGAGAGTAAACATCTGTCCAAGTTTATTTGCTTCACCAGAAAGGCAGGAGTTCATCTTCAGGGAAAGAGGATGATAAAGGCAAGACAGATTACCTCACAATAATAACTTTCCCATCTAAATGTTTAATTAGATCCAGGGCTGCCGAGACAGGAAATTAGTTCAGCATCCATCTGTCCTGGGGTTGCGAAATGGCAAAGAGGACAGGCTGCCTCAGCAAACTGGATTAAAGTAGCAACTTTAAAGAAGAAGAAGAAGGCTGTCTCAATCCGCTTAAATGGATGTCAGAAAACTAGATCAAACATCACGAGCACATCTGGTCGGTGGTTTCATTTAGAAAAGTGATCGGCAACTGCTGGCCAAGAGGCCATATCCAGCTCATATTTAGCTAGCATTTGGCCCAACATACTGTTATGCCTTTTCGGTAGATGAAATGAGCTTCCTCCCCACTTATGGCTTTCATAAATGGAAGGACTACGAGCTCCTACATTAGCAATAAACATTGATGTCATGCTGAAACAGTTCTTTAAAAAACGATCTTTATATGGGCATTACCTAAGACCGCACCAAAATCATTTTTTGTCTACTGTTCTGAGTCCCAGACCAGGAATTCTTTGTACCTCTCAGTGAAAAGACACCCCGCAGTTTCACTTTAGCAGGAGTGGGAGTGTTTTCTTTAAGTCTTGTTTACTCTAAAAGCAGCAACAGCAGAATGTCATAGAATCATAGGGTCATAGAATAAGGGAGTTAGAAGGGGCCTATAAGGACATAGATGGACATGAACATCACTGCTGTAATTTTTTTTCTCTGTTTGTGAAATACTCTCATTGCCACACACTTCTGAAACAACTGTGGTTTAAGGAAAGCAGGAGCATGTTTCATTCCCAGCCTGATGTCCTAATCTTTTTTTAAAATGGAAAGAAAGCATGCCTGTTAAAGTTGTAGCAGAGTGGTTCCTCTGCCTTGTTATTGTCATTATTTGCTGTCAAGTCATATCTGCCTTCATTCTCGATGAATGAGAGATCTCTAACATGTCCTGCCCTTAACTGCTGTGCTCAGCTCTTGCAAAGTCAAGCTTGTGGGAGTCAATCCGTCCCAGATTTTGTCTTCCTCTTTTCCTGCTGCCTTTCACCTTTCCCAGCATTAATGTGTTTTCCAGAAAATCTTGTCTTCCCATCATATGCCCGAAGTAGAACAGCCACACTTTGAATATTTGTATCTCCTGATTTGATTTGCTCTAGGACCAACTTGTTCATTCTTAACCAAGCATGGAAACTCATAGTTCCCACGCACCATGGGGAACTATGATCATGAACCTCTCTTATCAGGGGATGGCAGCTGTAGCTATCCAGATGTTTCCAGCCTACAGCTCCCTTTAGCTCAAGAATGCCAAAGGAGAAGAATTCTGGAAGTTACAGACCAAAAACATCTGGAGATAAATAGTTGCCTATCTGTACTGTACTTTGGAGTAAGATGAAGTGTTCTTCAAACCATTACTGTTGAAAGCTATAAGAAGCCAGGTGTCTTCATCTTTACATTTCCATAAACCTGTTATTCATAATCATTAAGGATTGAATGCATTTCTGGAGCTCCTGTCAGGACATCTGGGATGTTCTGGAGTGGAATTAAAAATAAAGGTCATCAGAGGTTTTCCTTTAAATGCTTGTTGTTGGAATCAATGTTTGTTGAAGTTCTCTGTCTTGCCTCTTCATCAAATGGACACCTCCAAAAATCCAAGAAAGAACCCGAGAAACAAGCAGAACCCAAACAAACTTATACGTCGCCTGCTGTTATGCGCTGTCAAGTCTCTTCTGAGTAACGGTGACCCTATGAATTAATGATTCCAAATGCCCTGTCATCAAGAACCCTGCTCAGGTCTTGCAAAATCAAGCCTTAGACATCCTTTATTAAATATATCCATTTCACTTTAGCTGGAGAGCCAGGATCTTACCTGCTGTTATGAGCAAAGCAAAGCAAAAGCAAAGCAAAGTGTGCTGCTTATATACCACCCCATAGTACTTCAAGCACTCTATGGGTGGTCGACAAGTTAATTATGCAGGCTACACATTGCCCCCCCCCTCAGCAAGCTGGGTCCTCATTTTACCGACCTCGGAAGGATAGAAGGCTGAGTCAACCTTGAGCCGGCTACCTGGGATCGAACCCCAGGTCGTGAGCACAGTTTTGGCTGCAGTACCTAAAACATTTACAACCCTATCAGTGCCCAGCAGCCTAAACCCAGGGAAACCTGAGGTCAGGTCACCTTCTGAGATCCAGATGCAGCTATCTTTGTCTTCAGAAGTCATATCATTGAGTACTGGAAATAGAGATTCTTCTGTGGCAAACTCTCCATTTACAACTCAATTGAATGGGCAAAAAGCAAGCACGTTGACCAACAGTACAGGTCCCATAGGAATTCTCTGGCCATCATTCTAATAGGCTGGCAATATGCTTTATTTTAGGGGGGGGGGGAATCTCTCAGCAAGATTTGTCTAGCTTCAGACCAGGTTTTTTACATGCAGCTGTTTCACCTCAATGCATTTGGAGCAAACTTCCTTATTCTAGAGTCCTTAGACTACAGCACCAATCACCCCCAACAACCAAGACTTTTAGGTTGGAGAGGTTTGCAATCCCAAGGTGGAAGAAAGACGGATGGAAGAGCATGAACCTCATCCATCGACTGAGCATTGTGTCATTGTTCCAGAGAACTCAAAAGTTCCAATTGCATGGGGAAAATGTTCATGTGCAGCTGTGTATTCACTAAACAGAACGGATGATGTTCCTAATAATCTGTGTAATCTGGGAAGCAGTGTTGAGTAGATCTTTGTGTCTGATAAGACCCAGGTTCACATCCTTGTCCAGCTGTGGAATTCCATGGATGGCCCTTGGCTACGCTGATATTTATGCAACGTAGAATGTATGTTTATGTGTATCTGGATATATGAAGGTGTGTCTACATGTTTATGAATATTTATGATGTGCAGAATGTGATATTTGTGCAGAATGTCTTTAACCAATCAGAATGTTTCCATGGTAAGCCAGGCTGCTATAAAAGGCAGTATCAGCCAGGAGCCTGCTTAACACTGTAGACCACTGTGAGATGTGTTAGAATCCATTATGGGTTTATACGGTATGTAGACTGATCTACAGATGATGTCAGAAAGTGAGGAGGAATTAAAGAACCTCTTAATGAGGGTGAAAGAGAAGATCGCAAAAAATGGTCTGAAGCTCAACATCAAAAAAAACCCTAAGATCATGGCCACTGGTCCCATCACCTCCTGGGAAATAGAAGGGAAGATATAGAGGCAGTGACAGATTTTACATTCTTGGGCTCCATGATCACTGCAGATGGAGACAGCAGCTATGAAATTAAAAGACGCCTGCTTCTTGGGAGGAAAACAATGACAAACCTAGACAGCATCTTAAAAAGCAGAGACATCACCTTGCCAACAAAAGTCCGAATAGTCAAAGCTATGATTTTTCCAGTAGTGATGTATGGAAGTGAGAACTGGACCATAAAGAAAGCAGACCGCCAAAGAATTAATGCTTTTGAATTGTGGTGTTGGAGGAGGCTCTTGAGAGTCCCCTGGACTGCAAGGAGAACAAACCTATCCGTTCTGAAGGAAATCAACCCTGAGTGCTCCCTGGAAGGACAGATCCTGAAGCTGAGGCTCCATGACTTTGGCCATCTCATGAGAAAAAAAGACTCTCTGGGAAAAACCCTGATATTGAGAAAGTGTGAAGGCAAGAGGAGAAGAGGATGAGATGGTTGGACAGTGTCATCGAAGCGACCAATATGAATTTGACCCAACTCCGGGAGGCAGTGGAAGACAGGAGGGCCTGCCGTGCTCTGGTCCATGGGGTCCCAAAAAGTCAGACATGACTTAACAACTAAACAACAACAAAAGACTGATCTACAGGGTCTCACGCTATGTCCCTCAGACACTCAGACTGAAATATAGATGTAATTTGATCACATGTACAAGGGCTTGCTAAAGTATTACAAATACAATAATATTACAAAGTGATAACTAACACGCCAAGCCATTGAGCTCACATGAACCTCTAATGATAAAGACGAGTCCAGGAGCACCTCCAAACTACGTACCCGTTTTGTGATCAAATGAAAGTGAAATACTTGTGAAGAAGAGTTCTCCCTTGTGTTTTCGTTATGAATGAAATCCCAATAAAAAAGGTCTTCATTGGAAACAAATGTATTTTTTTTCCTGGAGAGGTTCACACTTTGCAGCTAATGGAGCGACTAACTCCAGACGCTGTTGATGTGCAGCTTCCATCCATCACAGCCAACAGTGGGGCAGAATAAGAATTGCAGTTCAGCAGCATCTAGAAGGCAACTTACACTGCATATTGACTACTGGTGGTGTGAAAACAAGCCTATAGGGAGCTCCCATGATACTACATTGCAAGAATGTTGAGAAGACAGATCAGCCATTCTGAACCCTGTTGGAGGAAGGAGGAAAAAAATTTATGCAAGCCCTCCTTTATATTTCAGCAATATTTTGTTGCAGAGTTTTGAAGTTTGGTTTTTAAAAAACTGTGCAGGAAAACAGCAGGGACTTAGAGAGCAGAATTAGATTCAAGTCTCTGCACAGCAGATCACCTGTAAGTGATCATCAATTGGCACTTACAGTCTCAAAAACTCACTCAGAATAATAGGTAAGAGAATGAAATTAAAAATATCCATTAACTTACAGTTGAATAGATCGAAACAACATACTGTATTTAAAAAAATGACTGCTTACAAACTTTTAGCAGCAGGCCCCAACAGATTTACAGCCTGCTTCCAACAAGCTCCTACAGCATGTGTGTGTGTGTGTTTAGTCGTTTAGTCGTGTCCGACTCTTCGTGACCCCATGGACCAGAGCACGCCAGGCCCTCCTGTCTTCTACTGCCTCCCGGAATTGTGTCAGGTTCATGTTGGTTGCTTCGCAGACACTGTCCAGCCATCTCATCCTCGGTCGTCCCCTTCTCCTCTTGCCATCACACCTTCCTAACATCAAGGTTTTTTCCAAGGACTCTTTTCTTCTCATGAGATGGCCAAAGTACTGGAGCCTCAGCTTCAGGATCTGTCCTTCAAGTGAGCATTCAGGGTTGATTTCCTTTAGAACTGATAGGTTTGTTCTCCTTGCAGTCCAGGGGATTCTCAAGAGTCTCCTCCAGCACCACAATTCAAAGGCATCAATTCTTCGGCGGTCTGCTTTCTTTACGGTCCAGCTCTCACTTCCATACATCACGACAGGAAAAACCATAGCTTTGACTATTCGGACTTTCGTTGGCAAGGTGATGTCTCTGCTTTTCAAGATGCTGTCAAGATTTGTCATTGCTTTCCTCCCAAGAAGAAGGCGCCTTTTAATTTCAGGGCTGCTGTCTCCATCTGCAGTGATCATGGAGCCCAGGAAGATAAAATTTGACACTGCCTCCATATCTTCCCCTTCTATTTCCCAGGAGGTGATGGGACCAGTGGCCATGATCTTAGTTTTTTTGATGTTGAGTTTCAGACCGTTTTTTGCACTCTCCTCTTTCACTCTCATTACAAGGTTCTTTAATTCCTCCTCACTTTCTGCCATCAGAGTGGTATCATCTGCATATCGGAGGTTGTTGATATTTCTTCCGGCAATCTTAATTCCGGCTTGGGTTTCTTCCAGTCCAGCCTTCCGCATGATGTATTCTGCATATAAGTTAAACAAGCTGGGGGACAATATACAGCCTTGCCATACTCCTTTCCCAATTTTGAACCACTCAGTTGTTCCATGACCAGTTCTAACTGTTGCTTCCTGTCCCACATATAGGTTTCTCAGGAGACAGATAAAGTGGTCAGGCACTCCCATTTCTTTAAGAACTTGCCATAGTTTGCTGTGGTCCACACAGTCAAAGGCTTTTGCATAGTCAATGAAGCAGAAGTAGATATTTTTCTGGAACTCTCTGGCTTTCTCCATAATCCAGCGCAAGTTAGCAATTTGGTCTCGAGTTCCTCTGCCTCTTCGGAATCCAGCTTGTACTTCTGGGAGTTCTCGGTCCACATACTGCTGAAGCCTACCTTGTAGGATTTTGAGCATAACCTTGCTAGCGTGCGAAATGAGTGCAATTGTACGGTAGTTGGAGCATTCTTTGGCACTGCCTTTCTTTGGGATTGGGATGTAGACTGATCTTTTCCAATCCTCTGGCCACTGTTGAGTTTTCCAAACTTGCTGGCATATTGAATGTAGCACCTTAACAGCATCATCTTTCAAGATTTTAAATAGTTCAACTGGAATGCCATCACCTCCACTGGCCTTGTTGTTAGCCAGGCTTTCTAAGGCCCACTTGACTTCGCTCTCCAGGATGTCTGGCTCAAGGTCAGCAACTACATTGTCTGGATTGTTCGGGATATCCAAATCTTTCTGATATAATTCCTCAGTGTATTCTTGCCACCTCTTCTTGACGTCTTCTGCTTCTGTTAGGTCCCTTCCATTTTTGTCTTTTATCATGTTCATCTTTGTGCAAAATGTTCCTCTAATATGTCCAATTTTCCTGAACAGATCTCTGGTCTTTCCTTTTCTGTTATCTTGCTCTATTTCTTTGCATTGTTCATTTAAGAAGGCCCTCTTGTCTCTCCTTGCTATTCTTTGGAAGTCTGCATTCAAGTTTCTGTAACTTTCCCTATCTCCCTTGCATTTTGCTTCCCTTCTCCTCTCTGCTATTTCTAAGGCCTCGTTGGACAGCCACTTTGCTTTCTTGCATTTCCTTTTCTTTGGGATGGTTTTCGTTGCTGCCTCCTGGACAACGTTACGAGCCTCTATCCAAAGTTCTTCAGGCACTCTGTCCACCAAATCTAGTTCCTTAAATCTGTTCTTTACTTCCACTGTGTATTCATAAGGGATTTGGTTTAGATTATACCTGAGTGGCCCAGTGGTTTTTCCTAATCTCTTCAGTCTAAGCTTGAATTTTGCTATGAGAAGCTGATGATCAGAACCGCAGTCAGCTCCAGGTCTTGTTTTTGCTGACTGTATAGAACTTCTCCATCTTTGGCTGCAGAGAATATAATCAATCTGATTTCGATATTGCCCATCTGGTGCTTTCCATGTATAGAGTCGCCTCTTGTGTTGTTGGAAAAGAGTGTTTGTGATGACCAGCTTATTCTCTTGACAAAACTCTATTAGCCTTTGTCCTGCTTCGTTCTGAACTCCAAGGCCAAACTTCCCTGTTGTTCCTTTTATCTCTTGGCTCCCTACTTTAGCATTCCAGTCCCCTAGAATGAGAAGAACATCTTTCTTTGGTGTCAGTTCTAGAAGGTGTTGTAAATCTTCATAGAAGTGTTCAATTTCAGTCTCCTCAGCAATGCTGGTTGGTGCATAAACTTGGATTATTGTGATGTTGAATGGTCTGCCTTGGATTCGTATTGACATCATTCTATCATTTTTGAGATTGTATCCCATTACAGCTTTTCCCACTCTTTTGTTGACTATGAGGGCTACTCCATTCCTTCTACGGGATTCTTGCCCACAGTAGTAGATATGATAATCATCTGAGCTGAATTCGCCCATTCCTGTCCATTTTAGTTCACTGATGCCCAGGATGTCGATGTTTATTCTTGCCATCTCCTGTTTGACCACCTCCAGCTTCCCAACGTTCATAGATCTTATATTCCAGGTTCCTATGCAGTATTCTTCTTTGCAGCATTGGATTTTCCTTTCACTTCCAGGCACGTCCACAGCTGAGCGTCCTTTCGGCTTTGGCCCAACCACTTCATTAGCTCTGGAGCTACTTGTACTTGTCCTCCACTCTTCCTCAGTAGCATGTTGGACGCCTTCCGACCTGAGGGGCCCATCTTCCAGCGTCATATCTTTTAGCCTTTTGTTTCTGATCATGGGGCGTTCTTGGCAAAGATACTGGAGTGGCTTGCCATTTCCTACTCCAGGTGGATTGCGTTTAGTCGGAACTCTCCACTATGTCCTGTCCGTCTTGGGTGTCCCTGCACGGCATAGCCCATAGCTTCTCTGAGTTACTCAAGCCCCTTCGCCACGACAAGGCAGCAATCCATGAAGGATTGCCTACAGCATACATTCTAACAAACCATACAGGCTGAATAAGTAACAACTAATTTCCCACAGCCTCAAAAGAAAGGAGGGGAGAAACTCTTAAGCAGAGATGGGAGGAACAATTGGTTATATGGCTGAAATAATTGACAGTCACCCCAGGCAAGAAAGGTCTCTCCCTGCAAAGCCCACCAGAGACAGTGTACAAGGCTGAAATAATTCCAACATAGTTCTGCCTCATGTGGCAGAAACGTTCAGGGGATTTTCTTTTTTCCCTTTCCTCAAATTTCCCCCTTCCCTAACATCGCCAGTTGGCTAGAGGACATCCAGAATGCACAAAGGATTAAATATACCTTCTCAGTTTTAAGCCTGAAGGATGCTTTATAGATCCTCTGATTTTGCTATTCTGGACACTCACAATGGCGAGATACGAGCGGCTTCCAAAAGTAGGCATTAAGGATTTCCAATTGATACTTGCAATTCTGTCCAGTAATTATTTTTAGGTAGGATATTCTGTCCCAGAGTGACTCTGTACACTACAATGATTAGTTTGGTATCTAGAAAAATGATATGCCTTCTTTAAAAATGGGGAGAGGAAGAGGGGGAGGGGAAAAGGAAGGGGACAAGGAAGAGATTGTCTACATAATTATTTTGTTGTTGTTTAGTTGTTTAGTGATGTCCAACTCTTCATGACCTCATGGACCAGAACACACCAGGCTCGCCTGTCTTCCACAGCCTCCCAGAGTTGGGTCAAATTCATGTTGGTCACTTCAATGATACTGTCCACCCACCTGTCGTCCCCTTCTTTTGCCTTCACACTTTCCCAACATCAGGGTCTTTTCCAAGGAGTGTTTTTTTCTCATGAGATGGCCAAAGTATTGGAGCCTCGGCTTCAGGATCTGTCCTACCAGTGAGCACTCAGGCTTGATTTCCTTTAGAATGGATAGGCTTGTTCTCTTTGCAGTCCAGGGGACTCTCAAGAGCCTCCTCCAGCACCACAATTCAAAAGCATTAATTCTTCAGCGGTCACCCTTCTTTATGGTCCAGTTCTCACTTCCATACATCGCTGCTGGAAAAACCATAGCTTTGACAATGCGGACCTTTGTTGGCAAGGTGATTCTCTGTTTTTTAAGATCCTGTCAAGGTTTGTCATCGCTTTCCTCCCAAGAAGCAAGTATCTTTTAATTTCGTGGCTGCTGTCTACATCTGCAGTGATCATGGAGCACAAGAATGTAAAATCTATCACTGTCTCCATATCTTCCCCTTCTATTTGCCAAGAGGTGATGGGATCAGTGGCCATGATCTCAGGGTTTTTTTTTTTATGTTGAGTTTCAGACCATTTTTTTTGCATTCTCCTCTTTCACCCTCATTAAGAGGTTCTTTAATTCCTCCTCACTTTCTGCCATCAGTATGGTATCATCTGCATATATGAGGTTGTTGAGATTTCTTCAGGCAATCTTAATTCCGGTTTGGGATTCAGCCAGTCCAGCCTTTTGCATGACGTATTCTGCATATAAGTTAAATAAGCAGGGAGACAATATACAGCCCTTTCCCACTCCTTTCCCAAATTTGAACCAATCAGTTGTTCCATATCCAGTTCTAACTGTTGCTTCCTATCCCACATGTAGATTTCTCAGGAGATAGATAAGGTGGTCAGGCACTCCCATTTCTTTAAGAACTTGCCATAGTTTGCAGTGTTCCACACAGTCAAAGGCTTTTTCGTAGTC
The DNA here is from genome assembly GCF_051106095.1 of Pogona vitticeps. Taxonomy (NCBI): domain Eukaryota; kingdom Metazoa; phylum Chordata; class Lepidosauria; order Squamata; family Agamidae; genus Pogona; species Pogona vitticeps. The sequence goes on from NC_135786.1 coordinate 231,140,789, forward strand.
AATGAAGCAGAATTAGATGTCTCTAGCTTTCTCCATAATCCAGCACATGTTAGCGACTTGGTCTCTAGTTCCTCTGCCCCTTTGACTTTGATTTTGAGCATAACCTTGCTAGCGTGCGAAATGAGTGCAATTGTACGGTAGTTGGAGCATTCTTTGGCACTGCCTTTCTTTGGGATTGGGATGTAGACTGATCTTTTCCAATCCTCTGGCCACTGTTGAGTTTTCCAAACTTGCTGGCATATTGAATGTAGCACCTTAACAGCATCATCTTTCAAGATTTTAAATAGTTCAACTGGAATGCCATCACCTCCACTGGCCTTGTTGTTAGAGAAGCTTTCTAAGGCCCTCTTGACTTCACTCTCCAGGATGTCTGGCTCAAGGTCAGCAACCACACTATCTGGGTTGTCCTGGACATCCAGATCTTTCTGGTATAATTTCTCTGTGTATTCTTGCCACCTCTTCTTGATGTCTTCTGCTTATGTGAGGTCCCTATCATTTTTGTCCTGTATCATGTCAATCTTTGCACAAAATGTTCCTTTCATATCTCTGATTTTCTTGAACAGATCTCTGGTTTTTCCTTTTCTAATATTTTCCTCTATATCTTTGCACTGTTCATTTAAGAAGGCCCTCTTGTCTCTCCTTGCAATTCTTTGGAAGTCTGCATTCCATTTTCTGTAACTTTCCCTATCTCCCCTGCATTTTGTTTCCCTTCTCCTCTCTGCTATTTGTAAGGCTTCCTTCGACAGCCACTTTGCTTTCTTGCATTTCCTTTTCTTTGGGATGGTTTTTGTTGCTGCTTCCTGTACTGTTACGAGTCCTCATCCATTGTTCCTCAGGCATTCTATCCACCAAATCTAGATCCTTAAATCTGTTCTTCACTTCCACTGTGTATTCATAAGGGATTTGGTTTAGATTATACCTGCCTAGCCCTAATTATACCAGAAGGCAATATCTAAGATATATTTTAATTCCATATTTTATGCTCCGTACTCCTCCCCTCTGCCCCCAGAGAGGGGGACATATCTTCTGCATAGTTAAATAATTCAAGTGTAGAGTAAATAGCAAAGCTGGGAATGAAATGAGAAATTTATATAAAAGCAAATAGCCACAAGTCATGATTCACACCTCAGGTGCTGATGGAATCTTGGCTGTTTTCTTTCTTCTTTCTCCCTCTAAGACTTCAAATTCATCTAGAAAATAGCAGTGAGGGAAATTAAAAAAAGAATCTGAATTAAAAACACTACTGTCGTGCTATGGGCATAAAGTGGATGCAGCCAGCTTGCATTGCTCTTCACAATTTGGGAGTTGACCTGTGATGGTATTTCATGTTTGACATTAACAGAGGGGGGGTGGTACACATGAGACTGCAACAAAATGTTGCAGCTTAGCATGGTCCTATACAGATAACTCTCCAGCCTTCCAGGATGAGAAGGCTGGTGGGAGAATTTGGCACAAACTTTAATAGTACTGACCAAGGTGCTGAACTTATTTTGGGGTTAGGATTCAGCACCTTGGATTGCCCCGTTACAGTTCAGACTAAAAACCCAGAGTGGACTGAGTGCCACCAAGCTTCATGGAGTCATTCACTTCCCCCACTTCTTCAAGAGTCAGCGAGGATATTGTTAGCTCTCTCCATGACCCAGCACTATCCGTTCTGAGGCTGATGGACTGCACCATCTACAAGGCTTATACTCCTGGCGCACTTCAATGGAAATGAGTACTGGTTGTTGGACCAGCCTCGGACTTCATGGATACCATGACAGCTATGGGGCTATCCTACAGGTGAATGGTCCGACACAAATGGCAGGTCATACATGTGACCTGATATTTTTGGTTGGCTGAGGAAAAGAAGAACTGAGGTTGATCCATTTGTCACACTTGTCAAAAGCTGTTCCCACAGTTGTAAATACTTAGCTATCCAACAAATAGCAACAGAGCATGGACAGAGTTCCTACTCCAGTCCTCTGAAGATGCCGGCCACAGAGACTGGCGAAACGTCAGGAAGAACAACCTTCAAAACACGGCCAAAGAGCCCGGAAAACCCACAACAACCATCAGATCCCGGCCGTGAAAGCCTTCAAGAATACAAAGCCTTCCATGTTAGGTGAATCTGTGAAGTTATTAACCAACAGGTGTAGCTTTATAAATTGTTCCACAACCTCACTGGAACCAGACAGCATCCCGGTCCCCAGCCAGATGCCATGAGCTGTGACCTGTTTGTGGACCCTTTTTCAAACAAAGACTGAGGCCACCCATAGTGACCTAGACTCTGTTAATGTGACAATAAGTCAGACCAAGATGTCCTACGCCCTGTCTTGTCCACTTATCTTAAATGCCTGATGATGTGGACAAGTCACTACCTCTCAACCAGATCCAGACCTTTCCTGGCTCCTGAAATCATCCAGAGAGGCAAGGGTCAAATGGGACTTCCAAATCATAAACTCATCCTTGCGGCAGGGGCTATGTTCCTAGGAGGCAGACCCACCTCTTACGGGGACTTCCTCTGAGTGGGCCCCTGCCAGAGGAGGCAGGTCTGAGAAGTGCTGAACACTTGTTTGGGCTAAAAACGAACTGGCACGAACCGTCCAATTGGCAGTTCATGCCCATCTCTAGGCCCACTGTATAAATGGGCATTTAGTGAGTGACTTGCTTTATAAGTTCCATTGATTCAAGCGGCCTATTCTAATTGTGACTAGGGTCATAGTTTGTTGTTGTTGTTTAATCGTGTCCGACTCTTCGTGACCCTCTTGGACAATAGCACGCCAGGCCCTCCTGTCTTCCACTGCCTCCTGGTGTTGGGTCAGATTCATGTTGGTCGCTTCGGTGACACCATCCAACCATCTCATCCTTAAAGGAGTCCCATTTGAATCAAAGGAACTTATGGAGGAGGTGACTCTCCAAATCTCATGATTCATTTCTAACAGTGATTACAACGAGTACACTTAAAGTTAGTGAAATAACCATCCATTGGTCCCACACAGTTAATATTTTATCCCCATGGCTGCTTTTCTTCTGTTTTGCTTTTAAAACAAATTCCACATAATTACACATCATTTGTATCAGGCAGAAAGCATAATGCATCAAAGGCATTTAGTCTGATTAAAAACCCAATATATGCCAATGTCTTAGCCGGTTCAACAAACTGTCGGCAACCGTTGCTACGATCCATGTGTCTCCCTGAATAGTGTTATTATTTTGCTTTTTAAAAAGTACTGTTAACCACTTGAGCGCTTTTCAATTTTGCAATTCTGGCTGCAGATCACATTTCTAATCACCACTTCAATTTTTACAGGGAAGAGCAAGTGCTTCATCCCAATGAGGACTCCTCCAGACTGTCGGCAAAATAAAACCTTGGGCACTTTGGAGTTTCCATAAACCTCAGATACAGGTCACTGCCTTCCAGTTGCCCAAGGGTGGCTTCCCTTAGTCATTGAAGGACATGATGTGGTAGAATATTTCAGACAGAGAACGGAAGAGGGTTTATTGCTACCAGGCATAGAGATTACCATTGCAATTTGCCTCTTACTGCAGAATAGCCTTGGAAGATGGGGAGAATGGGAATCAGGAGGAGGAGGGGGTGATAAAAAAAATCCCAGTGTCAACTTGGATTAGAGTAGGGATATAAAAAAATCTTCCAGGAAAAATCTCATTCTTGGTGGCTATCCAAAACATCCTATGCTGAGACTTCTTGCCGAGATTTTACTCTGTACCAGAAAGATTTCTTGGCTTCCCTATGCAAATGGTCCTGTTTACTTTAATTTAGTTTAGTCTTCTTCATTTGCAGTGTTCTGCACAACCAACTGATAAGTTCTGCAGGGCAGAATGCCCTTTCCAGGGAGACTCGTGGCCACTTCGTGGAGGAATTACCGTATTTTTCGCTCCATAAGACGCACCTTTCCATAAGACGCACCAATTTTTTAGGAGAAGAAAACAGGAAAATATAATCTGTTTTCTTCGCTCCATAAGACGCACAGACTTTCCACACCCGTGTTTTGTGGGAAAAAAGTGAGTCTTATGGTGCAAAAAATACAGTATAATAATTCTGTCAGGAAACAGCCTGGACCATTTTGGAAGGAAGGAAGGAAGGAAGGAAGGAAGGAAGGAAGGAAGGAAGGAAGGAAGGAAGGAAGGAAGGAAGGAAGGAAGGAAGGAAGGAAGGAAGGAAGGAAGGAAGGAAGGAAGGAAGGAAGGAAGGAAGAAAGAAAGAAAGAAAGAAAGAAAGAAAGAAAGAAAGAAAGAAAGAAAGAAAGAAAGAAAGAAAGAAAGAAAGAAAGAAAGAAAGAAAGAAAGAAAAAAAAGAAAGAATTATTTTATTTGGTTTGGTATTTCTTAGCTGAAATAGGCAGTAAATTATTTGGGTAGGATGACGGACTGCTTCTTTACATGCATGCTTCCCTTTGTGTGAGAGAGAGTGCATGTAAATGCTTACTTTTACCCTAACTCTGCCTTGTACCTTTTGGGTCCCCAACCCCAAGAAGCAGGACCCACTGGGAAAGCATCAGGGTAGAGGAGTGAGATTAGAGAAGGAGGAATCGGGGTGGGTGGGGGAATCTCCTGGCAAGAGAAAGCATTAAGATAAATTGGGACACAGGAAAGGACATGGAAGACCAGAAAGGGAAGGTTGTATAGCAAAAGTGGGAGGCTAATAATAATTTTCAAGTTAACCTAATGGTCTATTTTATTCAGTGCTCATGCAATGATGGCCACATACAAGTAAGCTTTCTTAACACCAACATGAATGCATGGGTTAAATCTCTAACTGGTCCCTAGCTGGTGTTTGTTCTGATATTTCCCTGATTTCCCTCTATTGGTGTTCTGGCCCCCACCCTTGCTTTTTCATGGGACTTAGCTGCTTCTTAAGCCTGGAATGTGTCTGGTTCTTTTGGGAGATCCAGGGTGCTTAGGAATGATAGAGTCATCCAACCTGGCCATTCTATGTCCCATGAATCAACCAGGGCTTTAACCGCACTGCCGAGAAGTGAGATGAGAAGTTTTCCAAGCGCATTAAAGAAACCATTTAGATCCATCAGGTGCCTGGGATGGATTATTTTTTATGAGTTTTCCACCACCGGGGAAATTCATACTAGCAGCTAAGTAGAAAACGTCTAGGTTTTACAGCAAGAAAGATATTAGACAGATGTTTGAGGAAGAGCAGTAAATATAAATATACCTGCCTAATCTTGAAGAGCTGTTGTGGAGCCATATTTTTATGTCCCTCTGCTTTGTGCACTGTACAAAGAAGAGGGGGGAGTGCTTTCTCAGCTATAGCACCAGCTTCTGAAAAGCCCTTCCTTTGGTCTTGTCACTGGGAATGCTGCTACCATTCTTTGAATTCCAGGTAAAAGGCTGGTTGATACCTGAGCATTGACCATTTGTACCTCTGTGGTGATTGCGACATGATTGCCAATATTTCCGTTTGCTGGGTTTTGTTCTGCTTAAATTCAGCCATTGCTTTAAAGCCGTGGTCCCCAACCTTGGGCCTCCAGATGTTCTTGGACTTCAACCCCCAGAAATCCTGGCCAGCAGAGGTGGTGGTGAAGGCCTCTGGGAGTTGTGGTTCAAGAACATCTGGAGGCCCAAGGTTGGGGACCATTCCTTTAAAGCAGGCTTGTCCAACCTGTGGCCCAAGGGCCGCATGCGGCCCAGGTCAGCTCATAATGCAGCCCAGTGCAATTTTTTATTTTTAAAGAATTTCCAAAGTTTCAAGTTACACTGCCGGCGCTTGTGGCCGGAATGAGGCTGGGGCACGTCACAACGGTGGGGGGGGGAGAGGGAAGGAAGGAAGGAGCAGAAGGGGAGGGGAGGGGAGAGAGGGGCTGTGTGACTGCATTGCGCCATCCCCATCAATAGCTGGATCCCCTCCTGGCCCCATAAAGTCACCGGAGTTGAAGCTGGCAGCCTCTGCTGTCTGAGATCGCAGCTGCCGGTAAGCGCGCTTGGAGCGGGGCTGCGGAGGACGGCTACGGCTGCCCCCCCAATGTGGCCCAAACCAAATTTATGTGTGGCCCAAACCAAATTTTCATCTTCTAATGTGGCCCAGGGAAGGTGAAAGTTTGGACACCCCTGCTTTAAAGGGTCTCAGAATGCCGAGCATCATCTGAATTGTTTTAGATTCATGTAATGTGGACCCCGCCCTGCCATCTATCGATACTGGGCTGGCTGTTGAGATCTGTTCATGTAGGGCAGGTCAGAATTTCTTTAAGAAAAATGATATGAAATAAAGTAGGGAAAAAAATAAAGTCCTATGTAGCATCTTTGGCTTCAGAGCACCAACACTGTCCAAACCAAATGAAATCTGCAGGTATGCATACAATGGCAGATATTACAAGAAAACCATTTTTATTGAATGGTGGAGTAAAAACATTTTAACTAAAATATTGTCTTTGAATTAGGATGGTAGGCCCATAAAATATTTACTGCATGGCACACACTGTTCTTCTCATCCTGTCTGTCTTATTTATTGGGAGAGCTGGTGGGGAATAGACAGTTCCAAGATTTGTAGGGCCCACTAAACTGATAAACAAAAATATTATGATACAAAACGCCCATTATTAAGGAAAAAATTTCACTGAACGCTTCAAATACTAGAGGAGTTGACAACATTGATTGTAATAAAATCCATAATAAGTTGTACTCTCGAAGGCTTTCGTGGCTGGGATCTGATAGTTTTTGTGGGTTATTTGGGCGCTTTGGCCATGTTCCAAAGGTTGTTCTTCCAGACGTTTTGCCAGTCTCTGTGGCCAGCATCTTCAGAGGACCGGTCTCTGTGGCCGGCATCTTCAGGATCCTCTGGAGATGCCGGCCACAGAGACTGGCAAAACGTCAGGAAGAACAACCTTCAGAACACGGCCAAAGAGCCCGAAAAACCCACAATAACCATCCATAATAAGTTACGTACTTCTTGTTCAAGCCAGCAGTCTTCTTAAATACAATTAGTCCCCTTGCTAATTGTCCCCTGTCAACGGGACTGAGAACAATTAAGCTGTGAAAGGTGGGTGGGAGAGGTGTACCTTTTTCTGCAATGGAGTAAAGGTCAAGTCAAGTGAAGTTTATTGTATTAGCTAAAAGCCGTCACAATTGTTTAAAATACAGATATGGTCAATTAAAATCATGATAAAACCACAGACATATAAAATAATAAGAGACCCCTCATATCTGAGAATCTCCCACACAATTGATCGCAATGGCTTTCAGAAAATTAGCCCGGATGTTTCTGGCCGCTTTTGCGAATAGCGCTGTTCTATACGTAACATAAGGGTCACAATCCAAGAGCAACCTGACCACCTTTGTCTGAGGGCTTTCCTCCTGTAGAGCAGCCAGAATGTTACCCAGGAGCTTTTCTCGGGGGTTCTGATATAGGTGACAATAGAGTAAATAATGGAGAACATCCTCTATCTCACCTGCTCCGCAGATGCACACCCTTAGATGTTTAGGGACATTCATGTACCTGCCATCTAAGACAGCGGTTGGCATCGTTTGGAAGCGGAGTTCTGTGAAAGCAGTTCTCAAGGGGGCAAAAGTAAGTGCATCTAGGTATTGCGCCCTTGAGTGGTTTGTTTTCAACAGGCGGTACCAGTGGGAGAAACCTGAAGAGTGGATTAAGGCCAAGTCCTGGTCGTTATCCGATTTATAGAGCCAATCTCTCAACATTCTTTTAACCTCAGAAAAAATGAAAATGTCTGTAGAGAGGGATTTAGATTTTAGTAGGTTTTGAGCTGAAGTTGCCCAGCCGCCACTCTTCCATTGCTCTATCATACAGCATTTGGGTAAGCGGTGGTCAGGCATATCCATCACCCTCTTATAATAAGAGAATATGGCTAAAGTTGCCCTGGCTTTGATGGATACCATACCTGTCTCTGTTCTGAGGTGAGCTGCTGGGGTCCCCTGGGGTGCCACGAGGATGTGTCTGAGAAATTTATTCTGTCCTACTTCAAGATGATGTAGTTGTTCTGATTCATACCCCAGATCTCAATACCATAAAGCATTTGTGAGATGACCCTCCCGGAAAATACTTTTAAAGCTGGGGTTACTAGTTTGCCACCTTTAGAATGAAAGAATTTGACCAGAGCATGGCTAGATTTCTGAACCGATATTTTCATGCTCTGTATCTGGGGTTTCCAGCAGTTTTTCTCATCGAAATGCACTCCCAGGTATTTGAAGGTCTGGACTTGTTCTATTTTGTTTTCGCCTATAGTCCAGTTGAATTTGGGGGGATGCTTTCCAAAAATCATCACTTTAGATTTTGTGTAATTTATTTTTAGTTGCTCTAGGTGGCTAAACTCTTGGAGCTTATTTAAGCTTCGTTTCAATCCCTTTTTGTTCATTGATAATAGAACAATGTCATCAGCATATATGAGACATGCAATCTTATAGTTCCCAATTGAGGGGGGGAAATGGTCTGGATGGTTTAAGGCTGTTACAATATTATTAATATAAAAGTTAAAAAGTAGGGGTGCGAGTAAGCATCCTTGTTTTACCCCTTTGTTGGTGTGAATTTCCTCTGTCAGCCTTCCATCTGTGCTAATCTTTACCCTCAATGTTGTGTTGGAGTATAGTTCTTGTATTAGAGCTAGGAGTCTCTTATCAATGTTGGTCTCTGTGAGCTTATCCCACAGGCGGTTTCTGGTGATTGTGTCGAATGCAGAGGAGAAGTCAATAAAAGCCGTGAACAGCCATTTGAATGGCCTGGAGGTGTATTTGCACACGAGATGATGTAGCACGTAGATTTGATCTACTGTGCTATGCCCCTTCCTAAAACCTGCTTGTTCCTGATGAAGGATGTTATTGCAATGGAGTAAAGGTGCATTTAGAACAAAGAGAAGACTACTGACCTCATGGCGGGAGTTCATAGAGAGAAACAGGTCTATTCAAGGTGATGTTTTGTATATAACAAAGGCAGAGAGAAAGAAACTATCATTCATTTACGTACTCCAGGTTTTCTTTGAGCCTCTGAAGGCTTTGAGGGTTTCTCTTTTGGTTTGTTTTTTTGTGTTTTTTTTGGTTACCTTCAAAATCCCATACTTAAAACGTGGTTTTTTGGTCTCAGTTTTGTGGGTTCCCTCTCACCTCCCTCCATTGGAAGTTGGGACTGTGGGCAACCAGCATGACAACTGAGCCATATCGTAGAACAATGGAATTGGAAGGGGCCTATAAGGCCTTTAAGTCCAGCGCCTGTTAAGTGCAGGAATCCAAATCAAGGTATATTGAACAGGAGACTGCCTAACTTTCTCTTGAATGCCTCCAGTGTTGGAGTGCACACAATTCCTCAAGGTAATTGGTTCCATCGTTGTACTGCTCTAATAATTAGGAAGTTTTTCTTGATATTCAGCAGAAATCTAGCTTCTTGTAAATTGAACTCAGTATTCTGTATCCTGCACTCTGGTATGATTTCCCTCCTCTGTATGACAATATTTCAAGTACAGTGGTGCCTCGCAAGATGATGTTAATTCGTTCCGCGAAAATCGCTGTCTTGTGAAAACATCGTCTTGCGAAATGCGGTTCCCCATTGGAATGCATTGAAATCTATTTAATGCGTTCCAATGGGGAAAAATTGTCGTCTTGCGAAAATCGTCCATAGAAAACATTGTCTTGCGAAACGCAGTTCCCCATTGGAATGCATTGAAATCTATTTAATGCATTCCATTGGGGGGGAGTCAGAACAAAGTCAAATTTGGTTAACAAAGGGTTTATTAAGTGCTCTTTAACATCATAAATACTGTGCAAGTGACTTTAAAAAATTCAATCAAAAACATTAACTTTGGTGGTGATATTTATATTGAAAAGCATTTAAAAATCAACAAGCATGAGGCAGGAACATCTGCCTTCATTGAAACTGAACAGAAACAGTCACTAACAGTCATTGGATTGTGCAAACTCTTCAGAAAGTGCATAAACATACAGAAACCAACAATATAGAAACTTTTTACATTTCACATTTTAAAGCAAACAAGTGAGGCTGAAGTCTCTGAACCACCAGGACCAGTGTTCAGTTCAGGAAACTGGAGGCACACAGAACTGTCCCAACATCACAGCAAGCAGCAGTCTTCTAGGAGGAGGAAGAAGAAGAAGAAGAAGGCAACTGGGCACCACTGGTTGAAGCAGCAGGTTCCTCTTACTGTCTCGGCCTCTTCGTGAGGAACCTCTCCATAGTCAGCTGCTTCTGTCGCCTTTTCAGCATCCCTCTGAAAGGGGATATGGCCCTTGCATCAAAAGTGTTCACAAGGTGATGTGTCACAGACTTGTCCGGGTGGTGCTACAGTCTGCACATGTCGCCAGTGTTCTAAGAAATCTTTCAGTTTACTGGTGGACAGCTGTTCCTCCTCTGGCTCTTCTTCATCTCCAGAAGAGGCCTGATGCTCCCTAGCCTCTGCCTGCAGCTCGACCAGCTCCAGGGTGGACAGATCCTGGTCGTGGCCCTCCACCAGTTCACAGATGTCCTCCTCTGTGACTTCAAGGCCCACATTCCTCCCCAAGGCAACAATGTCCTCCATCATTGTTGACTCTGGTGCAGGCGCAGAAACACCAGAGTCACTTGTTGCCACACAGTCTGGCCATAGGTTGCGCCAAGCAGAGTTACGGTTTCTCTGGCTGATCCCGTCTGTGGTGATCATCTTCGAGCAGCTGACGATGTCAAAGTGCTCCCTCCAGAATTCACGCAGGGTGAGGTTGGTGGAATCAGTCACCTCGAAGCAGCGCCTGAAAAGCTCCTTGGTGTACCTCTTCTTGAAGTTGGCGATGACCTGCTGATCCATTGGCTGGGGTACCAGGTTGGTGTTAGGCGGCAGGAACATGATTTTAATGAAATTGGATTCCTCCAACAAATCTTCCTCAAGGCCTGGAGGATGAGCTGGGGCATTGTCCATGAGGAGCAGGGCCTTCAGTGGCAGGTCATTGTCCACCAGGTACTTCTTGACAGCTGGGCCAAAAGCAAGATTGACCCAGACCACAAACAGGACACGTGTGACCCAAGCCTTAGCGTTAGATCGCCACATCATGCTCAGCTGGCCTTTGTTCACCTTGTGCTTCTTGAAAGCCTGTGGATTCTCCGAGTGGTACACCAGCAAGGGCTTTTTCTTCAGGTCCCCGCTGGCATTGGCACAGAAGAGGAGGGTGAGATGGTCCTTCATGGGCTTGTGGCCAGGCAGCTTGCTCTCCTCTTGAGTGAGGAAGGTCCTTTTGGGCATCCTTTTCCAAAACAGCGTGGTCTCATCACAGCTGAAGACCTGCTGTGGAAGGTAGCCCTGTGTCATCACGACCTCCAGGAACTCCGTGGCAAAGTAACATTGGAACTGGCAGCCTCTCCATGCCTGACCATGCTGTGGATTCCAGATCTGGTTCTGAAGCATTCAAACCAGCCTCTGCTTGCCTTGAAGACTTCTGGCTCGGCTGAGGTTCCTGGCTGTTGCTGCATGAGATCTGCATACAAGGCCTTGGCCTTCTCGCAAATGACAGCCTCAGTCACTGTGTCTCCTGAACGCTGCTTCTCCTGCATCCAGATCAGCAGCAACTTCCTCACCTCCTCCAGAACAGCTGGCCGGTTCTTCACTATCCTGGTGTCTCCCTTGGTTGCATCTGTGGCAAGGATCTTCTCCCTCATCTTCACGATGGTCCTGATGGTGGATGGATTCCTCCCGTACTCCCTGGAGATGTCCACAATGCACATGCCTCCACTGTACGTGCCTCCACTGATGATCTTCATCATCTCTAGGGTAATCTTCTCCTTTGTCATCTTCCCAGCCTCTGCAGAAGCAGGCTTCTTGGGACCCATGTCAGCAGCTGCTACATTCACAAAAACAAAAGGCAGTGCTTTACATCCGCTTCACTTCCCACACATCTTCCCACCCCTGGCCAAAACTGCCCTGGACAAACAGGTGGCATAACACACACACCCCAGCACAAGCTAAGGGGGGAAAAAATCAAACTTGGCATAACCCCACCACTACCACCACCAACACAGGAGAACAAATGAACATCTGCCTTTTGCTGGCCAAAAAATTCTGGAAAACTCAATCGAAGACCACAGCACATGAAAGACAGGATGCCTTATCAAAAAAATAAAAAAAATTAAACTTGGCATAACCCCCACCACCAACACAGAACAAATGCACACCTACGTTTTGCTGGCCAAAAAGTTCTGGAAAACTCCAACTTCACTGAACAACCACACTACAGCAAAGACAGGATGCCTTACCAAAAAAATAAAAATCAAACTTTGCATCAGACCCCCCTCAACAGGAGAAGCTAACCCCTAACTTCCCTCTGCAAGTTACCAAAAAATAAAAATCAAACATTGCATCAAACCCCCACCACCAACAACACAGGAGAACAAATGCACACTTACCTTTTGCTGGCCAAAAAGTTCTACAAATCTTCAATTTCTTCAACCACAAGATGCCCCACAACACAGACCAAAGTTGCTCCTCTTGAAGTCAACCTTGGAACTGCACATGGAAAAGCGAATCCAGGCTGCATTGTGAAGGCTTTTTAAATCTTCCCGGCACAAGGCACAATGCATCCTGGGTATTAACGGTTGAGATTTGAACCAAAACAACAACAACAAAACCTGCAGACAAAAAAAAGTGCATTAAAACAATCATCTTGTGAGTTTCAAACCCAGCTGTCAGAATCGTCGTCTTGCAAAAAAGCGTCCCTAAAAAAAAGTCTTGCGAAGCACGGACCCAAACATCATCTAGCGAAAATTGCCCATAGGAAAAACCATTTTGCGAAGTGCAACAGCAATCGCAAAAACTAATCATCTTGCTGATTAATTATTTTGAGAGCTAATCGTCTTGCAAGGCACCACTGTATTTGAAAATAAAGGATTTGGAAATCCATGTGTACATGAAATGACCATGTCCTTCTAGAATTCTTGATTTCAAAGGAGGAAACGAAAGCAGAGTGTAGCCACACACTTCTGCCGGATTTTTAAAAAGCCAGTTTTAATAATCTCAGAACAAGGATAAGGAAGGTCCCCTGGCAGGAGATCCTAACAAGAAAAGGAGTCCAAGAAGGGTGGGAGCTTCTAAAAGAAGAAATTCTAAAGGCACAACTACAAACAATTCCAACAAGAACAAAAGGGGGGAGGTGGCAAAAAAAGGCTAGTGTGGCTTCACAAAAAGCTCAAGGAGGACCTAAAAAACAAGAAAGACATGTACAGCAACTGGAAAGAAGGCCAGGCCACCAAGGATGAGTACAGACAAGTAGCAAGGAAATGCAGGGATGGCATTAGGAGGGCAAAAACTGAGAATGAGCTGAGGTTAGCTAGGGGCACTAAAAGCAATAAACATACTCAGGTATGTGAGTAGCAAAAGACAAACAAAAAACATAGTGGCACAGCTCCGCAATGGAGATGGAAAAATGATAACAGAGGACAAAGAAAAGCCAGAGGCGCGCGATTCCTATTTTAGTTCCGTCTTTTCCCATAAGACAGACTATAAACTTCCAAACAAATTGGGAGGAGGTCACAAGTAGGGTACCCCAAGGCTCAGTCCTCGGCCCAGTGCTCTTCAATATTTTTATTAATGACTTGGATGAGGGAGTGCAGGGAATGCTTGTCAGATTTGCAGATGATACCAAATTGGGTGGAATAGCTAATGCCCTAGAAGAGAGAAACAAAATTCAAAATGACCTTGATATGTTGGAACACTGGGCCAAAAGTAACAGAATGTAATTCCAAAGGGATAAGTGCAAAGCGCTGCAACTTCGAAAAAGAAACCAACTACACAGTTACAAGATGGGGGATACCTGGCTCAGCAAAACTATGAGCGAGAAGGATCTTGGAATTGTCATAGATCACAAGCTAAATATGAGCCAACAGTGTGATGTGGCTACAAAAAAGGCAAGTGCTATTATAGGCTGCATCGACAGAAGTATAGTTTCAAAATCCTGCGAGGTGCTAGTGCCCCTCTATTCAGCACTGGTTAGGCCTGACCTTGAGTCTTGTGTCCAGTTCTGGACACCACACTTCAAGAAGGATGCTAACAAATTGGAACAAGGTCAGAGGAGGATGACAAGGATGATCAGGGGTCTGGAGACTAAGCCTTCTGAGGAAAGGCTGAAAGAAGTGGACACATTTAGTCTTGAGAAAAGAAGACCGAGGGGTGATATGGTAGCACTTTTCAGATATTTGAAAGGCTGTCATACAGAGGAGGGGCAGGGTCTGGTCTCAATCATCCCAGAGTGCAGGACACACTACAATGAGCTCAAGTTAAAGGAAGCCAAATTTTGGTTGAATATCAGGAAAAACTTCCTAACTGTTAGAGTGGTATGACAGTGAAACCAGTGACCTCGGGAGTTGGTGAGTGCTCCAACATGCTCAAGGGCCACTTCATGACTTCTGCAGTTGCTTTTGGAACTAGTCTTTTATGATTCTATGACTGTGTGATGTTTGAACTTAATGAATCAATTAGTCAAGGCCCCCATGCCTCAATCTTGAGCCAAGCTTCCAATCACAAATACAATGGCAGAGCTTGGAGAGGAGATTGGCCATCTCCCACCCACTCCCCTCCAGACCATAGTCAGGAAACATTTGGCCCTCCAGAGGTCTTGGCTTACAGCTTAAAACCTTTGGCCCAGCGGTTCCCAAACTTTGCGACACATCATCCCGGGGGCACCACCAAACTCAGCCGGGGCTGCTACAGAACCCTTAGGAGAAGAGGTGGGGGAACTAGACGTACAGAGAAATTGCTGCCAATTCTGGCTGCCACCATTACAGACACCTCAAGTGCTGCCACCACCTCACAGTCCTGGCTTGACAGAGTGTGTCCCCTTGCCTCTCCCCATTGGTGCAGCCACTGCCACCTTCGTCACACTTCAGCATCAGTGACCCTCCAGGTACCACACTACTGGCTTTTTACTCACCTTGCCCACCAATCCCCTGCCTTGTCAGTAGACACCATTCAACTTTTTTTGGGAAGGCCTGTTCCATATTCACTTCCCTCTTCCTCCCAGCCAGCGCCAGGATCCCTCTCCTACGCTTCCTGCTCTTCTTCCTCATCCTCTTCCAATTTCCTCCCTGCCCTATCCCCCCTATTCCCACCAAGGCTCCCCTTCTCCCTCCCTCTTCATGTCCTATGAAACCCCTCTCCAGAACCTGACCCCAGCTGTTGCTCAGCTGGAGCGATATCCCAGAGAGGCTTTGCTTTCGCTCCTTCTCTGGTCTGCTTGCTTTCCAGCCTAAGGCTCAAGGTGTGGAAGGATATGAGGAGCACCTTATTCTTCTTCCGTAGTCCAAAGAGGAACTTCTCCACGCTTTGCGCTTCTAGAACAGCAACTGAACAAACGTTCGTCCCTGCTTTTCTTTGCTTAGCTTTCAAAAACATCCCCCTGAGCGAAACATCTTTGGTGACAAGAGACAATGCGGAGAAACAAACATGAGCAATACCCGTGATTAAATGACTTTAGGATTGTCTCCCGGGGACTGTAACATGAGGGGAAGAAGGTGGTGCCGTGCGATTAGGAGGCTGTTGCTGAACTGGCTGGCTGACAGAACTGCTGCTAGCAATAAACTGTTAAAGAAAAAGCAGAAATTGCAGGGAGAGGCTTTAAAGTTATACCGGAAGAAGGGCATTGGCCCCTGTTAATTAAACGTGCATGACAATATATTAAAAATTGATGGAGACAATATATTAAAAATTGATGCAGACTTTATGCTTCTTCCATGGTTGAGGAAGGCTGCAATTGAAACTATCTGTGTAGTCTAATCTTATGGCTGTTTACTCAAATGGATGATTTGCTGGCTGAAATCCTGTCGCACAACTAATTCTGCACAACTTAGGAGATATCATCAGCCACAACCGTGCGGTGACTATACTGGAGCAATTGAAAACTTCCCAGTCTCCCCCACCTTCAAGTTCCAAATATCCCTAGAGATCTTCTTCATCCTGGGGAAGTCTTCAGGAGCCTTGGCATGGGGTAGGAAGTGGTTTAAAACTATAAAATTGCTGGTGGTGGTTCTGGTCTTGCCAAATGGCTGGGGTGTGTCTGATTGCATCATTCGTATTTGTGCAAGGTAGCTCCATCAACAGGATTTCCGCCACTGAGTTGCGTACATTCAGTTGGCTTCCAGTAGGGGTGCATAATCATGGAAGGTGGTGATCACACACACACACACACACACACACACACACACACACACACACACACACACACACACAAAGGGGCCTTGTAACCACACATCTTATTTCAATCAAAATTTAAATGAGATGGAAGACAAATCAGCTCACCTTTTAATTCTTTTAACAATGCCAGTTTCAAAGGGGTCTAGTATTCGCTGCGAAGTCAGAGGTTGCGAGTTCGATTCCTCACTGTGCTTCCTTGACAGGGGCTCAACTTGATGATCCATAGGGTCCCTTCCAGTTCTCCAGTTCTAAGGTTATTATAGCTGCTTTGGGCTTCCCATGCACTGACTTGACAAATTTAAAAATCAGTTTTTGGATCCAGAGCACAAATCAGACTTGATCAGGCATAGATCATTTCAGACCAAATCAGGAGACAGACAGAAGCTCCAAACTGGCCTACAAATGAGACAATAGATGCACTGACCATGTGTCCAGAAGTCTTTTCATCCATGGTCCTCTTCTTGAAGACCCATACGGCTTGTGAACAATGCAGCAAAATTGTACTGAAGGACATACAGGGACCTCCCATTTACAGATGGGCATGGCAACTGGGGAATCACAAATTCTTAGTTATAAGAACATGGGTCCCATGGTCCCATGTGACTGCTTCTCCATGCCACTGGTTGAGAACAAATGGGATAGTGGACTGAGAATGCCTTCTAAATGGAGAGGAAAGAATCTGATGTAGGAAAAAATAAAACTGACCGATATCTCCATTCCCAACCTCGGAAGTGTGGTGTAGATAGAATGGTATTCAAACCCCTCTGCTGAGTATAAAAACTCATCATGGTTGGGGTGGAACTGGTAAGACCACTCCTTAAATGTCTTATTTATCTCAAAAGTCCATTTAGGACTTTCCGACTAGATAGCACATAACACGCACACAATCTAGGAAGCCATGAAATATGGTCCAAACTAGGTATGGCTCAACAGACAGCTTCAGTAGACAAATGTTGTTTAGTGGGTCTCTTTGTGTGTGTGTGTGTGTGTGTGTGTGTGTGTGTGTGCGTGCGTGCGTGCGTGCGTGCGTGCGTGCGTGCGTGTGTGTGTGTGTGTGTGTGTGAGAGAGATGTGTTTGATAGTCAGTCAGTCAGTCAGTCAGTCAGTCAGTCAGACCGACAGACAGACAGATAGATAGATAGATAGATAGATAGATAGATAGATAGATAGATAGATAGATAGATAGATAGATAGATAGATAGATAGATAGATAGATAGATAGATAGATAGATAGATAGATAGATAGATAGATAGATATTACTTCAATATTACTGCAAGTGCATCCAAATTTGCCTGGGGAAGCAGCGTATGGGGAGATGGTGCTTAATGCTTTCCATGTTAGCAGGTCACTTCCAAGAAAAGTGGGACGTGGTGGCACTGTGGGCTAAACTGCAGAAGCCTGTGCTGCAGAGTCAGAAGACCAGCAATTGTAAGATCGAATCCACGCAATGGAATGAGCTCCCATCGCTTTGTCCCAGCTCCTCGCCAACCTAGCACTTCGAAAGCATGTAAATGCAAGTAGATAATTAGGTGCCACCTCGGTGGGAAGGTAAAATGGTGTTCCCTAGTCATGCTGGCCACGTGACAATGGAAACTGTCTTCGGACAAGCGCTGGCTCTATGGTTTGAAAAATGGGATAAGCACTGCCCCCTAGAGTCGGACACGACTGGACTAAAAATGTCAAGGGGAACCTTTACCTTTACCTTTTCCAAGAAAAGCACCAGGGTTGTTTGCTCTAAGATTGTCAGAAGACCTGGAAAATTGGACCAGTTTTCTAAGACCGATGTCCTGATTCCTACCAGCCCAAGACATCATGGCAGTCTCTTGCTTCCTTTGGTCTCAAGCAAATACATGCAAAGCCCCTTTTTCCCCCTCCATCAACAGAGCCCTGTTTCATGGTACGTTGAGTGTTTAAGTGCCGTCATTATTGTGTCACCGTGCATTCGTCTCCAGACCAACCCTATAGTTAAATGCATGCATAGACTCCATGTCAGAATTAAGAGGAAAAATGATAAATCACAGCCTCTCTGCTGAGAAGAACATCTGAAAATGAAGAGAGAATTTTTTATTTGCCTTCCCATTTAATACATCAAAGTAATTTATGTCAGAGCCATCTTGCTTGCTTTAATACATATGCAATTCTAAACAAAATCAATCTTTTCTAACCTCCAGAAAACCTCCAAAAATGTTTACAAAGCTTACACTGTTTTGTTTGTTCTCATCCTGAAAAATAGCCAATTTACAATAAGATACTATTGAATGCTCTGCGCTCAGCTGATGGTGGCAATCAAAGAAAGAGGATTAAATCGTGCATAGAACTTGGGTTGGTAGAATCAGGATGTTAGTTGAGGTCAAAAGAAAGTTGGTCCAGTTTTCCAGGCCCTCAGATTAACCTATACGTTCTTCTAAATCAGCCTTATATAATTGTTTGAAGCAGTCCTTAAAACCTCCCCATTTTTTTCTGCATGAGAACGACATTGAGGGACTTCACTCAGAGTGGAACCATTTCTCTTGATGATATCAAATTTGTGGTGTAACCGAAATGGCTGCCACATCTCACATTGGCTATTATCATTCGCTTTGTGGAGTGTAAAGCACAAAACAAGCATGTCAGTGACAGGACATGCATTAAAAAAGACGCAGAACTGACTCTCCACAGCGCGAGACGATTGTGCCGCTATACCTAGGGGAACACATCAATTGTGTCCGGTTTTGGAAGCTAAGCTGCATCAGAGCAGATTAATACATGAACGGGAAACCCTAAGACAACATCAGGGATCTGCAGGTAGGGCTGCCTTTATGATATTGGGCTAATATGAGGGAGCTTGCTATGTTCTGAACATGGTATGACTGATGACAACTATTTTTTTTCCTGGAGGGAGGAAAGGATAGTCAGAAGCCATTTAATAATGTTAACATCCTCTCAAAACTCAGTGGAATGAGAATAATGTTTCCTGCACTCAATCAAGGGTGAATGCTGGGGAGCGAGTGGCAACTAGCTGCGGATGGAATACATAGCTTCAGTTTTGACAGGACATTTCAATACACGGAAGTTCTTAGGTAGGGGAGAAAGTCATTTCACAGGACTTTTCTTCCTCCTTCCTTGACCACCCAAAGTTCAACACCTTGTCTGCCTTATCGCATGATCTGGATCGTGTTGTAGCACAGCACATAACAGCCACACCATGGAACTCTGCAGTTCCTCTGCTAGGAGGTGGAGGGAAACGTTAACTGCAGAAGATACCCTCAAAATGTAGAAAGAAAACTGGAAAAGTGACCTGACCAACAGGAGCAGCAAAATCTGAAGGCGGAAGGACAACCTTATCTAAAACCCCAGCAGACTTATGCCAATGGGAAGGAGAAATGATGTCTCTCTCCCTTCTTTCTTATGCCAAGGACTTCATCATCATCACCATCATCATCATCATCCTCATCATCATCATCATCATCCTCAACAACAACTCTCTTGTTGCTACCCTTGGGAGAAGTCTACATTGGTGAAATTGTGGGTATTTATACTGGTTTTGATGCAGAATAGGGATGTACACTGACCATTCCCCACCCTTGTTGTCCTCTAACAGAAGTACACAGGTTGGGACTGAAAAGAGCTGTGCCTTTGGTAATACAGTAGGACCTTCAGATCCACTGGGGATTGGTTTCAAACCCCCTATGCAGATATTGAAAACCATGGATAATAGCGAACACTATATATAGCATAGTAAAAGGGGGAAAAAACCCAGAAAAAATATTTCGCATGCTTCACCAAAACTGGCCACTAGTGGGTTCCACTAAGAAGTATTCATAGCATGGTATCTGATTCTCTCAAGTGGCCCATTCGGGTAATAGTGAAAATAGTTTTTTTTCCTTGATTTTTTTCTTTTAATGTTTTTAATACTTTCAGATTGTGGATAAGTGAAACCTATGGATACTGATCTCATGGATATGTGGGTCCTACTGTATGCCAACCCAATTTTGTCCAGGTTTGTGATGCTACTTGGTTATGGGTTTTCCCCCCACCAATTCTCCATGAAGGTCCTACTCTTGTGAAAGGCCACCCATCAGCTTCTTCAGACACTCTCAGAGAAGAGAGGGAGGGACTTTAAAGGGCAAATGGGTGTAGCTCAGTTTGATTCCTTTTTTAAAAGACCACACAGGGAGGCTGCTGCTCTATACTTTCCCCTGTTTTTCTCTCCCTCTACCCTGCCATTCCATGAATCTGAAATGAGTAGTGCTGCAGCCCCAAGATTTGTAGAATCTAATTAATTTTTTTCACCAAGTTCATTTCTAAAGCAAGGGCCTGGTCACACAGCCAGTAAACCTGGGATGTGACCTGTCTTAAGAACTGTGCTGAGTTTCATGTTCAAATAAATTCCAAAGTCCGTATTTATTTCACTCTCATTTCTTTTTCTTAGGAAGCAAGTTAAAATAATCGGCCACCAGAGGGCTACTTATATTAGCACACTGTTCTCTTAACCAACTGAAGCCCATTGTAAATGTTACAGCCAGTTTTAAAAGGGAGCATTTCAGTTACTCAGTAGGAAAGCAGGAAAGGATTCAAAAAACACGTGACTTGAATTGGCTAAAGTTAAAAAGCTACATGTTGTGGGGTTTTTAGAGAAATGTAGACAGGCTCTAAAGCATATACTTTTTTTCATCTTCCTGAGCGTTGCTCTTTGCTTCACCCCATAGTTGCCCCCCAAATTCACAAATATCACAATTTAATTTTGAACCATTTTCTGAAGACGGTGACATGCCTAGTGGGGAGCATATTTCTATTTGAAGAAGGTAAATATTCTGGTGATCAAAAAACAAACTCACATTTGACTGTTTCTGGAAGTCAGTTTGTGAGCTACATCAGAAGGAAGAAGAGAAGAAAAATCAAACTTACAGTAATTTTCAAGAACCTGACAGCTAGCTTCCACAAGTACTGGTGTGTTTACTAATATCGGAGGCCCACATTTTGAGACATAAAAGCTGCAGAGGAAGGATCTGTATTCTAGAGATGGATCTCTTCCTTTCTGGGGAGACTCTTCACTTTTACAAGGCAAAATACCATCTGTCTGATGCTACACAGAATGCTCACCCACATTCCATAGGAATGTAGCCTGAATGTACATCGACTAATTTTTCCCAGTCCTCCACTCAAAAGGTCCTTGGATCTGTTGCCTGTCTGCTTTACAATGTAAATGTGTGCAGCAATCAATATGTGTCGGATATCCGTTTGAGTCAATTGCTTCTTAAAGCATTTAGATGCTCGATGTTCTGCATAATTTTGCAGGCTGGCTCTAACAGGCATTCTGTGACAGTGACAGATTAAGAGCATCTCTTTGCTGTTTTGATAACCGACGATCGTTCTGTATGCATCGTGTAGACATGAACTTAAATGGAGAGATTAACAAGAACAGCAGTTGGCAACGCAGACTACAGCCACAACAAACTCAGGTCAATATAGTGCCTTGGAAAATGGATTAACTCTTCACTCTAATCTTTCTCCTGTGTTTCTCGCCTTTACTTTTTGGGCAGCATTGTTATCATCATCCCTCCTTATATTATCACTGATACCCCTTTGGGTGTTTGACAGCTGTGAAATCTTCTCTGGCTAAAATATTCCTCTCCTGCTCATTTAAGCCTGTTAGTCTTTAAAGTTCCACAATATTTTGCTTCTTTTTAAATTTTTCTTTTCCCCTTCAGTTTTCTCTTGTGCTTCTTCTCATTTGCCCATCCTTTGCCCTTTCAGTTACATTGCCAAGGGAGCAAGCAAGGGGAC
The DNA here is from genome assembly GCF_051106095.1 of Pogona vitticeps. Taxonomy (NCBI): domain Eukaryota; kingdom Metazoa; phylum Chordata; class Lepidosauria; order Squamata; family Agamidae; genus Pogona; species Pogona vitticeps. The sequence continues at coordinate 231,162,674 of NC_135786.1, forward strand.
CACTTCATATCCTTCCAAGGAAATACGTATCTTCAAAAGTGTGTCTATGAGAAGTACAGGAGTAAACAATACTAGGCATGAGTGAGAACTCCATTTGGTTCTTTGAGTGATAAACAACTCCTCCAATTCCTGAAAGTTCTTCAAACCTGAGATGGCAAGAGCTTGAGAGTCAAGAAATATAAATATGAGACAGTATGATGCCAAGTAGAAGGCACTGAGGTCTTGGTGACACAGCTTGGCTGGAGCAACTTGGTCCAGAATGTCATTTGGTGTGATCCTCACATCCATATGGCATATGAGCCCCAAATAACCCTATTTGGTCCACACCAGCCTGCTGTCAATTTGCCAATAACATGAAGTGGCAAAGAGAAGACCCATTTCAGAATATTGGCAAACTAAACACTTCATTGGCACCATGGAAGGGCCTAGGAAGTGTGTGTGTGGGGGGGAGAGATTAAATGTATTGGGGCAGCCCATATGCACTGTATCACTTTAAAAATTATAAAAGGAAAGAAATGGAAGACTTCCTCCCAGAAGTAAAAGAAGACAGAAGAGGGCAATGAGGGAGATTTTGTTTAGTTTTCATTTAAAGCTCTGGTAGAGAGTCTGTCCAATGCAAGTAGACTATTGACCAGACCTTTAAGAGAAAAGCAAACAAAAGTCCCCCTAATTGCGCCTTCCTTTCTCCTCTCACATCCGGGAGGAAGTTTTCCGTATGTGTGTGTCCATGTGTGCATGCTGGTGCTTGTGCTTAAATTCAGGTACTGATTTTTATTGACTGCAATCCAGCACTCAGGTCACAAAAAAGTTCTTCATTCCTATACCAGTAAATCCATGCTCTTCAGGGGAAGTATTGCTTGCTTGCTTGCTTGCTTGCTTGCTTGCTTGCTTGCTTGCTTGCTTGCTTGCTTGCTTGCTTGCTTGCTTGCTTGCTTGCTTGCTTGCTTGCTTGATATAACATTCTCCAGTCTTAGTAAATATGTGTATGGGAAGAAGGGAACTCTCTTGGATGGAAAGCAATTAAAACATGATTGTCATCACAGTGTCTCTCTTCATGGACCATAGCTCTCTGATAAATTATATGATTTGTATACAGAAGGTTCCAGATGCAATTCTGGCCATTTCCAGAGAGGACTGCTTCATAAGCAGCCACTACTAGTAAAAGTAGATAAGAAGTGGGAATTGTACAGCATTCATGGTCCACACAGACCAGGAATCATCTGTGTAGCTCCCCCGTGCCCCCCCCAAAGCAGAGGACTGTATTCAGAGGCCTCAATATAGAGCAGGTCTCCATTTAGAGATCTCCTCACTCTGAGCCAAGGGCTATACGTCAACAAGACCTTTAATGGTTATTATTAAAAGTTGTCAAAAACTGGTGGGTCTGGCCTGTAGGAATCCAGGGAGTCTAAAACTCGGCATGTGCTGGCACCATACTAATGATCAGAATTCCACTTTATATTCATGTCTAATTCAACCTTTTATACATTCAGTTTGCTAGAGGAGAGACAGAGAAGCAAAACTGGACCCTCTTTCATAGAAAGTGAAATCCCTGTCATTTTAGGACAACTTCCTTTCTTCTCTTCAAACCAGCATCCCACTTCTAAAAATTTTAATGGGGTGCTTGCCAAGAGGAGAGAAGGAAATAAAGGCTTTCATCTCTCCCTCCCCTCAGCCACATCCACCTTTCCATTATTGCTCTGTTATTAAAAAACCAAATTACGGGCTGAACAATGCCATGCCTGGGAGTGTGCACATTGCTGATAATGCCACTAGGAAGGAATGTGTATAATAATAACAGTAACTTTGCTCATTAACCTTCCAGAAAATGATGGCTACAGTATTAGAATCTCTTGAAAGTGATGAAAAACTCCTGTCTAAGGATGCTGGGAGTGATGATGATGATGACGACTATTATTATTATTATTATTATTATTATTATTATTATTATTATTATTATTATTATTATTATTATTATTATTTCTTAGACTACAAATCCCATAGTTTTTCAATGTTTGGAGTTCTGCCTGACAGAAAGACATCTTACAGACAGCTGCATATGGTTCACCTGGGAGAAAGGCCATCGAAGGAAAGGCTTTGAGGCTGAGCTAGGCCTAGCTTCCTGTTCGAAACGCAAGCTCCCAGCTAGCACTGGGGCAAGGATAGGGAGCTGGTTGGAACTAGGCCTAGCTCAGCCTCAAAGCCTTTCATATGAGGTCTTTTTTCCCAGGCGAACCATATGCAGATGTCTGTAAGGCATCTGTCAGGTAAAACTCTCAGAATGGAGTATCATAGAGTTTATAGCCCAAGAAATCAAAAAATCCCTAGTGGATACAGGGTGGTGATGCTCTGTAACAGCCAGACAGTGAGCGAAAAAGAAAAATGGGAGAGGCAGGCTTTGACACATATTGGGTTGTCATCTATAGCGGGAGCCCCATGCCAAACATTACACTGTGTTTCTTCCTAGCACACTGCAGTAGCTCTCATCCTGCCTCTGTCCAGACTGGTCATGGTTGACTTTTCTTTATCAGGATGACATTAAGGTAAAGAGGATAATGTATGGCCAGCACTGGGTGGCTTTACTATGTTATTGCAAAACCTAGTGGTAACATTAGTCCTTTGGCATGGCTAATAAAGATAGCCAGCTCCTCTGAATTCCACCGCTAGCATTTTGAGGCTGTATCAGTTTTCAAGTTAAGCGATTGAGTCAATTTTCCATCTCAGACAGCATGGCAATAAGAACCGAATGACGCACCTGAGCCCTGATTGATAAGGAGATAATATGGCAATTATCTCCTATAATCTACAGACTGGAACACAAGAGCCAGAGTATAGGAGGCCGGGATAGGAGACTAAGTAGGCTGAGACCGAAAGCATTTTACTGGGTTCAATATGTTGCAAAACGCTTGCTGCCATGGAGACAATCAATACCTGAATTTAGAAAATGAGCCTTCAGGAACCTGAGACTACAATGCCAGTTTAAATCCCTGATCTGCTATAAATAAATTAGATAAATTCTTGGCAGTAAATCTCAGACAAAACAAACTTGAAATGAATGGAAAATCTCAACAGTCTTCCAAAACAAGCCCTAAAAGCATTTAATATGGGGTTACAAACTTTGTTTTAACGTGGAAAATTATACTTGAATCTCTAGCTGCAAAAGCATAGAAATGCAGATCCAAGATTCACCTCCAACTCTTCATTCAAAACATGAGCAGGTTGATGCCATCTAATCATTTTTTAAAATGTGGTATCAAATCAATTCCAACTTATGGTGACTTCTAGTGGGGCTCTAGGATTGTGCAACTTGTCCAAGCTACACAGGCTCCCTCTTCTCTTGGGAGAAACAGCAAGGAATTGAAATTCCAGCCTTTTAATCCTTCCCTATTAACCAAATTAGACTACTGAATATTACATAACGGTTCCTAGGACTGTCCTGTATCCTGTAGACCAAGTTGATGGTATTCTGTAGACCGTCTTGACGGCTGCCATGGATCTTGTCAACATTCAGGCTGCCCTTGGCTATGTATTTTGTGCCCTTGTATTATGTTGGAATTTTGTAACGAGTTTACATGGAGTTTACTCTGAATGAGTGATGCCTTGTCTGGATAGCACTCTGGTGATTTTGTGGCACATGCAATGACAATAAAGTATTATTCTATTCTATTCTATTCTATTCTATTCTATTCTATTCTAAAGCTTGTCATCCTTTTTCCTTTTGTTACGAACCTCCTTTCCAAAATTGTCCTGATTGTTGCTTAGAAGTTTTCCCCTTTCCTTTCACTAAAGCAAATTCAAGAAAGGTAAAGGTTCCCCTTGATATTTAGTCCCGTCATGTCCGAATCTAGGGCACATTGCTCATCCCCGTCTCCAAGCCGTAGAGCCAGCGTTTCGTCCGTAGACAGTTTCCATGGTCATGTGGCCAGTGCCACTACCTTCCCACCGTGGTAGTACCTATTTATCTACTTGCATTTTTACAAGCTGGGACAAGCAACAGGAGCTCACTCCATCGCATGGATTCAATCTTACAACTGCTGGTCTTCTGACCTTGCAGCACAGAGGCTTCTGCAGTTTAACCCGCAGCACCACCACGTCCCCAAAGTCAATAAATCCACCCCAAATAGAATAAAAAATATTTAAACTTGTTTCCCCTCTTTTCATCTTAAGTTCAGTAGTCAATTTGTCATTTAACGCCATGTCGCTTTGTTTTTGCTTTGCTTTTTAAACTATTTTCCTGGCCACTGGTGTCTTTCTCGGTGCAAACTACTTTATGGTCATTTTTGTTCATCATTGGCACTTCCTTGTTTATGAATTTAAGATGTAACTTTTCAAGGAAATGCTACTGCTGCTTCATGTTTGTGTTAGAATTAATCCAGTGGTGCTTCTGGGGTGGAAGAATCGGCCAACAGAGTGGTGTCATCCTTCAGAGGATATCCAAAGGTGTCCACAGTCCTCACAGAATGCGGGGAGCCTCCTTCCATGTTCCCCAAGAAAGTGCAGAAAGGAATCAATGAAATCCTTCCTTTGCATACCAAGCCCTTGCAGAGCTGTGGAAAGAAAAACATTAAGATGTGTGGTGATCATGTATATGCCTGGTTCACATCCAAAACATGAACATGGTTGATTCATTTTATTTCATATGTCTAAAGAGTGTTTTTAAAAAATAAACAGAGTAAAGGACCTTGTGAAGGAGGCCCTGGAGAAAGTGTGCTGTCTCATGAGGCAGAAGGAAGAGAGGGTGTGGGGAAGCCCAAGAACACCGCGGGGCAGGTGGACCTAAAGGAGAACTTAGCTACAGAAGGAGGGAAAACAAAATGAAGCGGGAAATTTGAAGTATGCCTAACGAAGGAATGCGGGAGTCAGAAGGGGATGGAGCAGGAGCTGTCAGTCTGAGAGGAGGGTATAAGTACTAAAGGGGAACGACGGTTCGAGGTAGAACTAGAATTATGGAAGCGTAAGAGAGAGCTGGAGAGATTAAGAGAGTACGGGAGGGTGAAGACGCAGGAGCTGTTGAGGGATTTCCCGAATCTGAAATTAGGAGGGCTACTTCCAGACCCCATACCAAAGGGACAAGACGAGGCGAAATATGACACACAGGAGTGGTCAGTCATTGTCTTTCCTATGAATAAGGGTAGAGGATGCCAAGCGATACGACCCGATTCCCGTTACAACACACCTCCTCCAGAAGAGGACTGGGCCCGGCAACCATGCTGTGGCACCATCGGTACAGTGCAGAGCGCTCCCCTCTGGAAGCCCACCAACACGGAGAAGTTTGGTCCAGCATCCCTGTGAATTCGATGGACGGGGGGTGGGTGGGAGTTTGTGTTGGACAGTTATGGCATGTTGCCCGAGTTGAGCTTCTTTGACCCGATTATGAACAATACTGATCTCCCTGTAACCAATAAAGATGAAGTTGTGAAACTTAAGAAGACGTCTCCTGTGATATTTCCTATGCAAAATGAGGAGTTGTCAAAATCTGAAATCGAACCCGTTCGCAGACCTTTTTTTACTTATTTAGTTCTATTTATTTATTTTAAATGTGGTTTCCGGAACAGGGTAATAGATATCAGTATGCCTGTGTAGGTCATAGAAGTATGGAGTGAATGGTGCAAGTAACTGACAGGGTGGGTAAAGGTTGAAAGAAGAGAATCTAACTGAACAAAATTGCAAGATGAGGCTTCAGGCTGGCAGTTGCGGCATGTGTTGACTTCTACCAACAACTGTATTATGGGATTTGTAGTGCATCTGGGAAAAAGGGCCAGATTAGTGATAGGGGGCAAGGATGAAAGTTCAAAACCTCATCCTTGCCCCCTATCATTAGGGAAGGCAATTTTAAAAAATGATTAAAAGAGGGTTTCTTGAGGACCCGATAATAATCTTGCCACTCAGGGTCAAGAGTGACAGCCGGCATGCCAATCCCTGTTAAAACCACCATTCATATCAACCCCAAGAATGTATTTTTGGTGGTGGTGGGGAATAATTAATGTCATCTCCCAGTGGCATCAACAATGATTTCATCACTACATTTTTAAACATGTGATAATAACAAAACAAAACAAAACAAAAATTCAGCGCTGAAATGTCAAGCTCTAGGCGGTTAGGCTGTATTGGTAATTTTCTTCAAGTGGAAGTTAAGGTTCAATAAATTGACCATATTGGCTAGGGAATATTGGGAGCAGTAGCCCAAAAAGCCATCTGGTCCCAATCTTTGCTGAAATCTTTGATTAATGAAATATTCCTGTTAGAGAACTACCCCCTCCCATTCCCTGCAGCTTAATGTAGTTCCCAAACTATGATAATAAAAATAATGTGCCATCAAGTCAATTCTGACTCATGGCAACCCTTTTGAGGTTTTCCTGGTAGAGAATACTTAGAAATGGTTGACCATTCCCTTCCTCGGGGGGGGGGGGGTGCCCTGGGACTGTGCAGCTTGCCCAATGCTGGTTCTACTCCTGGGAGACACACAATGGTGAATCAGACACCCAACCACTGAATTATCCAGCCATCTTTTCCCATACAGTGGTGCCTCGCAAGATGATGTTAATTTGTTCCGCGAAAATCACTGTCTTGCAAAAACATCGTCTTGCGAAACAAAAAAAAGCCAATTGAAATGCATTGAAAACCTGTTCAATGCATTCCAATGGGCTGAAAAACTCACCGTCCAGTGAAGATCTTCCATAGGGGCGGCCATTTTCGCTGCCTGTAAAGCGGGGAATCCGTCCTGAAAACACAGCGGGGAGCCATTTTGCACAGCGGGTGGCCATTTTAGAACCGCCGATCAGCTGTTTCAGAAACATCGTTTAGCGAAAAATCGGTTCCTGAAGCAGGGAACCGATCATCGTTAAGTGAATTTTCCCCATAGGAACATCGTTTTGCGATCACAAAAACTTCATTGTCAAGCAGTTTTGTCATTTAATGAGGCAGTCGTTAAGCGAGGCACCACTGTATTCAGATTCTTCTCCACCTCATCTTTTCATGATAGCAGTCAAACGTCAGGTGGACTAACCCGTCAATGAATCGGTTAACCATGCCAATAGTTCATTGGGGCTTCCAAATTAGCGCTGCCTCAGATTGTAAATTCATATTTCTTGGACAACTGCCACCTCTCTCAAAGGATGCATTTCCTTCACCCTTTCCTTTGTTTTGGCTTGCGCACAGTTCAATCAATATTTCAGACAATTGCCAGCGCTATTTTATTATTGCAGTTTTATTCCCATAGCTCAGTTTCTGGATGGTTTTAATGATAAACCTTGTCTTGTTGATAGATCCATTTATACCAGGGGCATTTGCTGGGTTAAAAAAAATATAGCCAAAAAAATAGAAAATGTGCATTTCTGATTTTTTTTCTCTTTCAGAATACGAGTTTCTAAATATGCCTACAATTTTTTAAAAAAAATTATTAATCTGAGAATATTGTCAGAACATTTCAAAAAAGCAAAACCAAATAAATGACGTTTAGACCTAATTGTTAAGTCTCAGCTATCTAGGACTAACGATGAGATGTAGCTCTAAATTTTTACATATTACTCCATGAAATACAGAACTGGTCAATTAACAATGGAATTTATAGGCATGAATTACTCACCCAGGTTTACATACAGGAAGTTTTTATGTTCAGCAACTCTTTCTTAGTTCTAATTAGATGCATAACTGCAGGCCTATCAGCACCTTGGAAGCTAAAAATGCTTGCCAAATTTCAGCCAGAAAATTGATTTTTTAACAAATTGAAACTGCCAACTACTTTGCAACAATTCCTTATTAGACTTGGGTGAAATTTGCAGGCATAGTTACCTCCTGTAGAGAACCAAGGGCACCAAGATGCAAATAAATAGGTACAGGGATGGTTGTTGTGGATTTTTCGGGCTCTTTGGCCGTGTTCTGAAGGTTGTTCTTCCTAACGTTTCGCCAGTCTCTGTGGCCGGCCTCTTCAGAGGAATAGGAGTACAGAGCGTGGACAAAGTACCTACTCCTGTTCCTCTGAAGATGCCCGCCACAGAGACTGGCAAAACATCAGGAATAACAACCTTCAGAACATGGCCAAAGAGCCTGAAAAACCCACAACAACCATTAGATCCTGGCCGTGAAAGCCTTCACAAATACAAGGTACAGGGATATTTGTACAAAAATGCCATTTTTTTCTTTGTGCCTCTCCAGTAAAGGCACACTTATCTCCCTCTTTTTTTGTGTGTATCATCATCTCAAAGTGACTCAAAGAGGCTGGAAGGAAGGTAGCCCCTGCCTTTCTGAATCCCAAATTCTGTGTTCAACTTCTGACCAGGGTGGAGACTAACTGTGGTAGCTTTATAGTGTAACTTTATTTTGGGAAGCACCAGAACTGGTCTGACATGGCCTTGGGGACATGGTAATCTGACTCACATTGTCCAAACATCGGTGCTCTAACTAGTCCTTACTGTGTCCTGCCTGCACAGCTAGTAGTGGTGGCATTCACATCAGCATCTTTAGTCTGTAAGCATCCAGGCTTCAATGGGGTTACCACCTCAGGGTCCTTTTGGCTGGTAAATCATGAGAGGTTGCTTCTGGCTGATCTTCCTCTCTCTGCTCAGAATGCTCATCAACATGACACTAAACAAGCGGTACTGCATGATGAGGAAAGCATCCACCAGGAAAAGCTATTGATTTGGCTTTAATCTGGCTGTTTCTGGTAGTTTAACTAAAAAAAATTAATCCCAACTCTGACAGAGGCTGGTCATGCTTCTGGCTTCTCTTGTTTTCCCTAGCCAAATAGAAATTCTTTGAGTTTCAAAAGATGATGGAAAGGGGAAATGGGGAGGGGTCAGATTGCTGGCCTGCTAGGGAGTTAGGTGATAAATTCCAAACTACTGACTGAGAAAGGACTTGAAGCCACATCTATCCACCACAGGCCTCTTTCAGACTGCAGCCATTTCCGTCTCAGAAGCTAAACCTGGACTGAACAATGGCCATGAGCTTTTGGGACTTTAATAAAAAGCATATCATTTTGGAATCACCTACAAGAACTTGATGAACAGCCTGAAAAAGATGAGTTCTTATTGAAAGCTCGTTGTTTGTTTTATTTCTCTAACGCTACAATAAAGGTATCACCTGTTCCTGCATTTGTATTGTTGTGGGGACCACACAGCCTTTTCTTGACCAATGTGTAGGGTAAGTTATACTCTTCTGCCGTTAAGGGTATGGTTTGATATTGAACAAAAAATAACACACTTCTCAGGTAAGCAAACAGGCATAGGGTTGTACTGAAGTCAATGAACTTCCATGTAGTTGTGTAGGATTCATCCATTAACAAGCTTCAGATCTAGCAGCACCCCAAGTTATTGGCAATTACAAATATACTTGTCTCTAATTCTCTCTGCAAGGCATTCAGGAATAATCAAAGTGTGCACCAAAGGACTGAACTGAAAGTAGCCTCCAAGATCGACTTGTCTACCCAGGGCCGAAGTGGGGCCTCTACTGTTTCAGCATCCCCGGCCAATGGTCATCCTGCCTCTGATTTAACCCTTTCTAGTAGAGGGGTCTAGTAGAGGGACGTGGTGGCGCCGTGGGTTAAACTGCTGAAACCTCTGGGCTGCAAAGTCAGAAGACCAGCCGTCGTAAGATCGAATCCACACGACAGAGTGAGCTTCTGTCGCTTGTCCCAGCTCCTGCCAACCTAGCCCTTCGAAAACATGCAAATGCGAGTAGATAAATAGGTACCACCTCAGTGGGAAGGTGAACGGCATTCCGTGTCTAGTCACGCTGGCCACGGAGGATTGTCTGCGGACAAAACGCTAGCTCTATGAGTTGGAAATGGAGATGAACACCACCGCCTGGAGTCGGATACGACTGGACAAAATTGTCAACAGGAACCTTTACCTTTTACCTAGCAGAGGGGAGTCTCCTGTCTTTGAAGGCCTTCTGTTCCTCTGTCAAACTGCTGTAGCTATTTGGAAAGCTTTTCCCAAGGTTTACTCTTCAGTCCTTCTTCTTGTCATTTGAGCCCCGTGAACTGAGCCCTGTCCTCTGGAGTAACAGCAAAAACAACTATCTTCCATCTTGGTATAACATTGAAGTTGCATCCATCACCGGTTGGCACAGACAACTGATTAGCCACAGTTTGAACAGAACATTGAACGACATACGCCTTCTGGCTATATCGAACACGGCTTTTCTTCAGTTCTTATGACTGTTCCTCGAATAATTAAAGACAGCTGTTCTAGTGGCTATTAATAGTCATCTCCTCTGGGATAAACCTCACAAGCAAACAGGCAAACGTGCCTATTTTAATAATAATTTGCATAACGTTATGTTGCCAAAATAATTCCGCATGGCTCAGAAGTAGTGTTCAAGGTGCAAAAAAAGGAAGGTTGAAACTTTGTGTGTGTGTATGAGAGAGAGAGAGAGAGAGAGAGGCATCAATCAGGTTGTTTCTAGCAAAGCCTATACGGCTGTGAAGATGCCTAATCACTTTTCTTGAGTCCCGGAGAGTGGGCTGAGAACAAAACAATGTCTTGGGAAATGATTTTCTCCTTCGCTTCTCGTCCATCTTTGTATACTGTTTGTCTATTCCCAGTTGCATATAATAAAAAGTCACTTGATTCGACCATCGCCTTGGAGCGGAGAGAAGACAGAAAATGTTAGGTTGTATAAATGCTAAATTTTGTTGTTATTCCATGGGGCAATACGAAAAGAAAAAGAGGGAGAAATCCTTATGGAAATTAAGCTCAGAAAAGCCAGAATATGCCAGAGGTAAGGATGACCTTCAAAAGGGATATAAATCAGGCAGATTATGCTTTTCTCTCCTTCATGGAGCCATTTATTCATGACATTTCAATAGCCTCCTTAGCAAAGCTACTAGAAATTCTCATGAGCTCTAACAAAGCTCTCCTTCTAGTGTCCTGCGGAGCATTTCAGAGGAATCCTATGGGGTGTTGTGGGTCGGTAGGTTATGTAGTGAAAGAATCATCAGTTTCCAAACACCGCTTGGCGGCTGCAGCCAGGCCAAGAGGAAGGGGCAAGCTTTCTAAAAGATTAAAACTTGTAATTCAGCTTTATAACATTGTCTTTCATTGAAACCAACAGGGCTGGTGGAAATTAGTTACAGTACGTTACTTTGAGGCTGGAATACCTAGAGGACTGAACGATGGAGGAGAACCCCCCTGCTTTGACCCCTAAAGCCAGTGGAGATACTGTCCAAAATACACCTGTACTTACTGAGCTGGGAGCTCACTGGGAGTAAGGACTCTGAACTGGTCCCCTATGAGTGTGTTAAAGATCTCCAGTCATTAGAAACTCAGGTTTATGTTCTTGTTAGAGATAGGCACAAACAAACAAACAAAAAACCTGGTGATTCATGATGGCACACGGCTAGAGATGGGCACAAACCTCAGTTCCGAGGTTCGTCCTGGTTCGTATGGATGGTACCATAGGTGCTGCATGTTTCCTTCCCCTGCCTCCCAGGATGGATCCCTCAATCACCAGCCGGCACATGTTCCTTCCTCCTGCTCTGCAGCTCTTGGACCAGTCTCTCTCAAGAATATGGGATTCCGATCACCCACTCAGAAAAGGAGGCAGGGCAGGAAAGCCCGGGCTTTCTGCAGGTGACTGGTTGAACAGCTGAAGAGGAGAGGGAGAGGAGCGTGCGCTGGCTGGTTCAAAACTGAGGTTCATGCCCAGCTCTATTTGTTGTTAGCTGTCTAACAATGAGAGACCTTCAACAAGGGGAATCAGTCATTCTTAAAGGGGGCTGAACTCAATGATCCTTGAGATCCCTTCCAGCTCTACAATTCGTATTCTAAAAACAGCAAGGGGTTTGTGGTCTCTTAAGGATGAGCCACTTTTACTACGCTTAATTGTAATGGCCTGCAGCTCCTTTCATTGTATGGAACAAGTCATGCATCTATTCGGTTGACTATCAGGAAAAACTTCCTAACTGTTAGAGCAGTACGACAGTGGAACCAGTTACTTGTAGAGTTGGTGAGTGCTCCAACACTGGAGGCCTTCAAGAGAAACTTGGATAATCACCTGGCAGATCTGCTTTAACCTGGATTCCTGCACTTAGGAGGGTTGGACTTGATGGCCTTGTAGGCCCCTTCCAACTTCATTTTTCTATGATTCTATGATTCTATTCAACCCTGCTCACTGGAAGGACAGATACTGAAGCTGAGGCTCCAAGACTTTGGCCGTCTCATGAGAAGAGAAGACTCCCTGGAAAAGACCCTGATGCTGGGAAAGTGTGAAGGCAGGAGAAGAAGGGGACGACAGAGGACATGATGGTTGAACATTGTCACTGAAGCGACCAGCATGAATTTGATCCAACTCTGGGAGGCAGTGGAAGACAGGAGGGCCTGGCGTGCTCTGGTCCGTGGGGTCACGAAGAGTCGGACACAACTAAACAACAACAATGATTCTACATGATGAAGTTGCCTGCCTTCCATGAATACTTATACCAAATATATCTTTTAGGCTTTCAGTTGCCCCAGGACTCCTGTGTGTTCCTGCTGCACTAAAATAAAGATACAGTTCCCTGTAAAATCTTTTTAGAATGTACTTTTCGAATGATAGTCCTAATAGAGAAATGTTATAGTCCTACATCAGCTTTTGGTTCCTCAGTCTGAGAAATCTGTTGCTCAAATATAGGCTGAGCATCTCTCAGGCTCCTCCATATCTTTGTTTACCTGTAGATTCTTCTTCTTAGGGACAAGATATACTGGTTGGGCAGGCCATTGTGGCGTCATCACAATTAGAGTGATGGAGCCTAATTAGTTGGCAGCCCATGCACGTTCTTTAAAGACAGATAAAGCACAATGATATGTGGATACTTTTAAAGGACTTTTACACAGTACTGGCAGGACAGCCAACTCGCTGGTTAATTGCAGTGTGGCATCTGAAATGGACAGCTGCCATTGGAAAGTTGCGGCCCTTTGTGAATATGCATCGGGCTGAATGAACAGCCTACTTAACGGCACTGAATGGCATATAAACCTATTGAGCAATTAATCACTGACACGGAAGAAGGCTGATCCTCTGGATCAGGTGCTTTTTGTTTGCTTTTTCTGTGTGGTAAACAGGTAATAACCAAGAAGGAAGCTTAAACTCAATAAGTAAATTTTCTGCTCACCCCTTTGTGTTGTAACATTGATCCTGTGCAGGTAGTCTCTCTCTCTCTCTCTCTCTCTCTCTCTCTCTCTTTTTCTCTCTCTCTGTGTGTGTGTGTGTGTGTTTGTATTTTCCACTTTTTATGCAAGATGTTGCAGGAAGTAACGAGTTCCTTTTTTGTAAATGTGTGCATGCATACACAGGAATTCCAGAACAACATGCTGTTTGATGGTGAAAATGCAAAAATATCATCCACAACTTCCATGTCTTAAAGCCACGGTAAGTCAGCAACCACCCTTGTCATCTCACAACGAGAAATACACTTTTCACAATTTCTTCTGTGCCATGAATACGATGGAGATGTATGAAGAATTATATCCCTAAAGGATAGCAGGTCAGATTAAGGAGCGCAAACAGAGCATTAGAGAAGATTCAGAAGCAATGAGGAGTGGCAGCTGCCTCTCTCATCATTATCTACCCTTGGATGCAGATGTCTTATGTCTAATGGTAGGGCTGGCTTTTACCTGTGGTGCTCCTGTTTTCCATCCGTTAAAATGTTGGAGGACATGAACATTCACAAGTGTTGGTCAATTCTGGTGAGGCCCCCACTGATCCATGCAGCTCTTTTCGTTTTCTGCGGCCCTCTTTTCTTTGTCTGCCTCCATGACACAATCAAACATCACATCATGATGAAACAGCAACACAGCTAAATCTTGTGTTTGGATTGTATAAGCGGCATAAGGAACCTTATAAGGTGGTGGGTGAAGAATTTTTTCCAGTCTGTGGCTCCCTTCAAATGTGCCAGGGCCCCCCAGGGGGGCTGTATGGCCCTGTAAAAAAAAAAAAAAACACCCACCCTCAGAAAAACAGAACAAAGTGGTGGATACTCTCACGCTGTATGCACTTAATTTTTATGAAGTGCCATTGAGCTCAACCATATTTATTGTGTCTTGAGGATCACCATGATCTTTAAAAAAATAGGAAAGGGAGTATGATTTCTCTTCAAACACGTATTTCAGAACATACAATTGTGGCTGTATTCACAATAGTCCTTTTACAGGTTGTTTTCTATGTGTACATATTCTTTCTCCCATTAATTGACCACTGAGAAAGCATTTTGATGACAGGACAACACAAGTTTGTAGATGGCCAGGTCAAAGGGAAACAGCCAAGGGACAGTTTCTTTCTTTCTCCGCCTCCCCATCCAGAATTACATTCTCTCAACAGGATTTTTATGTCAGAAACTATATACATCATGGAGACTTCTTCTTTTTCCCCCTTCCCATCTTCTCTTGTTCTTCCATTCAGCTTCTTCAACTCTTCTTCCCAGCCCAGCTCTCTTTTCCTTCTCTGCCCCCCCCCTCTCTCTCTCTCTCTCTCCCCTTCTCTCTTTTTTTTTTCATCTCTTCCTCCCTTTTTCTCATGGTGTATCAATTTTTCGAGCTGGCTGGATAGCTCAATGAGCAAGGTAACAGGAGTTTGATTGCCCTCCGATTCACCTAGGAAAAGAGCCAGCCTGGGTGGCCTTGGGCAAGCTGCACAGTCCCAGGGCACCCCAGCAGAATATTCTCTACATAGAAAACCCTGGAAAGTGCCATAAACTGGATGGACTGGATGTCATTTAATTACTTGCATCAGTTTTTCAGTGGTTGTGAGCCATGATGGATAAATGAAAGTTTCATGTTGTGAAAGGGTTTCTCTTCTTCCCAACCCCCCCCCCCCAAAAAAGATGGGAGGATTGAGGGATGGAATAACATACAGATCTGCAGATTATTGCGCACAAGCAAACATTAGATGTGAAATGTGGAAGCTTTGGGGATTTTGCAGGATAATCTGAGTCACAGCTGCCACCATCCATAATGTACATAAAGAAAAGACAGGCTGGACAACTCTCTTCCCCACTTGTCATTTCGGCGAATGTCACTGTGGAGCAAAGACCTTGATTTACTGCACCAAAGTCATTCGTTCACCTAAAGTTTTTAGAACAAATTTTTACAAAAGTTTGCATCACAAACACGTCTTTTTTGGGGGGGGACTTCCTCCTCCAGGATCCTCCTTTGGGGATATTCACTGGCCATGATGCTGGGGGATTGTAGGAACGTACGACGACCCTTTACCTACAGAAATGATCATGATCAGAGACAGGCATGAACCGCACTTCGGCAGTTCAGCCTGGTTCAACATAGCACCCACACAGGTGTTCCACAGGCATCATATGCTTCCCTCCCCAACCCTCTCAGGGGATCGCCTAGTCGCTGGCAGTTGTGCAGGCTTTCCTGCCCTGCCTCCTCAGGCAACCGCCCATTCAGGCGAGGAGATGGGACAGGGAAGCCCGTGCTACTGGTGGTGACTGGGTGATTGCCCAAGGAGGAGGTGGAGGGAAGCTTATGGTACCCACAGAACACCTAGGCGGGCACTGTACTGAACCAGGCCAAGCTGCCGAGGTGCAGTTTGCACCCACCTCCAATCACAATCACTATTGGGACACAGAGCTAGCCGTTGTGTGTGGAGACAGTAGGTATGTGTGCTGAATCATGTGACCCTTGCCCATCTTGGCTAATTGGAAGATCCTCCAGGGGGTTTAATGCCTCTTTGAGAGATGGAGTGGTCCCTACCACCTTGAAAGAGGCAGTAATTCAGCCATTCCTTAAAAAGCCTAACCTGGACCCAGGGCTGGTGGTTAACTACCAACCAGTGGTGAACCTCCCTTATTTGGGCAAGGTGCTGGAGCAGGTTGTGGTCAGGCAACTCCAGGCGCTGCTGGATGAAAGGGATTTTCTGTATCCATTTCAATCGGGTTTCAGGCCAGGTTTTGGTACGGAGACTGCCTTGGTCGCCCTCTACAATGACCTTTGCCGGGAGAGAGACAGGGGGAGTGTGACCCTGTTGATGCTCCTGGACCTCTCAGCAACTTTCAACACCATCGACCATGGTGTTCTTCTGGATAGGCTGACTGGGTTGGGAGTTGGGGGCACCGCTTTATGGTGGTTCCGCTCCTGACCGACTGACCATGTCCAGAGGGTGATGCTGGGGAACAGTTGCATGAGGTTCCTCAAGGCTCGATACTGTCTCCCATGCTGTTTAACATCTACCTGGAACCACTGGGAGAGGTCATCATCAGGTTTGAGTTGAGGAGTCAGCAATATGCTGGTGACACCCACTCTACCTCTCATTTTCCGCCAATCCAGGTAAGGCGGTTTCTGTCCTGAACTCATGTGTGGCCGGACCTGATAATGGACTAGATGAGGAGTAATAAACTGAAACTCAATCCAGACAAAACAGAAGTGCTGTTAGTGGGTGCTTCACCGGAAAGGCTGGAGGGCCATTTCCCTGCCCTGAATGGGGTTGCACTCCCCCTAAAAAACAAGGTCGGCAGCCTGGGGGTGCTCCTGAACCCCAGTCTAACACTGGAAGCCCAGGTAGACTCGGTGGCCAGGGGTGACTTCCCTCAGCTGAAGAAATTATACCAGCTACAGATCTACCTGGACAAGCAGAGTCTCATGACAGTTATGCACACACTGGTAATATCCCGTATAGATTACTGCAATGCGCTGTACGTGGGGCTGCCTTTGAAGACGGTCTGGTGATTGCAACTGCTTCAGAATCAAGCTGCACAGCCGGCGAGTGGTGGGGCCACTAGGGAACACATCAGGCTTATGTTTAATTTACATTGGCTACCAGTCACTGCCCGGGACCAATTCAAGGTGCTTGTTTTGACATATAAAGCCCTAAACGGCTTGGGCCCTGGATATCTGAAGGACTGCCTCCTTCTGTATGAGCCTACCCGGCAGTTAAGATCTAGCCAGGGGGCCCTTCTGAAAGAGCCATCCCTCAAGGAGGTAAGAGGGAGGGCTTGTAGACAAAGGGCCTTTTCGGCAGCTGCCCCCAGACTATGGAATGCCCTCCCAACTGAGATTCATCTGGCACCGACATTGATGACGTTTCGGCACCAGGTCAAAACCTTCCTGTTCCAGAAGGCTTTTAATTGAAATAATATCAACTGTGGGTCCTGAGGGCAATTTTTAGAGCACTGTATTCTTGTTGTTGTTGTTTAGTCGTTGTGTCCGACTCTTTGTGACCCCATGGACCAGAGCAAGCCAGGCCCTCCTGTCTTCAAACTGTATTTTTAATTGTTTTATCTTTTTATTTTATTCAAATTGTTGTAAGCCAACCAGAAACCATTGGGTAGTGTGGGTGGCAAAAAAGTTAAACGAATGAATGAATGAATGAATGAATGAATGAATGAATGAATGAATGAATGAATGAATGAATGAAATTTAGGAATGATTCGACTGTAGCCCTTTGTTCATTGGTGCTTCCCTACATTCAGTCGATCAGAGCTTTTGCTATGTCCCATGCACCTGAGAGATCGTCCCTGCACAGTTATAATTGATGGTGGTTTCCAGGGATGCTATGAAAATGCCTGTCAGTTTTGCTCCATTAGCTTCTGCTACTGTAACAACTGTTGCATAGTTGACAATCCTGTATTGCAGCTGTGATCCCTGGGGTGGTGCTGACAGAGGATCAGCCTTCCAGGGGTGTTTCGTTAACATCGTTCATCATCAGAAGAATTACAGAAAAAGCAACATTTCCTGTTTTCCCCATTTAATTAGCTTCGGAACCATTAATTTGTTCACCCAGGTTGGTTTACCTCTGATGATTTTGTGTTTTTTAGCTATTTGTCATTAAAAAGCAAATTTCCACGCTTCTTTTCAACAGTCCACAAAATTCAGCACAGTTTCCTTCTAAAAATAACTCTGTCATGGAAGGCTGTTTGCCACTTTGCTTTCCTTGTCCCTAAGCAAAGCATATTCTCTCTTTTTTTGGGGAAAAAATCATTTCAACAATGACATCTGTAGTGCAATCTGTCATACAATTCCTTTTGGCATCATCAACAAACTGCAGATTACTTTGTATGCCCTGCTAGGCTTCTAGAGAGATAAGGACCAAGTGTGCCTTTATCCTAGAATACAGATGTTTGGCTATATCAGTGGTTCAGGTATCTGGCTGTGTAGTTAGAGCAGTAGTTCCTAACCATGGATGTCCAGATACTGTATTTTTGAACTACAACTCCCAGAAATCCTGGCCAGCAAAGCTAATGGTGAAGGATTCTGGGAGTTTTAATCCAAGAACATCTGGAAACCCAAGGTTGGGGATCACAAACTGAATATGAGCCAACAGTGTGATGTGGATAAAATAAAGACAAATGATATTTTAGGCTGCTTCAGTAGAAGTATAGTCTCCAAACCCCGCAAGGTAATCATTCCCCTCTATTCAGCTTTGGTTAGGCTTCACCTTGAGAACTGTGTCCAGTTCTGGACACCACACTTCAAGAAGGACGCTGACAAATTGGAATACATTCAGAGAAGGGCAACAAGGATCAAGCGTTATGAAGAAAGACTGAAAGAGCTGGGCATGTTTAGGCTTGATAAAAAGAAGACTGGGGAGGAGATATAATAGCACTTTTCAAATACTTGTAATGCTGTCATTCAGAGGACTGGCAAGTTCTGTTAACAATCATCCCAGAATGCAGGGCATGCAACAATAAACACAAGTTACAGGAAGCCAGATTTCAGCTGAATAGTAGGAAAAAACTTCCTAACTGTTAGATTAGTACAACAATGGGACCAACTACCGCAAGAGGTGGTAAGTACGCCAACACTGGAAGCGTTCAACAGAAATATAGACAACCACTTGGCAGATATCCTTTTATTTGTATTGAGTAGGGGGTTGGACTTGATGGCCTTATAGGCCCCTCCCAACTTCACGATTCTATGAGTTTGATTCCTCACGGTGCCTCCCAGGGGAAGAGCAATCCTATGTAGCAATCCTTGGGCCAGCTGCGTAGTCCCAGGGCACCCCCAAAGAAAGGAACGGTAAACCACTTCTGAGTATTTTCTACCTAAAAAGGGCTGACATAAGTTAGAATCAACTTGACAGCACACAATTTCTTATTGTAGTTCAACACTTCTCATGGGTACAGATGAAAGTGTCCACAAAGCCCTGATTTATTTAGGCTAGATTCTGGCAGTTCGCTCCCAAAGTTTCACTTTGGCCAATACTCTGGAGCAGACCAGATGCCACCTTACATGTATATCAGGAGATCTTTGCTGCTTGGCTCTGTCTTCTCTCAATTTGTAAAGGTGCTACCCTATTCTTGCTCTTAGATCCCCCTATACTTTTTGCACTATTAATGGAGCACGCCTGGCTATCTTTCTACATTGCGCATGCAACATGAAGTGTGGACCCATGGGGAGAACTCAAAGCTTGGCCAAGTTACCTTAAAAATCAGTAGTCTGATCCACTGAACTATTCCAGCTCTCCTGATAGAAAGGCACTATATTTTGACTTGCGAGGCCCATTTTTCAAAATTGGAACTGGACTGCCAGCCACTTCAAGTCTCTCTCTCTCTCTTTTCTCTCTCTGTAGCTTCCGGTTTTTAAAGTGGTTCCACTAGCCTTCACCGTGTCATGGAGGCAGAAAATCGGGCCTAAGACACTCCCAAGTTGTCCACATCTGCATTACGCCAGTCCTTGCTTCCCCCTCAGATCCAGCAAAAGGATTTTCCCATGCAAGTTAGCAAACCCTCTTGCAATGAGCAAGACCACACTTTGCAGGAATGTCATGTTTCCCTACCGCTTGGCAGGAAAAGGTCAAGAATTATGTACATCCAGTGAGTTTACAATAATTTGCAAGCTCCCATTCCACAGAGAATGTTTCATTTCTTTTCATAGCCTCTGTTTCAAACTGGAATTTTTCCTCCCTGGGAAGATGATTTTCAATTTTTTATTTACACACTCACGGCTCAATATGTTTATATATTAATTCAAAGTTAATAGGATGATTATTCTCAATTATAATTAAAACTAACTAGTGTCTCAAAATTAATGTCTTTATCAACATTAATGCTGGATATAAATAGTAGTTACACTTTCAAGTCTTCGAGATGCACTGCTTGAATTCTAATTTGATGGAGAAGATACAGCTAAATCTGGGGGTTGCAAGCTTTATGCCTTTCTCTCATCAGAAGAGAATTTATGCCATTACTGACACTATCGTTTTGTTCCAAAACAAGGGGTTTCCTTGCCATAGGAGGGCAACAAGACTAGAACTACATGTTTCTCTCAATTTAGTAGCAATGCAAAGCAATGTCTAATGCTTTGCATCAAATAAGCCATATGGGGTTCTAACACCAACACTGTTGCCAACATGTGCTCACTAGCCACCACTGTCCAGCCGCCTACTGGGCAAGCAAGCTCTACGGAGGAGGAAGAGCAGCCTCCTCCATGCACAGAGAAAATGGAGCTGCTGAAGCTGACTCCCTGGGCAAAACCATTTGGCCAGGTGGTTAGTGCTGGCCAGCTAGAATTGTTTTTGCCCAATGGTGGGGAGGCTTGAGCATCTGGCAGCACCATTTTCACTGCATTAAAACATGCATGTACTAGGAGTGCTTTCCCTCTGAATTACAAATAACCCTCGGTAAAAATCTTACTACAGGTTATCTCCAATGTGTAGTACCAGTCCAAGTGGCAACAGAAGTACTATACGTGTTTTGTGTTCTATGTTGTAATTTTGCAAATGATTTCAAGATGCAGTATCAGAACTGGTCACTAGGAGGAGATATTTCATTGTATTTTTCTCGCACCCTGGTAAGGAGAATGCATAAATTGAACTGGATAGAGTAGAAATCACTTAGAATCAAATTGGGATCCTACTAAAGCCATGAACTGGCCATTGAATCTCCAGATGTTCTTGAACTACAACTCCCTGGGGACCCATACACTGCCCAGTTTCTTAATATTCATTTCCACTGAAAACGATTTAGCCAAGAGCTCTGTGGGAGAAAATAGGTTCAAGAGGTATGAAAATGTAACCATTTCAGGATGATGTTCCTGACGTGATGTGAGAATCACATGGTCACAGATATACTTAGATATCACACTATGCACCTTTTCTTAAGAAAAACGCAATTACCTAGCAATGAGGTATTTTTCCAGCTTCACACTAGAAAAAAGCAGCTCACTCACATGCTCCATTTTCCCTTTGCAATCCACAAACTCATGGAGAAAATGAGAGTAACCTCCCTGTGTATCTACAGACAGACAGATCCTAGGAAAATAAGAGGGAAAGGTTTTGAAATGCTACCACTATAATTAAGCCATCACTGCAGCTCTCAGAAACAAAGCCCGGGCATTCTAATTAGCTTCTTGAATTAGAATTAATGCCTCATTATTCCGTAGCATATCAAGCTGAGAATGTTATTAAAGTCTGATGGTATAATGAACAACATGACAGAAGACACATTACTGCACACGGAGCTGTACACTGGCCTATTAGACATCCAACACAGATATGCCTATCATGAGAAGAAACATAGAGCAAGCAAACAAATGAAGAGCAGGAAGACCAAACAATAGCCCTTCAGACTTCATTCAAGAGACTTTGAGGGCATCCACACTGACATATAGATATGATATATAGATCATTGATGACTTGGTTTGGATTGGGGGGAGGGAAGACTGCATCTGCATGTGTTTCTCCTTAGAGTGATCCATCCTTCCCCTTTAAAAGCTGTTGACCACCTTTCTGATCCAGCAGTAGGACATGCATTCTTTTTTGCATGCTCATTGTTTAACCTGCAGATAGAAGCCTCCAGGCTGCGGATTCCGAAGGTGGAGAGAGAAAATTGAGAGAGGACAAGGGAAGGGAAGGAGGTTGAAGGAAGGGAGAAAATAAGACGGCATCAACAGAGAGAGAGAGGAGCAATGTTAAAAAAAAAACATGATTTCACTTCCCCTGACCTTCCACAGACCATCAGGGGAAGCACTTAATTGACAGCAGATGGGCTTCAAGGGGTCGTTTACTGTTTGGACAGGAGGAGCATGCAAAATGGCACAACTCCTGAACTCAACAGATATTTTGTAGCCCAGTCCACTCCACACCCAAAATGGCCAGTCTGGAAAGGAACTAAAATAGCACCACAGTCACAGATTGGAAAAAGCTGGCACATTAACACGTGGAGAAAAGTCATGTTTGCTCCTACTCTGTATAAGTTTGGCTGAAGAAGGATGGGCCAGTGGGGGCTGGCAAACCCGAAGAAATGGGAGATGTGAATATGCTGTGGGTTTAGTCTTAACGTTTCAGGAGCTTTCTGAAAACAAACTGTCCTTTGTGTAGCTTCCTTAAAGTTTGGACTGAAACCCAAAATGGATAGACTGCACCTATAACGCATACATATAGAAGCATTTTTTTTCTTCTCAACCTCTTCCCATGCCATTAGATTCATACCTTCTTCCTCCACCTACCACCTAATTGTTTGAAGGGTTCCCTTGGTATCCTGCCTCTTGGGAGAAGAAACAGGTTACTGTTTGCTTGCTTGCTTGCTTGCTTGCTTGCTTGCTTGCTTGCTTGCTTGATTGAGTGATTGATCGATCTACCTCTCCACTACCTCTCCAACTACGCTGGGTGGTTTACAAGCACTACTCTGGTGATGTCAAAGTTGCATGCACCCTGAAATTGCCAATCTGCAGTAATCTGCTGTGGTGGATGATCTCATTTCCACCACACAGGTAGAGCCATGGAACATTTCAGCTGTGGTGTTCATTTTACTTACTTACTTACTTACTTACTTACTTACTTACTTACTTACTTACTTACTTACTTACTTACTTACTTACTTACTTACTTACTTACTTACTTACTTACTTACTTATACACCGCCCATCTAGACACACATCTTCTCTGGGTGGCTAACAATAAAAATGGCTAACCATAAAAACAGTATAATAAAATAAAAAGCAACAATAGTAATATGGTTCAAGATGGGGGGAAAATAAAAATAATCAAGCGATGACAGGAGGGAAAGCCTGCCCAAAGTGCCAGGTCTTCAATTGGCTCTTAAAAACACCCAGCGAGGGACCCAGACAGATCTCTGAGGGCAGACTGTTCCAAAGTCAAGGGGCAGTCGAGAAGGCCTGGTTTCTTGTTCTTTCTCTCCAGACCTCCCTCTGTGTTAGGCCCCTCAGGCGCCCTTCCTGGCTAGAGCGAGTGATTTGAGTAGATCTAGGTGGGAGGAGGTATTCCGCCAGGTATCGAGGTCCTAAACCGTTAGGGCTTTGTATGTCATCATTAACACTTTGAAATCAATGCAGAAATGAATGGGCAGCCAATGCAAGGCAGCCAGAGTGGGGGAAGTATGCTGATATTTTCTCGTCCCACTGAGAAGTCTGGCTGCCACATTCTGCACCATCTGAAGCTTCCGCCTCAGTCTCAAAGGTAGCCCCACGTAGAGTGCATTGCAGTGGTCTAATCTCGAGATGACGAGCGCATGGACCAATGTTAGTCTATAATAGCTCAGTGGTTTAGGCAGTTTGATTCCTCATTCTGCCTCCTAGGAGTAGAAGCAACCTATGTGGCCTTGGGCAAGCTGCAGAGTCCCAGGATGCCCCCAGAAGAAAATCGGCACAGTAGGTGTGGGTTATACTAGCCTGAAGATGAATTTGCTAAGACTGAACTTGTTGGACATCCTTGTGTATGTAGCTTTTGGCAGCTGGATGGCTCAGTGGTTTAGGTATCTGGTTGCAGAGCAAGAGGTTGAGAGTTCAATTCCGTACTAGGCCTCTTTGACAGGAGCTGGATTTAATGATCCATAAGATCCCTTCCATCTCTACAGTTTTAAGGTTATTATTATTATTATTATTATTATTATTATTATTATTATTATTATTATTATTATTATTATTATTATTATTATTATTATTATTATTATTATTATTATTATTATTATTATTATTATTGTTGTTGTTGTTGTTGTTGTTGCTGTTGTTGTTGCTGTTGTTGTTGTTGTTGTTGTTGTTGTTTTTGTTGTTTTTGTTGTTTTTGTTGTTTTTGTTGTTTTTGTTGTTATTATTATTATTATTATTATTATTATTATTATTATTATTATTATTATTATTATTATTATTATTATTATTATTATTATTATTGTCAGGTTGGAAACATGTTCTTTACTGAACATTGTTAAGCAAGTTCTTCGCTGCTTTTATGATTGTAGTACATCTTGATTTTATTAACAGTTGTTACATTGCCCATAGCTGCTGCTTGCTTTTGTTTGTTACTGATTAATGTTTTATTCATATTATTTTAATTCCACAAATGTCTATTGATATGCACAGTTGGTTTTTCATGGTCTAGATTGCTTTTGATTCATTTGTGGTAAATGGCTCTTGAAAGATTTGAAATAAATGAGCTGCATAAATGTACACTTTCTCCACTTGGAAGAAATATCCCTTGCGCTAACTGCTGCAGAAGTGGGAGGTTGTACCCAGATAAATGAATATAAGGTTGCAAGATTCATAATTGATTAATCCCATTGCACTCACAACTATTTGTATTAAAAGGTATATTCTTCAAGTCCGTGTACTGGTAGAAAATTATTTCATTGGATTTGACAGTGTCAAAAGTAGCATTGTTGCACTTCCAATAATTCACTGCCAGAGCAAAAATCCCCTCATGCTGAGAATCTGCACATCTGCAAGACTTACAGGCCATTCTGGAGAAATAAAACGTGCATAAGCAATGTGCACGCTTTAAAATATGAACAGCTTAAAACTGATTCCGTTCAAAAAGAACCTTCAAGCAGGGCATTTAGGCAAAATTGTGTAAATAAATGCAAACGCTGGAGAAAAGTCATTAAAAGGCATACAGGTTCCGATGCAGAGATGAAAAATGAGGTCTTGCAAGCTAACAGGATACAAATTTGCGGAGAAAATACAGTAAGCATAAGAATATTGGCATTAGCTCTCTAGTGATCAAGCCATTAATCTGTCTAATCGAATGTTGTGAAGTTGCACTGCCAGCACCTTTCCAGGGTTTGAGATATGTTTTTTTTCCCCTCTAACCCTACCTGGATGTTCTTGGAATTTATTGGTGGTCTCCCATTCAAGGATCAACCAAGGCTGGCTGCTTACTTCCAAAATCAAACAAGAACGCTGTGCTTAGGGTGATCGGCTGGGATTATGCAAATGCCACTCAGATAAATGCAATGAAGTAGATAGAGTCTGACAGCAGTTCTGGTTGGAACATTTGTTCTAGATACAGTGGTGCCTCGCTTAACAGGCTCTCCGTTTAGTGACGAAACCGCATAGCGACGAACGTTTTGTGATCGCAAAAGCGATCGCATTGTGATGTTTCCTATGCGGTTTTTTCGCTTTGCGATGATCGGTTCCCTGTTTCACTTACTGATCATCGCAAAGCAATGATTTTTTTAACAGCTGATCAGCGATTCCAAAATGGCCGCCGGGTTAAAAAAATGGCTGCTCGCTGTGTTTTTGCTCCGATTCTTCGCTTTAGAGGCAGCGAAAATGGCTGCCATATGGAGGATCTTCACTTTAAGGTCAGTTTTTTGCCCATAGGAACGCATTAAACAGGTTTTAATGCATTTCTATGGGCTTTTTAAAATCGCATAGCGACGAAATCGCTTAGCAGTGATTTTTGCTGCATGGATTAATGTCGCTATGCGAGGCACCACTGTATTTTGCTCACCATCCATAAGATGTTCTTCTTGTCTTACTTGGAACAGATACTTTTGGTGACTTTTCACACCTTTTCTTGCCTGCTGAAGACAGGGTTTATTTTTAGCATTGTCTTGTTCCAGGGCTTGAAGTTTAACGCTATGATGCTTCCAACTGGAAGGTGACACTCGGTGACAGTATTCCAGCCAAAACATTGATTTGCACACAAACAAAGAAATCTCCAGAATAGAAGATCCAGCAGAAAAGGTGTGTTCATCAATTTTTTAAAAAAGATTTCTAATGAGAAGGTGCTTTGTGAAAGAAAGAGAAGCAGCTTTTAAAATGAGAATATGAAAACAGATTCCAGTAAGTTCTACCTTTCTTCACAAATGAGAGAAACAGCGGTGGATCTTCTGTTCCACCAGAAGTTCTACCTCTACCTCCTGCCTTTCATATCCCATGTCCAAGTGAGCATCACTATTCTAGATATGAATACGTGGATATCTGTATCCACGTGTGCACCAGATGTGCATGGAAAAAGGTGCATACGCAGCAATTTGTTCTTTAAGAGAAAAAGAGTTGTATTTTTTTAAAAGACAAAAAAAAAACCCACACACAACTCCTTCATAAAATGAAGGCAATAAAAGAATGGGGGATGGTATGTTCTTGGTTAATTAGAAGAACAAGATAGGTGAAATAGGGCATGAACTGCTTGAACCCAGAGACAACCCAGATGGAGGGAAGGGCTAACTCCTGAAATAAGATCGTGACTCATTTAGCGAAATTGAGGGGGGGGGGAGATGGAAATAATCACATTTGTTGTCATGAATCATGAAGGCAATAAAAACAGAAGAACAATTCAGGAAATGCACAAAGCAAAGTGGCAGTTCAGCTTCAAGCAAATATGAAAATTTGGAAGCAACATTTTCTTTGGTTCACCTGAGTACTTTTTGTTGTTATGTGTTACCTTCAATTTACGGCAACTCTATGAATGAGGGACCTCCAAAATGTCCTGTTCTCAATAGCGCTACTCAGCTCTTGTAGACAGAATGCTATGGCTTCCTAGATGAAGTCAATCCATCTCATATTTCATCATCCTCTTTCCCTGTTTCCTTGAATATGTATAGAAACAAGGTGGGGTTGCACCATATTGGCTAAATCCTATTGAAATCTCACACCAGCATAACGCAAACAGCGTAACTTTTGGAAACTAATGGCCTCTGGTTAGGAAATAACTGTGGACCATGTGCTCTGTCATGAGAACTTTCTTGCTACAGATATTGCTTACAGTGATTCCTTAACACGAGTCCATTCATCTCCAAAAATTATGCTGTGTGAACTAGGTAAAGGTTCCCCTTGAGGTTTAGTCCAGTTGTGTCTGACTCTAGGGTGCGGTGCTCATCCCCGTTTCTAAGCCATAGAGCCAGTGTTTGTCCAAACACAATCTTCCGTGGTCACGTGGCCAGCATGACTAGACACGGAATGCTGTTACCTTCCCACCAAGGTGGTACCTATTTATCTACTCACATTTATATGCTTTTGAACTGCTAGGTTGGCAGCTGTGTGCACCACTCTTGCATAATCAACAGATTTTTTGCCTATGTGTGAAATAGCCTCTTTTTGCACATTTTTCTGTGATAGTTCAATGCTAGAGATGGTCACGAAGTGCGAATTCAGCGGTTCATAATAGTTCATTCTTCTGTTGCACAAGAGTTCTGCAGGTGCCACAGATTCCCTCCCCAGCCTCCTCCAGCAGGCGCCCACCAGAGGAGGCTGGAGAGTGAAGCCGGGGCATGCAGGGAGCACCTCTGCATCTGAAGAACGAATCATTATAAACTGACGAAGTGCCAGTTCACCCCCATCTCTATTCAACTGACAATTTATTGCACGGATTCACTGTATCTTGATTGTAAGGAAACACTGATATATCTGGAAAAGTGAAGTATAATACACAAAAGTTCACTCTGAAATATATTTGATAATCCTAATAGCACGCCGCAGCATGTTTACTTGTGTTTGCTCTGTTTTTAATAATCATTAAAATCATATTGTCTGCTTCAAGCTGGTTGCTTGACAATGAAAACTTCAGCATGTTATAAACATCGGCAAATGAATAAATAAACACCCTGCAAGGATCCACAATCACGGATACAGAAGAAACCTGGGCAGAAAATAGAGCTGAGCCGAAAGCATTATTCGGAGGACATTTCTAGCTTTTCTTTTCTTACTATTTTCCCAGAGTACGAAATTTCGTTCTGCAGAATTTCCTGTAAATATCCTCTGATGTTTTTTTTTTGTGCCAGCTGATCTTTCTGCATATAGTGCAGCAGTAGCAACTCTATGGGTGGGGAAATGATGAAAATCTCTCC
This sequence comes from Pogona vitticeps, assembly GCF_051106095.1. Taxonomy (NCBI): domain Eukaryota; kingdom Metazoa; phylum Chordata; class Lepidosauria; order Squamata; family Agamidae; genus Pogona; species Pogona vitticeps. Next base: position 231,190,623 of record NC_135786.1, read on the forward strand.
TTAAAAACAGGCTTATAGAATTTTTATGGGTCATATGCATACAGCTGTAGCCAACACTGTGTGACCTTTTGATCACAAGAAATCACCCAAATGGGGCCTTGTTTTAGGGGATTGAGTGGCCCAACACCCTTGCTTCTATTTGTGTGTCCACCAGAACTGGACTCCTTGTGGTGCAGGGGTCCTTTTCCTGCACCAGCATGCCAAACCGGGAAGGAGCTGGCCCTTCCCTGCCTCCCTGCGCAGCTGACCACTTTGGCGAGGAGGCAGCCTGGGGAGTCTCCCCACTCAGCTGATCAGAGTTTGCTGCACAGGGCGGCAGGGAATGCCCAGCTGTGCTCCTTCCCAGATTGGTGCACCAGCACAGGAGAAGAATCCCTGCACCACAAGACCAGTGAGTGGCCCGCCTAGCTCAGGGGTGGGGCAGGATTGGATCCAGAGATACAAATACAAAGTGACCATTTCCACAACCAGAAATGCTGTGATTTCAAGAAAGTTCTCTTCTCACACAGAACCATTGAAAATCATCAAGTAATGGCCAGACATGTATGAATAGGGCCTGGTATGAAGCCCATCTTCATGGACTATCTATGAATATCAACATCCCTAAAACCCTCAACACTGCTATGAGAACACGTATGAAATGCCCTAATCAACAGGGAGAATTCTGCTGATGTTCTTTATATTTTTCTCCTGCTGATCCTCCAAGGAGCTGATCAGATTTCTTGCTTCACCACCACTTTATCCTCACAAAAAACAAGCAAACATGCAAGATAGATCAAGATGAAGGGGAGAAATTTGTCCATGTATCATTCAGGCAGCTTCATAACTGGGCATAAATTGAAACTGAAGTGTCCTGTTACTTGATCAGACCCAATATGCTATGCAGAATATTAAGCCCTACAGTTAGGGAAGGGTAAAGAGGAGCCTCTGACCCTTATTTACCTCTTTAGCTTCTTTTCAGTCTGCTGGTAGTTAGTGTGCAGGTTAGTAGTTTGCTGTTAGTGCGATTAGCATGCTGTTAGAATTTATTTGGCAAGAGTCTGCTGGAAGCAGGCTGTGAATCTCGTCAAGCTTATTCTTGCCAGCAGTCCTTTATTGTACAATATGCAGTTTTGAGCTATTCAACTGGGAGTAAATGAGACCTTTTTATTCTTTTTCTTACCAATGTCACAGAGTGAGTTATTGAGACTGTAAGTGCCAGTCAATGAGACAAAAAGGGGGTGGCCTACTTTAGGGAGACTTAAAGTTAATGCTGCTTTGTACATCCCTGTACTTCCGATACACAGATAAGAGGAATTTAGCCAAAATTCAAAATTCTGCAACAATTTCTGAGTTTAATACTACAGTAGAGCTTTGAGAAATTTAGAAGAAGATCTACTGGTAAATATCTTTCAGAGTACTTCAACACAGCAGAGAAAGCTTCTTTTCTAGATCTCCAATGTCCTGTCTATACAACCACTATATACTCCAAAAACTCTCAAACCATAACCCATCTGTAGTCTGAAGCTGAACTGTATGTGGTTCAGAGGATGATTTTGCCCTTTTGGGCTGGATCCTGATTTATGCTGGGGTGATCTGGACTCCATCTAATTCAGCAGAGGCACTGAATCTGGATTAAATTGGCAGCTGAGATCACCAGCCCTCTTCTACTACTACAGGAAAACCAATAAGTCTATTATTATTTTTTGTTTCATTTTTTTGGTTTCTCCGATGCACATGAAATTTGGAGCCATCACTGAGTTTAAACAAGGGAATAAAATCTTTAAAATTTCAGACAGCAAGCTTGGGCGTTTACCTACTAGATCAAAGAATAATCAAATAAATGGGGCTACTTGGATAGGGACAGGTACGTGGTGGCACTGCGGATTCAACCGCAGAAGCCTCTGTGCTGCAAGGTCGGAAGACCAGCCATCGTAAGATCGAATCCACACAACAGAGTGAGCGCCCGTCACTTGTCCCAGCTCCTGTCAACCTAGCAGTTCAAAAGCATGTAAAAATGTGAGTCGATAAATAGGTACCACCATGATGGGAAGGTCACAGCATTCTGTGTCTAGTCGCGCTGGCCACGTGACCACGGAAACTGTCTTCAGACGAACGCTGGCTCTAAGGCTTGGAAACGGGGATGATCACCGCGCCCTAGAGTCGGACACGATTGGACTAAATGTTAAGGGAAACCTTTACCTTTACCTTACTTGGATAGAGGACAAATTCAATCAATACAGCACTTATGTGCATGCACCATGTAAAAGGTGAAAATAACACTATTGAAGAACCCACTTCTGATCAAAAATATTCTAATTTTTTAACATTTTAATTTGTTTTAATAGTACCTATATTTCATATATGCCCTTGGAAGCTTTTGGGGAGAAATGTAGGACAGAAATACCATAATTAAATAAATAAATTGATTAAATAATTTTAAATTGTGCAATGCTCTGGGAAAAAAGATGTGAATGTTGTCCTCTTGCTGCCCCCCAGTCCTGAGCAGTACTTTCCTAGAGCTCTTAGAACATCTCCTTATTCACAGCTGAAAGGACAGTACTAGACATGGGTATGATTTGCTTCATGGAGGGTCATTGCGCATTGTAGGCATGGCACCACAGGTGCCACGCATTCCCCCCCTCCCACCCCGGCCAGCTTCTCCACTCACCAGCCAGCACGTGCTGTTCTTCCCCTCTTCTTTGGGTTTTTGTCCAGTCCCAGAAGGAGTATCTCCTTCCCTCCTCTGCCTCCTCCAGCAGCCACCCATCCAAGTTAGGAGGCAGGCAGAGATTTCTGCAGCACAGTCTTTGAGTGAGTGGATGCTAGAGGAGGCAGGACCACCAAGGAGTAGTCAGCAATGACTGGCAAAGATGGTCAGACACAGATCGACTGCTAAACCAGGCATTATAGTTCCAGTTAGACAGAGTTGCTTTCCTGGGGCCCACCATGTTAAAGACCTAAAAAACAAATATTACAAATCAGAATTCATATACTGGTGGATTTTTTATTATTATTATTATTATTATTATTATTATTATTATTATTATTATTATTATTATTATTATTATTATTATTATTATTATTATTATTATTATTATTATTATTATTATTATTATTATTGATGATGATGATGATGATGATGATGATAATAATGATAATAATGATGATGATGATGATAATAATAATAATAATAATAATAATAATAATAATAATAATAATAATAATAATAATAATAATAATAATAATAATAATAATAATAATAATAATAATAATAATAATAATAATAATAATAATAATACTCAGTTGCCATCAAGTCAATTCTGACTTATGGCAACCCTTTTCAGGTTTTTTTTAAGGTAAAGAGGACTCAGAAGTAGTTTACCCTTCCTTCTTCTGAGGAGCCCTGGGACTGTGCAGTTTGCCCAAGGCTAGACAGGCTGGCTCTCTTGGGAGACACAGTAGGGAATCAAACTCTCAAACTCTGGTTTTGCAACCAGTTATTTAACTCACAGTGACCTATCTAGCCATCTCTGGTCCACTGGGTAGTACAACAAAAATCAAAAGTAAGGGTCAGGCTATTTTTAGAGAAAAGCAGTTTGGTGGTTTCTGTACAGTTATGCAGAGGTGGGGGCAATTAGCAAATTCAGGCTGCTTTCCAACCACAGTAGAGGCTTAAGTTTTAAAGCCCCTACCCGGGTCTCAGTCTGCTCAATCTACCCCCCCCCCGCCTAAGAATTCCTTTGAAAAGCCATTCTAACTGTTGTTAGCCTCACCAAGTTCTGGGGAGGGGGAACAAAGTAAAACATGCAAGTCTGCTGGCCCCTTCTTTATAATAGTGCATGCCACCATTAAATCAGCGCTAAACAGTAGAGATTGAATCTCACCAGGCTGAGTTTAAGATGCCAGGCTGCCTATCGGCTTATAACAAAAGCGGAAATGGAAGGTCGTGTATAATAATTCCTTCAAGGTGCCTAAAGAGCTCTTACATTTTTTTCCTTCTTCTTCTTCTGTAAGAGCATACAGGCTGCGATGTAAGAGATTAAAGCTGAGAAAAAGAAAAGAGAGGGGGAAAACAGAGAGAGGGAGGGAGAGTGGAAAGCGCAGGCTGCAGATGGAAACATTATGTTCAAACACTTCTGGAATCAAAATTGCACATTAACAGTGCAAAAAGTGGCTGGGTTGTACAATGGCAGGTCTTATCTCCTGGAAGAGAGACTTATCTCTCATTCCTTGAGTCGGCTCTGCATCCACTAGTAATTTTATGCATCTATCTTAGGTTGTTGTGAATATGTGTGTGTTTTTCCCCCCTCTCCTGTTTCCCCCGAAACATGTCATGAAAAGGGTAGGAGATGGTTTTTTAATATCTTGTCCAGAGCATGCAGAGAAGGAAAGAGGTGTACTGAATTTGAAATGAGTAAATATTATAAACGCTAAAGGCAACCCTAGTTGGAAGTATTAGGTTCCAAGAGTGAACCACAGGCAAAAATATACTTATAGGCAAGAAAGAATCCACAGGCAATCTTAGGTACCTTCAGATATTAAGAGATCAGACTGGGGAAGGAAATGTGAAGGATCTTGTGCTTTGATCTTTAGTAGCCTTTGATTAGCGCGCCATTCCTGCAAGGTGTGTACAAGCGTGATAAAAAAAGAACTGCTGGTTAAACGACAAACGTGTTTGGAAGAAAGCGGATTGCTAGGAATGCCCCAGTCCCAGAACAGAAGGGAGGTGCCTGTAAGAGGAAAAGGTTATGAGTCCATCCATCATCTTCATTATTAGCAGGTCAGGTTTTTGAACCAACAATCAGTCTGGGGTGCTGAATTCTTTCCTTATTTAGCCAGCTCTGCAAGATCATGGGCAGGACACCAAAAATGAAGAAGGCACAAGCAAGCAAATGTTGAGCAGCTTGACAAGATGGCGCAGTCAACCAAACTTCCCCAAATTTTTCTGAGAAGAGGTACAACAGTACTGGATTTTCATTCTGGGCCAAGGTCTGAGTGTGACCTTCACCGCGGCCTGAAGCTTCTTGATTCTTGCTCAAGTCTCTCTGAGATCAGATCATCCTGTAATTACTCTCGTAAGGAACCTACAAAATCCCTGCATTTTAGGGTTTTTTTCCTTCTGAATTTTTTATTTTGATATAAGATCTGTCTTAATCTATTCCCCCCCCTTGAGATCTCTGCCCAAGATTCTCTTTCTTTGTACTGTTTCCTACAAGAATTCAGACCTCTTTAATGCAGTCTAATAAGGTGTGGGACAAATAATGTCTGCAATCTCTAAATATGTTTTGAGAGAATATTATTTTCTCCGCACATTAGGAATTCCCCAATCTGTTTTTGTCCATTTCCTGGGGTGTCTACCCTGTTTTCCCTAAAATAAGACCTAACCTGAAAATAAGCTCTAGTATGATTTTTCAGGATGCTCATAATATAAGCTCTACCCCAAAAATAAGCCCTAGTTAAGTGAAACCCTGCCCTCCACCACTGTGCAGCAACCAAAAGAATATGACATGACTGTATTTGAATAAATGTAGATGGTTGTACATGAAAAAAAAATAAAACTTCCCCTGAAAATAAGCCCTAATGCTTTTTGGAGAAAAATTAATATAAGACCCTGTCTTATTTTTGGAGAAACAGGGTATTCGAATATAACTTATTTACCTATTGCTTGTCATTTATGCCACTCCAAGTGCAATTTCTGTTATTTCCCAGTGAGATAGTTGTGTATCTTTCAATTGCTTGTCCAGTAACATTCCCATTGTGTAGTTGTGTGTGAATGGGATTCAGGGAGTCCAATTTCAGTGTTCAAGTACTGCACTGATTCAAGGTTCCCTTCCAGTGAATCCATATGTATCTTTTGGGTGGATGTCAAGTCCCCACTTCCTGGCCTCCTTGACTATTTTTAATGGTCAGGTCAGGATTTTCACAGTTCCACACTGTCTGCCCCGCTTGCTGTAATGCAGTACCCTGTTTTCCCCAAAATAAGACCTAACCTGAAAATAAGCCCTAGTATTATTTTTCAGGATGCTGGTAATATAAGCCCTACCCCCAAAATAAGCCCCAGTTAAATGAAACCCCACCCTCCACCATTGTGCAGCATTGTGCAACAAGCAGAAGATGACATGACTGTATTTGAATAAATGTAGATGGTTGTACATGGAAAAAAAAATAAAACATCCCCTGAAAATAAGCCCTACTGCATTTTCTGGAGCAAAAATTACAATAAGACCCTGTCCTATTTTGGGGGAAAACATGGTAGATGTGCAATTGGGGATTCGGAAATTTGCAAACCTTTGCAATTTTATTGTGGGTGTAAATGCAGGACCAAAAGCAAGTGGGCGCCATCACCCATCTACTCTGCCTTGAGGCATGGGCATGAAATCTTATACATTTAGAAGAGGATAATGTGATGTTCCCCCTCAAAAGAAAGAGAAGGTTTATGCTTAGTCTTGGGAGGTGCTGATATTTATTATCATGACCTTCACCAGAGCCTTCACTTCTCAGTTTTGGTACCCTCTAAATGTTGGTGCCCTGTGGTAAAGTTCCAGTTTTTCTGTCCTAGTTACAGCCCTGGATAGCTCAATGGCTTAGGTATCTAGTGGAGAAACTAGAGGTTGGTAGTTTGATTCCCCACTGGACCTCCTGCGAGTAGAGCCAGCCTGTGTGGCCTTGGGCAAGCTGCACAGTTCCAAGACACACACACACCCCAAAAAAGAAGGGAAGGATAAATCACTTCTGAGTAGTCACTTCTGAGAAGTCAAATTGCAGAAGAGGAAAAAAAATCTGCCAAATCTTGTTTGTAGATCAGCATTACCTCTAAACTCTGCAGGCACCATGCCATATCTATCTAAATTTTCAGATCCTTTTAGTTGTATTGCTTTATGTTTCTTTGTGTTTCATTATTTATTTAAAACAGTTCTAGAGCACCCCTCGTCAAATCGTATTCCACGGCAGTGCACAATGAAATAAATAGCATAAGATTTAAAATTTAAATTATATGCTATTTAATTTTAAATGTTCATTGATGTTCATTGCCTCTTGCTATTCGGGTTGAGCAGAAGAAAAAGCTTTGTTCTTCTTGCTGTTCCCATTCCTGCACAATTTCTTGCCCCACAGAAAGAGAGAGAGAGAGATTGAGTTCCCTCTTCAGTGATTGGAGACTACTTACGTTTTTTCCCCTCTCTTTTAACCTGGAGGGAACGTGACTCTCAACTCTGTTGTGCAAAAGCAGAGACTCCCTTGAGCAAAATGAGCCTGTTCCTGCCAAAGCAGAGCCCATTCCCAGCAAATCAAATGGGAAAGACCTGGGAATAAGGGTCACTGGATTTTGTCTCCAGAACACCCTCTAAGAGAGAAAGCAGAGTCAAACGGAAGCTGGAGAGTGGGGACAATGAAAAAAATGTTGGCTGAAGTAGCCAGGGAAGCTGAAATGGAGAGCCTTACAGGAGAGATGCCGGACATGGTGGCTGAGGAGGTGGGGAGAGGGGAGACTTGTATCCAGCATCCTGCCACAGTTATTCCCATTCAGTTCCCTGCCTCTCAGCCTTTGCCATATAAAGTTCACTAAACAGGGAAGAAGCACTGAGGACATGCAGCATGGACCTGGGCAGAGCAGCCTAATGTGGACCACCCCTCAAAACACACATTGTTGTTGTTCAGTCATTAAGTCATGTCCGACTCTTCATGATCCCATGGACCAGAGCACGCCAGGCCCTCCTGTCTTCCACTGCCTCCCGGAGTTGGGTCAAATTCATGTTGGTTGCTTCAATGACACTCTCCAACCATCTCATCCTCTATCGTCCCCCTTCTCCTCTTGCCTTCACACTTTCCCAACATCAGGGTCTTTTCCAGGGAGTCTTCTCTTCTCATGAGATGGCCAAAGTATTGGCGCCTCAGCTTCAGGAACAGTTTCAAAACACACATACATTTTATTAAAACCTTGGAGAGCATATATATACTAGTCTTTCTCACTAACCAAACACAACTGTTTTTGAAAAGGCAATGTACAAAATGGAGCAGTCAGGCAGAAAATCTCACACTAGGAAAATCTCTGAAGGGAGGGAGAGAAAGCAGTACCTGTTGACTTTTTAAAGGCCATTTGTTAAATGTTCACCTCCTATAAATAAGCCATTTCATACCTTTTCTGTCTCAAAATCAGCTCGGATCATCCACAGACCCCATACCCCTACAAGTTGCAACAAACCTGCTGAGCTGTTTTCTGAAGACAGGCAGAGATACTCCTGCCAACCCCACCCAAATTGTGAGAATAATAGAAGGATGTAATTCATCTAACCCTGCCTTAGCATAAAGCCATGTTTATATCCCTATAATTTCAGGCAATTTATGCCTGGCACACACTCTACCTGCTTTGGCTTCTACCTCGTGGATTTTCCCTGCAGTTAATAAAAAGAAGACGGCGTGCCATTTCTGTAAGCAGAGAGGAGAAACGCTCTGAAAGTGCTTTTAAAGAGAGATGGAAAATCCCTTTAGATAACTAAAGAGCAGATGAGGAATTTAAATCCCGATGCTATCTTCTCTTGAGGGAGTAAAGAGAGGCTGAAAGAGGGGGGAGAGACAGTCATATATTAAAGAGGAACTGCTTTTTATTGCTGTGGCTGTGAAATTTATTACAGAACAGGCCCCACATGTCATCTTAGAATTCAGCGCCACTGATCAAGAAAATAAATTAAATCCCAGAATCTTTGCATCCCTGGTAGCGATTCAGCAAGAGAAGTCATTAATGTGGTAAATTATGCCCGCAGCTACTCACAACCTGTAAGTATCTTGTTTTCCCTCTTTTGGCACAGATAAAGCCTCAATTAATTTGGAGATATTTGTGCTAATACCTTTATTTATTGAGTGTAATTGTCCATCTATTTCACTGCAGACAGAAGCGAAAGAAGCCACGCTCGTAGGGCAGCTTTTTCTGGGAAGCCACGAACACCGTTTCGATCCATGTTTTGACCAGTGTGAAAAAGAGAGATAGAAAAATGGAACTGTTGGCTAGTGGATGAATCAGATTTGATGACTCTAGTGCTATTTTGTGTGAGCTATGGACAGACAGGACCATCCGTGGGTTTATATAGATCAAAAGTGGAGGTTGTGGAAATTTGGACCTAGCAAGACCTTCTGCGTTGCCCCCAGACCCCAGAGGCTCCTTTCTTGAGAAAGGAAAACGATCTTCAAGAAGAATGGAGAATGATGATCCAGTATCTTCCAGGGAACATAATTCTCATTTAGAATGCTAGCTCTTCCCACACAGAAAGGAAGCTGTTGGAATTGATTTTAGTGGGATAATGGATACAGCATAGCCTCAGAACATTAAAGTTGTGATCCAATGATTGAACTTGTTAGAAGGCTAAGATGGATATCTCCTTTAAAGTTCAGACTCACTTCGGGGTGGATTCATGGTCCCGCTGACATCAGTGCCTTCCTATTCCTCCTCCTTCTCCCCTCCCAAAAAAAAGCATATTTGGTTTCATCCAAAGGGATACGTTTGAACAGGGGTAATGGAAAATGGACTAATGTTGACCCTATCTTCAAAAAGGGCAAAATGGAGGAAGCTTGGAACTACAGACCAGGTAGCCGGACATCAATCCCAGAGAAAATTCTAGGACAGGTTGTACAGCAGTAATTCTGCAAGCACCTTGAAATCAATCTAGTAATAACTAGAAGCCAATATGGATTTGTCAAGAACAAATCCTGCCAAACTAATCTTATCTCATTTTTTTCATTGGGTGACCTCCCTGGAGGATGGTGGCAATGCTGTAGATATAATATATCTTGACTTCAGCAGAACCTTTGACAAAATGCCCCACACTATTCTGATTAACAAGCTAATTCGGTGTGGCCTGGATAGAACAACAATCGGTTAGTTACAGAATAATATTCAGAGAGTGCTTATCAATGGCTCCTTCTCAAAATGGGAAGCAGTAACAAGAAGGGGAAAACAGGAAAGCGCCCTTTCATACAGCAAGGTCTCTATGATATGTGCCAGATCTCTATGATATGTGCCTGCTGAACCCTGTCATTTATTTATCCATTCATACCCTATCTTTCTTGGCTGATGGAATGCCAAAGGAGCACACAGAGGGATTCTCAGCTGGTTTCCCAGCCCTGTAGCTACTGACCACATCCTGACTGATCTAAATTGAGATAGGCTGTTTCATCTCATAAATCCCAATTTCCTTATACTGTAAGCCTACTTCTCCAGATCTTATTTAGCAAGTTGTAGCCCTCTAGCCCTACATGAGTTGTCCCTCGTAGTAGGTCAGTTCTCTGTTACAGCCGGGCAGAAAGGCAGTGTCTTTTCTTTAACAGCTCTGGAGTGATGCAATCAGCCTCCAGCTGTAGCACAGGAACTTGAGAGCAACGGGAACCTTTGAACTTTTAGACAAGAACCTATCCTTTGGTTAGACTTTCTGAAAGCAGATGTTCGGTGTCTATTTGTCTCCGGCTGTGCAGGAAAAAGCAGGCAGCAGAGACATGGAACTTCCTTTCCATTGCATTGTACAGCAGGAAAGAAAATTACACAACAGAAATGCTGCTTCGGTATTGTTAGCTTTGATGGCAGGTTTTTAGAAGCCGAATACTCCCCAAAGTGCAATGAAACTGTGGAGCAATATAAATTCTTTACAAGGCAAGAAGGTAAAGAGTTATTACAGCATTACCAACTTTAGTGCACAGGCAAGCAAATTCAGAGCGCTTGAAAACGGATTGGGCTGTCTTAAGAAATCAGAATATGTGACCGCAAGACTGCTCGACTGAGTCCTGCATGATCGGAAATGCACAAGGATTCTTTGTTATGTTGCACTATACTGTAGTGCGGAGGGGCGAAAATGAGGCTCGTTTTCCCTGTGCTATTTTATCTTCGACCTTCTACCTAGCAGAGTTGGTCCAAGTGGTGTAAAGCTTGTTGGGATCTGACTCAGAGAGGGAAGAGTGGAACCCCAACTGCCCGGGGTAATGACCTTTGCTAAATATTTCAAAGATAATGTTTTTTTCCAATTTGCTTAGAACTTGGTGCCAAAGATATCACAGTAGGTGTCGGGGACATCTATCTTAATTAGGCTTCTTCTGATCATTGTTTGCTGCTGCCACTTAATGATGTTGTACCAGACGCTTGAACCAATCCACCCCGCCCCATGTAAACCTGACTTTTGCTGCATCTAAACCTCATCCTTGGCTGATAAAATTCAGTAGTTAGGTTGTGCGCAGAAGGTGCTAAATGCTTCATTATTGGGGGGGGGTTGCTTCTGCTGCTTTTTGATGGCGGTGTGCCCTTTTATGAAGAGGGTCTCTCTGGGGCCACAGATATGTGAGAAGCACTGATCCATTGGCAACGTCCTTTTGGAGGGCAAGGTGCTTGAGAAAATATAAACCTCAACCTAACGGTTGATCTCAACTAGCGCTGACCTGTTGGTGAAGTGGATTTTGTTTAGTCAACACCTCAGCTAACCCTCAGTGGTTCTAATTGGTTTGACCAATTGGATATTTTGCTCATAGTCTTCTGTGAAATACAATAGTCATGTTCAATACAACAACCCACTAAAGTGGGGAACTCAGAGCTATCAAAAGTTACTTTTTGGACAACGATTCTCAGAATAACCATCCATTATGGCCAGTCACCATGATGCACGGTGGCGTTCTAGGAGGGTTACAATCCAAAGAGTTGTGGGGTTTTTTTTCAAACAATGGCTGGCATACATGCATCTGTGCTCCAAATATAATCTTTTCAAAAGGAAATCATTACCATGCCTAGTTTTTTTTGTACACAGTACCTCTCATCAAGTCCATGAGCTGGGATTTAGAATCTCTCCCCTTCTCCTTCTATTCTCAGTCTTTTAACTAAGGATAATGGCTCTCTGTGGGCAGTTATTAATGCATTAAATCATGTTCACAACTGTTGACACAATGAAAGCATCTTGTCAGCCTCCTTTGGAAGCTGCCAAGCATCAATTAGCTCAGTGATATTTACATAAATATCTCTATTTGGGGGAAAGAATTGTCCATCTGTTTTGCTGAGGGTTTAATGACTTTCATTAGGTGGGGAAAATACAAAGCAAATAATTCTGGAATGCTAATCTTTTCCCTGAGGCAGGACTAGTCACAAATAGGGGAGGTAGTTAGAGAGGATGATCATCATCATCATCTTAAAACTGCAGAGCTAGAAAGGACCCTATGGATCACAAAGTCCAGCTGCTGTCAAGGAGGCATAGCGGAGAATCAAACTCCCAACCTCTGGCTCCAAAGCCAGAGACTTAAACCATCAGGTTATGGCCAGTATCTTGCTGGTTATGGAATGTCCTCCCCTGGGAGAGCAGGCTGGCCCTCTTTCCTGTCTTTTTGGCAACAAGTTCAAACTTTTCTTTTGAGACAGGCTTTAATATATCCTTTTAAGAGAAATTAAGTCCCCTGTGTTTGCTGTTTTTATAGCCTTTGTTAGTGTTTTTCCTTTTTCGGTGTGCGTGTGTTCTAAACTTGTTTTATATGAGCATTTTAATATTACTATCTTAAATTCTTTCTTAATGCTTTAATAATATTATTTTAAATTCCTATTGGTTTTATCTACGTGTGAGTCATCTTGAGTCCCTTTAGCAGGAGAACGGTGGCTGTCCGTAAAACGTTCAGCTGTCAAAAATGGACCGAGTGGTCATAAGAATTACTTTTGAGATTAGAGAAAGTCTGTAATTCTTTCCCTTTATAAGGACTTCTGCCTATCCCATGGAGACTACTTTCCCCCCAGGGTGGAATAGTATCTTAAATTTGTCATTTTATGGTATATGATCATATACAGAAATCGAAGTGGGGCTTAGCAAGTGTAGGGAGGAAGGGATCAAAGCACTGTAGGATCCCTTTGACCCCTGCTTTCTCCCTTCGTGCTAAACCCCATGGGGCTTACCCAAAGGAGGGGGAAGGGATCAAAGCTATCCCGTGACTGCATGATTGTTTTGATCCCTTTTCCCCATAAACAGCCATGGGATTGCTTTGATCCTTTCCCCCTCCTTTTGCTAAGCCCCATGGGACTTAGTAAGCAGAGGGGAAAGCAAGGATCAAAGCCATCCTGCAGCACTTTGATCCCGGCTTTCCTTTTGCTAAGGCCTAGCAAGTGGAGAGGAAAGCAGGGATCAAAGCCCAGAAGGATCACTTTGATCCCTGCTTTCCCCTCCACTTGTTTTTTTCTCTCTCTTCACTTATTTCCGTGTATAAGACAACCCTCAATTTTTAGTCTAAAGATTTTAGACAAAAGTATAGTCTTATACATGGAAAAATACGGTATTCCCATTATCTCTGAATCTATTATGAACGGAGATGATGATAAACAGTAAGCAGTAAACCAAAGTGACCTTGCGTTATGAGGGAGAGAACAGTGAACTGCAGAATTGTATTCAGATGTAATATTTCTCATGTCACACCCAACCTTGTAAACATTATATATTTGCTCATCTAATCCTTTTGAAGGTGCGAATGCACAAACTGGACAGGCATGTGTGCATGAAAATAAGGCTCTTCATTTTCTGATTCAAATGCCCAGCCCAAGCATCTTCTGTGGGCTCTCACCACAGCTGGAAAAAAAACTACACTTTGGAAAACATTTCATTAGTTCCTTTTTATTAAAACACACACAAAAATGCTTTTTAGTCTCCCCAGGTGGTATGACTACCAACCGTGCTGGTTGGAGGATTCTTGGAGCTGCAGTTCAGAAGCGTAACTTTCCTGATTCTGCTCTCAGGAATAGAAATCTCTCCAAGACGTATGACGGCTAGGCCTCCCCCATCTGTTTTATGCCTAGCCCAAGTGATCCACAGAGACTTGAGTACGGCCAGCCCCCTTTCTGGTGAAGATTTAACTCAAGTGGCAAATTAAGACCAAGAACCTACATTAGAGATAGCCCATATTTAGAGCTGTCTTTTCAGGTCTGTGAAATCAAAGGATTCTGTGTTTACGTCCTGAAGACTAATCATAAAAAGAAAGCAAACTAACTTGTACACAGTAGGAACCCCTGTATCTGCGGGGTATCAGTTCCAGCTCCCTGGACAGGTGCCAAAAATTGCAGATAACAGCAAACACTCTACCTGCATAGTCTCTGACTCCTGCTACTGCCAGCTCTGGAAACTACATTGTACAAATATGTACTTCTGAGATTTTTCTATAAATATTTTCAGGATGCTGATAAGTGAAACAGCAAATACTGATGCTGTGGATATAGGGGCCTTATTGTACAAGTGGTGCCTCGCTAGACAATGATAATCTGTTCCACTAAAATCGCTGTTTAGCTAAATCATCGTCTAGTGAAAAGCATTTCCCCATTGGAATGCATTGAAACTTGTTTAATGCATTCCAAGGAGGAAGAATCGTCGTTGTCTAGCGAAGATCGGCCGTAGGAAAGCCGCTTTGCGAACCGCCAATCAGCTGTTTAAATAGCTGTCTTGCAAAGCGTAGGTCCCAAAAACACCTATTTTGCGAGCGCGGAGGGAGCGAAAATCAGTTTGCGAAGCAGGGACCAAACAATGTCCAGCAAAATTCCCCATAAGAATCACTGTTTTGCGAATTGCTATAGCAATCGCAAAAAGTCAATGTCTAGCTAAAAAACTGTCATGCGGGGTAACTGTCTAGCGAGGCACCACTGTACTTCCAAATATGCAAGAGCTGCTGTAAAACGCAGGCGCTTCCATTACTTATGGTTCTTCCTTTTCTAGTGTACACATATCTCTCATGTCTGTTTCTGGTCTCATTTTCCTTTCCTTCTGTGTGTACAAAGTAAGTAACTCAAGTGGCAAACTAGGCGTACCAATCTGAACATACAAAAAGTCTTGATCGAATCCCCAGCCAGTCCAAAACTGCTTACCTAGAGCTGCCAATCACATTTCTCTGGGAAACCCAGAATTAGTACACAGAAGCAGTTGAAGTCCTTGTCTATTGCTTTCCAACAACTGGTACCGATCAAAGACTACCTCCAAGCATAGATGTGTACATAGTCATCATGATGACACAACTGTAGTTAAAGCCATTCTCCACTGAGTTCATTAATCCTCTTTTAAAGACATTCTGTTTCAAAGGCTATCAGAACATATCTTCGTAGCCCAACTATTTCCTCCCATGGAGTCAAGGCACCATACATGGATCTTTTCCTCCTCACCCTGACCTCAGAACAACATGTGGGATAGGTTCAGCTATTAGCACATTGCCTCTTCAAAATGGAAAGTTGTGTGTTTTTTTTAACCACCGAGTGGTGGACCTTTCTCATTCTCACCTCCTCATCAGGATGTACTTAATGGACTTCATCTTCATCTTAGAACTGCAGAGCTGGAAGGGACCTTGTGGATCATTGAGTCCAGCTACTGTCAAGGTGGCACAGCAGGGAATTGAACTCCCAACCTCTGGCTTCACAGCCAGAGACCAAAACCACTGAGCCAACTTTATCTTGTTAAGAAAGACGGGGAACATTAGCAACAAGCACACATGATGATCATGCTGCCAACTAATATGCATTTAATGGGCAGTGCATTCTCACCAGTTTATTACAAAATTAAGGGGATCTACCCATCCTGACAACCAACCAAAGGGAAAATATATAATTACAAATCTTTCTTATGTGTTCTTCTTTTTCCCGGATTACAAAGCACTGCATTATCCAAATCACCAATTATAGTGGCCCTGGGGGAGGGAGGGAATGAAATCTGGTGGTTCAGCAAATCCGATTTACAGAGAATAAAAAATGGCTTTGGGGCAGGGAGGAGAGATTATTGCTACTATGGCTGTGGGTTAAGTCATTTCAAGAGAGTTGCTGCTTACGAGAAAATGGCAGAAAACTGTCATGATGAGCGAAATGAAAGCCAAGCTGCAAATATTTGCTCTCTTGGCTTTTTAATTCAAATCATATCTTCGGATTAGTTCCCTACAGAGAGAAGAAAAAGTCAGAAGCAGGGCTTCGATGCAGTTCACAAAGAGAAACCACAAGCGCAATTTGGAAAAGTTAGTTTTCTGAACAACAACACCTACAGTAAAATGAACTGCATGTAACACATCGATAGACAATCTCAGATGTTGCTTATGTACAGTGGACTTCCTTTTCCTCCTAGGATGGCATCTTGTGATGGTGGTTTTTCTAATCAGTACAGTAATACAGTGGGATCTTGACTTGAGAACTTAATCCATATTGGAAGGCGGTTCTCAAGTCAAAAAGTCTGTAAGTCAAGTCTCCATTGACCTACAGTGCATTGAAAACCGATTAATCCCATAACAGGCTGTTTTTGTTCCATTTTGGTTTTTTTCTGGTCTGTAAGTCAAATCTCAGTCTGCAAGTCAAACCTAAATTTTGCAGCCAGAGAAGTCTGTAACTCAAAAAGTCTGTAAGTCAAGCTGTCTGTAAGTCAAGGGTCCACTGTATACGAATCTAGTTCATATCTTCCATCTCTAACAATACATTCAAAGGATAATATAAAATAGAGTTAAAACAGACAGACAGTGACAGTGGGATAATCCCTTAAAATAACTACTTGAAAAATGTAAAATTAGAAGGTTTTAAAAGCATGGGAGAATTAAGATCATTTTTTTTTCCTGAAGTGGAAATGAGACTAATGTAGGAGTTAAGAAAATATCCTGCAGCAGCAGATACCAAAGATGGGAAATCACTAAAAATAATCCCATAATTCTTCATTCTGGAGGTTCTACCTAACAGATAACTAAATGTGTCTCACCTGGAAGAAAGACCTCTGCTAGAAGGCTCTGAAGCTTAGCTGAAATAGGCAGCTGTGATAACTAATTTATGCTCTGGCTGAAGCCCATGAACTGACTAGATTAAATGTCCTGGAACACTGAGCAACAGTTAACTTTCAAGAGTATGAAGCTTAACTAATGCTAGATCGAGGATTATACTGGCATCTGAGATAATGGTCACTGACTACTCATACCAGCTTCCACCCCAAATTCAGATTTTTCCTTTCTATAGCAAAAGGCCTTCTGATCCATCCTCTAAAAAAGGAAGGGCACAGGAACAGGATTTTTCAATGATCCATGTATCGTTGATTCATATCAGAAGCCCATCTGGATGAAAGTGCCCGTATGTACATCAAGTGATGGAGAGAATTTGGTTTCAATTCACTCTAGGTAAGAATTTACCAAAAAAAATATGTCATGCCAACATTGGTAGAAACTCAATATTTATAATGTTAAAGGAACCAAAACCAAGAGATTCATCGGCTCACTGGAAGGGCTAGGTAAAGGTAAAGGTTCCCCTTGACAATTTTTGTCCAGTCGTGTCCGACTCTAGGGGGCGGCGCTCATCCCGCACTTCAAGCCATAGAGCCAGCGTTTGTCGGAAGACAATCTTTCCGTGGTCACATGGCCAGTGTGATTTAGACACGGAACACTGTTTACCTTCCCACCGAGATGGTACCTATTTATCTACTCGCATTTGCATGCTTTCGAACCGCTAGGTTGGCGGGAGCTGGGACAAGCAACGGGCGCTCACTCCGTCGCGTGGATTCGATCTTACGACTGCTTGGTCTTCTCTGACCCTGCAGCACGGAGGCTTCTGCGGTTTAGCCCACAGCGCCACCACGTCCCACTGGAAGGGCTAGGGATGCTTAATTCTTAGGGCCAGAATCCACTGAAATTTGTCAATGTAAGTAGACAATTTTGCAGGCAAACTCACCTTATGCTGTAATCAATTGTACTCCCTATTTCCTTAGGTTAGGAGAGATACACAACTGTCATCAAGCAAAGAAGGGAAAACACACAATTGCCCTTAACTTCAATGAAATTTTGGCACAGAAGTTTCATTCTCTGAGTGTTCAAGTATATTAGCACTTAATTAATTAATTAATTAATTCATTCATTCATTCATTCATTCATTCATTCATTCATTCATTCATTAAACCACACCATCTAGTGGCCTTGCCGCTACTCTAGGTGGTTTCCAGCACTAAGTTAAACACAAAGAAAACCAAATCCCACCCAATCTCAAAAATATAAATAAAGGAATATAATAGGAAAAGACAACAAATCTAGAAATCAGGGTGGTGTTTGCTACTTTTTTTTCCTGAGAGAATCTATGCTGAGAGTAATTGTACCTATTGAACTGCATTGATTCACCTGGGAGGGATTCTGCTTCAGCTAATTTTCAGAGAGCATGCCAAAATCCACATATTTTCTCATATTCAGAATAGAAAGAAGTTGAGGCTTTAAAAAATATGATTTAAAAAAAAAAACCAAAACTGCCTCTTGTCATTTTTCCCTACATATAATTCTCTATTTGAATATACATGCTTACCATCACTGTTGTAATGAATGAATAGAGAAACTTACCTGCAGAAAAACCATAATTTACATGTCACATTCATTCATTCATTCATTCATTCATTCATTCTCCACCTTTCTCCTTGAAAAGGACCCAAGGTGGCTTACAACATTGAAAGACAATGTTTAAAGTTGAAAACAATTAGATAAACGGTGGTTAACTTCATTAAAGGACAATATTTGAAGCTAAGAACCATGAGTATAAAGAGGAATCCTACATCATTAAAAGGCAATATCAAAGCTAAGAACAATAAGTATACAAATTTTTAAAAAAATGATAGCACCTGGAGTTTCTTAGTGAAATGACAGAAACACTACTCAGAATTTACACATTAAAAGGAAATTGTGCTAACTCATTATTTCTCAGCAATGAGACTGGCTTTATCTGTAATGTTTCTCTAGGTGCACACGGAATTCATTGTATCTTGTGTCATTGACATACTTTATCTCATCAACCTGTGCATCCAGATAATCCAATAGGATATGACGGTTAGTGGTTTTGCAAAAATTAACAGTTGGAACACCTGATAGGTTAATTCCAATTACCCACAAGGTGGGAGAAAAAAAAGAACATCCGCCACGAAATGATTTTTTAATCACTTATTCTGCAGAATAAAGGAGTTGACACAGGTTAATACCTGAACAATGAATCAGAGCTTTACAGATGTCCACTGGCATTTATATGCCCTACTGTCATGCATCTGCATCTGGTTAGCATATCTGACATTTTACCCTAGGCTGACTTCTGCCCTCCTTATTATGTTTAGGCTTCTCACTCTTTGGTGTCTTCTCTACAATCTTCCCGTCACTTCATTCTTGTTTCCCTTATTTCTTCTAACAACAGGACTTACACATTCCTTTCCTTATGCCACTAAAAGAGATCAAGGCTTAATACTTACAGCTGTCTAACATGGCAAACAAATACAAAGTGATACTACTTATACTAGGCATGATTGAAAACAAATCATAATGGCAGTGGAAGGTCCAGAAGAGTGGACTGAGAAGTTTCCCCACAAACTGTGTTAGCAGACAGACTCTTTTCCGGCATGATGTTCAGCTCAATTATCTCCCCCTAACTGGTAGATGTCAAGGTCTGGAGGTCTAAGGGCAAATGTTGGGCACTCCCAGTCATATCACCCCTATTTTGCCTTGGCCTGGTCAGATCTTGGTTGGCCAACTGGCTCTTTTAAACATGAAGGGAAGAAGCAGCCACTGCAGCTTCCGCCCTCCACTTCTTTCTTCACAGAGCAGGAGAAAATTACTTTCTTGGCCATGTTGGTGGAAGGACTCTGATTGAAAAATGGAACTTTCCCCAGCCTTTGCACTTTTTAACCCACCCTCTCCCTTTGCCTGCTATGGAACAATGTCAAAAGCTGTGGTTCCTACAAGTTACCAGGAGAGATGGCTGAAGAGGTACAGCTGCATCTCCTCGTGATATTCCAAAGCTTTGAAGGGACAGGTAGAGGCACAAGGTAGAACACACCTGGCAGCCCTTTGGAGCTCTTCCTATTTGCCAATGTGTGTATTTCTGTCAGAGATGATGGAAGTGGAAGCTTATCAAAAGGTCCAGCTAATGCCTCCACTGGCAGCTGAGGCTTGTCCCTGAAGCTCCCATTGATTAACAGAATAACAAGCTGTCATATCATGTGTCTCAAGAAAGAAACTGGGAGATTTCAAACGATTGCCAAACAATGGACCTCATCTGGAAACAGTCCAGGAAAATATCTTCTTTGCTATGACTGGCATTTTTTTCTCCCCTGGAGGCCTGCCCTGTGTCCCCTCCTATGCTTAAATAATATATAGCACAGGTTAGAATTTGTCAAGAGTTCTGATCATCTGATCTCACAAGGAGCCACCTGAGAGTTTGTTTTGACAAGTTAAGCCGTAAGGACAGAGGGCACAGAATTAGCCTGACCCTCACATCCAGCAGAGTGCAATTAACATGCCCTCCTCCCAAGCTGAACCAACTGTGTTATTTTGCCGCCTGAGATGAAAGACAAGATGGTGTCCCTGCTCTATGTACAGAAGTTGACAAGGCTCTCTAATTCAGGGCAAAAGTGTTGGTGGAAGGCAGCCATGTTAGTCTCTGGCAGTTAAAAAAACAACAATAGTGTTGTGATATCTTACAGGCTAAGATGTAGATCCAAATGGCAGTCCCAAATAGAGTAGATTGATTGACTTAACAGGAAGCTGGTGAGTCAAGATTTAGTAAGTGGCCTGCTTGACACCATCTAGACCACTGGTTCTTAACCTTGGGTTTCTCAGTTTTGGACTGCAACTCCCAGAAGCCTTCACCACCTGCTGTGCTGACTGGGGTTTCTGGGAGTTTCAGTTCAAAAGCATCTGAGTAACAAAGGTTAAGAACCACTGATCTAGACTAATCCTTGCCAGGATCATTGGGCCAACTTGTCTCATTCTTGGGTGTTTGTTCTTTTTGTCCCCGTCTTATGGCAAAGGGCTTCTGTCGGCTTGCTCAGCAGATGAGGTGCCTTGTTACATGGAAGGGTTGTTGACTTAGCAACACTCTGAATGTCACCTACGGTCAATTGAGTTTAATAGCCAACCATACGAGCTGCAATTCTTTTGCTTTGATCTCATCTCCAAAAATTAAACCTGGGTGATTCCACTTTCTTCTACTCCAGGTAAAGGAAACCTCCCCAAACCTTAGTATATATTGTGGCTTTAAACAAGAAAGCCATTCTGGTTGGGTTGTGTTTCTGTCCCCTGCCTTTTCTTAAAAAAAAATAAAAAAATCTTATTGCCCTTTTGGAAATGCAACACTCTGTAGCTCCACACAAGGTTATCTCAAGACAAAGACTACACAGCAGTTGTGATTTACTCCTAAAGAATTCAGAGGTGAGGTGACAGCTGAGGTTGCTAACTCTTGTGCGACAATAATCTTTCTTCTTGTCTCTGTGGAGATAGGCTTTGAACTTTTCTTAGGTAAAGGTAAAGGTTCCCCTTGACAATTTTTGTCCAGTCGTGTTCGACTCTAGGGGGTGGTGCTCATCCCTGTTTCCAAGCCTTAGAGCCAGCGTTTTGTCCGAAGACAATCTCCCGTGGTCACATGGCCAGTGCGACTTAGATACGGAACGGTGTTACCTTCCAACCAAGGTGGTCCCTATTTATCTACTTGCATTTGCATGCTTTTGAACCGCTAGGTTGGCGGGAGCTGGGACAAGCGACGGAAGCTCACTCCGTCACATGGATTCGATCTTACGACTGCTGGTCTTCTGACCTTGCAGCACAGGCTTCTGTGGTTTAGCCCACAGTGCCACCATGTCCCCCTTTCTTAGGCAATGTAATGTTATACCAGGATTTGGTCATCAAATGCATGGGGTTAAACTGGCTCATGCTTATCAGGATACTATAATGTCATTAGACTATGAGTCTATTCCAGCCTTTTCCAAGTGAGTGTTGAATGTGTTGGACCGCAAGCCCCATTATCACCAGACAGTTGGTCATCTGGCGTTCCAGGCAACATCATCTCAAGTTTCCAGGAGGAGCCAGACCGGGTAAAACTCCATCCTTTACATTCCACACAGAAAAATGACAACACAGGTACGTCATAAGATAAACTTAGAATACAGTGGTGCCTCGCTTGACGACGTTAATTTGTTCCAGTGAAATCGCGGTAGAGCAAAATCGTCGTCAAACGAAATTAAAAAACCCATTGAAACGCATTGAAAACCGTTCAATGCGTTCCAATGGGCGGAATACCTGCTCGTCCAGTGAAGATCCTCCATACGGTGGCCATTTTTGGTGCCTGTAATGCAAGGAATCAATCCCTAACATAGCGGGGAGCCATTATCTTCAGTCAGTGGCCATTTTGAAACCCGACGATCAGCTGCTTGCTGATCATCGTAAAGTGAAAAATCGGTTCCCAAAGCAGGGAACCAATCATCACTAAGTGAAAAAACCCATCTAGACATCGTGAAGCGATCACAAAAGCGATTGCAAAAACTTCAACGTTAAGCGGATTCATCATAGAGCGGGGTAATCGTCCAGCGGGGCATGACTGTAGTAGAAGACTAGGTCTGGAAAGGACCACAGGGGTCATCAGCTCCATCCCCTGGCCAAAGAAGGTTGATCATTGGAGATTCTCAAAATCTGAATTTCCTGCATTGAGCAAGAGGTTGGATTAAAGACACTCCAAGAGCTCTCGCCCAACCAACTAGAATCCTGTTGTTCTGTATGTTGTATGCAAGGACAAGAACTGCTGTTTTAGAGGTGAAATCAACACCCCCTTCCACTTCCCTGATGATGATGAGGGACACTCACACTTCTTGACTCATAGGTTGTTCATTGCTTTTCTGCTCCATGCATATGATCACCTAGAGGCCTTAGGCTTCCAAGGACAGATGAAACACAGGTTCCAAAAACAAATAAAAGGCAAAAAAGTGATTGTACGTAAAGCATCCGAAAAAACAATGATGTATACAGCATTATCTACAACCATAGCCATATTTCTCAGGGGATGACGAATTACCTGGCACCCAGCTACTCATACTCTAAAAGGCTCATGGGAAATGGAAAGGGTTGCGTTGTGCTTGTTTGTTTTCTCATGTTTTAAAAAAGAAAATCCATGACAAGACTAAGAAGTCACTCAGCCTAGCAAGATTTGTGATTTGTCGTTGACATTCAGCAATATTTCATGTGTTATTTCTATATCTAATATTTGCCTTCCATCTCTGATTTCAATATTTGATGTTTTACCACTAATATTTGCTAGCTGGCACACAATGGCATTTGCTATTGGAAAGTTTTCAGTAATTGAAGTCTGTGTGGTTCCCCCCCCACACACATTTGTCAATATATGGAAGTTCCTATTTGCAGAGCTTGGAAATGTGACTGCTGTCTCCAACTCCCAGAATCCCCTAGCCAGGGGGATTATGGGCATGAAGTCCAAAAGACATGGGAGGAGAAGGACAAGTTCTCTTTTAGAAAACAAGAGAGTCCGGTCTCAGCATCAGGCCATCTCAAAGGACACACAACCTTTCCTGTTTGTGAGGTTTTTTTAGCTGTCTAATAAAGTTGCCACTCACCTTTAGTTTCAAGAAAGAAAAGGTGCAACTGCTTAGCAATGAGTGAATTTATTTGTTTGTTTGTTTGATCGATCAATCAATCGACTGATATACCATCTGGCATCAAACTTCCTTGAGTTTTATGAGCATAGAGCAGATATGCAAACTTTGAATTTTAGCAGTATTGATTTTTGGAACTTGGATCATTGCCACTACACTACTGGGAACCCATCCTTCATAGGAAACAGCAACATCATCTGCTAGACAGAACTCCGAAGGTTCCCATTGCTATTCTACAGATGCATGCAGAAAAGTACTTTGAACAATAAAACGCTTTTCCTGGGCAACTCCGTGTGAGTTAAAACAAGGAAAAAAAGATTTGACTTTGATGGAAAATACACTCCTGTGTATTGTAATGGCTTCGAATAAATGAAACCAGAGCAGATGAGCAAACGCTGAGGCCTAAAACCCAGCATAATGTTAGCAGGGTGAAAATTCACACTGCTGCAACAGCACTGTTTTATACAGCTGTGCAAGTAGTTATGCAGATGATGGTGCAACTGCTTGCACAACCCCTTGGTTAAACTTTGTGTGCCATTAAAATTGTATTGGGCACAACTCTTCTGCTAACTGTAAAGGCATAAATGCTGGTGCAGGAGTCTCCAGTAGCAGGAAGACCTTGTAGAGCACAGATCTTTAAAAAAAAACACAACTGAAAGTGGTAAAGGGAGTCCTCACACAATCTTCGGATCTGATGACACTAATAGATCTGTCTCTCTAAGATGTAATTCTCCTTCCACCCACTTCTGAATAAAAATCTAGCTGGAACTAAGAATGAAAATAACATTTCCATTGACTGGGTTTTCTTCTGTATTTATCCAATTCATGCACACATCCTTCTGTTTCCCATCACGTGGTGGACGGCCCAGCTATCAGATTTTGTCTCTCTTCATAATTGTGAGCAGGTAAATACACAGAAACACGATTATGAAAATTTGAATATTATGCACAAATGCACTTTAGGCAAAGTAAAAAGTGTATTATTGCACGTTAAGAGAAATGGGTACAATATGTGGCTCTTCTTCTGTACAGGTGTGTGTGTTCAATACAAGGTGCAAAGGGGAGGGGTCCCTTTTGTCTCCACTGGCGAGATTGGGGGCAGTGGGAGATTGCATGTCCCCATTTTCTATGGGCCCCACTCCTTTCTCACTGGCTCCCCAAAAGAAAGGGAGTGTAGCCAAACTGGGGTGCAAAGGGCAGGCGAGTGTCTGGCTGCTTTTAACTGGCTACCTTTTCTCCCCTCACCCCTCAGGTGTAACCTGCCTCCTTTTCTTTAGGTCCTTTGGGTGTAAGGATTGCACCCAATGGCCTATTGTTTCTGTTTCCCCACCTCATCCTAATCTATTTAGCCCATACCAGGTTAGGCATACCAGGTTAGGCATCCTTCAGTCTCAAGAGACTAAGGTAATGTGCTCTGTATGGAGGACTTGGAACAGCATCTCGTGTGGCTGAGAAGGCCAATTCGAGAGCGACCGTCACTTCCACACTGAAAATAAATACAATCTGTCCCCTGTCCAGCTCCCTCATTTTGCTGCTTTCTAGCCCACACCAGCCTGTGCTAAAAGGGCCAGTCTGAACATACCCTCAGTTGTGTTAATATAGTCCTTAATCCTCGATTCGATTGTGTTTTAATATTATTATTTATTGTAGGGTGTTTTTAAAAGGGTTTTCTGTTAATAATATATTAGAGTTGTTTTTTAAATTCAGGTTGCAAATGCTCTCGGCTTCTGTGAGGGGAAAAAAAGCAGGATAGGAAACAACCAACCAAACAGAATATTTTGGATCTGGAATTCAGTTAAATCAAGACGCCATCATGACTACAGAAATAAAATGGAGTTGTGATGCCCTGAAGCGAAAATCATTTACTCAGAAATAAGCACCATTTTGTTCCGTGAGACAAAAATCATATATATTTCATAGCAGAAAAAAAGTAAAATGAGCGCATGTAATCATGTACATGCCCAGATAGGCACTCCTTGATTAAAAAAGTATTTTGTTTTGTTTAAGAAAGCGGGGGGTGGGGGGGGAGAATGCTTCTCTCAGCTTTTTCTAAAAGCCTGATGTATTTGAAATGGCTTTTTGCTGGCTGCCTTCCAGTTAATTAACACGAGATAATAAAAGCTACCACGAACAGCACGTTTAAAAGTGAACATCCCAATGACATCCACCCAATGATAATCACGGCAAAACTTTCATTGGTTAAAGAACGTGCCTTCCCCCATTGCCCCAAATAACTCCCCTTTCTTCTGAATTTGTTATCATGTCCACACCAGTTGCAAAAGGCATGATAAAAGCCCATTCATTTCCGACAAAGCAGACTGTTGGATAGCTGACGTCCAGATGAAACAAGGCGTCCAGATAGCCGTGACCTTGTGGAGGAAGATATGTCCTGAAAAATATCGCTCTTCAACAAAAGCCTTTCTTGCGATGATCTCTACATGAATAATGTACTGCACTCAGATGCGGTAGAAGTGGCAGAGCTTGGAAAGATCTTTTTTATATATATGGAAAGGTCCTTCATATATATAGGAAAGGTCTTTTATGTCTACAGGCAGACATACAGGACCTTTCCAAGCTTTACGTATATAAAACAAGCCATGGTGATAGTTGCAAAACTCAAAAAGTAATTTGCCAGGGTAGTTTCTATTTTTTTTTTTGAAGTAACTTTGCAGAAGTAATGAAAACAGTTCCTTTCTGTTATTTAAAAGAACCTGACTGTATAAGCCATTAGCTTGTACTGCAAAATGCACTCTGCTCCCATCTATCACGTTGCTGGCTTCAACCCCAACAAGAAATCAAAAGGGCTGCTCCCGTTTCCCAGTTACAATGCTATAACTGCAGCTTGTTATGACGGTAAGTGAACAAGAGATCATTGCACTTTGAAGCGTGATCATGGGTGTGCATGTGTGCAAATTCTTGTTTGCCTTGCCTTTGCCCTGGAGAAGCCAACCAGGACTGCACATTAAGTGAATATCATAATGGAAGAACAGAAGCAATGCCTACTGGGCAAAGCATTGCTATATTTTAATAAAGTTATGCTGGCATTGCTTTTCAGCCGGATCCCCTCCCATTTCGTTGGTCATCAGCTCTGCAACAGCAAACAGACCACACAGCAGTGGCCTTAGCCAGCCTTGGGACCAATGCGCTCTACGTGGGGCTGCCTTTGAGGCTGTTGCGGAAACTTCAGGTGGTGCAGAATGCGGCGGCCAGACTCCTCAGCGGGGTGAAAAAATTCCAACACATCTCACCCACTCTGGCCGCATTGCATTGGCTGCCCATCAGATTCCGCATCGACTTCAAAGTGTTGACGCTTACGTACAAAGCCCTAAACGGTTTAGGGCCTCGATACTTGGCGGAACGCCTTCTACCACCAAGATCTACCCGTGTCACTCGCGCGAGCCAGGAGGTGAGGCTGAGGAGCCTAACGCCGAGGGAGGCCCGGAAAGAAAAGACAAGAAATCGGGCCTTCTCGGCGGTGGCTCCTCACCTCTGGAACAACCTTCCCCCTGATATTCGCGCGGCCCCCTCGCTCGGTATTTTCAAAAAGCAATTAAAAACATTGATGTTTCGGCAGGCCTTCCCTCCTAGTTAATTCCGATCCCCTTCTCTTTTCTTTCCTAATGTTTTAACCCAATGGTTGAAAGTTTTCCATTATGTAACTCCTTTGTTTTTATAGTGTTACCCTATGTTGTAAGCCGCCTAGAGTGGTCTATCGACTAGATAGGCGGGATATAAATAAAATAAATAATAAATAATAAAATAATGTATGACATCCCACCCACACCTGCTTTACAAAGGCAGGTAAAGAATACTCACCAAATTCATAGTTGTTTTTATCTTGATGCAGTTAACAAGGCATTTTTGTAAGACTCTTCAGAACCCAAGGCCTACAGTTGAGAGAAAGATCAGGTATATTTTTAGTGCATATAATCATGTAATCAGACATTCATGCCTGAGGAAGTGGATTTGATCCATAAAATACAGCAAGTTATTTTTTATGCTGCCACAACAGTTTTTGTCTTTTCCCTATTGTTTTGGATTTTTGTCTGATCTGGAGCCTGCTCTGTTGCACTTTCAGAATTTAGAAAATTCAGAAGAGTTTTCATCCTTTGATAAACATCCTTCTATCCCAATGGACTCAGGAGACTTGGGTTGAAATCCTCACTCAGCCATGGAAGTTCATTGAGGGGGAGTTTTTAGTTTTGGTTAAATTCCTCCAGCTGTGCAGCAGAAGTGTAGGGATTCACAGAGCAAAACAACTTCATTTCCCCCTTTTTTCTCTCTCATTAACTGACACTTACAGTCTCAATAACGCACCCTGAGACATTTGAAGTAGAAAGAACAAAAGGTTTCATTTACTTACAGTTGAACAGATCAAACAGCAAAGTGAGAACATGACTGCTTGCAGCAACAGGCCTCAAGAGACTACTAAATGCTAGCAGACAACACAGAGAGAAAAAAGCTCTTATAGAGAGGTGTGACTCTCTTTGAACTCAGAGGCAGGAGGGAATTATTGGTTAGTAGTGGTATTGATTAAAAGTCATCTCAGCTCCTCCCAGCCACACCTACTAGAGGCAGCACACAAGATTGCAAAAGCTCCAACAGAATGCTGAGACCAGGAGCATGTTAGCCTTATTCCTAACCCCCAATGCCCATTTATTAGCCTGTGGAAGGGCCAAAAAAAGAGCACAGTTCATGATTCAGCTTGTTTTATTGTGCAGTTCCTTTCCAGAAATGTCCTTTGCTTTGTCATTCTTTTATTGTGATCTCTGCATCGATTGATTGGCGACTCAGGTTTGTACTCCATCTTTCCTTGAAATGATAGGGATCCCTTACAATAAAAGGTCGGACACCAAACAGAACAATAACTCTGTGAAAATAAACTAGGCCAAGCCAATCTGTAAAAGCAGCATTCAAATAAAAATAAACAGATCAAAAGGTTAAACCCCCAGGAAGGCAAAATAAGGATATTTCAGGCAACAATCCTTAAAGCAGGGTGACCTTCCGTCACTTTTGTTATCAATTCATTTAAATGGCTTTTGACCTTCCTACTCCCATTAAGAGTTTGGAAAGTGACTTTTTAGAAGTAATTCATTGCACAAGGAATAGCAGAACCTCTGAATAATTTGTTATGATTGCTCCCAGGTTTTAAAAAGTGCCTTAAGTTGCTTATCAAATTAAATTCTGTCTTTTTGCTTTGTGGGTCCATTAAAAAAAAGAAATGAACTCCATCTGCCTGGGATGGTGGTCCTTTTCCTCTGAGCCAGCAGCTTCAGGAGGAATAACCACCAAGCGGAGCGGGAAGGAGGAGCCACTAGCCAACTCAACTGACAGAATTCTATCATAAAATCAAAAGCCACTCGTTTTATTAAAATTAGCTGGCATCAGCCGTTTGAGTAAATGTCCTTTTTCATCAATAATTAATTTCCACAGCAATTAGTTATTTCTATTTAGATTGCATCCCCCCCAAAAAAACACCCTATCTACAAAAAAAGTAAGAAAGTGTTGTAATTAGAGAGGAGCGTGAAGCAAGCTAAAAAGGTAAAGGTAAAGGTTCCCCTAGTCGTGTCCGACTCTAGGGGGCAGTGCTCATCCCGTTTTCAAGCCATAGAGCCAGCGCTTGTCCGAAGACAGTTTCCGTTGTCACGAGGCCAGCGTGACTAGGGAACACTGTTTTACCTTCCCACCGAGGTGGTACCTATTTATCTACTCGCATTTGCATGCTTTCAAACTGCTAGGTTGGCGAGGAGCTGGGACAAAGTGACGGGAGCTCACTCCGTCATGTGGATTTGATCTTATGATGGCTGGTCTTCTGACCCTGCAGCACAGAGGCTCCTGCAGTTTAGCCCATAGTGCCACCACATCCCAGCTCGTGAAGTAAGCTACGAACTGGAAAAAAAAATCACAAATCGGGCTGGTTCGTGGTTTGGTTCGTAGTTTGGCCTAGGGATCCCTTTTCGAAAAAACAAATCAAAGCGCCAAACTTTTTTCCACTTGGTGGTTCGGCAAAACAGGTCCTCGCTCCCTTCCTGCTACTGTACCTCTGTCTTCTCACTTCCTGGTCCTGCTGCCTCCTCCACTTTGCCCTCCGCCAGAGGGCGAAGAGGAAGTGGTGGCAGGAAAAGGTAGGGAAGCAACTGGCCAGCAGGAATGGGGGGGGTGGAGGTGGCAGAAGGCTGACCACCGAAGAATTGATGTTTATGAATTGTGGTGCTGGAGGAGACTCTTGAAAGTCCCCTGGACTGCAAGGAGAACAAACCTATCCATTCTGAAGGAAATCAACCCCGAGTGCTCACTGGAAGGACAGATCCTGAAGCTGAGGCTCCAGTACTTTGGCCAACTCATGAGAAGAGAAGACTCCTTGGAAAAAAACCCTGATGTTGGGAAAGTGTGAAAGGAAGAGGAGAAGGGGACGACAGAGGATGAGATGGTTGGACAGTGTCATCAATGTGACCAACATGAATTTGACCCAACTCCGGGAGGCAGTGGAAGACAGGAGGGCCTGGCGTGCTCTGGTCCATGGGGTCACAAGTAGCTGCATACCACAAACCACTCCAATTCATCATTTTTCCTGCTCGTGCCTGTAAACAGCCCCGTATCTCCAAAGAGATTTATGGGGGTGCAGGAAATCGGGACGAGTAAGAAAACCAGACAAACTTCTAACTGCTGAGCAGAGCCAATTGAACTCAGCCAAGTTCTGTCTAAATTTTCTTACTCAGAGGCCAATCTCCTTATTAAGAAAGCAACACAGTCATAACTATGAGATATACTCAGAATGATTTGGCTCTGAAAGTTTGGTAACAAACCCACGTGGCCAATTAGACATTCAGCTGGTCTGTTCAAGAAACAAAGCTTCTACATAGAAATCAATCATTACTGTTTTATTAAAAAGAATTACTTTAGAAAAGGTTTCAGTTGATAGTAAATTAAGTCAGTAGGTACATTTTCATTCAAGACCAACGGAACACACCACTCCCCCACTCCAGCTAAAAAAATAAAGAAATGAAACTATGCTAACTAACAAAAAGCATAAATCATCCATCTCACGTGTCTTGGGTCTTCAAAGGCTGATGCTAGATGAAAACCAGTCCATTATGGGAAAAGCACGTGTCTGCCCCTTTCTCAGGCAAACTCCATCTTTCTTCTCTCTCTCCTCCTCCTTCTTCTTCCCAGAATGCCTCCTGGGTCTTGTTGTCCCGCCTAACTTTCTCATGGGGCTTCAGTTGTTTTCATACTTTGTGGCAGAATTATTTTGACTACGAAACTCTCTGCTCTCTACTCAGCTTAGCAACGAGATAACCAGAGAGCGAAGCTTCTCTGGAACAGCATGTAAAACTTTCCTACTACAGAACAGACTTTAAATCAAAATGGATGCTATTGGGACAATCTTAGTACTACATATCCCATTCTAATACACATAAAAACACAAATCATCACATGCCCCCCCTGATTATCGTTAAAATTCAGAGCAGTTAATCTGATCTAATTTTAAGAAATCAAGTAAAAGTAACTAAAAAGTAATTCAAAGTAATTAACTGGTTACATCTCAAAATTCAACTACAGATTAACTATTACAATACTGAAACATAGCACACTGTTGAATACATTGTTTCAACGTTCAGGTTCATAAGAATCTTCACAGTACATTCTAGAAAGACCATCTGCCACTACATTCAATTTTCCAGGAATGTGTTGAACTTCAAAATCAAAATCTTGCAATGCTAGACTCCATCTCAACAATTTTTGGTTGTGAGATTTCATCTTCTGTAACCAAACTAAAGCTCTGTGATCTGTTTGGAGTGTAAACTTACGACCCCATAGGTAAGGTCGAAGTAAATTGAGAGACCAAAATATAGAAAGAGCTTCTTTTTCAGGTACTGCGTAACTTCTCTCTCTATCCAAGAGTTTTCTAGAGAAGTATGAGATAGGGTAAAGGTTCCCATCTTCTCCTTGCTGTAACAAAACAGCTCCCAGTCCTAATTCAGAAGCATCAGTTTGTAAAATGAATGGTTTGTCAAAATCAGGGGATTTCAGTATAGGTGCATCCATAATCTTAGCTTTTAAAGCTTCAAAGGCACCTTGACACTCTGGGGTCCACTTTACCTTGACAGGCTGTCTCTTCCTAGTGAGCTCTGTCAGAGGTGAAGCCAAATGACTGAAATCAGGAATGAATTTTCTGTAGTAGCCGACTAGGCCCAAAAATGAGCGTACCTGTTTCTTAGTTTTTGGAATAGGCCAATCATTAATAGATTGTACTTTAGCTTGCAAAGTCTGAATTTCTCCTTGCCCAATCAAATGACCTAAGTACATGACTTTTCCTTGCATCCACTGACACTTGCTGGCTTTGACTGTCAGTCCTGCTTGTTGAAGTCTGGACAAAACAGTTTCAATGTGAGACATGTGAGAATCAAAATCAGAACTGAAAATGGCAACATCATCAAGATAAGCACTTGCAAAAGGTAAACCTTGTAAAAGTTTGTCTATCATCCTTTGAAATGACGCACCTGCATTCTTCAAACCAAATGGCAATCTGCGGAAACGGAAAGTTCCCACGTGCGTGATGAAAGCGGTCTTATCTCGTGAATCTTCAGCCAAATCTAACTGCCAATAAGCATTCTTTAGATCGAGAATGCTGATAAACTTAGCCTTTGAAAGATGTTCAATTAAATCATCCATTCTAGGCAATGGGTATGGATCTGGAACAGTAACACTGTTTAACTTTCTGTAATCAACACAAAATCTTACTTCCTCGAGAATTTCACCCAAAGCGTTACGTTTTGGCACCAGAACCACCGGAGAAGCCCAAGGGGAGAATGACGGTTCAATCACCCCCAAAGATAACATCTTTTGTATCTCTTGTTCAATTTGGATAGCATGATTACCAATTGCTCTATATGGGCTAGACCGTATGGGCTGGGCATCGTTCTCAGTAGTTATCACATGACTGATCAATTTGGTGTAACCTGGTTTATCTGAAAACACATCTTGGTATTGTTCTAAAATTTGAAACAACCTTTCTTTCTGATCAACGGTACCTGTTAAAACAAGATTATCAGACCATGTACCTGCATCTTGCAATTCAGACAACATATCAATAGGTTCGTTTGCAGCATGAAAATATTCAGCATGACATTGAAAAACCATTGCAGATCTATCTTTGTACAGTTTCAAACTATTGACATGGTAAAGAACAGGTTTCTTATTAGAATCCAACATTTTGACAAGATAATTGACATTTCCCAATTTTTGAACAATTTCACCTGGACCTTCCCAGACAACTTCTAGCTTAGAAGGTCTGAGTGGGTTCAGAACAAGTACCAAATCACCCACAGAAAATTCCCTGTGTCTGGATCTCTTGTCGTGGAAGAACTTCTGACTTGCTTGAGCGTCCAACAAATTGTCTCTGGCTAACTCCTGGACAGCCAAGAGTTTCTCTTGAAGTTTTCTAACAAAATCAGCAACTGGCACAGTACTACTTTTAACCACACCTTCCCAATCGGATTTCAGGAAGTCCAATGGTCCTTGTAGATTTCTTCCAAACACCACCTCACTTGGAGAAAAGCCACCTAGTGAAGAATGAGCTGAGCTACGGTAAGCAAACAAAGCAAAAGGCAAAAGCTCATCCCAAATGTTTCCATATTCTTGGGTCAAAGTTTTAATCATCCTAAGCAAAGTTTGTTGACCTCTTTCCACCATGCCATGAGATTGAGGATGATGGGCCGTGGAAAAACTGATGGTTATTCCACTTATCTCGCAGATCTTACGCATAAGTTCACTTGTAAAGGCTCCTGCTTGATCACAAATTATTTTGGATGGTACTCCAATACGCGAGCACAAGTCCACAATAATTCTAGCTATGGTGGTAGCTGTCAGGTTGCTAATAGCGTAAGCCTCGATCCACCTACTGGCAGAACAGATGAAAGAAATGATGTATTTCTTCTTAGATTTAGTAGGAACAAAAGGTCCTAGTACATCCATTTGCAAACACTGGAACACTTGGTCAGGAATTTCCATAATCTGCATTTCGGCCTTTACCTTGTCAGTTTGATGGCCTGTGCGTTGGCAATAGTCACAAGAACTGACATAGTCCTTTACAGTTTTTGAAATACCAGGCCAGTAAAAATGTTGAGAAATTCTCTTTAGGGTTTTTTGTATTCCCTGGTGCCCACTACTCGGATGGTCATGAGCCATTTCTAGTATTCTCAGTCTATATTCAGTAGGCACGACTAACTGTTGAACAGGTTGGGCATCCAAGTTGGATTTGGGGAAATATTCTCTGTACAAAAGTCCATTTTCTCCCCACAGGAAACTAACTTGCTGATGCGCAGGACGTTCAGCATAGTTGTCTGCTTGTGACCTCAAAGAAGCTAGAGAGGGATCATTAAGTTGCTTCAGTCTAAAGTCCTCTGATCCCTTAGGTATCACCTCCTCCATTTTAGTTTCAGTTGTAGCTGCATTATCAGGTTCAGTCACAAGAGGCTGCTGTTGGGTAAGGTCTCCATCTGAGCTATCCTCAGTGGATTCCTGCTCCCGTTCAGGATCATGCATCTCCCTACTTTGAGATCGCGTAACTACCGACATTGAAGTTGCATTTTGACTCTGCATGTGATCCAAAAAAGCAAGATCATTTCCAAGAAGAAAATCAGGTTTTCCCTCATGGGTTAAAATATGTTTTACCCCTGACCAAGACTTATAGGAAATTTTGACATAAGCTAAAGGAATGAAACGTTGATCTGTCTCTATAGATCCATAAGTTTTTACTGGACACCTCAGGTTGTTCAAGATTAAGGTGGGGTCTAGAAAACGTTTGCTTATCGAAGAAATGTCGGCACCTGAGTCACGAAAAGCACTTAAAGCCATATCACCTCCAGGTGTGTGAAGAAAAACCACCTCAGAAAATGTGTGGGTTGCCCAGTCCCTTTGCGCAGTTGGTACTATGCAATCAGGATCCATAACAGAAAACCTCTCTCCTGATGCAGTCTCTTTTACAATTTCTGAGGAAATTGAAGCAATTTGTAAGTCCAAAACTCTAGGCACATATTGGTTTACTGCTGCCTGCATTCCACTGGCTTGCGAAGGGGTTACAGTTAGGTTAACTCCTTCCTGACTCTGTGAAGGCACAATGCTTGACTGGTGAGGCACAGAAACTGCATTACTGGCAGCTGGCACTTGCTGAGTTCCTGCTGGCACAGAACTTACATACGCCATCTTGGGTGTGCCTGCTTTAGATCTGCGTGGAGCTGGCACAGGTGTTTTCCTAGCTGGCTCCTTAACTTGGCTAGCTGGCACATTCAACCTTGGGCAATCTCGTCGCAGATGAGAGCCACCACATTCAAAACATTTAAGAGGCGTTTTACTCTGGCTAGGAGCTAGACTCCTGCGTTGCTCAAATGAACTTTGCCTGGGCTCTTGAGGAAAAGACTTTCTAAATTCAGGCTGACTCTGTCTCTTAGGGACTACTGGTGTAGTCTTTGCCCTAACAGGTAGGTCATCATGGTAGTAAGGTAGATTGCTTCTATCAACACTGGCTATTGAGTCCTCAGACTCCTCTTTTTCCTTCAGCTTATTAACCAAACGCTCCACCTCTGCCTCTCTATACTGCTTCAATAACTCATCATCAATGTTCTGATTATGAATAGATTGAGTGTGACAAGCAACAAAATCTGCAAACATCATTGTTAACTTATCCACTTGTGATAGACTCTTGTTAGGATCAGGGCCCTCAGCACCGGCTGCTGCTGCTGCTGCTGCTCCTGCTGTCCCATCAGAAATGCCTCTGTCTGGCACTCCCCTCCCTACTGGAGTGCTGGCACCCGCCATTTCCTCTGCCTGATCCATCTGTTGCAACTTAGTCCAAGTCTGATCTGAATCAGATCTAAGTAGATCCTGGACGTCCTGTGCTGGGAGTTTAGCCATTATATTTCCCTTTTGTAATTCCCTTCTCAGTTGTGAAGAATCATAAGTAATCCTTTGCTTAGCTCCACTTGGAGTCAAGACGTCGTGCTCAACAGCCTCCAAAAGCTCTTGATGCAAGGGCTTCACATCTTTACTAACCAAAGGCAGCCTAGCAGATGCACCACCAATCTTAACTTTTCTCTGAGTCACAAACTGCTCTCCAGGCAACTCCAAAAACCTCTCTCTGCCCATGTAGCCGAAACTGTAGGGCGAGAGCAAAGCCATAAAACACTCTGGCAGAAACAGCCCTAAACTGGAGCTTCAGAAGGGCGACCGTTTACTTGCATGAAAATGCCCACTCATTAAACAGCCCAATTAAACAGATTTTAATGTCTGTTAAAACCTAAGCGTTGTTTCTTATCAGACCTCACTGCAGCTAAGTCTTTCCGTAAGATCCTTAGCTGGAAAGAGAAAAGCAATTTGGCTAATTTACAGCCTGTCAGCATGCACGCACTCCCTCAGCCAAGGCTTCCGGAAGAATGCCTGCAGCTTCACTTACAAAGCAAGCACCATAAATCCATAAATCACACTAAAGCACGTGTTTCATCCGGCCGCTGCCACCATGTAAACAGCCCCGTATCTCCAAAGAGATTTATGGGGGTGCAGGAAATCGGGACGAGTAAGAAAACCAGACAAACTTCTAACTGCTGAGCAGAGCCAATTGAACTCAGCCAAGTTCTGTCTAAATTTTCTTACTCAGAGGCCAATCTCCTTATTAAGAAAGCAACACAGTCATAACTATGAGATATACTCAGAATGATTTGGCTCTGAAAGTTTGGTAACAAACCCACGTGGCCAATTAGACATTCAGCTGGTCTGTTCAAGAAACAAAGCTTCTACATAGAAATCAATCATTACTGTTTTATTAAAAAGAATTACTTTAGAAAAGGTTTCAGTTGATAGTAAATTAAGTCAGTAGGTACATTTTCATTCAAGACCAACGGAACACACCACTCCCCCACTCCAGCTAAAAAAATAAAGAAATGAAACTATGCTAACTAACAAAAAGCATAAATCATCCATCTCACGTGTCTTGGGTCTTCAAAGGCTGATGCTAGATGAAAACCAGTCCATTATGGGAAAAGCACGTGTCTGCCCCTTTCTCAGGCAAACTCCATCTTTCTTCTCTCTCTCCTCCTCCTTCTTCTTCCCAGAATGCCTCCTGGGTCTTGTTGTCCCGCCTAACTTTCTCATGGGGCTTCAGTTGTTTTCATACTTTGTGGCAGAATTATTTTGACTACGAAACTCTCTGCTCTCTACTCAGCTTAGCAACGAGATAACCAGAGAGCGAAGCTTCTCTGGAACAGCATGTAAAACTTTCCTACTACAGAACAGACTTTAAATCAAAATGGATGCTATTGGGACAATCTTAGTACTACATATCCCATTCTAATACACATAAAAACACAAATCATCACAGTGCCCACCTTTAGTTGTATTTTTTAAGCCCTTGAAATATCCCAGGAGAGCATTTTTAGCTTCTTCAGGTAATATGGGGGGGGAGGACTACTCTGGATGCAAGCAAATATCTCCTGGGGCAACCAACTAACTCTCTGTAACTGTGAGAGTTAGTGATAAGATATTTGGTGTCTCCTGGGTGAGAGAGGGAAAAGTACTTTTACTCAAATGGCTGATGCCAGCTAATTTTAATAAAATTAGTGGCTTTTGACTTTGTGATAGAATTCCGAAGCTGACAATTTAGAGAACAATTCATTTTAAGCCTCTACGGTTAGCCCAAATTATATATGCGTAGAAGTGTTCAACCCAGATAACTTCCCCCCCTAAACAAATTGGAGCACATAATTAAGCAAGTTGGGGATGAACTTATCAAATTTATGTGCATTAAGTCGAGTCCATCGCTTCCGTCGCAAGCAGTATAAATATGAATAATGGCTTCCCACCAAAGTAGACACAATTTATCAAGGAATAATCACTGCAAAGGTATCACACCTCCAAAAATTAATTTCTCATGAGGAACAAATGCAATTAATGGCTTGTCAAACAGGAACGTGGAGTAATGGAGTGATCACCAAGCAAACTCCCTGAACTGGTGTTAAATCCCCTCATTTCTTCAGTTCCAGCACAGGGGTTCAAAGATTTGGCTATAAGGCCATCTTGACTGTGAGATGGGGTTCTTTGGTGCCAGATCACCAGGAATGGTTGCTGCTTCTCTCAAACCAGATGGGTCTGTGTCACTCTGGAGTGCCCCTCAGTGAAAATAGCAGCTCTTTTCTATCTTCTGGGTTCACACGAGGATCTCTTCGGACAGGAGTGCAACTTTCACAACATGAGACCAGTATTTCACTCCCCATCCAGGAGCTCTAATTTCACAGGGGCTACATATCCAACCTGGCACTATCTGACTTGCTGGGCTTTCATCATCTCTTCTTGTTTAGTCATGTCCGACTCTTCGTGACCCCATGGACCAGAGCATGCCGGGCCCTCCTGTCTTCCACTGCCTCCCAGAGTCTGGTCAAAATCATGTTGGTTGCTTCGGTGACACTGTCCAACCATCCCGTCCCCTGTCGTCCCCTTCTCCTCTTGCCTTCACACTTTCCCAACATCAGGGTCTTTTCCAGGAAGTCTTCTCTTCTCATGAGATGGCCAAATTATTGGAGCCTCAGCTTCAGGATCTGTCCTTCCAGTGAACACTCAGGGTTGATTTCCTACAGAATGGATAGGCAATTAACCCTGAGTGCTCACTGGAAGGATAGGGTGGCTAGGGTTCAGCATTTTGGAAAGCTCACATAAAGTTTGGACTAAAACAGAGAATGGATTCACTGGGTCCATGAAATCAGAATCATCAGCCTAAACTGACTTCAAGCAGTAGGAGAGGTGGGGCCACCCTTACCAGGCATACTTAGGCCTGGGAAAAAGCATGGCCCCTCTTCTCTACTCAGTCTGGTAAGAAGTGCCAGCATGCAGGAGACTGTTGCTGCTGCCCATTGTTGTGATAATAGCACTGCCACTGTTTGTAGGTTTGCTGGAAGGGTTGTCTTCCAGCCAGAGATACACTTCCTGCTAGCATATGCCTCTATTGCTGTTAACAAAACATGACAGCAGTAGCTACAAAAAGTTGCAGGCAGTGTCCGCTCACCTGGGACTAAACCCCAGTGAACATAATGGGATTTCTCATCAGACACACAGAGTAGTCCTAATGCCAAGAGTGTGCAAACTGTTTCTGACCTGCATTGCATTCTGAGGGCTGACTTCCATCTGTATCAGAATAAGATGCTAGAATCATGAGGTGGCAGAGCTGATGGTTCCACTTCACAGATGTGGAAGATCATTTCTGAGTACCCCTTCTCCAGAAATCCTTTTTTAAAAAAAATAATAATAATAAGCTCACCAGAAACAGACACATCATATTAGTTCTTAATTTTTTTTTTATTTATATCCCTTCCATCTGGTCTATACGACCACTCTAGGCGGCTTCCAGTGTAACATAAATACAATAAAATAACACAAAAATATTACATAAGACAACCAGTAACTAATTACAAAAATAGAGTAAATAGTAAATACAGAGAAAATAAAGTATTGACAGGAGGGAAAGCCTGAATATACATCCATGTTTTTAGTTGACTTTTAAAGGTACCCAGCGTGGGGGCTGCGTGAATCTCCGGAGGGAGGTTGTTCCAGAGGCGAGGAGCCACCGCCGAGAAGGCCTGGTTTCTAGTTCTTTCCTTTCGGGTTTCCCTCGGCATCAGGCTCCTCAGCCTCACCTCCTGACCTGCGCGGGTGATCCGGGTAGATCTTGGTGGGAGCAGGCGTTCCGCCAAGTATCGAGGTCCTAAACCGTTTAGATACACATCCTAAGTAGGAGTTTTAAGAAAGCTAGAAAGTCGGAACATTTGGGTTGTCTCTGATATATGGCCCCCAAAAGATTCTGCACCCACCTCTAATATGCCGAAGTTTTCCAAGACCCACCACTAATCCCCCAGCTCTACATAGAAAGTTCCAGGTTTGAACTAATATCCACATCTAAGAGTAGCCATTGTTCACAAAGGGGAACATTAAAACATGATATCATCTCCCCTGCATCATTCAGTGATACAGTCCATTCTTCTGCTCCATTTCATAGAATCATAAATGGAAGGGGCCAATAAGGCTATCAAATCCAAACCCCCCACTCAAGGCAAGAATCCAACTCAAAGTATATCTGAAAGGTGGTGTCAAAGTCCAAGATATCACAGGCAGCCTCTCACCATGGACAAGAGCATCAAGACCCAGTCCACCATGCAGAGTATCAAGTCCAAAGACACTCACTGTGCCGCTGGCCATGACCCGTCAAAGGTGGGAGCACCAGGCTGGGAGTCAGGTCACAGGACCAGGAGCATGGAGCCAGGACAAGGTCCCAAGATGCAGACCTGCAGAAGCAAGCAGCGACCAAGGCAGGAACAGGAACACTGGAGTCCAGATGCAGAGATGTCAGAGGCAAGAGCAGGAACCAAGGCAGGAATCTGGCACTCCAGAGCAGCACAGCCAAAAAAATCTTTGTTGCTGAGCCTGGTTCTGGAAGGGAGAACCACTCCTTAAATAGGCCTTCCCTCCAGGTTTCCAGGTGAGCCTCATGAGTGGCCCACCAGCTGCTATACTGGCCAGCGCCTGAGTCTGCAAACACCAGGCCACTCCTGGGTCAGGCTGGCCCCGATCCTGCAGCTACCAGGACAGTGTGGGCCAGATCCTGACAGGTAGTTGTCCAATTTTCTCTTGAATATCTGCAGCACTGGAGAGTTCATCCCCTTCCAAGGTAATGGATTCCATTGCTGTGCTCCTGCCTAAGCAGACCGTGCTATAGAGCAGTGGTCCCCAACCTTGGGCCTCCAGATGTTCTTGGACTACAACTCCCAGAAGCCTTCACCACCACCTCTGCTGGCCAGGATTTCTGGGAGATGAAGTCCAAGAACATCTGGAGGCCCAAGGTTGGGGACCACTGCTATAGAGGATTTCTGAAACATCATAGGTTCTTTTCACAAGCCGGTATGCTGAAAAGTTAATATGTGTTGGGAGTTTATACCAGGCCCAGTTTGGTGTCACGTGATCCCAACTCCCTTGAAGACGTAATGCTTCTTTCATGGATGGTTGGTCTTAATTCATGTACCCTACATCAGTGCTGTCTAAGCAAAGCACAATTACCACCACCAAGTGATGGATGATGCACTCCTTAGCATCCACATCTGGGGAGATCAATAGCCATCATTTCCTCCCTTGGAAAATTCAATAGGTAATTGCTCAATTCCGCCGCTCGGTGACAAACGGCAACAGGCACATGTGTGCTTGGCCATCTGCTGAACAATACCACTTTGGCATTTTAAGAAAAATGAAAAACCTTGATTATAACCAGAGACATACGTCGCAAGGGTCCAGCGGTCATATTGGTGTCAGCATTTTAAAGATGTTTATTTTTGCTCCTGAAATAACCGTCCGAGTGAAGCATCACAATAATGATAATTGAACATCTGGTGAGGGATAGTTTGGAATGTGTTCCATTTCAACCTAACAGCAAAGCCTTGACAAGTAGGGGGAAACTGCCCCAAAGACTTCCTGTCAGGCTCATTTTCATCAGTGTATGTGCTGTCAACTAGAATCTGACTTATTTTGACCCTCTCCAGGATTTCTAAGTAGAGAATAGTCAGAAGTGGTTGACCATTCCCATCTTATTGGGATGCCTTGGATCTATGCAGCTTGCCCAAGGCCACACAGGCTGAATCTTCCCCTAGGAAATGGGGAATCAAACTCCCAACATCTGGCTCTGCAGACAGATACCTAAACTACTGAGCTACCCAGCAGGTACAGCTGTGATGATGTCTACTCTCCAACAGGAGGAGACGATGAAGAAGAATTTCAGTTAAAGCCTTTTTCCCCCTTACATTTCCCTTTACCTTCTGTGTCCCATACCCTATCCCAAGTTATATAAAAATAAAAATAATAAAATAATGATGATGATGATGATGATGATGAAGAAGAAGAAGAAGAAGAAGAAGAAGAAGAAGAAGAAGAAGAAGAAGAAGAAGAATTAAAACTGATCTTAGAAAAAGGAAAAGAAGCAGAGATGCATACCGGTGAAATATCAAGTGTCTTGTGGCTCTCATAGAAGGATGGCTTCAGTCCCTTCTGCCCTTGTTGTCAGGAAAAAAAGCCACATCACAATTATAATGGATCTTTGCAGTAAACCTTCGGGCCATCAAGAAAACAGTTTGTGAAATGGATCTTTCTAATCCTTCCAATGGCATCTTCCCAATTCCAAATGCTGCTGCATAAATAAGCTAAAACTTGGACCTCACCATAAATGCAATAAAATAATGAGCATATTGCGCTTTTTTCCCCCTGCAGAATCCCCTATCACAGCTTCAGAGCAGGGAGCATGGATGGCTCCAGAAAGTGGGAATATGTAGATTAAATCTTGGGGGTGGGGGAATTACCTTCAAGGACTTAAATAAGAGAGAGAAAAAG
This sequence comes from Pogona vitticeps, assembly GCF_051106095.1. Taxonomy (NCBI): domain Eukaryota; kingdom Metazoa; phylum Chordata; class Lepidosauria; order Squamata; family Agamidae; genus Pogona; species Pogona vitticeps. Next base: position 231,232,397 of record NC_135786.1, read on the forward strand.
CTGTGTGGTCCCAGCACACATTCTGAAGGTAAGGGTATGTGTGTATTTTGATATCTTTATTACCTCACTAAAATGTTAGAAAAGTGTGAAGGCAAGAGGAGAAGGGGACGACAGAGGATGAGATGGTTGGACAGTGTCATCGAAGCGACCAACATGAATTTGGCCAAACCCCAGGAGGCAGTGGAAGACAGGAGGGCCTGGCGTGCTCTGGTCCATGGGGGTCATGAAGAGACGGACACGACTTAATGACTAAACAACAACAACAACAAAATGTCACACAGAGACACTAGCTTTTGACTCTGCATGAGTCTCCATCATGCTGGGCATTTCAGAGCTGGGCGAGAGGGGATGAAGTCTTCTTGACTGGCATTTCTAACAACTTTGAGGTATTCTAATCCACGTCATCAGAGGTGAAATCCAAAACCTACCAGGTCCCATTTTGGAACCTGCTTTAAATGAAGAACCTGGCCTGCATACCTGGCCATGGATTTTGGAAAGTTCTGGGTTTTCTAAACCACTCCAACCTCCATAATGCCCCAGGCTGGTGAAGCCTTCTGTAGGCATCCAAAGCTAGTCTCTGTGTCTGGGATTCTACTGGTCTTAATAAAAGTACCAGCTGAATTTGTGAACAACTACTCCCAGAATCCTACGTCAGCATGACCAGAGCTGACTGGAGCAGTGAATAGATTTACAAAAAGAGAATTAAATCTCACACCTCCAAAAAAAGGTTTAATTCCATTTCTGTCCACCTATAGTTTACAGAACAATATTCTTCACTTGTTCCTCCATCGCAAAAAGCTCTGCATGACTAACATACAGTACTTGTATGCTTAAGGTCAGCAACGTGCAGCCTCTTGGCTAAATCTGTCCCTAGCATTCCAAAGGCATCCCACAACACTTCCCCTAGTGACCTCTAGAGGGAGTGGGGATAATTGGGCCAGGACCTGAGGGTTCCCAGCATTCATCTGGCCCTCCCATTCTTCCTTTAAAAAGAATTATTTCTAACTGGCTGCCAAAGGAAGGATCCAAAGAAACATTGAAGCAGTCGCGGATTTGTTCCTCCTAAAAGCCAGAGAGGGGCATTCGCACTGAGAACCGTCTGTGCTTGATAAAATGTACATTAATGCAGAATTACACTAATGCGGTGGAAAGCTGCCCAGATAACAAAAGTGAGCTTTTTCTAATAGACTCACCTGTAACTTTCGGCAGCTTTTAAAGAGTGATTTGCAACAATGTTAACAGGGCTGTCTGAAAAGCATTCTGGAAAGAGAGCTGAGCTGTTATATCTGCTCACATAATCATCCTGCCATTACAATTTAGCTAGATGGCCTCACTTCCAAGGGGATGGTAATTAACAGCCATTTGTACAGAAAGAGCTCTAGTTTTACAAGTGCCTCCTAGAGGAAGACAGATCCTTCCTTTGTCTTTAGTCTCTCCCCCCTGCCCCCCCACACAAACATACAACAACAACAACAACAACAACAACAACAACAACAACAACAACAACAATTTCTAAAAGCAACAAAGAAGAAGGGCTATTCATCAGTATCATCCTCATCCTCATGGAACTGGAGAGCTGGAAGGGACCCTAAGGGATCATCAAGTCCAGCCCCTGTCAAGGAGGCCCAGTGGGGGAATCCAACTCCCAACCTCTGGTTCTGCAGCCAGATGTCTAAACCACTGAGCTATCCAGCAGTTACATGACTATTTCATCATGGCATATGGAATCAACTGAATGTATAAAGTAAAGGGTAACTGCAGTCACTTTGTGCTTCTCCTTAGAGAATTTGGGCCTTCTCTCAAGGGCAGGAAAAGACAGAGTTACTAAACTGTAACATGAACTACTGTAACTAATTTTTAGGATCTTACGGCTGTAACTCGACTCATTCCTTCCCAAGCTGTGGATCAAAACAGAGAATTTTACGCAGGTGGGAAGCGTGTCTTGATACACCAAAACAATGTTTTCCAATCTTGGATAACCCAGGTGTTCTCGGACTGCAATTCCCAGAAACCTCAGCCAGCACAGCTGGTGGTGAAGCCTTCTGGGAATCGCACTCCAAGAAGACCTGGGCTACCCAAGGTTGGGAATCACTACACTAAAAGATACATTCCCAGAGACTGCTCTATGTGCTGGCTTCTGTCAGCCGATTTAATGAAGAGTACATGTCAGCAACCTCCGATATGCACTCCGATATACCACTCTGATGGCAGAAAGTGAGGAGGAATTAAAGAACCACGTAATGAGGGTGAAAGAGGAGAGTGCAAAAATGGTCTGAAACTCAACATAAAAAAAACGAAGATCATGGCCACTGCTCCCATCACCTCCTGGGAAATAGAAGGGGAAGATATGGAGGCAGTGACAGATTTTACTTTCTCCATGATCACTGCAGATGGTGACAGCAGCCCCGAAATTAAAAGATGCCTGCTTCTTGGGAGGAAAGCAATGACAAACTTCAACAGCATCTTAAAAAGCAGAGACATCACCTTGCCAACAAAAGTCTGAATAGTCAAAGCTATGGTTTTTCCTGTAGTAATGTATGGAAGCGAGAGATGGACCATAAAGAAAGCTGACAGCCAAAGAATTGATGCCTTTGAATTGTGGTGCTGGAGGAGGCTCTTGAGAGTCCCCTTGACTGCAAGGAGAACAAACCTATCAATTCTAAAGGAAATCAACCCTGAGTGCTCCCTGGAAGGACAGATCCTGAAGCTGAGGCTCCAGTACTTTGGCCATCTCATGAGGAGAGAAGACTCCCTGATGTTGGGAAAGTGTGAAGGCAAGAGGAGAAGGAGACGACAGAGGACGAGATGGTTGGACAGGGTCACCAAAGCAACCAACATGACTTTGACCCAACTCTGGGAGGCAGTGGAAGACAGGAGGGCCTGCGTGCTCTGGTCCACGGGTCACGAAGAGTCGGACATGACTTAACAACAACAATAACATGTTTACTTGGGAGTAACCATCAATATACAGTGTGGGATTTCCATTTGAGTGAATATGCATGAAGTTGCACCTCATATTTCAGAGATGACACTTTTTCTGAGGTCACCTAAAGAGTCCTGGGCTTGTCCATAAGTTTCCAGTCAATATGCGTAGGATAGCCTTCAGTTACCACTCTCCAGGATGCAGCTGTGTGCTTATGCACCATTATCTCCTGGTTGTTTCAGATGGGATGAGATAAAAGAGGGAAATGCCAGAAATAGCATTCCGGTGTTCTGCCTCTAATCTAGCCTGGTCTCTCCTTGTCTGGAGAGCAAACAAATAAGATTACCATCCTCCTTTTATTAGATGTACAATCTCCTTTAAGCCAGGAGCCTTACAGCAGACAATGTTCCGAATGCTTTTATTTCCCATCTACAATACCTAAGTAACACCGTGTCCAATCAATAATGTTATTGATCAATTTTTGGATGAAGCCTGTAATAAGCTCTTTGCACAATGCCTCGGCAGAGAGCTTGCCCTCTAGGGCACCCTGCTTATGGAAACACAGGTTGCTTTAACACATGTTTTCCCCCCCTTCTTTTCCTCATTCCCCAGCTCCTTCTTGCAGAGCCCCAAATCCTGAGACTTCAAAAGCATGATAATGAAGTCATTGCTTGCTTTTCAAGTGTTAGACATTTCTCCACGCCATATGGCACTTTATATATACGTCTATAAGGTGGATCACGCCGGTATTTTGCAAACCTGTGTCAGTTTCACTCTCCTCAAAAGTGGCTTTACCGAGCGGGGGGGGGGGCAATCTTTTCTCGGGTTAAGAGAATGTTTTCTGTACCCAGAATATTCCGGGAACTGGACAGAAAGCAAAAAATGGTGTGGGGTGTGGGTGGGTGTCAAAGTAAAACTGGCAGTGGTTAGAAGTCAACTTCCAATTTTGCAAAATGAGATATTTTAGGGTTTTAAATAGTGCCAGGCTGCTCCATGACTTATTGAACGGACAACATTTTATGGAGGTTTCCCAGGAAAAAAAGAGCTGGAGGCTGCAAACCAAGTTTGCTGTGCCACACTTTGCCCTCTCCCCCCCCCCAATTATGCTGTGACATCAGACATGCCCATCGACTAAGAGGTCTTCATGTCATTGCACCTCTGTTAGCACTGGGTTGTTCTGGTGGTTGATTTTTTTAACCATTCTTCAGTAACTACAGCTTTTTACTGTGTGTTCTTCCTTTCAGGACCAGGTCCTGAGTTTCAGTTCACCATCTTGGGCAAAAGTCTTGTTTGAGCTTCAGCTGCAACCAGAATCCAGTACTTACTGGCAAAAGTGCATATGCTTGCTTGCTTGCTTCCTTCCTTCCTTCCTTCCTCCCTACCTCTCTTCTATCCATCATCAGATCCTTCCTTCCTTCCTTCTATCGATCATCAGCTCCTTCCTTCCTTCCTTCTATCCATCATCAGCGCCTTCCTTCCTTCTATCCATCATCAGGTCCATCCATCCTTCCTTCCTTCCTTCCTTCCTTCCTTCCTTCCTTCCTTCCTTCCTTCCTTCCTTCCTTCCTTCCTTCCTTCCTTCCTTCCTTCCTTCTATCCATCATTAGCTCCTTCCTTCCTTCCTTCCTTCCTTCCTTCCTTCCTTCCTTCCTTCCTTCCTTCCTTCCTTCCTTCCTTCCTTCCTTCCTTCCTTCCTTCCTTCCTTCTATCCATCATCAGCGCCTTCCTTCCTTCCTTCCTTCCTTCCTTCCTTCCTTCCTTCCTTCCTTCCTTCCTTCCTTCCTTCCTTCCTTCCTTCCTGTAGAGGCCCTCAAGGCAACTTACACAAAGGATTTTTTTTAAAAACCACAAATATGAAAACAATTACAAAATATAACAAGAACTTTATTTTTAAAAAATTAAGCATAGTAATTATTGAAAGGCAGGGAAAGCTTTATTAAAACTAGTTAAAAACCTACATTTTAAAAGAACAAAGGAACAATTATCCTGTCTGAAAAGGAAGGTCTTAACCTGTGGATGGAAGATTGCAAGAGAGGAGGCAGCCTGATCTTCATCAAGGAGAAATGTAGTTTATGTCCCCCATGGCTAGAGCATTTCCATGCGTCCCTCCTCCATGCCACAAAATGGAAACAGAGGTGACCATGTTACTTGGCTTCTTAATGAAACAAAATGGACTCCCATTTATAATAGGTCTAGGAAATCACCATGTCTTGGGAGAATCTAATAATATGATTGGAATCGTTGGCCAGAGACTAAGTTCCATTGTCCCTCCTGATCATTACTGGCTAATTGGAACTCAGTGCTTAGTGATCCATCACAAACAGAACAGAAGAGCCTGCGGTTCTTGTTTAATTATATGGGATGGGAGTCTTATATACATATTTATATTTATCAACTTCCACTTTGAAGTAACGAGTACAGGATGAGCTTAACTGGTATGCCCCTTCAAATACTTATCAATGTTACATGGTGGCCAGTTCTGTGACCTGGAAGCTCTCTTATAATTCAGAAACAGGAAAAGTTACTTCTTCTGAACACTGCTCTCAGCCAGCATGGCCACTGGTGTTTAAGTAAGCTTCCAAAGCTCCAGTAAAATATCATTAGAAAGTATCCTGCCAAAACACAGCTATTTAAACCAGTCCCCTAAATCCAGTCTAGGACTACATAAAGGCAACAGCCTTTCCTTGTTCTATGCCCCCCAGCACCTCTTATTCAGAGGCATACTGCTCTTGAACATGGAGGTCCCACTCAACCAATCACAGCTAACAGACTAAATCTAGACATTGGGATCTAACAGCAGGTTGTATGAAAGACTAACAGCCTAGAAATGAGTTGCTCCTGTTGATGTTGTTGTTGTTTGCTCTCACATTGCTTCTGACTTGAGTGAGCCCAACAAGGTTTTTGAGACATGTGAGAAGTTCTTCTCATGAGAAGAGAAGACTCCTTGGAAAAGACCTTGATGTTAGGAAAGTGTGAAGGCAAGAGGAGAAGGGGACGACAGAGGATGAGATGGCTGGTCAGTGTCTGCGAAGCAACCAACATGAATTTGACACAACTACGGGAGGCAGTGGAAGACAGGAGGGCCTGGCGTGCTCTGGTCCATGGGGTCACGAAGAGTCGGACACGACTAAATGACTAAATGACGATGAGAAGTTCAGGGGGTCATTTGCCATAACCACCAACCCCATGAGTTTTCGTGGCCCAGCAGGGACTTGACCGCCTTAGTCCCAGTCTTCTGAGTCCCAGTTTGATGCTCTATCTACTACTGGTTCTCATACTCCCCAGCTGTCTAGAGCCTTTTAACTAATAATCCAGAACTATTAGTGAGCCATAATCAAGCAGAGAAACAAAGCTGAGAAGAAAGACTGCAGTCATGACCCAAAGACAGATCTAGAAGAGGCTCGTCTGCAACATGGGGCCCTTTCATACTCCTTCCTGTCTCAGGAGATCCAACAGCCAGCTCAAGTGAGGAGAGCCAGTCCAGGTCCAGAAAGTCTTCTATGGTGAAAGGACCACATACCAGCCAATAATTCAGCAACTGAGACAATTGTGCACAAATGCTGTTGACTTCCAAAGAGTTTTGATCTATGCTTTGATCGTAACTCGCTTCTCCACTCTGCTTGCTATGTTTAATCATGATTTGCTAGCCCATCGTGACTACTAGCTTCTACCTTGATTCCTGGTGCACCTCAAACTAAGGCAGTCGACAGAAAGACTCTTTGTGCGACCCTGTGATGCTCTGCTAACACAGGTGCTCATAATGACCTGGAATGATTAGCAGATGGACAAGGAATAAGGATGATAGGTTTGCTCAGCCCAGAAGAAGATCAAGACATTAAACCAGGCATTATAATAGACTCCTTGCAATCTGTCCATTTCATTGAGAACCTCAGCTGGTTAAAGTTCTGAAGGAGGACTTTTAACAAGGAAGAACAGCCCTGTGAAAAACGGTGCTGTTGTTATGAATGCGTAACTTGGTTCGTGTTGGAGGGCAGCCACGGGGAATCTCTTGTTCTCGTGAGAATCCGTATAGGGTGGTTATGCTCAGAGAATGTGGCTCTCAGCCAATTTATGGTGTCATCTCCTGTTCCAAATGCACTCCAGAAGCACCACAATATCATTACAGGGAAGTTCATAAATCCCAGACTCCCTGGCATTTATTGATTAAAAGTCCAAGGCAAATTGATCAGTTGCTCTCCCTTGCCAGCAGATTATTAAAATAATACAGCAGGAGGTAATAAATGCCATATCAGTGACTCATGGAGATAACAATGTGTGTCTCCTACAAATCTTGTACTTGGGCCAGGAGACGGGGTGAACCTCTCCCTCCTCTTCAACTTCAATTATTTGTTTGAAATTTAAGGGGGGGACACTCATCCTGGAAAGAGGCAGGACCAGGGATTGGGGGCATAGGGCAACGAATTGGGAAACAGCCGATCTGAACCTCCCGAGTCTGAAGCTACTCAAAAAATGAGCGTCAAAATTAGATTAACCTCAGAGTGAAAATGTGTGTGTCTGAGACCCAGACCAAACCATGAAAGAAGCTTGAGCTAGCATGCATTCACTCACTCTTATTTTGGACATCATCTTGGATTTGGATTGGTCATCGGGAGGCAAACACAGACTTCATTTGCAAACCTCATGACGCTTTGAAGGAAATGGGTGTCTCAGGGGAAAACATTGCAATACCAGAAAATATGCATTTCTTTTTACATGTGATTTGACCTGACTCAGTCATTTTCTATTGCTTATAACAGGAGGACGATGTCTGTGTTTAAGGTTTCACAGAGTGGGAAACAAATTGAAAAATGTCTCTGCTGATACTTCCACCCAGCCTGACATAGTTTTGGCTGAAACAGAGTCTCTGAGATTGGAACACTGCCTGCTCCCCCTTTGCTGGCTTGCTTCCTTAATTAACGAAAGCTTTTGCTGCATGATTAATCCAACAATTAAAGCCTGCAATCCTTTTCTTTTTCCATGGAAACATTTTGGTAGAAGGTGAAATGCACGGTGCCTCCAATCCTCACCCTCTCCTTTTATTTAAAAAAAATCAGATTTATAAAAACAAGACTTTCGGTGAAAGGGGAGGGGGAATCAGCGACATTAAACAATCTATTTGCTATCAGCTTGATATTATCTGATAGATCCCTGTTCTTTCACCTAGACGTTGCAAGGGCGTGGTAGATAAAGCATGTGCCCGGGCTTTCCATTCTTGAACATCCTCACAGCTTCTGAGCAGACCTCTGTCCATCCGTCTTAATGCGATGTTCCTGCCTGCCTGCTGTTACAGTCCATTGCTGGTAGGTAGATGGGGTGGGGTTTTTTCATGTGCTTCTTCTTATGCCCAAACTGCTTAATGGCTTGGGGAAAAAAGAGAGAGGAAAAAAAATACTTTGGTAGCATCTGGGACCCCCACCAATTTGCCTGCAGGTGGATGAACTGCTCTCTCCACTTTGCTCAGCTCCACCCATCACAGACTTATTTCTAACAGATCCTTCTGGCTAAAACATTAAAAACACGGGGGTGGGGGTGGGTGGGAAGCAAAAACATCAATTCACACACTATTTCCAAAACAACTTGTGCTGAATTCTTCTTTATACAGCTTGGCTTCATCTGATGGTCAAAATAAGCCATTCCATTCCATTGGTGCAGCTCTTCCCTGCCACGAATGGATGGTGAAATGACACAAGAGCCTGGGAATAACTAGTTACAAATAACATAGTTAATCACAACTAGCTACTTTTTGGGTAGCAACGATGTAATAAAGTTGCGGTTCAACAGTAACATGAGTTACTTTAACACTGGGTGGGAAAGTAATGATGAGCACACCATGTAACATAACGACCAAAATCCTGTTTGTTTCTTTCACTTATACAATAGTTCTACCAGTATCCCATCTACGTACCCCTGGTGATTTATTTCTTCCCAGTGCTTTCAGAGCAGCTTACATTTCACTTTCTAGAACAACAGGTTCTTCATCACAAAATTCCCTTCCAAAAGAGTGTGCCATACTTTTATTTCTTCCGTATAGATCTTCAGTATACTATCTTTATTTGATCCTGGTTGGAAAGTATGGTTCTCTGTTGGTCTTTCAGCATTCCTAATCTAGACTTAAATTTACCTTTGATTTCTTGGATCTTCTGGAACAAATCTCTTGTTTTCCTCCTTTCATTTTTCTCTCTTTTTTAGTGCACTAGTTATTGCAGCAGTTTTCTTTGTCTCTATGTGGCAGTTGCTGAAAGGCTGCATTCAGGATCCTGACCTATCACCTTTGATTATAAGCATGTCTTGTTTTGGTATGTGAGCAATTTCCTCCCAGAAGCTAGCATAAAGGCTTTTTATTTCATCTTCCCCAGCATCCATAGTTGGAGCATAAACTTCAATGATGGTTATGATGATAGGTTTTTCATTCCAGTCCACTTTAAATTCACTGACACCAATAACTGCAATGTTTAAACATTCCTTTTCTTGCTTTATGGTTTCCAGTTTACCTTGATTCCTACTTCTCATGTTCCATGTTCTAATTGTATGTGTTGGGCAATATTAGATGTTCCTTTCACCTTTGTGCACGTTCGTTTCGTTCATGTCCGACTCTTCGTGACCCCATGGACCAGAGCACGCCAGGCCCTCCTATCTTCCACTGCCACCTTTGTGCACATCAGCCACTAGATGTCCTTTCAGCTTTAATCTAGCTGCATCATTAGTAACAGCAAAGTTTTATTAACCCCTCATTCTTCCCCTGTAGCTAATTGAGTTATTTCCAACACAGAACCCACCCACACCTTCCTTTTTTTTCCGGGAGAAAATGCTTGTTTTTAATAGGGACTCATAGTCATACACCACTCAATGTGGTGGCAGAAGCCTTTGTGTGCTGCAGGGTCAGAAGACCAGCCATCGTAAGATTGAATCCACATGACGGAGGGAGCTCCCGTCGCTTGCCCCAGTTCCTGCCAAGCTAGCAGTTTGAAAGCATGTAAAAATGCAAGTAGATAAACAGGTACCACCTCGGTGGGAAGGTCACAGCATTCCGTGTCTAGTCACACTGGTCACGTGGCCACGGAAACTGTCTTCGGACAAACGCTGGCTCTACGGCTTGGAGACGGGGATGAGCACTGTGCCCTAGAGTCAGACACAACTGGACTAAATGTCAAGGGGAACATTTACCTTTACCGTACTTGGGACTCAAGACTTGGTCTCCGACCCAAAGACTTGCCATCAGTCTTGCCTGAAGGCCCAGCAATGCAGCACCAAATGTAACAGATCTCAGATCTCCTACAGCCAATTCTAGGACAGCTTTGTGAAGAGAGCACAATGGAATCACTGGGTTTTCTCATTACAGATCCGGGACGAGCATAACATGGGATCTGTATCCTTTTTGGAGCAAAATGTCCTAGAATACGCTGGGGAATGCTGGCTGAAGAATCTTGAAGTGCAGTGTGAAAATATCACTTTTCCCATCTCTGAGTGGAGGACACTGATACGACCTTAGATAGTCCGTTAATCTAACCCCACATCATCACAATGAGATCAGTTATTCGAAGCACAGGCATTGATCCATGCCAGCACATGCTATGTCTGTAATGTAGTAGGGTGTAAGTTATAACCAATCAATTAATCAATCAATTAATCAGTCAATCAAGTGCTATAACTAAATTTGCCTTCTGCAGCTGCAACTTTGGGCTGAAATATAATTCATCCCATCATGTTAATAGCTGCTAATTAAAGGAGGAACATTAACATGCACAAACCTCATTTACCATATGTCCTGGCAATAACTGAAGGGCAGGAAAAGGGTAAGTACGCATTAGATCATAGGAATGAGGTTCCTTCTCTCCAATAAAACACATTAGTGTCACCAAGATCTTCAGCTATATTTACTAGCATGGACACTAACAGGTCAACAGCATCTGTTGGGATTCAATTCTGGGGTGGCATGCGTGGGCCCAAGCCAATCTGTTAATTTTGCTTCTTTCTGGTTGTCCTTTGGTGTTGTAGGAGATACACAACTTCTGCGAGGTGAATAGGGCAGTAAAATACTGTCATGGGAGTGAGAGAAGACAACCAGGAAAGGAGAGCTGGCGCCATCGTTGCTGTCCTTCTACAAGTAGGTGAAGATCTTGCTCTTTAGGCAGGCTTTTCCTTGGGTTTTATTAATGAGATGGTTTGCATTAAGTTGAGTTTGACCAAACTCCAGGAGGCACTGGAAGACAGGAGGGCCTGGTGTGCTCTGGTCCATGGGGTCACAAAGAGTTGGACACGGCTTAACAACTAAACAACAAAAAAACATCCATCTTAGTAACGCTTTTGTGGGAGGAAAGCAATGACAAACCTCAACAGCATCTTAAAAAGCAGAGACATCACCTTGCCAACAAAAGTCCGAATAGTCAAAGATACGGTTTTTCCAGTAGTGATGTATGGAAGTGAGAGCTGGACCATAAAGAAGGCTGAGCGCCGAAGAACTGATGCTTTTGAATTGTGGTGCTGGAAGCAGATCAAACCTATCCATTCTGAAGGAAATCAACCCTGAGTGCTCCCTAGAAGAACAGGTCCTGAACTGAGCCTCCAGTATTTCAACCATCTCATGGGAAGAGAAGACTCCCTGGAAAAGACCCTGATGTTGGGAAAGTGTGAAGGCAAGAGGAGAAGGGGATGACAGAGGACGAGGTGGTTGGACAGGGTCATTGAAGCTACCAACATGAATTTGACCCAACTCCGGGAGGCACTGGAAGACAGGAGGGCCTGGCGTGCTCTGGTCCATGGGGTTATGAAGTCAGACACGACTAAACAACTAAACAACAACAACAAAGTAATGCTTTACCTAACATTCTTAATGTAACACTATTAGAGATGGGCATGAACCACTGGTTTGGTGGTTTGTCCTGGTTCATTTTCTGGCCGAACAAGCGTTCAGTGCTTCGCAGCCCTGCCTCTTCTAGCAGGGACCTACTCAGAGGCAGCGCTCAGGGGAGGTAGGGCGGGGCATCTGGGGCATGGTCTCTGAGTGGGTGCCTTCTGGAGGAGGTGGGGGTGGGAGGCACCAAACACCTGTTTGGCTGAGAAATGAACCGGCACAAAACCGTGCCCATCTCTAAATGTTATTCATTCATTTAATAGTTGGATAATTCACTGTTCCCCGCTTTAAAGTTTTAAGGATGTGAGCTGCCTCGGCTCCTTTTGTAGGAGAGAGGCGGGTATGTATAAATAAATTAATTAAACAAACAAACTTGAGCATTCAAGAAATGAAATGCAATGTCTCTTTCCCCCACTTTTTCACTCTCTTTCTAGAAAAAAGTATTAGAAGGAAATGGTTTCAAAATGGGGTGGATGCTCTCTCTAGATATGGGTATACACAACTACCATTGGACCTTGTGGGGAGGTCCCACTCCCTCAACACCCACTCTAAACATTTTCTCTTAGATTTTTTTTCAATTGGAAAGGCTTTCTTCTACTTTCCAGTGGCCAGGGTTTTTTTTTAAGGAAGTGTGCAAAAATAGTGAGTTCTCAAAACAGAGCAAAAGTGCTACTTACGCTCTTTAGAGCAGCGGTCCCCAACCTTTTTGGGGCCACGGACCAGCTGGTGGGAGCGAGCACCATGCCCAGAGGGCAGGGGCACCCCTATGTGAGCGTGACATGCCCCTGTGCGAGAATGACATGCCCACCGCAGGTGCAACACACCCCTGCATGAGCGTGACACACCCACTGTGTGTGAATGCGGGGGGGCCCCGAAGATTTGCATCTGCAGCCCAGTTCCGGCAAGCCCACGGACCTGTACCATTCCGCAGACCGGGGGTTGATGACCCCTGTTTTAGAGGACACACAGTGGACTTTTTGAATGATGTTTTCCCCAACCAGAGGTGCATCAATTGTGTTATGATTGTGGATGCAGCTAGTAGGGGTTTGGCCCTGATTTTGTCATAATTCATGGTGAAAATATTTTTTACTGGTTTTTTTGTTCTGTTTTGAATATTCCTGTTCATCTAAGAAGGCACCAAGGTGATTGTTCTAACCATGGAGGAGAAGCTGTGACTGTTAACTCCATGGAAGTTTCTCTGCTCACCAGAACTGACGAGCCAGTGACAGCAGCATTTGCACCAGCTCTCAGTTTTCCATCAATGTGGTCTAGAGTTTCACAGCAATATTTTCCTGAAGTCGAATCCCTGAAAGAAAAAGAGAAAAGCTTTATGGATAGATTGCACCTTTTGGTTATTAATTATTCATTGCCTAAATAAATAATTGTGGATATGCTTCCCGGTTTAAGATTGATGAGCTGCTGCATTGGTATTAAAGATATTTCAGAATTACCATCTTTGATATAAATCATCCAGCTGTTCCCTGGGATGTCACCATGTATACCAAAAAAAATTAGGGTGTGAGAAATGGGAAAGGAGATTCATAACGTAATCTGATTTTTTTTTTATCCATAATATCCTTGGTAGTTAGCAGCTACCTGGGTTTCATCTTCTCGTGGAAAAAGCAAATTGCTTCATGGAATACCCAAATGGCATATAATGAAAGATTAGACACTGTAAACATTTAAATTGCTCCATCTCCTCAGTATGGCCAGAATCAATTAATAAATGTTATCCCTTAGAATCTAACAACAGGCTGCTCTTTCTAATGAGAAAATGCTGTTCATTTAATTTTGCCATCGTTTTTGTGCAAAGCGGCTTTGGGCGTTCCAATTTAGAGTTACTCTTTTAAATCAGATATGCTGAAACCTTAAATTGGTTTATATTACCCTCATTTCATTTCCTTTCCTTTTATTATTATTAACTTTGGGTGCCACTGGACCCAAGATAAGAAGAGAGGGTGTGTGGTCCCCAGACCATCCACAGACAAGGGGATCTTAAACGGTTTCACAGGGTTAGTCATCATCACCCATCACTAAGGGGAGGGTTTCTATGACGTCATATTTTTTTCTGCAGCCTATGTTTGAACTTATAAGTGGGTTTGAACATGTTTATCTGGTAAGAAAGGCCAGATTATTAATAAACATGTTTAAACATGATTGAAGGTTCAAGTATAGGTTGCAGAGAAAGCTCAACATCAAAAAAAAAACTAAGATCATGGCTACTGGCCCCATCACCTCCTGGGAAATAGAAGGGGAAGATATGGAGGCAGTGATAGATTTCACTTTCTTGGGCTCCATGATCACTGCAGATGGTGTCAGCAGCCACGAAATTAAAAGACGCCTGCTTCTTGGGAGGAAAGCAATGACAAACCTAGACAGCATCTTAAAAAGCAGAGACATCACCTTGCCGACAAAAGTCCGAATAGTCAGAGCTATGATTTTTCCTGTAGTGATGTATGGAAGCGAGAGATGGGCCATAAAGAAGGCTGACCGCCAAAGAATTGATGCTTTTGAATTGTGGTGCTGGAGGAGATTCTTGAGAGTCCCCTGGACTGCAAGGAGAAGGAAATCAAGCCTGAGTGTTCACTGGAAGGACAGATCCTGAAGCTGAGGCTCCAATACTTTGGCTATCTCATGAGAAGAGAAGACTCCCTGGAAAAGACCCTGATGTTGGGAAAGTGTGAAGGCAGGAGGAGAAGGGGATGACAGAGAATGAGATGGATGGGCAGGGTTGACAGAGTTGCGGTATTACCAGGATGCACCAGGTGGCACTAACTAGTAGAACTTTCCTGAGAGATGAAAACGCCAAGCAATAAAGCAGTGTTGATAGCAGAATAGTTGTATTATTTACAGGATATATACATACATGTACAGCTTAGTCCTTGTTTCCAGTCCCGAAGTCATACACAGCAGTTTCCACAGAGTTCAATACATAAATCAGAGTCAAAGTCCTTATAAATTAGTTCAGCAGTCAAATACCATATGTTCAGTCCAGTAGCCAGAGTTCTTCTTCCAATATACAGCACAAAGACACAGCTTCTTCCAGGATACTCCAGCACAACACCATGGTGACAGCAATCCACAACGACACCAACCCACACCACCACAGAGTGTATGTGCTAGGTCTTTATCCCAGGGTTAGCCAATCCTGGGATTGCTCTCTCAGCTGTTACAATTTACTCAGCTGGATAAATTCTAGCTTCGCTTCTTTATAACACTGATTCTGACAAATACTAATTTCTATGCACAAAAAAGTATTTAACAATTCCTTCAGGTTTACCCCAAACCTGTCAAGAGTCACCGAAGCAACCAACACGAATTTGACCCAACTCTGGGAAGCAGTGGAAAACAGGAGGGCCAGGCGTGCTCTGGTCCATGGGGTCACGAAGAGTCGGACACAACTTAGCGACTAAACAACAACAACATAGAAATCCTCCCCCTACTCCTCACAATGCAGGAGAGCAGCTCCCTGGTGTAAACATAGAACTTCAACCCAATTTTCACCAAACCTGGAGGGATTATATTGGAGAGTCAGTCACAGCTGTTCTGTGATTTTGTTGTCTCGAGGTGCTTGATGTGAACTTTCCTGGGAGTCTCTTTGTGAGTGTATAACTCAGACATCAGACACCCAATCTTCACAAAATGTGGAGGGATTTTAGAGGAGAGTTAGAGGAAGCTTCCTTGCAATTTTGGTGCCTGGGGGTGGATTTTATAGCCAAACAAATCAAGATAGAAAAATCACTAAAATTCATTGATTTGCATTCTTCTGGGGCACTGATTCATAAAAATATGAATTGGCGATTTGGTGATTTTTTGAAAAAAATGTGATTTCTCTTTTAATCCATGTCCTTCTCTATTCAGGAACTATATACAACAGACCAGTTGACCTTCACTAACTCAACCCTACCTGGATGCTCAGTTTCCCCAAATCCTTGTATACTCAGGCTTTACCCTCTATTATTGTAGTCTCAAGTAACCTTGGTGATTCTTTTCACTCCCAATCTTCTAGTGTCTTTATTCCTTCTCATGCTCTTTTTTTTTTAATTTGGTGGAGGTCATGTTTCAGCTGCTACAGCCTTTTGAATCAATGCAGATTGCTGGAGAGTTTTAAAGTTCTGGTTAAAATTCATTAGAAGTACAGAGATTCACAGAAGAGAATAGCTTCAAATTCAGAAACAGTCCACCCCCTTTTCTCATTAACTGGCACTTATCATCTCAGTGACTCCCTCTGAGACATGAGTAGGAGAAATAATAAAAACATTTCATTACTTTTAGTTGGGAACAGTGAACAGAAAACTAAGAAAGAAACTGATTTCAACAGACAAAAGAACAGGAAAGAAACACTCAGCAGAGAGACAGGGCTCTCTTTCAAATCAAAAGGAGGAAGGAATTATCGGTTAGTGCTAGATAGATTAACAGTCACTCCAAACCAGAAAAGCCCTTCCTAGCCAAACAAACTACAGGTAGCATATGAAGTTTTGAAACTTCCAATACACCTCACTATAGGCCCACTGAGGTGGGCTTGTCAGCTGCTGGAACTCTGGGAATGATGTTCTAGGAGGAGTTCTCTATAGCTGTTGTATGACAGGACATGGCTGATGGTCGGGTTCCAAAAGATATCCTGTATGGAGAATTAGTGCAGGGAAATTGCCCCAGAGGGAAACAGCAGCTGCACTGCAAGCAGGATCTGAAGGCCTTAGGAATGGATCTCAAGAGATGGGAAACCTTGACCTTTGAGTGTTCATCCTGGAGACAGGCGGTGCATCATGGCCTCTCCCAATTTGAAGAGACCCTTGTCCAGCAGGCTGAGGCCAAGAGGCAGTACCGAAACCAGCCAAATCAGGGAGCTGGACAGGGGACAGATTTTATTTGTCTTCAGTGTGGAAGGGTTGTCACTCCCGAATTGGCCTTCTCAGCCACACTAGATGCTGTTCCAAGTCCTCCATACAGAGCACGTTACCATAGTCTCTCGAGACTGATAGATGCCTAATCCTGACAGGGCCTCCATGTGGTATAGACCCTGACACCAGAATGTCACTTCTTAGTCTTTCCCCATCTTCTTCTTCTCCACTCTCCTGCTCCTCAACTATTGCCTCTTCTCCTTCCTCCTTTCCCCCAAGGTTCTCCTGTTTTCCTGCTTCCAGGAGCATCTCAGTTTTGAAAGTTGAAATGTAGGGTTTTGAACAGATTAAAAAAATCATACTCCAATGTTTAATTCCAAAAGCAAAGTTACTTTTCCTTCCATCTTTCTGAAGTTTTTAGAAGGTTCAAATATGTCATTCTGACATCTGCAACTCTGCAGATTTCTGTTGCAGAACCAAACATCATCATCTTGTATACATGACAAAAAGATGATGACAGATTAAGATTCACTCAGAGGGTACCAAAATCTAGAGCCAAATCTACTTCCTGGTCATTCCCATGCAAAAAGAAATCACCAGTAGATTCCAACCCACTTTTTCCCCATTGCTGGATTAAACTGACCACACAGCCAGGCATCTCCTTTTGCCAGATTCATCAATTTCGCGGCTGATTTTCTGGTGGTAACGTGGTTCATTAAGTGGCCTGACTTTTCCTACTGAGAAAGCCAAGGTAAATTGCAGCAGTGTTTGAAACGATGATGTAATGACTTGAGTTTGACCCACCTAGATCTGAAACATGAAATAAATGGGGTCATTAAATTAGGTGGCACTCTTAATGAGGTAGTCGGCTTAATTGCTTGAGAAAAGAGTTTCTAATTATCCACGCTGTTTAGTGCTGTTTCTTTTTAAACTTTCTCTCTTTTTAAGGGAAAATATTAATAATCATCAGGACCACGTAAGACCTTCTGTTAGGCTTCTTAATATTCATATAGCTAACGTCATCATTTTCACCAAACTCTAGGAGACAGTAGAAGACAGGAGGGCCTGGCATGCTTTGGTCTATGGGGTCACAAAGAGTCGGACACGACTTAAAAGACTAAACAACAACAACAACAACAACAACAACAACAACAACAACAACAACAACAACAACAACAACGTCATCATAATGGGAAGGGGATCCTTATTGCTTTGATCCTGACCTGGCAAGGCAAATGGCTGAGAAGTATCCAGTCCCCTCATGAGCTCTCAATTCCAGTGTGAGACTGTGACATGAAGCAGATTTTTTTCTCTCGTTGTGTTCCCTGCAAATCGTCCAAACCTCTGCCTGAATAAAACAAATTTGGTTTTTGCCTTGGTGAACTTAAGCACACACAGCAAATGTAACAGGGCAGGCTGGCCAGCTGCAAAGACACAGATGAACTGCCCGGTGCTGCCACTTATTTTTCGTCCATGAAACTAAGCGATCGTTTTGAAATTTTGCAGAGATGCTGAAAGGTTCAGAAATGAGAATACACAAGATTTGTCCAAGACAAACACACAGACACACACGCCATTCTATGATGAGCAGAATTGTTCTTTTTTAAAAAAAAATCTTGCATTGAAAATCATAATTCACACCAAGTAAAACATAAACAAAAGTGAAGAATTGTGAATATTTCATGCTGTGTATTCACGAAGGCTTTCATGGCCGGGATCTAATGGTTGTTGTGGGTTTTTCAGGCTCTTTGGCCGTGTTCTGAAGGTTGTTCTTCCTAATGTTTCACCAGTCTCTGTGGCCGGCATCTTCAGAGGACAGCACTCTATGCTCTGGTGTAGTTGGCTTGGGAGTGGTGTATTTATGGCTTTGAGATAGGCTTTTGTCTTTTTCTGTAGATTAGTGTGTCTTGTTGTGGTAAGGAGGAGAGATTATCTGTCACTGTGGTTGATGGGTGTCATTAGCTGGTCTTTTGTGTGTAGTGATACCCTGTCCCTGTGGTTGGGTAGAGTTCGTTGACCTTTTGCACGCTGTATTTTTGAGAGCTGGGAGCCAAGTTTTGTTGAGTTTCACACTTTCCTCTTTTTTGTTGAATTTCTGCTGGTGCTTGTGGATTTCAATGTCTTCCCTGTGCAGTCTGACGTAATGATTGCTGGTGTTGTCCAGTATTTTGGTATTTTGAAATAGAATTTCATGTCTAGTTTGTTTTAAGGCATGTTCAGCTACTGCAGATTTTTCTGGTTGTTTTAGTCTGCAGTGTCTCTCATGTTCTTTGATTCTGGTGTGGATGCTTCATTTTGTGGTTTCAATATATACCTGGCCACAACTGCAAGGTATCCGGTATATTCCTGCAGTGGTGAGGGGGTCCCTTCTGTCCTTTGTTGACCGTAACATTTGTTATATTTTTGTGGTGGGCTTGAATACTGTTTGTAGGTTGTGTTTTTTCAAAATTTTCCCCATGACCCCTTCGATGTACGGCAGAAATACTTTATTTGTGGGTGGCTGTTTTTCTTCTTCAGTTTGGTGTTGTTTCCTGGTTTGATGGCTCTTGTGATTTCATTTTTGGAGTAGCCATTTGCCTGTAGGGCCCAATTCAGATGGTTGAGTTCAGTGCTGAGAAACTGAGCTTCACAATTCCGATTTTGCACGGTCCACCAGTGTTTTGATTATGCCTCTTTTTTGCTGTGGGTGGTGGTTGGAGTTTTTGTGTAGGTACCGGTCTGTGTGTGAGGGTTTTCTGTAGACCTTGTGTCCCAGTCGGAGGTCAGTTTTGCATAGGACCATGACATCTAAGAACGGGAGATGGCCCTCTACTTCTTTTTCCATGATGAATTGTATATTTGGGTGGATGCTGTTGAGATGGTTTAGAAATTCTTCCAGTTTTTCTTCACCGTGGCTCCGAATTGCAAAGGTGTCATCCACATATCGGAACCAGACTGTGGGTACGTTAGGAAGAACAACCTTCAGAACACAGCCAAAAAGCCCAAAAAACCCACAACAACAATTTCATGCTATCCACCACTGAATACCGGTGTCCATTTAGCAAACAGCCATGGCAAACAACGCTGCCATCTTGACTCTACACACACACACACACACACACACACACACACACACACACACACACACACACACACACACACACACACACACACACACACACACACACACACACACACACGTAGACCACCACCACTGTATCTGCTCTTCCAAAAAAATGCACATTAAAAGTTGACACGCGTTTAATGACACATGTCCTGTGACTTTAGCAAACCAGGTTTTGCAGGCAGAGGATCTTTATTTTTCAGGCCAGCTTGAGCTCCGCCGCCGATCATTTCAGAAATTAAGCACAACCGCCAAGCGATGTTCTGCCATCAGGATCATCTGCTTATCAAGATTAGCTGGTGACAGCTGACCATCTGCTCCTGTTATCCAAAATAAATTGATTTTTAAATCAATTATAAATTCATTTTTAAACCGTTCAGACGAGGGAGAAGGATCCCAGGAGCAACTGAGAGGGCTGGCTACTATTTCCTTCAAAACCTCTACCCTAGTCAAATGCCTCTTTTTTTCTCCCTGAAGGACCTCTCTTGGATAAGCTGCCTTTAATGAGCTCAGGTGCTCCTCGTTACTTCATTTGCTCTCCGCAGGGGCGTTGTGTAATTGACTTCCTGTGCCACATACGTAGGGTGCTGGGAGGAGGCGTTAAGCCTTGTGTTGATGCAACAAAGGCATGAAAGTTGGGATGGGCAGCAAAGCCAAGATGGGAAAGCAAGATCTGACGATCTTTTCTGTTTTCAAGCCCTTTTATCTGTTCCTTCAGTTCTAGTTTGCCCTTTCCACCAGGGGACAAAACAAAACAAAACAAAAACACAATGTTTTGGCTTCCAGATATGGTTGGACAGTGACTTTCTTCATCCCTTGCTGGGAGAGGTCATCACAGAAGATTGGGAATTGCAGTCCAATGACCTCCTCAAGGCCTTACATTGAAGAGAAGTGTCTCCATGCCCTTCCTAATGGGAGCGTACGAACTGGTTACAACTCTGAGGGAGACACATTCCATTTTTGTTTCAACAATACAAGATAATCCCATCTTCGGTACGCCCATCCAGTGTCCCTTCACACGACGATGGTCTACTCAAGGAAGGATGTGACAAATTCTCATTAAATTACTTGTTCTGGACAGGGACAGGCTATCTCTGTAGGATGAGAAAGGCTTTTGAGGGACTGTCAACCCTGTCAAGATATCTCTCCTATACCACAACAATGAGACAAGGCATTCCTTTTGCTGTTGTTCAGAAAGCCTGAGAAAGCCCTCTTCCACATTTTTACTAAATGTGTCTCTGAGTGTGAGGAGAGAATCGCCCTCTTCCCTCAAGATCCCAAAGGATAGACAGGCTTATATTGGAGCTCAGTGTGCATGTCTTAAAATCCGTGGGACTAAAGGCTTGACCCCATTTTGGAGTGGGGTCAATCAGACTGAATAGGGTTGCTAGGAGGTCTGGTATGTCACTGGGTGTGATCCTTGCATCCAAACGGCATATGGACGTCAAGCAACCCTATTAGGCCTGCTCTCAATTTGCCCGTAGGGTGAAGTCAGTGGCTGAACTAGAGAGCCACTCCAGGATATTGGCAAATTAAACACTTCTTCGGCCCTGTGAAGGGGACAAAGAAATGAAATGCTTTTGAAATGCATTAGGGCAGTGTATACATAAGTCATGTTTTTGATGGGTTCTCAACTGGAAGAGAAAAACAAACAGAAATCTTCTTCATTGCCCACTCCTGTTTCCTACTGCTTTGAGAAGGAAGTTTTCTATTTGGCTTTTTATGTTATCTTTAAAAGTCATGCAGCATATATGTGCTGCCCTAATACACTTAAAAGGAGGGACGTGATGGCGCTGCGGGCTAAACCGCAGAAGCCTGTGCTGCAGGGTCAGAAGACCAAGCAGTTGTAAGATCAAATCCACGCGACGGAGTGAGCGTCCGTCGCTTGTCCCAGCTCCTGCCAACCTAGCAGTTCGAAAGCATGCAAATGCAAGTAGATAAATAGGGACCACCTCGGTGGGAAGGTAACAGTGTTCCGTGTCTAAGTTGCACTGGCCATGTGACCACGGAAGATTGTCTTCGGACTAACGCTGGCTCTATGGCTTGGAACCGGGGATGAGCACCGGCCCCTAGAGTCGAACACGACTGGACAAAAATTGTCAAGGGGAACCTTTACCTTTACCTTTAATACACTTAAAACACACACACACACACTTAAAACACACACCTACCTTTTTCCCCTTTGCCTTGGCTCATCCAAGGAATTTCAAGCCACCTCACAAGTCCTACAGACTCCACCAAAACATCTCCTCAAGCACGACCAACATAAAGTTCACTGGAACCGTTCTGTACCATGCCATCTGAATATTCTCCTTCAAAACAGGAAGACTGGCAAGCTGTGTTAAAGTGGTTTACTATGACTAGAAGCGACAGCTGCTCATCACAAAATGAACCCCCCCCCCATTTCTCCAGCCCCCTTCTATTCTGCCTTGCTTTCTTTCTACAGAGCTTGGGGGAAATGCATCAGTCTTTAGAAACACACTGCCTGCATCTCTATTTTTCTCCAAACTGAAATGGCTAACAAATCTTCAGAAATGTTTGTATTTGGTCTGCTTGAAAAGAGCCGCACGTCAGCTGATGCCTCCCCCATATAAGCATCAGCTGAATTTGGTTTATGATTCAGAATTAACCCAAAGTGGGGGCCCCACAGTCTGGGAAGGGGGTCCTCAGCTAAGTTGTGGCAGGTGAAGATCTTTCATTGCAGTGGTACACAACTCAAAGTGCCCCATAGGGAGACAAGATTTTTGTGCCTGGCACCCATGATATGCTGAAGCTGGCCTTGAAATGCAAGGGGATGTTGATCTTTTAACATCAAAAATCAATCATGCCTGGACACGTGCTTACTTCAGTTTTGACTTCTACATTTGAATGGACATGGGTGTATTGGTTTGGAGTGTGCTCCCTGTCTTATCTTGTGTTGTAATCTCCACTCCATAAAGCCTCCAGGAAAACACGTTTCCAAAATTCTTTTCTTGAGGGGTTTGGGAGATTTTAGGAGTGCAAGATCCTGATGCTGGGAAAGTGTGAAGGCAAGAGGAGAAGGGGATGACAGAGGATGAGATGGATGGACAGTGTCATTGAAGCGACCAATATGAATTTGACACAACTCCGGGAGGGAGAGGAAGACAGGAGGGCCTGGCGTGCTCTGGTCCATGGGGTCACAAAGAGTCGGACACGACTTGACTAAATAACAACAAGCAGTGGGGGGAACAGCTGTAAGGATCATGGCCCATGACATCACTGTCATTGCCCACTCCTGTGGCATTGAAAGATCTCAAGCATCATTTGTAGACACTCCTCTCTCCATCTAGCTCTGTTTTAAGCAGGTCGCTTACGTGTGCATTTTAAATTCATTACTCTAAGTTTGCAACGGGGTTGGCCAGTGGGATCCATTTCAGAACTTCTGTGCTAAGAAATATTACTCTGGAAACATTCTCGCAGAGAGGCAAACAGACTGACATCTCTATCTAGTCTATGAGCACCTGCTGCACTGAAGCGGAAGGATCGGTCTGTGTCGAAAGGCAAGCCTGAAGATGCTACAGGGATGCGATGCGAGAGAAAGAAATTAAAGAGCCATGGAACCAGGCACTGTTCCCAAGCAGAGTCTGTATGAAAGGCTATGAATCGCACCATCTCCGACGCAGTTAGAACTCCTGATGGGTTCTTTAAATCAAACTTTTGGGGACTTCTCTGAAGTGTACCCAAACAGCTGCCGCTTGAGGTAAAACCCCCGAGGTGGGAGAATGCCATTTCATGGACTGCAAATTGGACATCACTGATTTCAGAATTGATGTGGTGTTTTTTTTTCTAGCAGGAAACCACTGTAAACAGCCAGGAGCTTCGGAAACACTCCATCATGTGTACAATTTTTATTACAACCAAATGACAAATTATTTTTTTCCCTTTATGTGAAGGAAACATTCTGAGTTTCCCAAAAGGAAAAATGGTTCTGAGTGTGCTGTGATGGCTGAGGGGAAAGGGGGAGGGGGAGGGAAGTTACGCGTGGCTCTTGCGGCAGTTTATAAACATAAAACTTGACTGTCAAGATCCCCTTAAAAGTGGACCTCGTTATGCTGGATCAGAACAATGGAAACTGTCATACACGGTGTCGGACCTCAGGTCCATCTAGACGAATATTGTCAACTCTGACTGGCAGCAACTGTCTAGGGTTTTTAGGCATCATCCTTTCCTAGCCCTGCCTGGAGATGTTGGGGATTGAACCTGGAAGGTTCTGCATGCAAGGGATGTACTCTAGCACTTAGCTGTATCCCTCATACAGCAGCCTGGTGGTCTCCCTAGCTCAGCAGATAGCTGTGGTTCAGTTATCTGGCTGTGGATCCAGATTCCCCATTGTGCTATCAGTGTTGATAGGGGCTGACTCAATCATCCATAGGGTCCCTTCCAGCTCTGCCATTCTAAGGTCATGGTGATGATTATTCTCTCCCCATCGTCCTCTTTCTTTTGAGCCACAATACCTTCGTCTAGAATTTAAGATGAACACTGATAACATCTGTCTTCCTTTTTAAAAAAAAAAAAAAATCCACTTTGATCCTCTAAAAAGTCAATCTTTTCCGAAGGTTGATGAATAGGATATTTTTCATCCATAGACATCAAAGCATTTCATTAACCATTATTGATTTAAGCCCCACAACTCCCCTTTGAAGAAAGCAGATTTTGTTACACCTGTTTTCCTTTTCAAAGACGAAAACGCAAAAGGAAAAGTGCAGCCAGCCACTTTGGGAAGACATTCCCCCTGTGCGCTGAATATCAAGCATCTGTGGCGTAAGAAGCCATAAATTTGAATCTTCAGTTGGACATCCAAATGATTCTTTAAAACATCTGGAATCAAAAAGCAACTTTTAATATTTATTTTCATAACACTGCTCCACCCAGTAAACCAGATGTTTCAAATGACTTCTCTAGCAAAAAAAAGTATAGTGTGGTCCGAAAGGCGGGGTATAAATCAAATAAATAAATCAAATAAATAATAATAATAATAATAATAATAATAGTCTGACAACAGATGGGTCGGAAATGTCTTCTGCTTATCGGTTTTATTTCTCCTCCAGTACATTACACCAGTGGTCCCCCACCTTGGGATTCCAGATGTTCTTGGACTTCAACTCCCAGAAATCCTGGCCTGCAGAGGTGATGGTGAAGGCTTCCGGAAGTTGTAGTACTAGTACATCTGGAGGCCCAAGGTTGGTGGCCACTGCATTACACCATTCCTTAGGCAATGAATGAAGTCCCTCTTTCTGAATACTGCCTCCACTGTCAGACTCTAGTTGTAGGGCTTGCCCAACTAGAAAGACATATCAATGGTTTCAAATCTTGGCTCCGAGATGTTCTTGGACTGCAGCCCCCAGAAATTCTGGACACCAGAGCTAGTGGTGATGGCTTCTGGGAGTTTTAATCCAAGAACATCTGGGGACCCAAGGTTGGGAATCACTGAACTAGTAAATGCCTTGGTCTCCAGAACAGTGTTGTACACATTGGGGAGGGACACCAACTGCTTCCACAGAACAGAAACTTAATTGTGTGTTCCTACTTGAGTCACACTCTCAGATGCAGGGTACACCACAGATAGCTTTTAAAATTATGTTGGTAACCCAGTTTGACCAGTGGTTCCCAAAGTTGAGTGCCCAGATGTTCTTAGACTACAATTCCCAGAAATCCTAGCCAGCACAGCTGGTGGTAAAGGCTTCTGGGAGTTTTAGTCCAAGAACATCCAAGTTTAGAAACGACTGCATTAGAGGGACTGAGAGACAGTAAAGAAGTGATGGACATTTACAATGGAAGTAACATGTTTTTCAACAATTCCATGCAATAATATTTGGGGGTCAGAGTTGTGTGTTTTGAATTCATGCGGACCAGCAACAAGATTCAGGTTATTCCTCCTTAGGCCCCCTGGATTGCATGATGTCTTAACAACCAATATTGGCATGCAACAAAGTAGAACAATATCTGCTAGGAAATCATTGTCTTTTGAAAAGATCCCCCCTTTTAAGATGTGTGCGGGACCCATTTTTACCAGGGGTAGCCAAATTCCATCTTGCTTTGCAACAGCTTGCACTGATCTGGAGTGCATTACTCAACAAGAACTCCTGGTTTCTTTCTCTTTGTTCTCGTCACTGTATTAGAGAGGTGTAATCCCCTATTGATTGGGGGAGGTGGGGATGTAAATGACACATTTCAATTTGCTTGATTGATCGTTGAGGCTGGTAGGGAGCCAGCTGCTTCTGAATTAGGCCTATAGCTTCAGTCAGCTCTTAGATTCATTGTTCAGTCTTGGAGTGCTTCTAAGAAGAGACACAGCAGCAAATTCACAGCCTTGCTGAAATATATGAAATCTTATTAAAAGAAAAAGTGGAAGGTTGTGTATGTTGTGGGCTGTCTTGAATAGATATGCCCTAGGTATAGATAGGGCGAGAGAGTCCCCTGGACTGCAAGGAGAACAAACCTATCTGTTCTGAAGGAAATCAACCCTGAGTGCTCACTGGAAGGACAGATCCTGAAGCTGAGACTCCAATACTTTGGCCATCTCATGAGAAGAGAAGATTTCCTGGAAAAGACCCTGACGTTGGGAAAGTGTGAAGGCAAGAGGAGAAGGGGACAGCAGAGGACGAGATGGATGGACAGGGTCAGCAAAGCTACCAACATGAATTTGACCAAACTCCGGGAGGCAGTGAAAGACAAGAGGGCCTGGCGTGGTCTGGTCCATGGGGTCACAAAGAGTCAGACATGACTTAACGACAAGGTACAGTGGTGCCTCGCTTAACGGCAATAATCCCTTCCAGGAAAATCGCTGTTAAGCAAAAATGTCATAAAGCAAAAATAAAAAGCCCATTGAAACGCATTGAAAATCATTCTATTTATTTATTTATTTATTTATTTATTTATTTATTTATTTATTTATTTATTTATTTATTTATTTATTTATTTATTTACTTACTTACTTACTTACTTACTTACTTATTTACTTATTTACTTATTTATTTATTTATTTATTAATGAATGAATGAATGAATGAATGAATGAATGAATGAATGAATGAATGCATTCCAATGGGCTAAAAATTCACCGTCCAGCGAAGATCCTCCATACGGCAGCCATTTTTGGTGCCTGTGTAGCGAGGAATCCGTCCCTAAACACAGCGGGGAACCATTTTAATTACCCGGCGGCCATTTTGAAACCACCGATCAGCTGTTAAAAAACATCATTTTATGAAGAATAGGTTCCCGAAGCAGGGAACCGATCATCGCAAAGCGAAAAAACCCTATTTAGACCATCATTTTGCGACCGCAAAAGCGATCACAAAAACGTCATTGTGAAGCGGATTCGTCGTAATGAGGGGTAATAGCAAAGCGGGGCATGACTGTATAGATACCCGTGCCTTTAAAATCTCATTTCAGGGACAGCACTACTCTTGGCCAGAGTGAGTCAACCGCCTTGGGTGGCAGATGCTAAGGATGGCAGGAGCCATTCTCGACCACTCCTGAAGTCCCCAAACAACCTTGCTCTGCACCCCTCCAGTCTAATCTCTCTCTAAGTCACAGTAGAGAATGTTGTCCCTTCAGCAATGCTGAAGATTCAATTGCCAGTCCAGTTGGAATCCATACATCCATACTCGGAAAGGGAATTGTCCTCTTGGTTTTTACCTTGGGCTCAATCCTGCTCTAGATCAGACCATTGCCATGTACGTGTGGTCTATGGAGGTGCTTTTGAGATGCTTCTCAGAAACTTTGATGATTCGTAGCTGATGGAACAAAAACATGCAAAAAAACCACACATCCCATGCTTTTTTGAAAGTCTGCGCAATAACACAGCAGCTTTAATTTTGTGAAGAGTCCACTTAAAATGGTCCTCACATATTGGCAGAAAATATCCTGCCACTTCATAGTTGAGGAGGAAAGGTTTGCAGTTTCTTCTTCTCACCCACGAAAACAAGACAAGCAAGCATTTGAATTTACTTTCACATTCATGTTTAGTATAGTCTCTGATCCACACTGCCCAATTTTCCTTTCCTTTACTCAGACTTTCAGTCCCGCCACCGTCTCATATTGATGATCTTCATGATAATTTACCTGAGTTTGGAAAAGTTCCTTTTATGGACTACAACAACTAGAATCCCCCTGACTTCATGTCCAGTGGCCAGCCAGTATTCAAGTACTAGTGTCTGTGAATAAGAGCTGGGGGAATAAATAATAAAGGGATGGAGAAACCAGGAAGTTGAGCCAGGGTATTTTATGAGAGTCTGGGGACATGAGGAAAATAGAGGACTTATTTAAATCATTTACTTTAGAACAAACCACCCACCCTAGAGATAGTCCTGCTATGCTGTTACACTAGATCTGAGGCAGGGAAACATTTTTTTAAAATTAGACTTGATAGTCTCAGTGGGAATAGTGTTTTCATGCTTCTTGAAATGTTTTGTGAGATGAAACTCCCTGCCTCGACAGGGAGGCAAAATGTTCTGCTTATATACCACCCCATAGCACTTAAAGCACTCTCTGGGCAGTTTATAATTTAATTATTCAGGCCACGCATTGCCATGCCCCACAGCAAGCTGGGTGCTTCATTGTCCTGATCTCAGAAGAAAGGAAGACCGAGTCAACCTTGAATCAGTTATTTGAGCCTGCCATGATTGTGAGCAGAATGGTAACTGCAGTACTGCAGTTTAACCACCGCACCACAAGGCTCTTTTTGCAAGGTTTAAGTAGCATTTCAGAGAAATAAACCACACAGGGAGCAAGGAACACACCTTAAACTATGAGTAATTCAAACACATACAATTTTTTTAAAAAAATGAACAAACAAGATTTCATTGAGGGAGGGAGAACTGTGCAAATTCGACACACCAAATCATTGAATGCATGTTGTCAACGGCATTCAAGTGGCTCTTGACCTATGGTGGCTGTATGAATACGTGACCTCCAAGAGGTCCTATTTCTAGCTTATGCCTTCCAAATTCATGTGTGCATACTGGGAATGTTGGCAAGTCTTCAGGCTGGAGTCCCAGAATCCAAGTCCAAGTCCCAGTCTTGAGTCATTTGCCCTGCTTCCCCCCCGCCCCCCGAAGGCTTGGAACTTAGAACTCAGACCCAAAGACTCAGATTGCACATGTGCTGCACAGCTGATAGGCCAGCGCATGTGCAGAGACACGGAGCCCAGAAGGGAAGCCGGGCGGGGTCATGCCCATGGACAGAGGCAGCGGGCCTACTTCCCTTTCGTTTCAGGAGCCTGTCAGCTGGAGGGAAACAGCAGCCGGCCCCTGGAAGGGAAGCTGGGACTGCTGCCTCTGGGGATGATGGTGGCGGTGGTGGCAGGTCAACCCTAATAGCCTATCTCTAATAGGGACTTGAAATGTGACTCAGAAAAAGGATTCTGAGTTATAAATCGAGTCTGATTTTAAAAAACAAAACCAAACCAAATTGAGTCCGATTCAAGTTGCCTGTGCACCTTAAATCAGACTCCACATCCAGTCATGACTCATAACCATCCCTGGTTATAAGTTATAAACAAATGTGTGAACCACGTGATGTGGCTAAACGAGGAAAATGCACAAAAATGAGTATAAACATCCATGAGGGAAGACCTTCCCTTTCAAGTCCGATATGACACAAAGATCAGACGACGAGGCAGGTGGAATCAGGAGGCGTGACATTGGGAAAGAGCGATTTCCTGAATCGTGCGCACTTTATCTTTTACCAACGTCCTTCTTTTTCAACTAGACCCTGGTTCTACTCTACGGCTCGCCGTGAACCTCATTGATCCGACCACACGCCGCTGAATGCTGGGTTGCTGCGAGGATAAATGGGGCTAGACCCTCCCTCATCGTGCCTCCATGGAGAAAAGACCAGAGATCAATTGGCTAAATCAATATGCATTTCCAAATGGCAAGGGCAAAATAAACTGAAGTTTGCAAACTTTATTTTCTGAGCACAGAACAGAAGTTGTCTGAGAAGAGACACTGACGCTTGCTCTTTTGATAGGCAGCCTATGTTTCTGGGCCATGCACGCTTTCCTGAAAGTGTGTTTTCTTTTCAAAGTTTCTTGAGGTATAATGAACTCTTGGTACCTTCAGCCCAGCAGGGGAGAAATATGCTGTACAGCTTACCACAATCAGGAATGAAAAGCATTTCAGGGTTGCTTTGTACACTAGGAATTCTCGATAGATCTTAGAATACAAGAAGCTTCTTGCTAGCAATGCACAAATACAACACAGCTACCTCTTCTAAAACTACAGATACGAGACTCGGTGATACCTTTTATCAGACCGCTAGAAAATAAAACAATAGCAGGCTTTTGTTGATGAAGGAGAGCTGCTTAGCTTCCGCAGGCTAAGCAGCCCTTCTTCGCGGATAGTATAGAAGAAAAAGGTAGACAAAAGTCCAAACATTGACAAGATATGTCTGCCAGAGAGGTCTTCTTGAGGCTGGCCCTCAAGTCGCAAACACTGCTTGTTTGAAACATAAAGTTTTAGCTGTGGTGGTGGTGGGGGAGGCAACACAAAGTCCTAGCAGCTTCTAGCACGAGTTAGAGGTTACGATTTAGTTCATTCACCAAGGAGCGGCCAGTTGTGCCAGGTTAAAAGTCAGATTAATCTTTTTTTGCTCGGTGAGCATAAAAAGTTTGTTGTGAATTCATGTGGCTGGTGTTAAGAATCCATGATGTTGGTGGTGTTGGGTACAATCATAAATGGTATCTTATATCATCCAGAAAAAGCAAGGGATAGTCCACGTGATCCCCATGATTACTCAAATGCAGAACTGGGTGAGAAAGTGGATTTCAAGCTTGCTCCTTGTTTTATTTTCTAGCGGTCCAATAAAAGGTATCACCCAGTCTTGCATTTGAAAGAAAAGAGAGCTGTGTGATCAATACAAAATAAAATATGAATGCAAGAATAGGCGAAGGCTTGCATATTGTATGATGATTTTAAGTAGCCTGTAAAGGTATTGTCTATTCTTGCATTTCTATTTTATGTTGCATTTGTGTAATCTTGGGGGCCTCACAGCCTGTTCTTGCTCCCCCCACTTTGGAATTGTGCTTTTTGCTTCAATCAAGTTACAAGCATAGCTGCTGTCATTATACTTCCTTTTTTCTCTCTTCTTCTGGAAGCCATTGTCCCCAGCTGAGGCATTCCGCCTTGCAGCAATTTAATGGCACACAACTCTTGGGACACAATGCCAGTCCTTCCTGTACTGTTTCAAAACAAAGTGTGGAAAAAGGAGTCTCAAAATGGCACTGCAAATGCTCCATGTGGAAGATTCCCATGTTTCGCACAGAGCAGGCTTCGTGAGCTTGTTCTGCCATTGTGCTGTTTGTCAGTTGCAAACTTCACACCACCCTTCGCCAGTTACATTTACAATTGGACTAAAGCAGTGGTTCCCAACCTTGGGGCACCAGATTTCAACTCCCAGAATTTTGGACAACACAACTTGTGGTGAAGAAGACATCTGGGAACCAAAGGCTGAGAATCACTGGGCTAGCGGAAAGACGCTAAACCTGGTTGCAAATATTTTAAAGGTTTGTTTTACATTCCCTGAGTAAGACACAAAGTATAGAGACTCCCCATAAACACCTCATGGCCTTTTCTCTATTTATATAGGCTCAAATTTATCACAACATGTTCAAGTATTTCCTATCATCCATCCATGTAGAACACAGTCTACTTTTTTCTCCTTCTTCGTTCCGGGATTATTTTTAAACAAATAAACCAATGTTTTTTTCTTAACCAAATCATTTACGGCTGTCCTCATTGTTATTCAATCGGAACGGAAGACTTGGCGCTGCGGATATTCTCTCCCGGATGGGGAAAGCCACGGTGACATTTCAGGAACACTATTTTACAGCTGTTCTTTTAATAATTCATGGAGGAGCGAAATGACAAAACAGTAAATGTCGGAGTATGTCTTCCTCTCTCGCTTGCTCTCTCTCCATGCGTATGCGAGAGCGCGTGGGTGGGTGGATGGCTAACTGCACCGTGCCGGGCCTGAGTGACAGAAGTGACTCTGACACCCAGCCTGTATCTTTGACTATCTGCCCACGAGACATTATCCCGTCCTTCCTTTTTCATTCAGAGGCCGAGATTGCAGTGACAAGGGTGACACTCGCTGTCATGTCTTCCACCTTCCGAGAACAAAACGGCATTGCACTCTGTTGTTTGAACTCTGTTCCCATCCCCACAATGACAAGGCTTTGTATATTAATAAGATTCCATAGACTCGTACTGTTCAAATTCAGAGTTATTCCCCCTGCTTTGGCCATCTAGCTAGAGTGACTATTATGAAAAAGGACAGTCCTTAAACAGCCCACCACCAACGCGCTATAAATCTGTAGCATCATTGTGTCCCTATGGGAATGCAGGGAAGAGAATTAAGTGCTACAGTATTCTTTTTGTTTTTACTTTGGTACTCCAAGCTGAAGATGAAAAAAAATAGACCTCAAATTCAGAACACAATGCCATCCTCTGTTCTTGAGGGAATATGGGCTCACCTCTTCTCTAAGGGGGTTACAAAACTCTGAAGCTAATTTTCCAAGCCCAATCAAAACAAACATGGGTGGCATCGCTATAACCTCATTAGAGAACAACTGCAATTATTAAAAGTTTAAAAAAACAGACCAGACTTGGATCCAGATGGGTAATGAGAGTATTCTGTGCCTGGAATGGATTATCCTCACTTTTTAAAAAGGTATCTCTACAAATGTTAGTAAATTGCTTAGACCTCACTATTTCACAACAAAGTACAAAACTCAGAAAAGCATATAGCAACCACAGTGCACAAAATTAAAATGCAGTATTTATTTGAAATGCTTCAAAGTGCGGACTATGTGGGGAAATTTTCACAAACAGGTTAAGTTTCCAAGATGTATCTAAAACTAAACATGTTGGGTGCCTACTAAATATCAAAGAGGGAACACTATACATAGTGGGTGTGAACATGCTCAATGCTGTGGCCCTCAGGATCATATGACACCACTACAGTACATCTCTTGATGATCACAAAGACAAATTAATCTATAAAGTAAAAGGCAGTACCCTCAGGTGACCAGATTCCAATCTGTGTAGGTCTTGGAATTGATATTGTGTTCAAACATTGATGTGATTCCTGGTTCTCACTCAACCATTTATGGCCTGGTTTTAGCAGCAACAAAAACCCTCCCAAACACCATGGAAAGTCATTCCTGATGGCTGGACCAGAAGTCGGTTAACCATTTCTCACCCAAACAAAAAGCAATTCTCTGAGCTGTTTTTCAACAAGTGTGAATGGTAGTGAGCACAAGAGGGTACCCTGTAGACCATCTTGACTGCTGCCATTGGTGTCGTCAACATTCAGGTTTTGCTGTGTAAAGCTTGACATCCTTTTCTCTGCTGGACATGTGGACATGATATTGTGCAGCAAACATTGAGGGAGATGAATGCAGAAGGAGCAGTTAGCAACATCACCAGTTGTGTGGAGAAACACATTCATCCACGCAGGCTTCATGGATCCTGAATCACACTGGTCAAGCTGGCAGTGCTGGCCTCTCACAGGTCGGTGATTTTAATTTATGCTAGCTGGCATAGCAGAAGCTGTCAAGTGCCTTGTTTCAAGCATATTAATCAGGTGATTTTTTTTCAGCTTTGGCCTTAGACCCAAGCTGTCCCACTTGTTTTGAGGGCCTGCAGGTTCAAATTCATTTCAGAACAAATTAATGCCCAAGACCTTGAACTACTTGCAATATATGACGCAGTGCTAGATGTTGGATTTTCACTTATGTTTGCACCACAATGTTTTATCTGACCTAAATCCAACTGCTAATCCCAAATAACGTAGACCCATTGACTCAAGGGGACTTACATGAGCATTGACATTCCAAAATTTGATCCAAGATATCTACTCTAGCAGATAGAAGGTTCTCGCACTCTACGTGTTGTTGGATGGTTGGGATGTAAATCTTCACATATTTCCAACATTTCAAAGACAGAGTGCTATTGCTAGTCCCACCTAGAATAACCCCTTTGGCTCGGTGGGATCTATGTGTGTGTATGTTGACTTGCAGTTCAGCAATCAAGTCAATGGGGCTATTCTTAGTTAGGATTAGCTCCAGGATACTGCCCCAAATTGTTTTTATTCTTCGTTACATGCGATTGCAAGCATTTTTTGTGCATTTTTAACATTTTCACACATTTTGGCAATATTTGCAGAATAATTGGTACATTTTGCACAAAATACAGGATTTTTTAAAAAAAAATTAAAATGAAATACATTTTCTTGCAAAAAGCCTAGATTTTGCTAATATCATCCTTCCTGGTATTCTCATTCTCATCACAGATGAAAAATATCAGTTGACTGTTCCTTCAGCAGAAAGTCTCCATATGTCTATCTATCTTATTTATATGCCACTTTTTATCCCCATAGGGGACCTAGGACCACATGTCTTTGTGCACAGATAGAATAATCATGTGCCAACAAGTCAGTTCTGACTTATGATTATCCTTTTAAAAGTAGAGAATACAGATTACTGTTCTACCATTCCCTTCTTTTGGGACTGTGCAGCTCCCCCAAGGCCATACAGGTTGGGTAGTGTCCCCTGCTGTCCCCATCTGCAGTGATCATGGAGCGCAAGAAAGTAAAATCTGTCACTGTCTTTGGTACCAGGTCCCTATTACAACAAGCTTTTTCCCCAGAAGAAAAGGGTCCCGAGTTGTGAGTTCAGTCTGAGTCATTGAAAAAAAAAAGAGTTGAATCCACGTTGAGTCGCTGGTGTGACTTACGTCTGACTTGACAGGAAGTCCTTTAACCCCGATCCCCATCCCTGTTTGCATCTTGACAGAAGCCTTGGCCTATAAAAGTTCAAACCCAGAGTGATTTTGCCACTTATTTATTTATTTATTTATTTATTGGACTTATATACCGCCCCATAGCGCTACAAGCACTCTCCGGGCGGTTTACAATTTAATTATACAGGCTACACATTGCCCCCCCAGCAAGCTGGGTACTCATTTTACCGACCTCGGAAGGATGGAAGGCTGAGTCAACCTTGAGCCGGCTACCTGGGATTTGAACCCCAGGTCGTGAGCATAGTTTTAGCTGCAGTACAGCGTTTTAACCACTGCGCCACGAGGCTCACTTGGTCTCCCTTTTTCCTTCAGAGTTGATCGAGGCAGGTGATAACAGTTCCCCTTTCTGTCATGCACAGTCGATTGAAGCAGCTGTGGTTTCCATTGCTTAACAAAGGAACTTGTCATTTTCTGTGCCAGGGGTCTGCAAGCAGAAAGGTCACCCAGCCTCCAGAGCGACAAGATGAACCTACAGGAAGTTGCTGCTTGCCAGAAGGAAGACGTAATTACTTCTGCAAGTTTGCAAAGGGATTAAACTGAATTTACCGAGACAACCCTGGTATGAGCCAAGGGTAGCCACTATTTCAGATCAATTTAACATGCAGATGAGAGTAGAAATGTTTCCCCTCTTCACTCCACATTAAAGAAACCATGTTCTTTTCCAAAATGCCAAGGGCATTTCACATATTATTTTAGCACCTGTCTTTTTATGACTGTTTCCAATAAATGATTTTTTTAGCTATATACAAAATAGAATAGAGTTTGCACCTTTTGCATGTTTTATTCTAAAAAGTATTTCTGTCTGGATACTCTTAGGATGCTGCCTCTGTTTGGGGTCAGGAGGAACTCAAGTCAATATGCACTGATGTTCAATTGACTTACAAGTCAGTGCTACAGAAGGTAGAGAACCGTCACTAGCAAGCATGTGTATTATCTCCAGACAAATACATAGCCATGGACCGAGTCAAGGTCTCTGTTCAATTCTGCACTGGCATAAGGAATCACTTTCACCTCAGAAGTGGAGCAACAGTACAACAGACCTTATATATCTAATGTGGCATTCCCAAGTTTAAAAAGATGGTCAGTGGTTTGAACAGAGGAATACTCCAAATAACACATAGTAGCCTAACTTGCTGGTGCCAAAGGAGAAGGTGAGTGTCAGCTGAATCACCCAATGTACACCCAAGATCTGCTCTGGAGAATCCAACCACTGAGGCACTAGAAAGAGCTCAGACTGACATGACTGCATGGTCTACATATCATATCCTTTAGCCTTTTGTTTCTGTCCATGGCGTTTTCTCGGCAAAGATACTGGAGTGGCTTGCCAGTTCCTGCTCCAGGTGGATCACATTTAGTCAGAACTCTCCATGATGACCTCTCCGTCTTGGGTGGCCCTGCACGGCATAGCCCATAGCATTCTCTGAATTGCTCAAGCCCCTTTGCCACGACAAAGCAGCAAGCCGAGAAGGGGATATTGTTGCTCTGCTTATTTAACTTATATGCGGAATACATCATGCGAAAGGCAGGACTGGAGGAATCTCAAGCTGGAATTAAGTTTGCTGGAAGAAATATCAACAACCTCAGATATGCAGATGATACCACTCTGATGGCAGAAAGTGAGGAGGAATTAAAGAACCTTGTAATGAGGGTGAAAGAGGAGATTGCAAAAACAACAACAACAAAAAAAAACGGTCTGAAGCTCAACATCAAAAAAACCACTGGTCCCATCACCTCCTGGCAAATAGCAGGGGAAGATATGGAGGCAGTGACAGATTTCACTTTCTTGGGCTCCATGATCACTGCAGATGGTAACAGCAGCCACAAAATTAAAAGACGCCTGCTTCTTGGGAGGAAAGCGACGACAAACCTTGACAGCATCTTAAAAAACAGAGACATCACCTTGCCGACAAAGGTCCGCATAGTCAAAGCTGTGGTTTTTCCAGTCGCAAGAGCCTCGTGGCGCAGTGGTTAAAACGCTGTACTGCAGCTAAAACTGTGCTCACGACCTGGGGTTCAAATCCCAGGTAGCCGGCTCAAGGTTGACTCAGCCTTCCATCCTTCCGAGGTCGGTAAAATGAGTACCCAGCTTGCTGGGGGGGCAATGTGTAGCCTTTATAATTAAAATTGTAAACCGCCCGGAGAGTGCTTGTAGCGCTATGGGGCGGTATATAAGTCAAATAAATAAATAAATAAATAAATAAAATGTATGGAAGTGAGAGCTGGACCATCAAGAAGGCTGACCACCAAAGAATTGATGCTTTTGAATTGTGGTGCTGGAGGAGACTCTTGAGAGTCCCCTGGACTGCAAGGAGAACAAACCTATCCATTCTGAAGGAAATGAACTCTGAGTGCTCACTGGAAGGACAGATCCTGAAGCTGAGGCTCCAATACTTTGGCCATCTGATGAGAAGAGAAGACTCCTTGGAAAAGACCCTGATGTTGGGAAAGTGTGAAGGCAAGAGGAGAAGGAGACGACAGAGGATGAGATGGCTGGACAGTGTCTGCGAAGCAACCAACATAACTTTGACCCAAGGCAGTGAGTGGAAGACAGGAGGGCTTGGCGTGCTCTGGTCCATGGAGTTAGACACGACTTAACGACTTAACAACAACACTATCTATTTTATTTTACTTCATTTCATTTCATTTAGAATATTTTTACCCTGCTGTCTCCTAGGATCCAGTAAGGCTCACATAATTAAAATATGATATCTATAAGCTAAAAACAGTAAGTATATAAATATTTTTAAAAGCTCGAACAAATACAATCACTAAAAGACAGTAAACAAAAGCAATACTAGAAACACATTCGAAGCAGTAAGGCACAACCACCCAGTTAAAGGCCCACTCAGGCAGCCAGTCACTCAGGGAAAGCTTGCCAGAAGAGAAAGGTCTTTGCCTGTCTGCAGAAGGACGGCAAAGATGGGTCCAGTCTGGCTTCCAGTGGGAGGGAGTTCCAGAGTCTGGGAGCAGCAACAGAGAATGCACCTATGAGGGTGGTGGGACTGAGAGACAAGTCTCTCCTGATGTTCTTAACAGTGGGGCAGCTTCATAAAGGGAAATGCAGTCCTTGAGAAAATTGAACACACACACACACACACACACACACACACACACACACACACACACACACACACACACACACACACACACACACACACACACACACACACACACCTCCCTGAAATGTTTCTATATTCAGAGCTACAGCAGAAGTGTGTTGGGCAGTAACTCTTGGGTACGAAGTAAGCAACAAAATATGTTCAACAAAGTTATAAATGACAGTTTTACATCCCCCATAAAAGTTACTTTTATATCCCCATTTGCTCAAAATATGAGGTGAATGGAAAAATTATTTCTCAAGCATTGCATTTAGGCACGCTTTTATTTTCGGTGATGCCATAAATTCTTTGCCAAGACTGAAATCTGTTCTTATTGATCATAGAAACATTTCTCTGTTCGGAAGAAATGCAGCCTGCTTGGGCCGAGGCTGACAGGACCTAAATCAGCCATGCAGGCCTTCCATTTACCTGAGGTGAATGGCCAGACTGAGTGCTATCCATCTTTATCTGTATACTATAACCTCGTAGTGGGGCTCCATTTTTTGGATTGCATGGCTAATAGCTACGGAAGGACCAACACCGAGAACAAAAGAAGCGACAGCAATCTTGACTGTGGGACCTCCATACTCAAAGCCGTAAAAGAATGATCTTTCCATCAACCCCCACACACTCCGTCCCTGTAGTGCAGAAATATTTCAGCAAAGTTTAGCAAACAAAGCTGAATGAGAGAACAAAGAAAAAAAAGAATATTCCACAACCCAAGAAAAGAGTATTGAAACACCAATGGAGGCATTCCTCTTCAACCTAAGGTTCTACAAAATGGTGGAGCTGCGGCAACGATATGTTGTTGTTGTTTGTTGTTGTTTAGTCGTTAAGTTGTGTCCGACTCTTCATGACCCTATGGACCGGAGCACGCCAGGTCCTCCTGTCTTCCACTGCTTCACAGAGTTGGGTCAAATTCATGTTGGTCGCTTCAGTGATCCTGTCCAACCATCTCATCCTCTTGACCCAGCCAAGCAAAAACAAAAATCCCACTTGATATACTAAAACCCTGGTCCCTAAATTAGAAACATAAGAGTTGGAAGGGGCCTATAATCCCATAGAGTCCAACCCTGTGCTCAAAGCAGGGATCCAACTCAAAGTAGATCTGACAGTAGACCTGGTTGGATAATTTTTCCATGTAAGAGACTTCACTACCACCTAAGAGGTTTCATTGTCGTGCTCAAACAGTTGGCAAGTTTTCTCCTGATATTCAGCCAAAATCTGGTTTCCTATAACTTGAGTCCATTATTACATGCCCTGCACTCTGGGATGATTGAGAAGAGATCTTGCCCTTCCCTCCTTTTCAAGTATTTAAAAAGTAATATCTTCCCTTCCGCCCCGTCTCCTTTCCTCAAAGCTAAGCATGCCCAACTCTTTCAGTTTTTTTCTCATAAGGCTTCGTCTCAACTCCCCTGATCATCCTCGTTGCCCTTCTCTGAACTTGTCCCAGTTTGTCGGCATCCTTCTTATAGTGTGGTGTCCAGAACTGGACACAGTGCTCAGGATGAGGCTTAACCAAGTGCTCAGTGTCCTTGAACTACCATTCCCAGAAGCCTTAGCCAGCATATCCAGTGGTCGAAGCTGTTTGGAACAGTTGTCCAAGAAATTCTGGGGCTCGTATTGTGGAGCCAACGGATTTAAAAACAGGTGAGGCACCGAGGATAGTGGTTAGAATCTCATTTCAGTCTAAGTTTATAGATAATCTCGTTCTGCATAGATCAGGCATCCTTCAGTTTCGAGAGACTATGGTAACATGGAGGACTTGGAATAAAATCTAGTGTGGCTGATGAAGCCAATTCGAGAGTGACAATCCCTTCCACACTGAAGACAAATAGAATCTGTCCCCTGTCCAGCTCCCTGATTTTGCTGCTTTCAGGATTGCCTCTTTGCCTCGGCCTGCTGGACAAGAGTCTCTTCAAATTGGGAGAGGCCACGATGCACCGCCTGCCTCCAGGCTGAATGCTCCAATGTCAGGGTTTCCTATCTGTTGAGGTCCATTTCCAGTGCCTTCAGATCCCGCTTGCAGATCTCCTTGTATCGCAGCTGTGGTCTCCCTCTGAGGCGATTTCCCTGCACTAATTCTCCATACAGGAGATCTTTTGGAATCCGACCATCAGCCATTCTCACAACATGCCCAAGCCAATGTAGACGTACCTGTTTCAGTAATGTATACAGGCTAAAAATTCCAGCTCGTTCTAGAACTACTCTATTTGTGCATAAACAACTTAATAATAGTAATAATCATGTGTCACCAAGTCAATTCTGACACATTTTACCATTTCCTTCTTCTGAGAGCATCCTTAGACTATGCAGCTTGCCCAAGGCCACACAGACTGGCTCTTCTAGGTCTGCAGCCAGATACCTAAACTCCAGAACTGTGCAGATTGCAAGAAGCAACTCAAGTGGGTGCTAAATCTATATGTGGGACTGCACAGACAATGTTCATAGACAATGGGTTGTTGTTTTATAGTCTTCACCCTGCTCCCACTCTGGAATTAAGCACTCTGGAATTATATAAAAATAGGAAAGAGACTAGTTATTATGTGCTTGGATTTTTTTTTTTTATTTTTTTTTTGGAAAAACAAGTCAAATGTTATTACTGCATTCAGAATGACTGTAAAGGTAACATTTCCATACATTTACTGTTTGGCTTTGCTATTGTTAAAAAAACATATTTAGTCAAAAAAGGACAATAATTTCCATACTCAATCAGCAGGAAGCGAAACTACCCTTATCAGGCTCAAAACAAGCCAAGCCTTAAATTGCTGTAGGTGTGCGTGACAGTGATATATTAGAATTTTTCTTTTAAATTACACCTGTCACGGCCAGTGGAAGTGCAGAGTCAATTTGAAAATAATTTACTTGAAAATGTGTAAGCGATGCATGACAAATTACTCTTCCCATTCCCACCCCTGTAGCCAGATATTAACACAGGCAATTGCTTAATTGATTCAGAAAGGTTTCCCTGCTAATAGTGTGAATCTTGCTGCCATTTACAACACTGTTCCAAATGCAATTTTAATGGCAAATGAGTTGTAGATAGAGTGGCTGGAGTCTTTTTTTAAAGGGGGGGGGAGAGAGAGAGAGAGAGAGAGAGATGGAAGGAGGGAGAAACCCCATTTTGCAGCTGTTACTCCTACTTTTCTGATTACACCAATGAGTAATTTCTGCAAATGAACAATGAAGTTTAATTGGAAGCCACAATACAAAGTCTTCTGCTGTATTAGCCGAGGTTTCTCTGCGTTTTGCATCAATGATAACAAACGATTTCCATCTTGCCTCCATTTAATGGGTAAGCAGTTTTCTACTTGCAAAATTCACTCAGCTTTGCCTACACTTCCATCAGCTAATTGGGATATGAAGTTGCAAGAAATGTGGCTAACGGATCAACAAGGGCAAATTCTGCTTCTGGAGATCTTTTCCAAATCACACCAATATTCCCAGCACAATCGACCTTATTCCGTACACTGAGTGCCTGAATGGCAAATGGCATGGGAACCCATATGTAGAGGAGTGGAGGAAAGTGCGCTGTCCTCTATGAAAGAAAACATCGCAGAAGGCAGTAGTTGCATGGAGGGTATTTTGATTGATTTAGAACCACCAGAGGGGCTGGCAGGTCCACCGAAGTATGTCTGGCAGACGAAGAAGGGGTGGAGCTAGATATGATCATGTGGGAGGACATAAAAGAGAGCGAAAGCGCGCGTGTTTTTAGACTGTCAACGGACGGAGAACTAGCCAGGTTTAAGGAAAGAGGGGTTCAGACAGATCCCATGCTCTTTTTGGGAGAAGCGTCAGACCTCGCCAGCGAATTCCCTAATTTGCAACTGGGAGGATTGTTGCCGGATCCCTTAGTGACTGGAAGGGGCGAGGATACGACCCCCTAGAATGGACAGTAGTGGTGTACCCCCGGAATTACCTTGGTGGACGGAGGGTGATTTGCCCTGGCCCTTCTTACCAGCAGAAACCTCTGGAGGGAGATTGGGCCAGACACCCCTGTTGCGGGACTGTATGTGCGGTTCGGAG
This sequence comes from Pogona vitticeps, assembly GCF_051106095.1. Lineage (NCBI taxonomy): Eukaryota > Metazoa > Chordata > Lepidosauria > Squamata > Agamidae > Pogona > Pogona vitticeps. Next base: position 231,274,063 of record NC_135786.1, read on the forward strand.
TACCCCCTTGCAGCCTTTGACGGACTGGGAGCGTTTCGGGCCAGCTCCCTTCTAGGGGAACCCGAGAAGGGACATGTGGTGAGACCCAAGAAGTACAAGTTATTAACCGATTATTGTTTATTGGACCCGTTTGACGCTGTTGAGTTGAGTTCTGTTACCAATAAAAATGTTGTTGTAGAAGATCAAGATCAGCCTCCGCATCTTTTTCCCGCCTTTACCACCAGTGCACCCCCGGCCAAAGAAGGACCTTGTCACACCATATAACCAGATCATACGAAGTTTCGACAGGAAGAGCCACGTCAAAGTGAAGGTTCAACTTACTGGGACCTAGAGTTCTTCTGGAGTTCCCCACCCAGTTCAAAACAACCAGCTAAAATGTCATTTTTGAGTACAGAACCAAAAAATTAAGATCTTCCAGGAGGCCCCTCTCTCATTCTTCCAAGCTTCAGTGTGTCGTCCCACTGCCCCCTCCCCCCAAATTCACCATGAAACCTATAAGGGATGCAATATGCCATTTAAATGTAAATTTTGCCTTGTTTATTTATTTATTTTATTTATATCCCACCTATCTGGTCTTACGACCTTCAGGCCTCATTTAATCCAGAGTTAGCCTTTTTCAGAAACTGGAAGTGATCAGCCCGTCACTTCCTTTTCTGACTAGCCAGGGCACATGTATTGCATTTAAATGGTAAATGGTTCTCCACAGATTTCTGGGAAGTGTAAAAAACTGAGAGGGAGTGGTGCAGCCCACCAAACAGCAGGTGTGTGAGGGAAACAAGGGTTCTCAGCTCCTCAGAGGTTGCCTATTCTGTTATAAAACACATTCAAAGAATCAGAAATTTCGTGTTTCTCAAAGATAGCCACAAGCAGATACCATTCGTCTTTCTTTGGCTTAACCATCAACTTCTTCCCAGGGATCATATGACTTGAGACATCCTTAGAAGTGCCGTATGTTGAGAAGTATTAGGTATTTCATGGCCATGTCATTGGCACAAAGATTAATGTTATATTTATTAGTTAGTTCAGAAGTGGGAGGCTTTTGGCTCTCCATGTGTACTGGAGTTAGAATACCTGGAATCCTCTATCACTGGCTATGCTGGGTGGGGATTCTTGGAGCTGAAGTCACAATATGTCATTCAATTGATTTGTTCATGCAAGAATACTGTTTTTTTCACACTGAATTTTTAAAATGATGAAACTGAAAGTACATAATGACTATTGTTTTTATTAGTAGAATTTCAGCTAACAGACTACTGTAGATTACGTATATGGTGCAATTGGCAGGCTCTGTGGGAGCTGGGAGATCACACATTGGGGCCTGAGAGAAGGGCCTTCTGGAAGATCTTAAAAACCAGATGGTGTTGGCCGTCATCAGCATATTGGTGGCACCAAACTACACAATGCTGGACAGCCTCTTTCAGGTTTTTCGAGTATATGTGAAATAGTATAGGGGATCATGGAAGCCTGAGACACTCCACAGGCTAATGGTTAAGATGTTGAACAGGAGTCCCCCCCACCCCCAGCACCCCTGCCATTCAAAAGTGACAACATGTAAAGGAAAATCCCAGAAGCTGACTCCTTCTTTCATCAGTTCACTTCTCCCAAAGCAATTGTCTGGGCTGTTTTTCAACAAGTGTCAATGATAGTGATCAGAAAAGGGTATCCTGTAGACCATCTTGACTGCTGCCATTGGTGTTGTCAACATTCAGACTGTCTTCTACTATGTAAAGCTTGACATCCCTTTTCCTGCTGGGAACATGGGCAAGATGTATTTGCAGCAATATTGGCCCATTTTCTGGATTTTTGAATAGTGGGGACATTCATAAACTGTTGTTGTTTTAAAGAATTAATAGTACTGTGGAGTTCTTTGCTCTGATCAGTTGCCCTGATCCTGCCATCATGTTTGGTTTTACAGTGGGGTCTTGACTTGAAAACTTAATCCATATTGGAAGGCGGTTCTCAAGTCAAAAAGTCTGTAGGTCAAGTCTCCATTGACCTACAGTGCATTGAAAACCGATTAACAGGCCGTTTTTGTTCCATTTTGGTTTTTTTCTGGTCTGTAAGTCAATTCTCAGGCTGCAAGTCAAACCTAAATTTTGCGGCCAGAGAAGTTTGTAACTCAAAAAGTCTGTAAGTCAAGCCGTCTGTAAGTCAAGGGTCCACTGTATACTATTCAAAATGGAGAAAAAAACAGTTTCTGAAACAGTAGATAATGGTTATCTCTTTGAAGGTTCATCACATCTTCTAAAATATGAGCATTCTCTCTGAGTTTTATATCATACAAAAATTTGCTAAGCATACAGTTCACTCCTTCCTCCAAAGTTATTGCTGAAATAATCAAAAAGCACAGACAGGTTTGCAACACCAACGGATACCCTTTCTGACCGGACACACACCCTTTTATTATAACATTTTGTGCTGGATTTTCATACCAATTCCAGACCTATTTGGATGCTACTTCAGATACCCAAACCTTAGTATTCTTGACTCCAAACAGAAGATAACCCTATGAAGCAACCAACAGGGTTGGTTCCTGAAGCAACGGACAGCTTTCTGGTATGAAGAGTCTGATGATCAGGTCTACATTATGGTGAAGAAACATCATTGAAATAAGGGAAGACTTGTAAAAGGATTTATTGGGTTTGTTTGTTTTGAAGGGGAAGGAACATGTGTTGGATATATCTGATTTTAAACTCACTGTATATAATTTGATACATTTGCATTATTAATAATTTCTATATTCTTAGGCACTAAAAAGAGGAGAGGAAGGATTGTATTCTTCCAAAATGACACAGTTGTAGTCTGTCACTGTATGATTCAGGCAACTGAAATTATGTTTAACCGTGCTGTATTGTGATGAAAGGGGACTTGTGATCATAATCTCCCAGTACATTTCATATTCACTTATTTACAGCCATACACACTCATATAAATTCATTATATTTACAAGCATGAGACCATTTTTGTACATATTCACCAAGAACAAGTCATTAAAATTTATTTACACAGCTGGACTTGCATTAATGAATAGCATGTAGCAATTCTCCCCCCTCCCCAAAACACTGAAATTACTATTTTTTTTTTAAATCTGGAAGCTGCAATGGATCATTTTTTTAATTTCATAACTGTTCCTATTCCAGTTCAAGTTACTAAATACAACCTTATACTAAGACAGTTCAAGATCCAAAATACACTTTCATCCTGCAAAGACTGACTGCCAAGTCTAACATTATATTTAGACACAGCCTCTGGAAAAAAATACCAACTTTCTATGACAAAAATCCAGATATGGTTGCAGTCATTTGTGAGAGGTGCACAAATGGGTACATTTTAAAGCTCTCCTGTCTCTCCTGCTTGACTTGCCTGCGTTTCCTATAAGGAAACCAACTGTTCAAACTTGTGCACCGAATCCACCCGACATATTGCCATTTTAGAACCTGGATATTTTTTGCACTGACATATTCAAAATGTAAAGTTTGGCCTGGCAAACATTTTATCCATATACATTAGAAAACATCTTGTTGTTTCCACAATGATTAGTTACAATATCTAAATATTAAGCACGGGATTGGAGACGCGTCAGCCTGCCATATTGTTTTCAGCATGTTTAGATCTATGACATGCCAGAAGGAATGAAGAGCATCACCCCTGCTTTCTTTGCATTTCGCCAAGTTCCAGCATTACATAAGCCAGTTGGGTGCTCTCTCTTTTAATACCAGGTACAGGTCATTTCCCCCCCCCTCGTCTTTTGGGGCCAGCTGCTCTGCTGTACTATTCACGAGCCGCATGTATTTCGAATGACCGAACATCCTTCACAACAAAGATGCAGACACAGCTTATATAAGACACACTCTTACAGTTCAGCTGAGATATGGATGTTCCCAGGAACTCTCTAACTCTCTCTCTCTCACACACACATACATACACACAGAGCATTTAGGAAATTGTACTGTGAATCCATCAGAGATGGGTAGACGGTGGAGGGGCAGAACTCTTCTGAACTCTTTATCTTCCAGGAACTACACCAGCCCTTCCATGTATAATGGTTCAATATATATATATATTATAAGTGTGTGTCTCTATATAAAATTTCTTGCTTTGGCATACAATCCAGATAATTCATCACATTCCACAGAGATGCACACAAACACACTCTGGAAAGGGATACATAATTGGAACACATAACAGGTCAGGGTCAAACTGTAACCACCACCGAAGGCGCACTGAACAATGCACCCCGCGCACAGGGCTTAGCCCAAGTTCATGCGCCCATTCCTTCAACAAGAGAAGATATATCTGCACTTTGGGTGAACCTTCACAGCAGCTGCCCATCTTATTTAAGGAAATAACAGAGCATCTAGTTCCCGTCTGTAGCCGACGGATACTGGTATGCGCTGTAGAGCTGTATCTCTGGTGGAGAACATGCTCAGTGTTTGGACACTAAGTGATTACTTGGTTACTCTGCCTTTTGTTACCTTTTGTTTGTCTGAAATTTCTCCGTATTTATACAGCTACTGCAGTTGCTTGTGAAGAGGAAAGTGGGAGAAATGTGCACTGAATAAAAAACTGACCCTGGATGGACAGAAATCTGATTCATCCGATTGTATTTTTAACTGCTGGGTTTACATTGCGAAGCAGGTTCCAACGGGTGCAACTCGGGTGAAGAGCTTCACCGTGCGCCCTTGTGCTTTGCCCCAATGTCCTCTGTAACTATTCCGTTTCAGCTTTGTCAACAATCACTTCAGAGTCCTTTTTTAGTCTGCATTCTTCTTAAAGTGCACAGAAAGCACACCGAGGCATTAAACCACTTTTACTGGATTCACTTCTTGCTGCTTTTCTTGGTCTTCTATTTTCTCTATAGGGCTATAACATGAAGTATATTTTCTTTAAATCTTGAAAGAATTAGCTATTCCTATCCACCTCTCCATATATCTGTAGGCTGCAACTCCAATAATTCATCCTAAAGACGGATCTTTCTTTCTTTCTTTCTTTCTTTCTTTCTTTCTTTCTTTCTTTCCTTTCTTTTCTTTCTTTCTTTCTCTTTCTTTTTTTGTTTCAGACGTGAAAAAAAGAGAGGAAGGCTTTCGAAAAGAAAGCTACGCATGGCTCAATAGGTACCAAAATATCTGCTGGCCAAAGGCCACCAGCCCAATCCAAAATCACCCGCACATCTGTGAAAGGCTAAGCAAACAATGGGCCAGCAGCTGCAGGGGGTTTCCCTTCAGGGTTGCCGTTAAATGCACAATGGAAAAACAAAATGCTTTTCCACTTGGAAAGACCCGCAAGCTCACCTACTTTGGGACCTTTGCCTAGATTTTCTCGGTGGCTTGTTCCGTCACTTCCACCTGTTCTTCCACCGGTTGCATGGCTTCTTGCACATAAACTATAAGCTCAGACGCTTCTCCCCCCTGAGTGTAAACTGTCACAGTCCCAATCCCTTCCACGTTGTCCGAGGAGACCACCAAATGATGCTGTTCATCCAACTCCACTGAGGCGTCCTGCAGCGTTTCTTGGATCATCACGGTATGGTTGGCTGACTGCTCTTCTTCTGTTACCTGTAAAGGACACGGTCAAAGTTATCAAGGGCACCGTCACATGAAATATGCAAAGCAGGTCCACATGACGGCTAACATTTAAGATGAAGAGATCAAAACCAATGGTTAAGTCTCATACAGTGGACCCTCTACTTATGGAATTAATCCGTATTGGAACGGTGGCTGCAGGTCGAAAAGTCTATAGGTCGAGTCTCCGTTGACCTACAATGCATTCAAAACCGATTAATCCGTAACCGGCCGTTTTTGTTCCATTTTGGGTTTTTTTCCCGCTCTGTAGGTCGATTCTCCGGCTGCAAGTCGAACCTAAATTTTGCGGCCAGAGAAGTCTGTAACTCGAAAAGTCTGTAAGTCGAGCCATCTGTAAGTCGAGGGTCCACTGTATTAGTTCTATGAATGGTACTTCAAGAAACGGAAGAATGTGTTTCATTCATAGAACAGGTCTGACTGCACAAACAATGGCTCATCCAGTTAAAGGTATCCATCCATCCATGTAATGGAACCCGCCAGGCATTTTAACAGCCTGTAGCAAACATCAGAAGTCTACTGAATGCCTGGATGGCCACCATAAACAGCTGTTCTGTGGATCCCAACTTGTCTAAGCCTGCACTAAAAAAATGAATGAGGAACCTGATACATATAAACTCATAATCAAAGGATTTCAAGTGTATAGATTTCCACTTGTCTGTTAAGGGAGAAGAAGGTCTAGAACAGTGGTTCTTAACCTTTGTTACTTGGATGTTTTTTAACTGCAACTCCCAGAAACCTCAGCCAGCACAGTTGGTGGTGAAGGCTTCTGGGAGTTGCAGTCCAAAACTACTGAGTAACCCAAGGTTAAGAACCAGTGGTCTAAAAGATCCTGAAAAACCAAGGAAAAGTGCAATGTCCTTAAGCATTTTCTCCATCCTGGATGCCATTCCATGTCTTTCAACCGTCTTGTGGTCTGCCTGAGCCACAAGTGGAACCGTGCCTTGTGGGACAGTTGGATGTGGCCCTCAGTTTAGTACAACGCATTTAATTCCACACTAAGGCATAAGAGAATCCATAAGCTAGACTGGCATCATCTCATATTTTAACTTGATTTGTAGTGCAACGGCCCTAAAGGCTTGCCCCATTTTATTATTATTATAAAACCTGTTCTTCTTTCAAAGAGATCAGGGTGAAATGTACAGTTCCCTCCTGCTGTTTCACTGCAAAGCCACCAGATGAGATGCATATTATCCACTGAGAACAACAATGCATTTGGCCCAAGGTCACCACATGAAGATCATGGATGAACTCAGGTCACCATTGTTAGAGAATGCTAATACTTCCTCTGAAGAACAACAAAGATACAGCCTGCAAAGGTACATAAAATCAAGGTAAGATAAAAAATAAATCCAAGGAGAAACATTTCAGTGGAAGAGAGTTTCAGTCATGAATTGCCAGGCTCACAACAGCAATATGATCTGGAACACCTGCCTATTCGATGAAGAACATTAATAATCATCCATAGCAATTCTGACTTTTTAGGGTTTTCCAGGTAGAAAATATTCAGGACTGGGGGGGGGGCCCTAAGATTGTGCAGCTTGCCCAAGGCTACCCAGGCTGGCTGTATTCCCAGGAGACTCTGAACCACTGGCTCCACAGCCGGATAACTAAAACTGAGCTATCCAGCCCATTTAGATTCTATTACTAAACAATACTTTAATAGAGATGGGGATATTCGTATCTGTATATAAATACCCCTGCTCAGGTGGACATAAAGAGGATCCACTCACCCTCGCACTGTTCACTCACCCTTCTGCTGCTGTGGCAGGCTCCGCACTACCCTTCCAATTGCTCCAGAGTGCCAGGTCAGCTAGCCACTCTTCAACCTGGCAAGGAGGCTTGTCGTCCTGCCTCTTGCCAGGAGTGACTAGTCTACTGCAAGTTTCAGAGCGATAGGAAGGGAGTGCAGAGCCTGCAGCAACAGAGGAAGGGTGAGTGGACAGTCCGGCCCTGGGGGGGCTGACCCTCATTATGTCCAGCTGTGAGGGAGTATTCATATTCGTATACGGATACCTTCATCTCTACACATTAAAGTCTTTCTTATTGTTGGTTTCAAATGTTCAAACTACCTCACCTCCTTCATTCTCTTTCTCTGGTCACCTGATCTTCTGACCATTCCCAACATAAAGATATCAGTTTGTGTTTGAAGCTTACACTAAACCATTTCATTTTGGATTTATTTTTATCTTGTCTTATTAAATCTTCATGCACATTTGCCAAATATGGATTTATTCTTTCCCCAGCAGACTGGAGATATGAGCACTGCCCTGCCAACACAGTGGGTCATCTGAAAAAAGAACTAACCACCTAGAAAAAGATTATATTAATCTCAATGCCAATGCTTTAATTTACATGCTGTTCTCAAGTCCGAACACTCAGCAATTCAACATCTAGAGCACTATGCAGATATTTTCAGCCTTGCAAATACTTTCTGGTTAAAATCCTGTTGCTAATGTCACAGTAGAATACCCCCCCCCCAAAAAAAAATCAATGGGTATTTGGTGAATCAACCCCTCCCTAAGTTCCATTGATTCAATTGGGACTACATTAGTTGTTACTAACTTCAAACTAATAAGCTGCAACTACAGGCCCCTTTGAATCATTGGAACTTAGGGAGATGACTTACCAAATCCCCTGATTCAACAGGCCTATTCTAGTGTAATTTACTGCAGTAAGCAACAGGTTTTCAGCCACTGCTGTGATTTTGGGCAGATGGAGGGTAACATAGTATATAACATAGTACAGTTGTGTCTTGCTTAGCGATCGCTCCATTGAGTGATGAAATCGCTTAGCGATGGGTTTTTGGCCATCGTTAGAGCGATCGCTTAGCGATGGTCCCTATGGAGAAAAATCACTTTTTGATGATCGCGGGGAAGCGATCACCGCAAAGCCCCCATTTTCGGCCAGCTGATCGGCAGTTCCAAAATGGCTGCCGGAGAACAAAATGACCGCCCGCTGTGTTGCCTCGCTTTAGAGGCACCGAAAATGGCCGCCACAATGGAGGATCTTCACATAAGGTTAGTTTTAAAGTCCATAGGAACCCATTAACAACTTTTAATGCATTTCTATGGGCTTTTAAAAATCGCTTAGCTATTAAATCGCTTAGCAACTTTTTTCCGGAACAGATTAACGTCGCTAAGCAAGGCACCACTGTATATACATGGGTGAGTTATAGAGACCAGAAATCAATGCATATCCCAAGTGGTTTCTATCATTTGTGTGTTCTCCCAGGACAGTCTTCACCATCATCATCTTAGAACTGCAAAGCTGGATGGTCCTATGGATCATCGAGCCTAGCCCGTCAAGGAGGCACAGTGGGGATTCGAACACCCAACCTCTGGCTCTGAAGCCAGAGGCCTAAACCACTAAGCTATCTAGCTTGACCTGTTTCAGATAAACAGCAGATTGCAAGACCACTTTCACAGCACTCTGGTAGAAATATAAAGTTACTGTAGTGGCATATAATGGGCTTTTTTTGTGTGGTTGACGAATAATCAGAACATTTCAACTCACTTTAATTTGGATTTCTATTCAGCAATCTGTGATTACCAAAGCAGAATATCTTAAAATGGGAAGGGGGGTGACTTCTGGCTTGATGCTGCGACGAGACAGCAACAGGAGGATGGGCCTCTGTCCCCTGGGCTGAATTCTGACCTATTTGGGACCCCCCAGGGGGTTAAAATCACCCCGAAGAAGTGGTGAAATGGGGGAGTAGCCTGCTGATCATGGGGGGGGGACAGCACAGTTACTCCCATTTGATCTGGGAAACTCCCCAATCAACCAGCGGGTGGAAACAAGCAGCTGAAATAGCTTGCTTACAACTCATCGGCAGCCGGCAATGGAGAAGTGATAAATCAGCTAATTAACATTGTGTTATGACTATCCCTGGACAAGACAATCCCTACAACAGAGATAGCGTTTTCTATCCCCACCCCACTTATTGAGCAGCTGTGAATCCAGAGAAAGGGAAGAGATGCAAAGAGACACAAAGAAAATAGATTGGACATTAATTAGACATTTAATTATACTTCGAGGAAGGAGGTTTGGTATTACTTTGTTTTTAGAAACTTAAAAACCTTTCTCTTAGAACCATTATTAGCTAAACAACGCTGGGAAATCAAACTTGTTTATGTTATGGCTATAGTTATCTACAGCTTGGCAAAAAGCCTAGAACACTGATGGTGAACCTTTTTGAGCCCGAATGCCCAAACTACAACACAAAATCAACTTATTTATTTCAAAGTGCCAATACTGCAATTAAAACCTGAATGCTGAGGTTTTAGTTTAGAAAAAAAAACAACTGCTCCTGCACTGCAAGGGTTAAATGCTTGTTTCCCCCCCCCCCCCCCAATGGGCGGTATTAACAAATAAATACTTACTGGTGGGGCAAATCTGCCTTCCAGTGGGAGGGGTTCCAAAGGCTGGGAGAGTCTTTGAAACACAGCTGCATCTTTGATAGTGCAGGGATGGTGTTAAAATACTCTTATGTGTTTCAAACACTTAGTTTGTTTTCTTAACGGACTCCTTATAATATCTTTTTCATGGCCAGTGCAAGAAAAAAATGACCAAAAAGAGGCAAAAAAGGGTCAAAGGCTTCATGGTGTGACTGTGCCCATCCTTATTCCTTCATTCATTTCATTTTTCACCCAGCTCTGGCCTTAGGAAAGTTCTTTTTGGTGCAAATGCTGGAAGATAACTTTTTGGAGCACCAGCCTAGAATCCTGTCAGAAGGCCAACATGGGGAGATTTAACAATAAGAGGTATTGGTCGCAGGGGATATATTAATAGGCCACAAATTTAAAAATTCATGCAAATTGCAAGCTTTTGTGGATGAATCACATGATCAGAGGGGCTGTTGACATCATCTTCAGGACTCAGCCAATCCCAAGGGTGCTGCTGCTGCTGCCTTGGGAACCCAACCCCATCCTCCTGGGTCTTTGTGACCTCATAGAACCCCACCTCTCTGCTGGCAGATAAAAGGGGCTTGCTGGGCAGGGCAGGAGACCAGAAGGGAGGCCAGAGGCCAGAGGGCAGTCTGGCAGAGAGAGCGACAGCGGCTCCAGGGGACCCAGCCCTTCAGGCCAAGGGCTTTTCTCACGAAAGCAGATGAATTTGCTAAGTGGGCTTGCAAGTTGACAGCTCAAGGCTGGCGGAGATCTGTGGCTTGAAGCTGGCTGATGTCGGTGATGGACCGGGGGAAAGTCAGTGGATGTTGGAGGAGTGAATCTGGTGGAATCTCCCTGCGGAAGCTGGCTGAGGCCGCAAGGCGGAGGCCAGCAGAGGTTGGCGGATGAAGCCGGGGAACGTTAGCCTCCTGAAACAAGCTGGTGGAAGCTTGGTGGATATTGGTGGATGGAAGCCTGGGCATGTGTGTGAATGGCTGGTGGAGTGAAGGTGTGTGTGTGTGTGTGTGTGTATGTGTGTGTGTGTCTCTGTGTGTGTGTGAATGGGATGGTTGGCGTTCCGTGGGGATGTCACTGGAGCGTGTGTGTGACCCAAGCATTCAGAAGCTGGCGGAGGCTGGCTTCAGAAGCGGAGTGGAACAGATGAATGGGTGGATATTCCTGGTGGAAGCCAGTAGATGTTGGCAGGCGGAACTTCGGGATGAAGTTGCCAGAAGATTGGTTGGTGGATATGCCTGGGTTGAAGCTGGTTGATGGCAGTGGACGAGCTCGCCCCTTAGTTGTTTTTTCTCTCTCTCGTAGGGCCCGAAGCGTCTTCTTCCCCAGGGGGATGCGAGGGACCAGAAGGCAGGCGTCCTGCTGGAGCTGAACCAGGCCGTTCTCTCCGCTGAGGATACCCATTTAGCTTCTTATCCAAAACCAATAAAAGAATTTTCCAGAATGGTTTTGAATTGCTCTCTTGTTTGTCAGGGGCTGTCACGGGATCATCTTTCCCATCCCCTCATTATATCTGGGGCGGGTCTTTGTGAAGTCATGGTGTGGGGCCTTGTGATGTCACAGGAATTGGGGACATAATATTTCTCCATGCATGTGTGAGGGAGTGAGCTAGGCATTGTGGGTTCCCTGTCTGAGCTCCTAAGCAAGTATATTATGTGTCGTGTTGGACAGACACAGGAAGCCAGTGAGCCCTGGTGCCATTCGGAGAGGGTTGGAGTTGGGTATCCAAACACTTTGGCCACCCCACAACAATAAACGAGACTCGCTCCTTCCCTTCCACCACTGCTCCTCACATTGGTTTGCCTGGCCTGGAGATTCAGGGGAGCCCAGCCATTTCCTGGCATAGCAGCTCATTCTCTGAGACCTGGCAAGTCTCATCTTCATCATCAACACAATGAGCACTCCATGGACAGCTCCTTGCAGAGTACAAGTGGGGAGAAAATATGCCACTTTAAAAGAAGCTTCCAGTCCAACTTCTCACGCCAGTGCCACAACCGAGGAAATGGAGACGGGCAATGATTTGGAGATGAGCATACATTAAAATCCATGGATAGATGGCAAAAATACACTGGTACTGCAAAATCAGCTGCTTGAGAGCACTGGCTGCCTTTGAGTGCCTAGTGCAGTGATGGTGAACCTTTTCTGAGCCCAAGTGCCCAAACTGCAACACAAAATCAACTTATTTATTTCAAAGTGCCAATACTGCAATTAAAACCCGAATGCTGAAGTTTTAGTTTAGGAAAAAAAATTGCTCCTGTACTGCAAGGGTTAGATGCTTGTCCCCCACCCACCCCTCGGGCGGTATTAACAAATAAATACTTCCTGGTCCTCCAATCCCATATTGGGCTAAACTGGTAATGACTGCCATTGCAACCCTCTGCTGGACCACTGCACCAGCAGAGGGGAGTGCCGAAATCCGGGTTCGGAGGATGGGTAAGTATTTCTCAATGGTGACTTATGGCTCATGTGCCCACGGAGAGGGCTCTGTGTGCCAGCTTTGGCACGCGTGCCATAGGTTCACCATCACTGGCCTAGAACAATCACCTTGAACACTCTATGGTGTTTTTTAAAGGACTGAATTAAAGTATAGATAAAGTAACCCTAGAAAACCTAATCCAGTCAAAGTCGAACTTTTAAACTTTATCCTGGGCTCTGAACCTGACTGGAACATAAGCCGAGAGAAAATTAGTACTGGAATGGATTGCTTCTAGGGCTGGATTACAAAAGATTTCAGGCCATGAATACAAACACTGAAGGAACTATTTCATCAGCAAGTGTCCTTGAGCTGGCAAGTGGGGAAAGCTCTTCATGTCTGAGAACGGACTCAAGTTTAACTATAAAAGACTATCAATCTATTAAAGTGGGCCTACAGAAGCAAGTATTGATAGAACTGGACTGATTACTTTAAGCATCTGTACAACTTTCACTTGGAATAGAATTATTTGATATCTGGGACATAATGTTTTTATTTTTATTTTTATTTTTTTAATGCTACAACAAGGAAAATTTTGGGATGAAACAAAGTCTACCCTTCAAGCAAATTGAGAAATAGTGAGATCCCACAGGGAAGAGGTGAAATTATTCAAGGAGCAGTTAAAGAAGGACTATAATCAACAGGAAATAGGGAATAATGAGCAAGGAAATGAGAGGGTGGTGGATGATGTATGCCAATCAAAGGAGGGGCTAGAGGATATCAGAGGAGAAAATCTAGGAGATATAATTCTAACCCTGGAACCGAGGAGAGTTCTAGGTGTCCTAAGGGAAGATAAGGGGAGAGAACCAGCAGATTTAACTAAAAATAGCCTGGAAGATCTATTGGAGATAGATCAAGTGTATAAAATGTTCTCAGATGGTACAAAGGACAGAAGAATTTTTAGAGAGTAGAAATAAGAATTGGGAAAAGACAAACAATAGAAGGAGTTATTTAGAAAGATGAAAAGGGAAAAAATATTAAGGTGGCCTTCAACATTGAAAGCATGCATATACCTAACTTTTGGAATTGTAAGGGGACATATCCTATATATTAGAAAAGGGAATTAAACTGAAATAAGGGGTCACTAATCAGAGTAAAGGCATATCATGGTAGTTCTTAAGGTAAATTGAAGCTAGATATAAGGATGAGGTAAAACAAATAGTAGTTAGTTAACATACATTAGATATGATATTGATATAGATATGACAGAAAATGTGGAGATAGAAATGGCTAAACAATTATATAAAGAAAATCTGTATAAATTGGTTGGTCAAGATGGCGGCGCAAGCACTTGCAGCGGCTAGGCATTCCAGAGATCGGCCCTTATTACGGACTCTACATGCTCAGGCGCAAGTAATTTACAGTCGACAAGAATTATTATCTATTGGCAGAGAAGGTTACAACTTTGAATCGACGGTCTCAACTTACAACATCCCAGCTGAGCTTTTAAGACAGCCTGCATATCCGGGGGTTACTCCCCCTGCTCTCCCTGTCAGGAAGAAAAGAGCACGGAGAAAACGCAAGCAGAAAAGAGGTTGCAGGACCGGTCTACGAGTGAGGTTAGGCAAAAATCCTCACAAGCCTGCATTGCCAAGTCTTTTTGTCTCAAATGTTAGATCTCTACCCAACAAGATTGAGGAGCTGGAACTTACTATCTCCCTACAGAAAAATATTCGAGACTGTTGCGTTATGATCTTTACAGAGACATGGCTTGACTCTTCCATCCCAGGGGAGGTAATTGAACTACAAGGACGCAGAGTACATCGAGCAGACAGATCTGTTGAATCTGGGAAGAGCAGAGGTGGAGGGGTTTGTGTTTACACAAACGATAATTGGAGCACAGATGTTAAAATACTGGACATTCACTGTTCTCCTGATTTGGAGTATTTGGCAGTGAAATGCCGCCCCTTTTACCTGCCTCGTGAGTTTAATGTTATTATAATAACAGCAGTATATATACCTCCTGATGCTAACACAACCACAGCTTTGAGTTGTTTGTTAACTGCTATCAGCAAACAGCAGCAGGCCTACCCAGATGGAGTGCTGGTGGTAGCAGGTGATTTCAATCAAGCCAATTTAAAGACCGTCCTCCCTAACTTTTATCAGTATGTGGACTGTCCCACTAGAGGGGAAAATACCTTGGATCAGGTATATAGTAACATCATACATGGATATAAGACGAAGCCATTGCCTAGCTTGGGACAGTCAGATCATATATCTCTTTTTTTGATTCCATCATACAGACCTCTTGTTAAAAGAATCAGACCATCAATTAGAGAAATACAAGTGTGGCCAGTGGATGCATCTGAGCAACTTCAAGATTGCTTTAGGAGCACTGATTGGGCACTGTTTGAGGAGGACAATGTTGATACTTATGCCTCAACAGTACTGTTTTATATCAAAAGCTGCATCAATGTTGTTACTACTACCAGACAAGTACGAGTGTTTTCTAATAACAAGCCTTGGCTAAATAGAGAAGTGCGCCTTTTATTAAAAGCCAGAAATGCTGCTTTTCATTCTGGTGATGAACTACAGTACAGAGAGGCTAGAGCTAAACTGAAAAGGGGCATTAAGGATGCCAAAGCTATGTACAGCCAGAGAATTGAACAACACCTTGAAAGTTCTGACACTCGCCGAGTGTGGCACGGCCTAAGACAAATCACTGGTCAGAGTAACAAAAACAGTCTGTGTAGCAGCAGTGATTTTTTGGCTGAGCAGTTAAATCAATTTTTCAGCCGTTTTGAGGTGGAAACAGGAACAACCATTATTCCAGCACCTACTGTCTATAATACATCACTAGAATCTACCATCAACAGACAACCACTAGTACTGCAGATTTCAGATGTGAGACGCGCTTTCCAGAATATTAATGTTCGAAAGGCAGCTGGACCAGATGGAATCATGGGACGAGTTATTAGGGGCTGTGCTGCAGAATTAGCTGGAGTTTTTACGGATATTTTCAATCTATCCTTGTTGCAGTGTTCAGTCCCCACTTGCCTGAAGACATCTATTATAGTGCCAGTCCCCAAGCAGTCAGCTGTGGTATCTCTCAATGATTACAGACCAGTAGCTTTAACATCTGTTGTTATGAAATGTTTTGAGAGATTGGTGCTGGATTACATTAAGGCTAGTCTTCCACCTTCTTTGGACCCATGGCAATTTGCATACAGGAAAAATAGATCTACTGATGATGCTGTGTCCATTGTACTCCATACTGTATTGAGCCACTTAGAACATCAGGGAACTTATGCGAGGCTGTTGTTTGTGGATTATAGCTCTGCTTTTAATACCATTCTACCAAATAGGTTGTTTTTTAAAATGATCAACCTGGGATTACCTCAGGAGATATGCATGTGGATAAAGGATTTTCTGACAGATAGGCCACAGTCAGTAAGGATGGGATCTCACCATTCTTCTACCCTGGTACTAAGTACAGGAGCTCCCCAGGGCTGCGTGCTAAGTCCCTTCCTCTATTCCCTGTACACACATGATTGCACCCCACTGTATAACACCAATGCAATTATTAAATTTGCGGATGATACGACAGTGGTGGGGCTCATAAATAAGAACAATGAGTCTGCTTATAGAAAGGAAGTACAAAGGTTGATACTTTGGTGTAAAGAAAATCATCTCACACTTAACATCAAAAAAACTAAAGAACTCATAATTGATTTTAGGAGGAAGAGATATGTACATTTACCACTGTACATAAACGGTGAGGAAGTGGAGAGAGTTGGTAGTTTTAAATTTCTGGGTACTTACATCTCAGAGGACCTCTCATGGACTATAAATGCCAACATGCTAATGAAGAAGGCACAGAAGAGGCTGTATTTCCTGAGAATGCTCGGCAAGTTAAATTTATCTCAGCATTTGCTTCTGTCATACTATTGTAGCACCATTGAGAGTGTCCTAACCTATGGCATTCTGGCATGGTTTGGGAGTAGCTCTGTAGCGGACAAAAAAGCTCTACAGAGAACCATTAAAATTGCCCAGAATATCATCGGGCTCCAGCTACCAACCCTGGATGACATCTTCACATCCCGCTGTCTAAGGAAATCACATAGCATCCTGAGAGACTCTTCCCATCCTGCTTATAACTTTTTTGAACTGTTACCATCTGGCAGAAGATATAGAACAATTAAGACTCGGACCACACGTTTTCTCAATAGTTTTTATCCCAGAGCTATAATTGCAATTAATAATGAGCTTAAAGACCATCAGTAGTGAATAATTAGTTGGACTGTGTAACTTGGCCTGCGGTGTAGATGTTTGTATTTTTAGTGGGGGACTTTTAGTGGGTGGGGAGTGTTTGGGAATTTTATGTGTGTGCATGTGTCTGGTCTCTGGGTGTCTGTGAATTTCGTTGTATGTGTATATACTTACAATGACAATAAATTATTATTATTATTATTATTATTATTATTATTATTATTATTATTAAAATGCTTAGGTAACATCTATTATGTGTTAGGAACCTATTTAGTTATTATTGATATAAAATACAAAGTTGGTCGGTTAAATCACCTCAAAATTATATAAATTTGAAACTAGAATTAGTTTTATTAGGTATGTTATTAGAAGACTTTGAGAACATTGTATACTATAAGAGCCATATTATGATACGTAGCCACCATATTAGTATATTGTACACTAAAATACAATCACGAATGGTCTAAAGGATTAAAAAATGTATAGATTTTGAAGGGACAACTAAGAAGACACCAAGACGCAAAAAAACAAACAAACTCACAAATAATTATAAGCAACCCATGTAACACGATGTTCAACAAATACGAATTGAATGTAGATAGATTGAGAAACTAATAAAATGTTATTTAAAGAAATAAAATAAAATGGGAAAGGGGAATCAACTTTCTCAGCCATAAAACTTGTCCAGTACCTATCAACCAAGTGAGGATCTGTCAGAACAGTAATAGAAATATCAGGGGGCCTGAGGTACCCTTTGTCTGCGTAATTCTTGCTTTGCCACACAGTAATGGTAGTGAAGCAGGAAGGTGGGGGGGGGGAGAAAAAGAAAAACGAGATAGAAAGGAGCAATCATCATATTTTTGAGAGAAGAGAAAGACACAATTGCTTTGTTCCAACAGGCTTCTTCTGCGGCACAGCTGTGCTCAACAGAAGGCCATTTTATGGGTCCATTGATCAGCGGACATCACACTAGTACCGCCATTCAATTGATTTAGATTGGCTTCAACTTTTGCTTGAACTATCTTTTATGCCGGCTCGGCTTTTGCTTAATTCAGTCTCAAGGAGAGGCAAAACACACAGGAAGCTATAGCTCTAGAAAAATCTAACATGACATGTCACAGTGACAGGCAGTCACAGACAAGCCACCCGTGGGCAAGAGAAGGCGTGCCATCCGAAACAAAAACCACTCGCACTACATCAACTCTGAATTCCCTGTTTCTGAGAACAATGGGAGGAAAACTACAGAGCTGGCAGCTCCCTTGGTTGCAGGAGAAAAAAAAAAAACAAAAAGCATGTGGTAGCCCAGATAAAATACCCATGTTGGCAGAAAAGACAGATGAAGGAAATGATCAACAGCTCAGCTTTGTGAAGGCGTCAAATTCATCAGTTTTACCTAGATAACTTTAAAAGAAAATATAAACAAAAAAACAAATGAAGAAGTGTCTTATACTGAGTCAAACTGGTTATAAGACCAGTATGTTGAGCTAATCCAGCGTTGTCAGCTCTGAAAGGCAGAAACTCCCCAGGATCTGAAGACGGACTCTTCTCTGAAATCCAACAAGTCTGGGTTTGTTCATAGTGGTCACCCTGAGCTTCACCAGTGTCAGAAAAATTAAGCAAGGTTGTTCTTGTTAAAAGAGGAGCATCATCACTTGATATGCTCCAGAGTGGAGTTGGCAGAACCAAGATGAACCTAAGAAAATGACACTTGCATGAACACGAACAAAGAAAGAAGAAAGGCCACCCAAATAGCAGCAATTTCCAAGCAGGACTAGGAAAGAATCTTGCCTGAAAGCCTGGGGACATGCTGTCAGTCAGAGCTGGCAATACTGAAAGAGGTAGAGCAGTGGACTGTGTTTTAATTTAAGAGTCTAGTTGGATCATATTGAAGGTTCAGCTTGGTCAATGTCCTGCTTCCCCGAGTGGTCAGCAACAGAACTCTTGAAAGCCCACAAAAAGAGCATTAAGGCTGCAGCTTTCTCTTATCCTGTTCCTTCCCCTACCGTTTCTGAACACAGATGTTCTGTTTTGCTAACATCAGTAATGTCTTCAGATCAAACTTTTCCCAAAGCTTTTCTTTTTCCTCACTTGTTCCATCTTACAACTCCAAAGTAATCTATAAGTACGGTATAGCAATTAGAATGTAGAACGCAACCGCAGAGAGTGTGAGTACAGGTCAACTTCGCCATGAACCAGGTGGGCCTCAGGCAAGATGCATCTACAGTATAATAAAGGTGAAAAATCTTGCAGGAAAAGGGTTCTTGGAAAACACTATGAATTTTTTCATCTAAACAACAAAATTTGTTTTTTCAACATCGTTATTGTTAGTACAGTGGTGCCTCGCTTAGCGACAATCCGTTCCAGGAAAAACGTTGCTAAGCGATTTAATCGCTAAGCGATTTTAAAAAGCCCATAGAAACACATTAAAACGTGTTTAATGAGTTCCTATGGGCTTAAAAACTGACCTTATGCGAAGATCCTCCATAGGGGCGGCCATTTTCAGTGTCTCTAAAGCGAGGCAAAACAGCGGGCGGCCATTTTGTTTTTCTGGCGGCCATTTTGGAACCACCGATCAGCTGTGCAAAAAGGGTTGCTTTGCCATGATCGCTTCCCCACGATCATCGCAAAGCGATTTTTCCCCATAGGGGCCATCGCTCTGGCGATGGCCAAAACCCCATCGCTAAGTGATTTCATCACTCAACAGAGCGGTCACTAAGCGAGGCACCACTGTATCTGAAACAATATCAGAACATATTGCCTGGAAATACACAAACAACACACAAGTGCACAACCAGCACCCTCCCCATGGAATCAAGTACTGAACTGCAATGACCCAGACCCAACAGTAACAAATTTGGCTATAAGGTTGCTTCCAATCCACGGCAACACTAACAAGAGTTTCATGGTATGAGAAATGTCCAAGGAGGAATATACTACTGGCACCCTCACAGCAAATCTCCATGGCTTAGCAGGATTTGAATCCACATTTCCAACATTGTAATCTGGAGCTGTGGCCACTACACACACTGGCCACTATACAGACTTCTAGAGCTGGTCTTCTAAGCCAGTGGTCCCCAACCTTGGGCCTCCAGATGTTCTTGGACTACAACTCCCAGAAGCCTTCACCACCACCTCTGCTAGCCAGGATTCCTGGGAGTTGAAGTCCAAGAACATCTGGAGGGCCAATGTTGGGGACCACTGTTCTAAAGGACTACTAGGCTGGGTTCTGAAATGTCTCCTCTGGAGAACCTTGGCAAAACTTTCATTTTTAAAAAAAAATTCTTAAAAGATATTTTGTTCCTGTATTTTGACATATTTGCCTACAACTTAGGTTTTAACCGCTAGAACCTTTGTAAATTGGAAGGAAATATTTTTAACTATATGTGCCTATAGTTCTTCTAACAACTGTAAGACTTTTGGATGTTACAATTTTGAAGTAATTTTGTTCATACGGAACGCATCCTGTTTCCCCTAAATAAGACCTAACCTGAAAATAAACCCTAGTATGATTTTTCAAGAGGCTCATAATATAAGCCCTACCACCAAAATAAGCCCCAGTTAAGTGAAACCCCGCCCTCCACCCTTGTGCAGCAACCAGAAGAAGACGACATGACTGTATTTGAATAAATATAGATTGTTGTACATGAAAAAATTAAAACATCCCCTAAAAATAAGCCCTAATGTGTTTTTTTGGAGCAAAAATAAATTTAAGACCCTACCTTATTTGGGGGGAAACATGGTAGAAGCAATGCAGATTTCAAACGCTTGTAGAAACAGACAAGCTGAAGTTGCCTGGGATTATTGCAACAGTGAAATACCTATACCTTGATACTCAGATGGATATTGATATGAGTGTCTGAGATTGTTTGGTTACATTCTGGGATTGAAGCTTTATTGGGAGAAATGGCAAATGTGACGAACACAGGCTTCTGATTCCCCCCCCCCCCGGACATCTGTAAGTCTAGAAGACTCTTGGGGCAATGATCAGGCATTAGGATCTCTAACCTGACAGCATTATGGCATTAAGCGCAACTAAGAATATGCTGGCTATCGTAAATCGTCTCTTCATCATGCTCTTTCCTTGAGATGCCAAGGGCCGTTGTTCTGGCCCTGGAATGAGACTCACAGAATAACTGAGTGGTAAGGGGTCTATAAGGCCATTGAGTCAAGCCCTCTGCTCAACGAAAGAACACAACTCAAAGCAGACCCGCCAGGTGGTTGCCTAAATTTCTCTTGAATGCCTCCAGTGTTGGAGCACTCACCACCTCTCAAGGGAATTGGTTCCACTGTCGTACTGCTCTAACAGCAGTTGTGTCCTCCTTTATCCTTTCCCTCCCTGCAACAGCGAAGGACTGAGGTTCTTTTCTGCCAATGAAATAAACGCAGAGTCCTCTCTCTGTAGCTTACTAGCTTTGGGTACAAACCCATTTGTCATTGGTAGTAGAATTTCAACATCTTTGTTCAGCTGGCAGGCAAGGTGTTGCTTAGTGTTTATACCAGGTATCACAAAACAGATTTGCAATTCATTCCGCAAATGAGATTTTGCAACATAGACATAATCCTCAAGGTGACAAACCTTGCCGCCCAAGAGAGCGTGGTATTACTTTCGCCAAGACCTACGAGCAAGTATAATGTAGCTCGAATGGGAGTCAAAATTGGCTTGCTTTTGTTGAAAGCCATACATAATGTTAAGTGCAGCAGAGATGTGCAAACAAATAACAAGGCGAGGAAGATAAATAAAATGCCATTGACATAGTGGTGAAATGAAACCAGAATCTCATCTAGTGCAAGGGCACCAAACTGAATGCTTATTCAATTTTATATTCTCTTGAAATGAAAATGGCCAATAAAGAATAGCCTTTATCCATATGTTTTATTGGTATTGTCATTCAAAGAAAAATGATTAAATGCCTTTCCTAGCGGCACTTTCTGTTCTCTCTCTCTCTCTCTCTCTCATTCTTCTTGGATGGTGGACATCTATCTATAATCTTCTTAGCATTACAAATGGCCCTGTTTTTTGGGCTAGTCACAGTGAATTGGCTCAGTACTCACATACCTTTTACGTGGCTTGTGTTGGATTGATCCATTGGATAACACCTTTCCAAAATGCTTCTTTTATATGCCTCCAAAAAGAAGTCAATGGGAGCTGCTAACAGCTGTTAGCAAAGCTTCCATTTCTACATATTGGCGGCTCCTACATTCTCTTTGCTTTCTTATAACAACTTAAACCAACTGTAATTCCTTAAGAGTTAAGGCACACCATTTTTTTAAAGCAACATGAAAGGCAAGAGAAACATTGCCGTATATTCCAAACTGGAAAATAGGCATTCGGAGGTTTGATTGCTGAGATGAACGCTGAACCTCTTGCTTCTCCGCTACACTGCCTGTTAGGAAGCTGCTGTTCATGGACAGAGTATATTCACACCAGGAAATTAAGTACAAGCGTTTCTTTTTAATGAAAGTAGATCATACAAATTGATGGACAATGTGCCTGTTCAGAAAGGAATGGGGACACAGGAGGGCACAAAGAATAGAGAGGAGTACATATAATTCATATGGTAGGGGAAACAAATTGAGCTTTTTTCTTGATAAAAACAGAACAGGCAATGTAGGGTAGGTGGACAGCACTATATGAAAATGACTATCCTATCAGGTTAGAAGTGATTTTTTTAAAAAAAGACAGCCGGGAGTTATCCCAAGAACTTAAGATGTCTTGAAACAAAGACATTTCAAGAATTCAGTCTATGTCAAATGAGCAAGGGTTTGGGCAGAACAAGATGTGGTGGCCAGCTGAGCATCTATGATCCTTTACATATAATAGGTGTGCGGAGGGAAGTGTATAGGGAGGGGATGCAACCTATCCCCTACCTTACATTACATCTGTGATCTCCACTGTTGCTAAGCAAGGACTTGACGAGGCAATTAGAGGACAAGGGCGGGGACTGCAGAGACAGGCGACACTGATATATTGCGGGGACCTTGAATATTTTTCATTCTTGCTATCCATTAAACTAGCTGAAGGTCACAGGGCTAGGAGAGCAGCAGAATGCTGCTGTTCCAAGAGAAAAGTGAAAAGGATAACGCATGCTTTGAAATGAGAGCAGGCAGGTTGCAACGAGGAATCCAGAAGAGGTTCAAATTGACAAGGCACCTTTCTCACAATGAAAGCCTTCCTTCAAGGAGAAATAAGCAGCAGGTGTTTCTTTTCATTCGTTTCCTCCATATTAATCCTGAAGATGATTGCATTTGGGATTCCGTGGCAAGAGTAACAAAGGCACTCTATGGCATGGTGGAAGGTGGACCACAAATCATCCCACACACCCCAGCTTTTCCCAGCATGGATTACAGGGGGATGGTAGGAACTCATGGGGAATCAGCAAGAGTAAAGCAGTATGTTTTCCCCCATTATCTTCTGCAGCCTGTCTATTAGCATTGGGGGAAGCCTGCAGACTCCTGTCCTGCAGCGAGCAGCCTGTTTCTCCTCCGCTCTGCCTGTAGTGTGGGGAAATGTCACAGAGGAGAAAAGGAAACGGGCGTCACTATGTCCCAACCCCTGCTGATCAAGAAAAGAAACGGAGAGGAAGCAAAGCAAAGTGTGCTGATTATATACCGTCCTGTAGCACTTAAAGCACTCTCTGAGACGTTTACAATTTAATGATGCAGACTACATATTGCCCCTAATTCCCCCCGGCAAGCTGGGCACTCAATTTACTTTCCTCGGAAGGATGGAAGGTTGAGTGAACCTCAAGCTAGCTACCTGGGATTGAACCTGGGTTGTGAGCTGAGTTTTGGTTGCAGGACTACACGAGGCTCTTCCACTACTCCCAGGTTATGCTGAGGCGCTGCATGAGTACAGCTTTCCTCGGCATTCTTCTTGTGTGGCAGATCAATGGTTATGGGGAAAGTAATCTCAAGTGGCCTCTCAGGGTATACAGTGGTGCCTCGCTTAACGACAATAATCTGTTCCAGGAAAATGGCTGTTAAGCGAAAACATTGTAAACTGAGAATAAAAACACCACTGAAACGCATTGAAACCTGTTCAATGCATTCCACTGGGGTAAAAACTCACCGTCCAGCGAAGATCCTCTGTACAGTGGCCAGTTTTGCTGCCTGTATAGCGAGGAATCCGTCCCTAAACACAGTGGGGAGCCATTTTAATCACCCGGTGGCCATTTTTAACTGCCAATCAGCTGTTCGAAAAATGTCATTTTGCGAAGAATCGGTTCCTGAAGCAGGGAACCAATCATCGCAAAGCGAAATTCCCCTGTTCAGACCATCATTTTGCGATCACAATTGCGATTGCAAAATATTGTTGTTAAGCGGTTTTGTCGTAATGCAGAGCAATCGTAAAGCGAGGCACCACTGTAGTGTTGAGGAGAAACCCTGACCAATACCGTTAAACAAAAGCGGTGAATACTAGCCCCAGGGTTCCTCAACTTATCCCTTATCGGTGGTTTATGCATCTGGCTGAGGATCCAGAGGTTGGGAGTTTGATTCCCCCCTGTGTCTTCTTGAAAGGAAGTACTAAGATGATGATTATTATAAGATTATTATGGACTGACCAAAATGGAGAAGAGTCTTCCTCTACTTTCTATAAAAGGCTTGATGGATTGAGTGTGATGAAGCTCATGCACAGCTTAGGTGTTCCCTGGCCACCTTAGAAGTTGCCCATACCTATTTTAGTGACTGTACAGCCCAGGGAAATTTCTTCACTGGAACGGTCAAAGTCAGTGTCAAAAAAAATGAGGCAGGAAGACATCACTGTAACTCAACAAGGAAGACATGGTTCCTTGCTGACTTGGAATAAGGCTTGCCTATTGCCAATGAAGGCAGGACACAAAGCAGACGCTTCCAATGGGCTTGGAAGGCTGGCTTAGCAGGACATCTATCCTAGAAAGGATTTCTCTGAAGCACCGTCAGGCTTTTGACAGATAACGTGACCATGTTCACTGCAGGACAGGCATCAGCAACTTTGCCCAGTCTCAACAGACAGGCTGTAGAAGATAACACTGGTCTGTTAGGTCTGTTCACCTCTTCCAAGCAATGGACTCACGTTTTGGGGCAAAGTTTCCAAACCCGTATGTATACTTAGCTCACCAAGTGAATAAACATTTCGAGAAAGAAAATTCCTGGGTTTCTTTTTCTATACTTGTGTTTTAAAAAAAATCATACGAGGACTGGTATTGCCCGAGGTTATGCTTTTTAATTTTTATTTATTTATCATTTTATTTATTAGATTTCTATCCTGCCCATCTAGAGCAGAGGTCCGACGTAACGAGGATAATTTTTCCATCCCATTCCTATTTATAGAATTCATTGTTTTATAAAGATCACACAGTTTGTTCCTTAAGATGAAAAGTTTTTTAATTAGCATTTTTATTTTTTAAAAAAAAATTATTAAAACTTTTTTTAGAAATTCTATTAGGTTTTTATGAACAAGGATGATGATCCATGTTCTAGGTTATTTCAGGTGCCCTGTTTCTACTTCCTACAATTTTACAATATATCTACTCTTAAAGTCTGTTCAGGGGTCAAGATCAAGTATGGTTCCTGCTGGTTTGACAGCACAATGCCTGAACAAACTGATTTCCGTGGCTTCGTGTTACTGTATTTTAAAAGCCCTTGATTGTAGTTTTAAAATCTTATTTTACAATATGCACTGCTGAAGCTGGATGCCAGTTCTTTACTTTCTCCTACCTTGTCTATTAGAACTCTAGAATAAACGAAGGCACTCCTGTTTCAACAAACACATTTGAGCGAGCTGACAATCAAGCAACGAATCGTAATCTGGGCATTTATTTTGCTCAACTTAATTGAGTTTCTGCAAGGTTAGCCAAGGAGTTACTGAAGTCCTTCTCAGCTAATTTGGGTCTCTCAGGCTGTCAGTCCGATTCCCTGACTCATCACTTCTGGTGAGCAAAGGGACCCCGGGGACGTGTAAAGGAGACCAGAAGGAACTGCTAAGGAGTGGGAAGAGCGGGACAGAGTCTGCCAGATACATTCTGCAAATAGTTCTCGTCCACCTGCAGCCTCATACCACTGTTACTCGCGTACAACTGTCCCATAGGCCAATCTGTCCCCATTTCTTGAATAAATGGGCTGAGGGGAGCCCCCTATTGATGGTGGCGGCATCTGGACTTAGGGTGCCAACAAGGAATATAAAATACCGCTAGCAGTGGCAAATGAAAAGAAGATCATGTCAAAATATATAAGATGGAATTGAGAAACTTCAGAATGTCAGAAGAGACCCTCTACCTCAGGGGTCTCAAACATGCGGCCCAGGGGCCATTTGCGGCCCACTGAATGATAGTTTATGGCCCCCGTCTTGCCTGCCCCCCGAAGCGCCCACGTGTCCTCTGCTTTCAATAAAATAAAATGCCTCGCCTCGCTTGCCGGCTCTCTCCCAAGACAGTGCCTCTGTGTACGTACGTGCGCACACAACTGTTGGGGCCCTGCCCCATTCTGTTTAATTTTGCAGGTACCGATGGGGGCTTTTCTCCTCTGGCAAGGTGATTCTGTGAGGTTTTTAAAAAAATTTTATGTCGTGCCCCCCCCCCCCCGGCTAGGCGGTTGCTGCCGCTCTCTCCCTTCTCCGCTTCTTCATCCTGCTGCTGCTGCTGGTAGTGAAGAAGGAGCCGGGGAGAGGGTTGTGGCCGGCAATGAGGGCTCGCACGCCCCTCCTCCTCGGAGCCCCGGCCGGGCTAAGTAAACTCCTGGGCAGCTTCCTTGGGCTCTTGCTCCACTTGGTGGAAAATCTGATGCAGCCCAGACTCTGCCTCCAGCGGCCCCCAGGTAAATTGAGTTTGAGACCCCTGCTCTACCTGCTAGGAAACAAGATGTGGAAGCTATTTGAAGGATTGCATCAAACCATAGGAGCTTTCTGGGGAGGACCTTCTCTCGGTTTCACCACCTTTCCAAGCTTGCTTGGTGAGGACATGGGAGAGGGCCTTCTCATGGGCTGCTCCCAGGCTACGGAATGCGTTCCCCTGGTTGGCTCCCTCCCTCTTTGGACAAAGCCCTTCCTCTTCAGACAGGCTTTTAAGCAGTGAGTTATCTCAGGAATGCTGGTTTTTTAGCTTACAGGTTTTAAATGTTTTTGAATTTCTTTTATACTTGATTTCTTTTGGAAAGATCTGTATGGAGAATTAGTGCAGGGAAATCGCCCCAGAGGGAGACCACAGCTGCCATACAAGGAGATCTGCAAGTGGGATCTGAAGGCCTTAGGAATGGACCTCAACAGATGGGAAACCTTGACCTCTGAGCCTGCATTATGGCCTCTCCCATTTTGAAGAGACACTTGATCAGCAGTCCAAGGCCAAGAGGCAGTCCTGAAACCAGGAAAATCAGGGAACCGGACAGGGGACGGACTGTATTTGTCTTCAGTGTGGAAGGGGTTGTCACTCTCGAATTGGCCTTTTCAGCCACACTAGATGCTGTTCCAAGTCCTCTATTCAGAACACGTTACCATAGTTTCTCCAGACTGAAGGATGCCTAATCTAATCTACAGTATATTAATCTAATTTATATCTAGTGTGAAGGCAAGAGGAGAAGGGGACGACAGAGGACGAGATGGATGGACAGTGTCATCGAAGCGGCCAACATGAATTTGACCCAACTCCGGGAGGCAGTGGAAGACAGGAGAGCCTGGTGTGCTCTGGTCCATGGGGTCAGGAAGAGTCGGACATGACTTGACTAAACAACAACAACAAATCTATACTTGATTGTTTCAATCTGAATACATGTGTGCTTTTTAATGTTATATTTATTTAGTGTTTTAAAATTTCTTACTTTATCTGTCATGAGCCTCCTTAGGTCCCCTATGGGGAAAATGGAGGTATATAAACTAACTAACCTACTAACTAAATAAAAACCATTTCCATCTGTCACTGTTGTGTTGGGTTTTGGGTTTTCTGGTCTCTAGACTAAAAGAAGGACTGGCTTTGTTGAAACTGGAGCTGAAGGTAACATTAGAAATCCAAAATGCGGGTACTCTTGGGTTTGTTGCCCAAAATGGAAGGAAGGAAGGAAGGAAGGAAGGAAAAGAAATGCTTCCTTAGCCTCAACAGAGTTCTGAATGGTGCAAAAGAAACATGAGCTCAACGACATTTGGCGAGATTTATATGATACTAGTTTCTCAGTGTTTGATCATCATTGCTAAGAACCCGAAATGTTTTCTCTATAACTGAACTTGCTTGAACACACACGTCTATCCAATTTTCTTTCTCCCTGGAAAAGGACCGTGAAGATGACCGTACTGTCACCAACACAAAGATTTTGAGCAAAGCTGCACAAGAAGCAATTTGGTAATTAACTCCAGAGTCTTTCTCGGTATTTTTGCAGAAAAGAAAAGCCAACAATTTACAGTAAAGACCCGTTACATGCATTGTGCATCTGCAGACACCCGTTTTTTATGTGCAAACTGCAATCACAAGTTCCTTAGTGATGGCTGGAGTGGGGGACGCTTCTCCTCTCCAGTCTGAGACTGAATGCCCTCCACTGGTTGCAAGCCACCTACACAAGGCTCTTTCCTTATGAGCAGCACATTGGACAAGGAAAAACAACAACACGCACACATATTTGCATCTTTTATCTATACCTGCGTTCTCACCTTCTAACTTCGCTACAGAAATCAAACGCATCCTCAGTGGCATCTCTGCACCTCACTGCCCCCAGGCTACCTCATTACAGCTTGATGTTCAGATGCATATGTACACTGGGGAGCAGGTCAACCTCCTCAGCTGTGCTGCCTCAAAGCTAATTTAAGCAGCCATTTTTTTTTTACCAACCACGACAACCCGTCTTCAGAAGAAATGGAGTTACTCTAAATAAAACACCAATGCAAAAGAGGCAGGGAGCAAACAATACAGCAAACAATACATGTGACTACATGCTCTCATGGAAGGGAATGCTCAGAGTCTGGGCTGGCTGGGATATCCAGGGCACTGCAGCCCAGAAAAGTAAAATCTAGTCTGAGAATTCCCCTGTGTCAAAATCAGCAAGGACAATACCAACTTCTGCGAGAGACCAATCTTTTTGATCATCTGCTGACAGCAAAGATTTCTGAGCAGAGGAGAAGCAGTTTCCAAGATAAGCAGTGCCTCCACCCCCTCGTCTAGAACCTGAACTGGCAAAGTCCCAGAAACGGATGGTGTGGCAGGGCAGCTAATTGCTTCAATCAGCTGCCAGTCACTAATGACCCTAGCACAGTAGGGCTTGCAAAAAGACCTTTGACGTCATGGGCTCAGATTAATGTCTCCCCTCGAAACTTCTACATGTACACATGACCAACACAATACTGCTCAGTTTTAGGCTTGTTCGTCAGACGTGTTCCTACAGCTGGGTCCACAAACATAGATAGTTCCAGGTGGTATCATAAGGTTGGCCCACTCATAAGCGTCTTGGTGGAAAGAGTCTGTCCTGCTCAAGCGTTTCCCTAAACATATAAGATTACTGTTAGTGATGGGGGTACTCATATACAAATACCCCCATCTCTAATTATTATTATTATTATGTAGTTACCACATTTCTCCTGACGAGGGACCCAAAGCAGCTCACAACATTAAAATTCACACAATTTTTTAAAAACTTAAGTTAGATATCATTCAAGGGACGTGGTGGCGCTGTGGGCTAAACCGCAGAAGCCTGTGCTGCAGGGTCAGAAGACCAAGCAGTCGTAAGATCAAATCCACGCGACGGAGTGTGCACCTGTTGCTTTGTCCCAGCTCCCGCCAGCCTAGCGGCTCGAAAGCATGCAAATGCAAGTAGATAAATAGGGACCACCTCGGTGGGAAGGTAACAGCGTTCCGTGTCTAAGTCGCACTGGCCATGTGACCACGGAAGATTGTCTTCGGACAAAAACGCTGGCTCTATGGCTTGGAAACGGGGATGAGTGCCGCCCCCTAGAGTCGAACACAACTGGACAAAAATTGTCAAGGGGAACCTTTACCTTTACCTTAGATATCATTCACAGCAAAAGCCGGTTCCAAGGGAACTCACACATGCATGCATTACATTCCATAGCAACTGAAAAGTGGTTCATTGTGTTGTTGTTCATTACCTGCTTCACCACGGTGACAGTTCCTGGGGCCATGGCGACCACAGAGGCCACGGCAGTGGCGTCGTGAGGCTCCGAACCCAGTTCTATGATCTGCTGCAGAATGTTCACCGCTGTGGAGTCAAGTCGTCCCCCTGATCCAAAAGAATAAGACCGAATGATAATATTAAGACCAGCATTAAGATCACATAAAAACCTTTTGTCGCCTGTCTGATTTTGCAGATTCCACCACACTCTTGTGAAAAAACAAACTCCCCCACCTTCCTGGTGAAATCTTCCCTATCTTCTCATTTTTGCGAGGCAGTTGTGAAACCGCTGAAAAACAGTTCGGTTCTTAAGAGTGAGCCCTGGCTATTCAGAAGAACCCCTGCAGCTGGTACTAAGAACTATAACTCTCACCCTGATTTACCTTTAGAAACTTCAGTGCGTTAATTAAATCTGATGTGCTACCAAATATTGTGACACTTGGGCCGAAATCCAGCAGTAAGCCACAACTAGAGAAGGTTCATTGAATCAACAGGGATTTGGTGAGTCAACTAGTCATTCATTCTTTTCATTTAATGGGCCAAATTTAGTTGTGACTTACTAGAGGATTCCAGCTTTAGTCTTGTATGTAACCACTGATGGAGTGGGATCACCCAACAAGTAAACAGACTAGAGGAAAATATAGCCACTGAAGCAGCAGCCTAGAAGAACCCTCCTCAAACACTGGGAAAGTGTTGCAAGTACACCCAAGGGATCTCCTGGGCAATGGCAGTCAAGTCAGCCAATCCTTCACTTCCAGAACGGTTGTATCGTAAACTTACTGATGAGCAAAATAACCCAATGGTTCTTTTTAGGAGCACAAATGACCATCAGAGAGATCCTCTCTCTGTTAATAGAAGAGGGGATCTCTTCATCTGAAGAGGAACTCTTAACTTCCCTTTGCCGCAAATGGGAACGTGGCATCATTTCTGTTCAGGAAAGTCACAGAGGAACCAATCATCCTCAACCAAAAGTTCCTGGGATGGCGTCTAGTTGCTGAGAGCCCCCCCCCCCGCCAACCAAAACAGAAGTGCTGTTTTTGTAAGACCAGGTATTAGACTCCACTCAACGGACTTGGCCGAAGAGGACAACGTAGAAATCTTCATGGTTGCACTGGATGAATGTAGGTGTGGTAACATCGATATACAGTGGTGCCCCGCATAGTGATGTTAATCCATTCCAGGATTAACGTCGCTATCCGGATTCATTGCTATGAGGGGGGGAACCCCATAGAAACGTATTAAAACAGGTTTAATGCGTTCTTATTGGGGCGAAAACTCACTGCTATGCGGGGAATCCTCGATCCGACCGCATTTTCGCTGCCCGGTAAGTGAGGGCAGGGCGCAAAAATGCTGTGGGCGGCCATTTTGCGGATGCGGTGGCCATTTTGGAACCGCCGATCAGCTGTTTAAAAAACATCGCAATGGGATGTTTTCCCTATTAAAACATTGCAATGGGATCGCAAAAACCGCGTCACTATGCCGATTCATCGTTAAACGGTGTGCTCGTTAAGCGAGGCACCACTGTATACTATATATCAATGTTACCGCACCTAATATACTATTATACGTAAAATACTATTCTTTTTTCAGAAGACATCTAATACGGAAAACCGAAACACTCACTTTCTAGTTGGAAATTTCAATAGCCATAGCAACATCTAGGGCTATGAACACGATGACAAAAATGGCAAAGCCATTATAAAATGGGTAGAATCCCGTTCAATGTGTCTTATACATGATCCTAAATGAACCAGCTTATTTAAGAGTGGCAGGTGGCAGAGAAGCTACAATCTAGATCAGATTTTTGATGGTGACCCTATAGCTCAACAGTGCATTAAAATAAGAACAGGTGAACACTCTGCATAGACCCAGTTTATGTCAGATACCTACTCAGCCTGCTCATCTTAATCTACACTGCTCCGTAGAAGATATAATTTTTAAAAAGCCATTTGGGAAAAGTTGGTAACAATGCTGGAGGCAGCTGTGCTTCAGACTTTTCCCTCCACCAGAGAACTATGCTACGCTATGACTAAAGAAAAACAGGCTATGAATGCTGAGCATTTCTAAACCGTGTTTCGGAAGATTCATTTTTCCTTATGGATAACATTTTACCATCATCTGCAGTATATCGCAGGTCCTGCAAAGCAGTTACAGCAGCCTGTGTTCCTTGCATATCTTCGGCTTCTGTGATCTGGAGATACTGTGTAGGCATCTCTTCAGAAATTTCTATGGTTTGCTGTTAAAAAAGGCCCAGGGATTGATTGGTCATCAAACAGAATCAGCCGACACAGGCATATCATGAAGATGTCAAGTTACGGATGCATTTGAAATACTTATAGACCGACTTTCAAGACGTAGGTCTCATAGCAGCATAAAACTATCAGGCGAAATACAGTATTTGACGAATCAAACCACGAGAATACAGTATTGCAAGAAGGATGGATTCAAGATGCAGTGGAATAAAGGCAGTTAAAGAAAAAGAGAAATGATTTTTCATGCCAAGCTTTAAGTTTTGCACACCTTTACAGGAAGGTACTTCTGCTGTAATGGAGCTACCACTGAAAAGGTCCTCTCTCTCTCTCTCACACACACACACACACACATATGCATACTAACCTACTTAATCTTACCTTCTGCTATAATGGAGCTACCACTGAAAAGCCCCCCCCCTCTCTCTCACACACACACACACTCACACACACACACACACACACAGACACACACATACTAACCTACTTAATCTTACCTTCTGATATAATGGAGCTACCACTGAAAAGGCCCCGTCTCTCTCTCTCTCTCTCTCTCTCATGCATACTGACCTACTTAATCTTATCAGTGGTAAGGATGCAGGAAGAAGGCAGTCCTTTAGGAAAACTTTACATGATAAGAAAATAATATACTAAGTCCTGTGTTACTTTCAATTCATGTTTAGCCTTGAATATAACAAGTTACGAATCTAAACATTAAGAGGGATCCTGTGTAGTATGTATACAGTAATAGCAACCCAGCTGAATGCAACTGATGTATGTGTGACTAAAGTGAGATGTTTTTTTCTCCAGATAAAATGGCAGTTTTACAGCCAGAAGAAGATGATTAAAGGTACTGCCGGCCACAGCTGCTGAGCCCAGAAAGAGAGATTGGAAACGTTACTTTTTTTGGACTACATCTCCCCAAAACATTAGTATATCAAATTTGTAGATTTCCTGACCCCACCCACATCTGTATTGTCTGAATTAAGTTGCCAGTGGTTTGGCTTGAAGTGTACAGCTTTGAGAGATGCTATTTAGCTAACGATGTGGCTATTTATTTATTTTGTCAGCCACACCAAATATAATTTTCAGCTAAGAAAAGTGAGTGGTCACGATCCATGATTGATAATTTTTTTAAAAAAAAAATTAAAGTGAAAGGCAGGGGAGAGGTGTTTGTTTGTTTGTTTATTTATTTATTTTGCTAATGGCTTATACCTCTGCATAGGCGAGAAAGAATAGAGACAGGACGTTACTTTTGACCTCACAAAGAGTCCATGCAGTTCTGTTTTCATCTTATTCCAGTTCTGTCACCTTTTCTTCAACCCCACGCCAGAAAAATATACAACATTTGAGAGATACCTCCCATTTATGCACCTACCTCCCATTTTGTCTCTCCATCATGCTCCACTAATTTGAGCCCATGTTTGTTTTTGATGTGTCTGTTGAATTCCCATTTTGTCCCGTACACAAAGTTGCACACTGGGCATTTGATGCCACCTGGGGGGGGGGGAAGGAAAGTTTTGCAATGGTAAGAACAAACAAACAATCAAGTGAAGATTTTGCACCTGCCATCATATTGTTCTCTCAGATTAGGCATAAACATGGCAGATTACCCACAGTATGCTTTTTGAAAGGCTTAACAGTTCCGAATCCTTTAATTTTTAGACACAGAAAACCCTAAACCAAGCTGTTAACATGTTTCTGGGCATATTCTCGTTACATCTCAACTGGCTCTCTATTAGACAAAGAGTGAGTTTAGACACAATTATTTGCTTATTTTTGGTATTTCTACTCCCTAACTTTTTCATTAACCTCGACAGCATCTTAAAAAGCAGAGACATCACCTTGCCAACAAAGGTCCGCATAGTCAAAGCTATGGTTTTTCCAGTAGCAATGTATGGAAGGGAGAGCTGGAGCATAAAGAAGGCTGACCACCGAAGAATGGATGTTTTTGAATTGTGGTGCTGGAGGAGGCTCTTGAGAGTCCCTTGGGCTGCAAGGAGAACAAACCTTCCAATTTTGAAGGACATTAACCCCAAGTGCTCACTGGAAGGACAGATCCTGAAGCTGAGCCTCCAATACTTTGGCCATCTCTTGAGAAGAGAAGACTCCTTGGAAAAGACCTGATGTTGGGAAAGTGTGAAGGCAAGAGGAGAAGGGGATGACAGAGGACGCGATGGTTGGACAGTGTCATCAAAGCGACCAAGATGAATTTGACCAAACTCTGGGAGCCAGTGGAAGACAGGAGGGCCTGGCGTGCTCTGGTTCATGGGGTCATGAAGAGTCAGACACGACTTGACTAAACAACAACAATCCCCCCTTTAAAAAAATATTTGTTTATATAACCCCAAGTGGTTTAGAAGACAGAAACAAAGTTACCAAAAGGTATCAAAATGGTGTCCAAATACTCAGATATTTCTCAGCAGCTTCTTGAGAACCCAAGCCAATCTTTGTTTTAACCACCATCTCAATGGTTTCCAACCATAAGTAACCCAGGTGTTTTTCGACTAAAACTCCCAGAAGACCTCACTGCTAGCTGTGCTGGCCAGGATTTCTGGAACTTGTAGTCCAAGAACATCTGGGACTCAAGGTTGGGAACCACTGATAGAATAGAAATTCTAATCATCCTCTTATATGTGGACAGTCAAGTTTATACTGTTCAAGACCAATGACTTGGAGACTGTTCTGAGGAACCAAGATTTCTAGCTCCTCTGAAGGAGGATTTATTTCTGAAGGTAAATATCCCAAACAGTATAATGTGGCAACATCACATGTAGCACTCAACATGCAATTAATCATCTGAAACATGAAGTTCCAAAAAGGGCTTAATTACAACCGTGCTGGTGTTGCATTTGTGAGGGAACATTTTCCAACACTCGTGATGAGTTACGACGGTAATTACAACGTTGCTGGATTTCTGTTCAATTAACCTGTCAGGAGGCCACGGTGCTCTCCGTATAATTTTATGCTGATAGGTTGGAAGTGTAACTTCAGAGCTGTCTATTTAATCTTTTGGAGAATATCTTTCCCTCATATATTCCTGTAATTGAATCTTTAGATTGGATACCCACTTAACTTGGAATTCACTGAAGGCTGGACCCCATTCATCTTCAGAGAAGCCAGAGGGCACTAAATAATGTTTCTACAGTTCTTCAAAATTGGCGTTTCCAAGACTTCTAGGATGACCTTCACCCAGTTATCAGGATAAACTGGAGAGAAGGGCAGACTGGTATTTTGGCTTGATCTAATGAGAGGGAAAGTAAGATGTAGATGTGACTAATAAATAATTTACACACATATTTTAAGTCTTTAACAAGAGCTGGAAATCGGTGTTTCCTGTTCCATTTTCCAAAATCTCTGGCACTATATGTGGCAATTTTAAATTGGTTTTGTTCCTCCTTGTTTGCAGGCTTTTAGTTTTCTGTTCTGATCCAAAAGAAACCCTGACATCTTACAATGAAAGGATGAAGACAAAACATGGAGGGATTTTTATTCCCCCTGAGTTTGACAACATGACATAGTTGTAAGGCTTATCCAAACCCTTTTTTTAATAAGAACTTACTGAAAAAGGATGATGGGGAGGATATTTGTACACTAATAATGCTGGTGGTAAGTCAGGAAAACAGACCAAAATATGTTTTACTGCACCTTAGAAAGAACTCCAGAATAGATACTAAACTGAACAACAGGTATTAGAAATAACTCAGTGTATTTCCCAAAATGTAAGCCTCATCTACAGGCTGATTGTGATACCAATAAGGCATCTATTAGCTGGCTCCAAGAATGAGAAAACATTCCTGGAAAGGCTTACAAGGTGAGTAAATATCCTCATAAGTCAGTGGAGGCACTTAGACAATTTCCAATTATTCATCTATTATTCACCCTGTAATAGGCTTTCCTCAGGGACATGTGCACTGTCAATCAGACTTGCAAATTAAGGTTGTGTTTAGCTTGAAATGACCAATCACAAAAGTAAGTCTGCTATATGCAATATAAATAAGCAAGGAAAATCATATCCTATGAGAAACAGACATAGTTTACCACTTGTGGGAACACCTGTCTTACAAACATGCTAAATGAAGAAGGTGGATTTCATCAACAGGAACTTAATGAATAGGCAGTTGGAACAGAATTATTTTCTCTATTTTGTTTGGTAAAACTGAATTAAAATGATGCTTTCCCCCTTGATATTTATTAACCTCTAAGGATTTTCTAAGCCCTCTCTAATGCTATATTTAAATGCTTTAAACATGTAGTTTCTTTATGCTACATAGGAATGGCTTCTTTGCTAATAACAGTACATAATTTTCATGTGCCTTTGGCACAAAGCACAGCATAGATACCAGCAGTTACCGACTCTGAAATGAAATATTCATCCCCTACCACCCTATTAATAAAAACCCAATCGGAAGAAAAAAACCTTTCTATATTTCTTTTAAATTAAAATTACTGTAACAATAAGACTATCTTAATTAAAATGGCCACCTTTGTCACTGTGACTTTAATTAAGGAAAAACAAATGGACGCATGCCATTGAGCTGCTAGCAGAAAAACTGTGTAGCAGTTAATTGACATGAGAGCTAAAGAAAATTAATTTCTATCTGATTCATTAAATACTCCACTATAGAGACTAAAAGGTCACCGAGTGACATATTTTATCTACTTTTGACACCAGTGTGCATAGTCCAATCATATTGGAATAGTTCACATTTCTGAAATGCCAGCTGAGAAATCCCATGGTTTTTATAGACAAAAAGTATTGTATATCGATGTATTAAATGTCTCTTGCAAATGTTATTTTTATATTGCATTAATGAACCGTGGTTTCAAACCAGGAGAAGGAAGGAAGGAAGGAAGGAAGGAAGGAAGGAAGGAAGGAAGGAAGGAAGGAAGGAAGGAAGGAAGGAAGGAAGGAAGGAAGGAAGGAGCTGATAATGGATGGATGGATGGATGGATGGATGGATGGATGGATGGATGGATGGATGGATGGATGGATGGATGGATGGATGGATGGATGGATGGATGGAAGCAAGCAAGCAAGCAAGCAAGCAAGCAAGCAAGCAAGCAAGCTTTAATGCTGTGTGGTGGCATGGACATTATCTTATTTTATTTGAGGATTCCCATGAAAACCTCAGTGTTGCTGTTAAGCTCTCCTAGAGATTTCGTAATGGTTTGGGAGGGTGAATAAGATTGTAGTATGAAAGAGTATCCACAGGGAACTGTTCAAAAAATATTATGTACCCATTTACTTCTCTATTCCAGATTCATAATCTGCTGTTACTGCTCCAGATCCTTAAACTTCTGTTTAAATCAAGGATGGTTTAAACAGCAAAATTACAGATTTGTTGCAGATAGTAACGCTCACTGGGACGGCTTGGCTGCATCCTGAAAACAGGCCATTCTCTTCTAGTAATCAGACTAGTGGCTGCCCAAATGCAGCTGGGAAGCCTATAAAGAGGATATGGAAGTAATACTCTTCTTCAGATGCACTGATATTTGTGGCTGCTGATCTGGAAGGTCACACATCAGCATCACAACTAAAAAAACAAACAACAACCCACTTTCCTAGTCCTATTTACTGAAAGTGGAACACTTTTGTAAAGAAGGTTCCACCACAGAGCTGAAACCCTTCAAAAACTCATGAAACAATTGATACATGCTTTTCCTAAAGTCCCAGAAAATTGCATCTGTGCATTCATTTCCAAGAGTTATGCTAATGTTTGGACAAAGCCTTTCCCCCCTGTTTTTGTCTTTCATCCCTATCCTTGCAACACTGAGGGGAGCATTTGGCCTGTTAGGATTTCTGTCAGACTGGAATTTTTTGCAAATAAAGAAATGAAGAAGAAGAAGAAGAATTTAAAAATGCTTTTAGAATGTAACGCTTGGGAAAATGATGTTTTATTCATAATCCGGAGCTGCAGTGTAATTCTAGCATCTATTCTAGTGTAACAAAAAAAAGGGGGGGAAATTTTAAATCCCCACTAGATGCTCCTCAGGAGCAGAGGAGTTCTGCCTTTTGTCACTGAAGAAGGAAAAAAAAGGAGGGGGGCTTTAAAACTTGCAAACTGTCAGAAATAAAATAAGAAAGTCAACTCTTTTGAAAAGCTCGGCATTTTCAACTACAATGCAATCTAATTTGGTCTCCTCCACTTCTTCCCTTGCAGGAATGTTATTTCACTATTATGTCTTGAATCTTTAAACCCCTCTCAAAAGCTGGGCTGTTAGGAATCCCAACGGCACAACACCAAAATGTGTCACACACAACTCCGGCGGTTTTCTCTGT
This sequence comes from Pogona vitticeps, assembly GCF_051106095.1. NCBI lineage: Eukaryota > Metazoa > Chordata > Lepidosauria > Squamata > Agamidae > Pogona > Pogona vitticeps. The sequence continues at coordinate 231,312,339 of NC_135786.1, forward strand.
GTCCATGGAGTTGCCAAACCTTTTATGGAGGGCCCAAAGTGAACTATGCCTCTTAAATTGAAAAGCACTTTGGGTAAGACACTGGATCATAGCACATCCATGGAGGACATTCTATTAATTCAGTGTCAGCTACTCTAGTTGGATTAGGGCCCTGCACGCAACCCTCAAGGCTCTTGTCTGTTCAGCTCTTTCTCCTACTCTGGAATAAATAGAACTAATACTAATGTTGTTGTTCTTATGTGCCAATTTATAGTGACTTGAACAGGGCATTCAAGGTAAATGAGATATTTAACAACTGGATTTACCAGCCCCACACTCTCAGTGAGTTTTCGGGGCACAGCTGACAAATTTATCTGAGGATTCCTAAGTCCTAATCCATTACTCTGTCCATTACATCTTACTGGGTACCACTAATACTAATAAGTAAAAGTAAAGGTTCCCCTTGACATTTTTAGTCCAGTCGTGTCCGACATCCTGTTTTTCAAGCCGTAGAGCCAGCGCTTGTCCAAAGACAGTTTCCGTGGTCACGTGGCCAGCGTGACTAGGGAGCGCCGTTTTACCTTACCACCGAGATGGTACCTATTTATCTACTCGCATTTACATGCTTTCGAACTGCTAGGTTGGCAAGGAGCTGTTACAAAGAGACAGGAGCTCACTCCGTCACGTGGATTTGATCTTACGACTGCAAGGTCTTCTGACCCTGCAGCACAGGCTTCTGCGGTTTAGCCCACAGCACCACCACGTCCCTACTAATACTAATACAAATCCTCAATTTCCATCTTCCAGTGACTATTAGAATAGAATATAGCAAGCATAGTTGAAATATGCTTTTTCCAGGCCATTAATGCTTAACTTATTATTTATAATGGCGTTGAACTGACTTTAGTGGGACCCACATGAGAAAGGCAGGAAAAGAGTGCAAATTGAGTGTGCCCTGTAGAAGCATCAGGGAAAGCATGCTGAGAATTTTAATTGATCAGATTTTTATTCCCCAATTAGAGCTGTGATGATTGCATGTCTAAACCAGAGTTGACTCATTGAAAGATTTACATAAGTTTCAATTTTCAGTTCCAGCTGATTCAAGGGGTTCAACTCTGGTTGGCATTACCCAATGGTTTTAGATCCGTGTGAGTCATTCACGAGTTGAATGTCAGGCTTCCTTACTCCATCAGTTATATTTTATTAAACCAAGGGATGCTGTTCTCTGCAAAGGGTTCCGTACAAATAAAAATAAATAAATAATTTCCTAATTGAATTCAAGACTGAAGACGCCAGACCAAAGCAAAGTTGCATCAACAAATTTTAAACATGCACACATCATGCACAAATTTTAAACATGCACACATCATGCACACATCATGTTTGCACAGATTTTCCCCCAAACTGATCCACAAAAGGACAATGGGCTGGCTACTCTTTTCTCTCATTCATAGGGATTTTCAATTCATACCTAAAATTCACTACAAGTTTTTTTTCTTTTCCTGAAGGTGGTGCCAAAGCCATTAACCATGAACAAAAAGGAATTCTGTGCCAGTAAACACTTAAACCAATCGCGACATATTCTCTGCATGAAAATTTAACCATATGCAGGCAGTATCCTATTGCATAGGCCTGAGGATAAAATCAGATTGGCAGTAAAGAGTTTTTTTCATTGTTTTATTATTATTATTTAATGCCAAAGTGCATAAGGCTTTGCATCATTGCACACAAGCGGCGTACAGTGGTGCCTCGCTAGACAGTTACCCCGCATGACACTTTTTCGCTAGACATTGACTTTTTGCAATCGCTATAGCGATTCACAAAACAGTGATTCCTATGGGGGAATTTCACTGGACAATGTTTGGTCCCTGCTTCGCAAACCAATTTTCGCTAAATGACAATTTTGACAGCTCCCTCTGCACTTGCAAAACGGGTGTTTTCAGGATATAAGCTTTGCAAGACAGCTATTTAAACAGCTGATCGGTGGTTCGCAAAGCGGCTTTCCTATGGCCGATCTTCACTAGACGATGATTCTTCCCCATTGGAACACATTAAACAGGTTTCAATGCATTCCAATGGGGAAATGCTTTTCGCTAGACGATGATTTCGCTAAACAGTGATTTCAGTGGAACGGATTATCATCGTCTTGCGAGGCACCAGTGTATACCTCAACATTTAAAGAAAAGAAGAAGAGAGAGAGAGAAAAAAGAAAACTCTTTAATTAGTGGGAAGCAGCAGCCATGAATGGAGCTAAGCAATAAGGATATTGGCCCCTTAATAGAAAGAATTGGCTTGTATGTTTTAAAATAAGCTTACCTTGTTGTTGAAGGGCTTCAGCAGCCAGCTCTCCAGAGCCTGCATTTACATATTCCTCATTGGGATGTTTCCTGTTATAGTGTCTTTTCAGAGAACCAGATATATTGCAGGAATAATGGCAGTGTGCACATCGGAAAGGCTAAAGAAGGGAGAAGAAAATGAATTAGCCAGACCGTTTAGAAATGCACTCAAGGTACAACGCCACAAATCCAGACTTTCTAGGTCTGTTTCAATAGATAATTAAACAATCTGATTTGTTCCATTGTTTCACACATACAAAGCAACACCGGCAAACTCATCATCCCAGCTGGTCATACGGCCAGCGTTTTATTAGATCTTTACGATCTGCAACATTTTACAGTAAGATAGAACCGTGCAGTGAAGCATTCATTTGCCCAGACTGCTGAACTCTGATCTCTTTCAGAAAAAGATGGATTGTCACAGCAGGTAGTATCACTCTCTGGGAAGTTACAAAAACAACTGGGGCAGTTTTAGTGACTCAATACATCAAAGAGCAATAAAATTAATGCCCTGTATTAATGGAGACGCACAATTCTCAGAGCAAGCGAGCATGTCCCCCTTTCAAAAACGGCTACTAAAAAAGAAATTAATGCAAGGAGTAAGGAAGTACACGACACAAGATACGCAGTATGCACATGGATAAGTCGCAAATATTCCAGCAGGCCTTTAGATGTAATTCTGGAATACAGGAAAGGCCAGAGACATCCAGTGTCATAAATGCCAATGGAACATGCCTAAGAAAAAAGATCTATGAATAAGAAAGGCCATAATACTGATACTTCCATTCACCAGCGTAACACCAACAACATAAATTTCAGCACTGAATTACCGCTAGTTAAGAAGCCGGTGCTTGTTTCGCTTGTCACCCCAGCGGCTGCATGATTTGGTACACAACACAATAAACAGTCTAGTTTTTCACTGGAGGCAATTGGCCCCTGGAATTTATGCTGTTGGTTTTGTGCCAACATACAGTGGTGCCCCGCACAGCGACGATAATCCATGCAGGAAAAATTGTCGCTATGTGAAATTAAAAAGCCCATAAGAATGCATTGAAACCCCTTCAATGCATTCCTATGGGCTTAAAACCTACCTTTCAAGCGAAAATCCTCCATACGGTGGCCATTTTAGCTGCCCGGTAAGCAAGGAATCTGTCCCTGTTTTACCAGGTGGCCATTTTGGAACCGCTGATCAGCTGGGGAAAAAACATCACTATGCGAAAATCGGTAAGCGAAACAGCTTACCGATCATCGCAAAGCGATTTTCCCCATAGGAAACGGGGGCGCCCGTTATGCGAGACACCACTGTAAATATATAACGGAATTCTAGCCAATAATAATAATAATGATAATGATAATGATAATGATAATGATAATAATAATAATAATAATAATAAGAATAAGAAGAAGAAGAAGAAGAAGAAGAAGAAGAAGAAGAAGAAGAAGAAGAAGAAGAAGGTGTTAAAACTGTGTTTTAGATGATTTTATATTGTTTATATTGCTGTGATTTTATTCATGTAAGCCGCCCCGAGTAGACGTTGTCTAGAGGGGCGGGGTATTAAGTCTAATAATTAATTAACAACAACAACAACAACAACAACAACAACAACAACAACAACAACAACAACAACAACAATAACAATAACAATAACAATAATAATAATAATAATAATAATAATAATAATAATAATAATAATAATAATAATAATAATAATAATAATAATAATAATAATAATAATAATAATAATAATAATATAAAACCCTCAAATGCTTCTACTCTCAAATAATAAGTATCAGGTCCGCATCCAAGAAAATTCTATATTCACAACGGTTTGTACATAATTAACACAGTTCCATAGGCTCAGATAATTCATAGTGAAAAGAATATAAATCAATCATGCACAAATTATCCACTGAAAACATCTCAGCCATGTTTCAACTGCACAAAAGCTCAAGATGGACTTCTTTCAGAATGGAATAGTAGATAGGAGTCCTGCAGTATTAATAAATGCAGCTTTAATACTCTGATGCTCAAGACCAAGAAAGGTCTTTCTCAATCTCTGTATCTTAAGCCCTACCCCCCCAAAAAAGGAAAAAAGAGAGAAATGGAAAGCTCACTTTAAAAAAAGACCCTTGTATATTTAGAGTTATTTCTGTAATAGATCTATAATTTAAGATAACCTTTTAAGTGTAAAAAAAAATTACAATAAAATTGTTGGAAATCAATTGAAAACAAATGTCCATGTTATGAAAATCTTGTTTCCCATTGGTGGTATGCATACCATAGACTGAGAAGCAGTGTACAGTCATGCCCTGCTGGACGATTACCCACTCTACGATGAATCCGTATTACATCAAAGTTTTTGCGATTGCTTTTGCGATTGCAAAACGATGTTTTAAATGGGCGAATTTTGCTTCACGTCGATCGGTTCCGTTTTGGGAACCGATTTTTCGCTTTACGATCGTCAGGTTTCAAAATGGCCGCCGGCTTTCAAAATGGCCCCGCTGTTTTCTAGGACAGATTCCTTGCTTTACAGGCACCGAAAATGGCTGCAATATGGAGGATCTTCGCTGGACGAGCAGGTATTCAGCCCATTGGAACACATTAACCGTGTTTTAATGCATTTCAATGGGGTTTTTTATTTCATTTGATGATGTTTTCGCTCTACAGCGATTTCACTGGAACGAATTAACATCTTCAAGCGAGGCACCACTGTACTAGATGCTAGTGTGCTGGAAAAGGCTGAGATGTGCCATAACTCGGTTTGGCTGTAGATACAGTAGTACCTCAGTTTACAAATGCCTCAGTTTATGTAACTTTCACTTTACAAATGGAAATCCGTTGAAAATAATCCCTCGATTTATGTTTTACCTTCTTTGCTTTTTTTGGTTTGCGAAGAAAGTTTCCCCAGGATACACTGTGCCTGGAGATTTATAGTGCCACCCCAATTCCCAAGGCAATCCGCATTTCGGTTTACGAATCTTCCACATTGCATAACTTTCTGGAGAATGCATTAATTTTGTAAACCAAGGTACTACTGTAGATGCAATGCTATGTAATTTGTAAAACAGCTTTTGTCTTCATATATGCAATGTATTGTAGTAAATGTGGCCTTCAACAAGCTGAAAGCTATTCAGTATCAGTTATGATATTTATGTGCAGATTCCATTTGGGATGTGCTCCTTGATATCTCTGCCAAACTTGCGGTTCGAAAGCATGCAAATGTGAGTAGATAAATAGGGACCACCTCGTTGGGAAGGTAACAGCGTTCCATGTCTAAGTTGCACTGGCCATGTGACCACGGAAAGATTGTCTTCGGACAAAACGCTGGATCTATGGCTTGGAAACGGGGATGAGCACCCCCCCCTAGAGTCGAACACAACTGGACAAAAATTCTCAAGGGGAACCTTTACTTTTACCTTGATATCTGAGTAGGATCATCCTGACCACCTGATATGTACTTCTGACACATTCTTTCAACCAGGAGCACCTTCAGACCAAACACTCTCTCTGCTCCTACGCTGGCTTTTTTTTACCAGCCAAGTAATGTCTGATAAGCATTATAGCCGACACTTCTGAAGTCTGATTCTCCAACTGTTTTCAATTGTCCCCTGAAATTCATCCCCTAAAAGCTGAAGGACAACTGTAGTCTTGGGTTTCCAAAAACTGAGTGGGCTTTTAACAATAGGATATTTTGGGGGTCACCCCTTCACAGAGTTGCCCTAAATCAGAAATAACTTGGAAGTGTTTAATGAGAGTTATATTCCGATAGAGAGGATCCAGAGAAGCAGTTTGGCGCCATAGCATTTTATGTGGTGGATATAACATTTGAAAGCCATGCTGAATCTCCAGACCTTGATTTGGGGCACCTCTGTTTGAATTGGTTTGGATGGCACATGGCTTCCAGACTTTCTGCTCACCACATAGAGGGAGAATGAAGCCCTTGGGTAGCACCAAGACACGGAGAGGGAGGCAATGTGCTCCAGTAACTTATTAGAATGTTAGTTTTTATAACAGAAAGTTTGAGATACTTGTCCATGGAAGTGGCAGCCTCTCAGAAATACCACTGTTCCCTAAACAAATGCAGGCTCTTATTTCAGAGGTATTCTAGCTAAAATGGAATTTCAGCCTGTGCAAAAATTAATTACCTTATAAAAATCAATTGGAACCAATGTCCTACAAAGTTCCCTGTAGATACCACAAATAAATCCATGAAAATAGGTTGGCTGACTAGCATATGAAATACTTGTTGTTGTTTAGTTATTAAGTTGTGTCCCATGGACCAGAGTACGCCAGGCCCTCCTGTCTTCCACTGCCATCCAGAGTTGGGTCAAATTCATGCTGGTAGCTTCAATGACTCTGTCCAACCCTCTTGTCCTCCGTCGTCCCCTTCTCTTCTTGCCTTTACACTTTCCTAACATCAGGGTCTTTTCCAGGGAGTCTTCTCTTCTCATGAGATGGCCAAAGTATTGGAGCCTCAGCTTCAGGATCTGTCCTTCCAGTGAGCACTCAGGGTTGATTTCCTTTAGAATGGATAGGTTTGTTCTCTTTGCAGTCCAGGGGACTCTCAAGAGTCTCCTCCATCACCACAATTCAAAAGCATCAATTCTTTGGTGGTCAGCTTTCTTTATGGTCCATGTCTTACTTCCGTACATCACTACAGGAAAAACCATAGCTTTGACTATGCAGACCTTTGTCGGCAAGGTGATGTCTCTGCTTTTTAAGATGCTGTCTAGGTTTGTCATCGCTTTCCTCCCAAGAAGCAGACATCTTTTAATTTTGTGGCTGCTGTCACCATCTGCAGTGATCATGGAGCCCAACAAGGAAAACTCTGTCACTGCTCCATATCTTCCCTTTCTATTTGCCAGGAGGTGATGGGACCAGTGGCCATGATCTTAGTTTTTTTGATGCTGAGCTTCAGACCATTTTTGGCGCTCTCCTCTTTCACCCTCATTAAGAGGTTCTTTAATTCCTTCTCACTTTCTGCCATCAGAGAGGTATCATCTGCATATCTGATGTTGTTGATATTTCTTCCTGCAATCTTAATTCCGGTTTGGGATTCCTCCATTCCAATCAGTTTTTCCATATCCAGTTCTAACTATTACTTCTTGTTCCATATATAGATTTCTCAGAAGATAAATAAGGGGGTCAGGCACTTTATATGAAATATAAGAATGCATAAACATTTCTAAAACATGTTTTGGATACATAAGAATTCTGAGAAGTAGTTATTTGCATTCCTCATTTATCATCGGGAACGGAGGATGAAATGTAATAAAGACCACAGGATGAAGAAGGACAAGCAATCACAGATTTTGATTCTACCTTTAAACACTTTTATTTACTCTTCAGGGATATCACAGAACAATACACTACTGTGGATAGAACAATCCCATCTGAAAAACAACTGCTGTTGTGTCTGCATAAATATGGAAAAGTTAAAAAAAGAGAGACAAATTGCAAAATAAAAACCTGAAGTGTCTTTCAGTCTTCTGAAGTGTTGAGATATGTGGAAAGAACGAATAATGTATTCAAAGGACTACTTAAAACCCACAATGTTGCTTGTGATTTCAGAATTATAGATGCTTATGTTATTCATTTTTAAGATAAAAAACTTCCTGGCATAATAGACGCCTTAAGGAACATTTTTCAAATTCTTGAATAATTCTACATCTAGATTTAGATGCATTTTCAATGAAAATAACAAACATTCTACAGACCCCCTTCAACGCCACTGTCGGACTGTGTTTTTCTGGTTCTCTTCTCCACTCAGTTGTGGATACTTTAATTGAACACTTTTGTGACGGCACTATCGCTCAGTATAAATGACCTTGAACATTTCTTTCAAGATTATTACAGATTCCAGACAGGCGTAATGGACTACCAAGATAACCAAATATTATTTTCTGAAACCACCAAGCAAATCAACAAGCAAATCATGAAGACTAAATATGAAAGTCCCTTATGAGTTTAGCTCTAGAGATCATGTTGGCCTCACTTCCAGCACATTTATGTACTGTTTACTGTATTTACTTGTAAACGCATTAATGCCAATGAGTTTTATTCCCACATCAAGTATAATGGAATGGAGAGCATTTTCGGCCCAAGGCTTGAACTGGTGTTGGGCAAACACATTGGGTGGCCCATACCAACAGTGGGTGGAACCCTCCATTACCAACGAAGGCAATAACGACATGAATACCTAGATCCTATTCATGCATGCCCATTCACAAACAGACACAACACCCAGGCAGAGAAATGCACAAAACATTTCCCCAGCTGTCCTCTACACAGAATCACACTCACCTAAATAGTCATAAAACCATGACTTTTTGAGAAAAGGTCACAACACCACGTGCTTGGAAAAAAGCTTTCCTTCCTTCTGCCGCAACTGGGCTTTTAGAGACTCTTTGGCACCAATGATAGTTTTTTAAAAGGTCAAAGCCTTATTCAGACCATTAGAAACTATGCAAAATACTAATTACAGTGGTGCCCCGCATAGCGAGGTTAATCCGTTCCGGATTAACCTTCGCTATGTGAAAACTTCGCTAAACGGAACGGGGAAGCCCAAATGGGCACAAAACTCACAGTTTAGCGAAGTTTCCAGGGTCTGGCAGCCATTTTCGCGCCCTCGGTAAGAGAGGGGAGGGCGCGAAAATGCTGCGCGTGGCCATTTTGGGCGTCCGGCGGCCATTTTGAATCCGCCGAACAGCTGATCTGCGGGCGTCGCAAAGCGAAGATCGGTAAGCGAAACGCTTACCGATCTTCGCTATGCGAGTTTTGCCCATTGGGGCCGACGCTATGCCTCCGCATTAGCGATCCCGTTTTCGGGATCACTATGCGGATTCGTTGTTATACGGTGCACTCGTTAAGCGAGGCACCACTGTATTATCATTTGATATCAAATCAATTTCAACTTATGGTGACTCTTTTCAGGGGTTTCAAGACACAGAGTACACAGAAACGGCATAAAGTTCCCTTCTTCTGAGGATACCCCAGGACTGTGAAGCTTGCCCAAGGCTACACAGGCTGGCTCTTCTCCTGGGAAGCCCAAGGGGGAATTGAACTCCCTTTCACTGGCTCCTCAGGCAGATATCAAACTCTCTGAGCTATCCAGAGAAGAGGAGCACTCTAGTCCCTCTCCATCCCTAGTCTCCTTTCCCTCTAACATGTGGAGGGGGGATGACTCTGAGCAGAGAGTGTACCACTATCTATGACCACTCTCCGTGTGATCCTGGACTCTGACTTTCTAGGGTTCCCATTCATGTGGCGCATCCCCGTGAACAGCCGAAGATGCTCTTCCAACACACTGCCTGTGGCAGGAGTAACAACAGGAGGGACACACTGAGAATCCTCCCCTCATTGTGTGAGTTTCCACAGGAAAAAAATAACAACTGAATGGGGTACGAGTTTTTCCTCAGCCCTCAAAAACAGCTAGGTTGGTGTGAAAATCCCATTTTCTTAGGTTCACCTCGGTTCTGCCAACCATTCTGGAAGTCACTTTTTGGGGCTGTTCTAAGAACACGAAACCCATTAATATTTCAAAGAACTCTCCGTGAGCCGGAACAGGAAGGGGAAGCTGAGGAGGAGGAGAGGAAGCAGTGATTCAATGAAATATCGTGCCATAAATAAAATGAAATAAAATAAAATAAATCCTATCTGGCAGCTCACTGCTTCCTGTATGGTACTCAGGAGGTAGTTTAACCAAAAACCAAATGAGGACCCAGGTGCATTGAGGGAAACAAATCTGTTATATTATAGTAAAAGCAACGCAAATGCAGGAACAGGCGATACCTTTATTGGCCTACTGGTTTAGGGGACCACACAGCCTTTTCCTGATTTTTACTAAACTATAGTGAAGGCAGACATTTATGCATGACAACTTCAAGAATCTTCTACCCAGCATAATGGGGCGGGGAAACCAGTGACCATGCTAACTCGTATAAGAACAGCCAATTCAGGCAAAGCAAAAATAAGCTCTTATCTGGGATCAGGTAGAGCTCTTATCTCTGATCAGTAACATGAAATGATTCTCATCTGTCCTCAAGGATTCCTTCTGTCCCACTGGAGATGCTACCCGACAAGAAAGATAGAGAGGCTACTGACCCGGCGATTTCAGGCTTGTGGACTAGAAACTCCTCATGCTGATACGTGGGACAAAGCCTTAATAACTGTTGCCAATCATAATCCATTTGGACTCTCCATCTCTTCCTCATTTTATTTTCTTCTGAATATTATTTGAATTTTATGGAATCTTATCTCAGGACTTTTTATGTGTGTCAATATAAAACAGCAGTCATTCGGAAAGGCAATCTTTTTCTATTACATTTGGAATAAAGTGAAGCGTACAAAATCAAACCAAGTATCCATTATTTATAATACTATATTTTATGAATGTTGCAAGATGCTTTGGGGACTCTAGTTGAAAAAAAAAAGAGAAACATATTTATAAAATAAATATGTGAAAATGGATGCAAGGAAGGGGTCCCAAATGAACTCAGAATGCAAAAAATGTAAATATGATGTAAATACGTTCTTGGGTTCACAAAATCCTTAGAAACAATTTATCTTCAGTGGTTCAATTTATCATTTGTGACAGGTCAAGGCCATTTCCTACTGTATGTGAATACTATATTATGAAATTGTAGACTTTAACACATGCTATAATAAATATATATATAGCAGCATTTAAAATGTGGATTTATTTCAGAATGCTATGGATTTCTTGGATTGAGGGAATAATCAATGAAGAAGTACTAAAGGGAATGAACAAAGACCAAGAAATCATAGAACATACAAAATGCAAAAAGGGAGAGGTACTGCACTGGTTACCCATCAGATCAAGAACATATTACAAGATTCTTGTTCTGACATTTAAAGCAGTACATTTATCTTGCCCTAGTTATTTAGCAGAACTTGTGGGGTGGCATATTCCTCATAGGAGGACTCGATTTGTGGATTCTGGTCTCTTACTAGTCCCTCAGACCAAAGGTGGCTAACTCCAGACTTAGAGCATTTTCTCATCTGGCCCCCAAATTATGGAATTCCCTTCCACAATACTTTCGGGTGGAACCAGAGTTGGACAAATTCAAACAAGACTTAAAAACCTACTTGTTCAACCTGGAACCATAGGGGTTGACCATGGAAATGGGCAATTATTGGGACAGAATTACCGTACTTTAATTATTATACTGTCATGATAGCTATTTTGATTGTTTGTTTATTGCCTTATGGAATGATAATTGCTTACTCTATGTTTTTATCACTGTAATTATGTTATGGTTGTAATTTTAACTGGTTTTTTGGCAATTGGCGTGAGCTCTGGTATACAGCGTAACATAAATAAATATTATTATTATTAGATTATTATTATATTTACAGTGTGAGTGAGAAAACAAAAGTACAGACTGGTATACCTGATCATTTAAAGAAAAAAAATGAGAAAAGAAGTGCAGGAAGAAGAACTTATGGGCTGAAGAATGCAAGGAGATTAGTTGGAGATAACACAGCGCCCCTGTTTAGAGCTATTACATCTACTGCCAAAATAGCTATGATGATGTCCAAGAAGACAGTTGGGAACAAGAAGACAGTTCATCTTTCCAGGGGTGGGGAGTCAAGTCACAGGACGTCCTGTCAAGTAGGACTTAAATCACACTAGTGACTCGTCTCAGACCCAATTCTGGGTTTTTTCCCCAGTGACTTGAACTCTAGCCACATCCTCCCTTTTTTTCTGCGGGGGAAAGCTTGTTTTTAATTGGGATTGGGATTTGGGACTTCAGACCAGGGGATCTGGTACCCAAAGACTCAAACTTGGCCTCCGGACTCAGTCCCAAAGACTTGCCAACATCCATGCATCTTTCCTGTTCTCTCACCTCTTTCCCAGTCTGTCTGAACTATAAACACAATGTGGTTCTGGCTCATCTTCTTTTTGTGTTTTTCTCCTTCGTCCGTCCGTTCTAAATATTCAATTCTCCCTTTTTAGCCAACGTCTCATTGTAAAATTTATTTATTTTATTTATATCCCGCCTATCTAGTCAATTAAGACCACTCTAGGCTTTGTAAAACAAAGATAGGTCACGCCATTCGAGCAGCTATTCGTTCTGTCCCTTCTTCAAGAAGCGTCATTTCCCACCAGAGTACAAGCCACCATTATCAACCCTGCACCAACTCCCAGAGTATTTCACGTCCTGGATATTTAAATAGAGCACAGTGTTGTTAATTGGCTCCGATGACACTGAAATTCACCTTGACCATTAAATGTGCATTTGCTGAAAGCCACTGGAATTGTCTGCAGGCAACCTTTGTTTGTGTCCTTCCACATCCACAAGAATGACGATCAGAGGGAATATAATGCCTCAAAAACAAAGCAAAAATACAGCGCTTTAAAACTTCTAAGCTAGGATTACAAGAGACATATGAGTTTGTTTTGGAAGTTGTAGGATGGATTCTAAATGATAATGCTCTGCTATCTTTTGAGCGCTTAATAATTACTAAAATAAATGTGACACCGAGCAAGGGAAAATCCCAGAAGCTGACTCAAAACACAAAGCAATTGCTGGGGCTGTTTTCCGACAAGTGCGAATGGCAGTGAGCGCAAGAGGATATCCTGTAGACCAGCCATTCTCAACGGGGAACATATGGGAGCAATAGGTATTCTTTGCATGTTGACTGTGCAATCAGAGTAGATGAGCAATAAAATTGAATCACCTTCTAGTTATGAAGCTGCCCCCTTGTCTATTTCAGTTCAAAATCATGATCGCGCAACAACAGTTATAGTAGTACAGCAGTCAATGTACCTCATTAACAAGAACTATTTGAGCAACATAACAGCGCATAAAATCGGGTCATACTAGCAGCAGCCTTCTTACCTTGAATGAAGCATGTTGCTCCATGTGCCGTAAAAGCTGTGGCTTTTGGGCAGCAGTATAATCACAAACTGTGCACTTGAACTGCTTTCCTGAAACAGAAACCAACCAATTCATTTTTAAAGAAGGATGAGGAGTTCTTGTTTCCTGCTATCAAAGTCACTTCAGACTTACAGTATGATGAATAGGTGACTTTTTAAGGTCTTGTCTTCAACTGCCCTACTCAACTATTGCAGATTCGAGCCTATGTCTTCCTATATTGAGTCAATCTATCTCTTATTTGAGGGGACGTGGTGGTACTGCGGGTTAAACCGCAGAAGCCTCTGGGCTGCAAGGTCAGAAGACCAGCTGTTGTAAGATCGAATCCACGTGACGGAGTGAGCTCCCATCGCTTGTCCCAGCTCCTGCCAACCTAGCACTTTGAAAGCATGTAAAAATGCGAGTAGATAAATAGGTACCACCACGATGGGAAGGTAACGGCAATCCGTGTCGAGTCGTGCTGGCCACGTGACCACGGAAACTGTCTTCGGACAAACGCTGGCTCTATGGTTTGGAATTGGGAATGAACACCGCCCCCTAGAGTCGGACATGACTGGACTAAACGTCAAGGGGAACCTTTACCTTTATCTCTTATTTGATCTCTTTTCCTATTGCCTCCAGTGTACCCCAACATTACTGTCTTTAGCAGCGATTCGTGTCTTCTCATGATGAGACCAAATGACGAAAGCCTCAAGTTAGAAATTTTTGTTTCTAAGGAGAGTTCGGTTTGATTGGATTGGGAACCTATTCAAATTCAACTTTCTGGTGGTCCATGGTATCCATAAAACTCTCCCTCAACACCACAAAAATAGTGGGAAAACAATTTAAAAAACTGACAGGGAGGGACCGGCTGCTGTCACCTTGGGATAGCAGCCCTAAAAATGCTCTTCATATGTTGTTCTGCCTAGGGAAAACTGATGGGATTCAATCACCATTCTGGACAGGATTGAGAGAATATGGTATCTCCATCAGTTCTCCACACTTCACTTCTGATCACTTAAAGTAGTAATACTGGGCTGCATACATCCCTGTCCCCTATAGACTAATGTGCACCAGTGCAGCTGACCACACCCCTGAATTTAGAAAGAAAAAAAATAAGAAAAACAATTGGCTTTCAACTTCTCCTGTCCTCTGAGGGCATGGGAAAACATTCTGCCATGATTTGAGGAGCCCCCAGAAGCCCTAGAGTTCTTAACACACCCCAAAAATACTTCTAATGTTTTTGGCCACTAGCAAGTGGCCCAGTAAATTCCTCCCCCCACCACCAGAAAATTCTTTCCTCATTTTTTGTATTCTTTCTTTTGAAGGGGTTGGGATCATGAGGGAGGACGGGGCTTTCCAAAGACAACTGATGGATATGCGAGGCTTTTGGGCGTCTCGAAATTGTCCATGCCCGGTCTACTAGACTCGAGATCAGAGATCAGGATCACCCTTGGGGTTATTTCTAGAAGTTCAAAGCTTTCATGGAGGGGGCTATGAGTTGGTTTTGTGGGAGAAGAGAGAGAATATGGAAGTGTCCATATATGGACATCAGAGAGGGTCTGGAAAGTTTGTATTCACCGGGTCAAGTCAAGCAGAGGCACTATGGTAGATAAAAACATTTCTTGGCCAGAGAAGCTGTCGTCGTAAGATGCATGCTGCTGCTTTACATTATGCATTCCTGCTTTGCTCAGTTTGTACTTTGGAATTACCACTTAGAACTTGGAAAACAATCTCTTTTATTATTCTGCGAGAACCACTTCAGCGATTCTCCTACTTTTGAAAGCAATAACATTTTTGTTTGTTTTGCTTTATCGCGAAGATTCGCTCTGTGTTCTGATTTGCAGCCCCCAGGCAGAGAATGAGAGAAGTTTTCCCTAATGATCTGGTGACAAGGATTGGATGACATGGTGCTCAGATTCTCTCTAGTGGTCATCAGGTTAAAATTTCGGCAACGTTACTGGAATCTCCTCTAAATCTACACCTAAACTAGTTCCTCCCACATCTGCCTCCATCATTCAAATTTTCCCCATTTCCACATTGCCCATTCCTCAACTGCAGAACAATTTGGTTTCCTTTTCTTCTTCACTATCAGCATTCTAAAACTTGTGAGAATGTGTGTTGAAGGCAATATTTAAACAACCCTATTCTACTTCTTCTACTCCTTTATTGCCAAGACACAGAGATGCTGTTTGAAAACCTTTCAGATACAGCTGTCAACAACTTAAAACAGACCCCCAAAAGTGCAAACTAAAAAGGCAGATCTATACAAACGTGTCAAGAAAGTGAGTTTCCTTCTTGACATTCTAAGTTACTGATGAAATTTTGCAGCAGCCTGTACAGAAGGTGACAGTTTCCATAGAACAGAGCAAAGAAAAGGCTCGACGTTTAGAATGTTCTCTGTCTAATTGGGCTAAGGAAAAAGTCAGTCTCTAAGCCTCATTAGTTACCACAAATAGCAAGTAACCTAGACGGATCGATCTGGTGCTGTGATGACGTTCTCGAATCAAGTAAGGAATGGAAAAGTGGGAGACAGAGAGGAGCTAAGCTTGTAAGAATGACTGGGCCAGTTGATAATGGATGCCGGGCAAGTTGAACATGGGGTCTGATCAAGAAAGGTGATTCTTAGTCTTGTATACCAGTGGTCCCCAACCTTGGGCCTCCAGATGTTCTTGGACTACAACTCCCAGAAGCCTTCACCACCACCTCTGCTGGCCAGGATTTCTGGGAGTTGAAGTCCAAGAACATCTGGAGGCCCAAGGTTGGAGACCACTGTTGTATACTACAAGCAGTTCTCACCTTTATGCACTAAATCTGGAAACGGAGTCATGGCAAATTCCAGATAACCTCACCTTGATGATTGGGAATCTTCACTTTATACACTAAAGCAGAGCAAAAGCAAAGTGTGCTGCTTATATACTTAAATCACTCTCTGGGTGGTTTACAGTTTTATTATGCAGGCTGCACATTGTCTTCACAGCAAGCTGGGAACTCAATTTACCAACCTCGGAAGGACGGAAGGCTGAGTCAACCACTGGCTGGCTACCTGGGATTGAACCCAGCTTGTGAGTAGAGTTTTGGCTGCAGAATGTACTGTGCTACGAGGTTCACTAAAGTTAGTTCTCAAAAGCAGCACATCTATTTTAAAACATATACAGTTTCCAGAAGGCAAGGGTAGCTTGTATCGCAGTAGAGGGTGCCCCAAAATATCAGGGTGAGGAGCACCTCCTGGTCCATGGGCCACTCTTGTCTTAAGGGACACTTTTATACACTAGAAAAGGGCTTCTCAGCTTTTCTACCCTAGAACAATAAAACTAGGTACCAAATGTGGGGCATGCATTTTTTTTAAATGGATGCATTTTCCACAGAGGACATTTGGAAATCTTTATAAAGCTTTCAAAGAAATCCAGTAAGGCATGAGGTGAAACATTGCTATGAATCATCCTCATTTTGTAAGTGGATCGTTATTGTATTTGTCAGGAAATACTATGTACCCCAACCGCACTTTCTAAGCAGCTGCTGGGTAAACGTGGAGACCTAGAATACTACTGGGTAAAAGGCACATGGAACCAGAACGTCATGTTCCACTATAGTAAGGACCCTCATATCTGCGGGAGATTGGTTCCAAGCCCATCTGTGGATGCTGAAAAATGATGATTATAGCAAACGCTATTTTAATAACAAATGTCATACATAGCATGGTCTCCGGCTCCTTCTAGTGACCAGTTCTGATAACTTCATTTTTAGATATATGTATTACTAGGATTTTCTTTTTAATATTTTCGGACCGTGGATATGTGAATCAGCGGATACTAGTTCCATGGATAAGGGGTCCTACTGTGTATGGAACTGTTACCAGAAGCAATTTTGTGGTGGAGTCATTCAAAGCTTTTTTTTGGGGGGGGAACATTCCTTTTGGACTACAATTCCCAGAATCCCACCGGCCAAGGTACCTAGGAGATTCTGAGGGGTGCAATAATCGTGAAAAACGAGTAGGTTTTCCAGATTCTGGTCTTTCTGTTTGATGAGTATCATTTTAAAATGTGCTCAACAAGTTGGTATCTTTAGCTCCGGTAAAGAGCTACTTACCATCAGCCGTGTGGAGGAGTTTGTGGCTCTTCAAGGTACCCTTGGACTTAAACTTTTTCCCACACATGTCGCACAAGTGGGTTTTTTCTGTGCTGTGGCGGTTCATGTGGGCTTTCAGGTTGCTTTTGCTGCGCGTGGCGTATTCGCACACCGAACATTTGAACGGCTTGATGCCTACAGAAAGAGGAACAAACAGGGTTGCATGCAGGTTTGGGAAGCCGGCCCGTCCGTCGCACCCAGTGTTCGGGCAGGAGAAAACGGTTGCTTCTGTGAAGCCGTTCTTCATCTCCAAACCCCCTTCTGTTTGGTGGAGCTCAATGGCAAGGGGGTGGCGGCGATGGGACTGGATAGAGAGGTAGACCTTTGTAGGACTCTGACTATATGAACAGGCTTGCTTTCCTTCAACAGTAGCAAGTGCACTAATGAGATGATCTCTAAATCCAATCCAATCAATTAATAATTTAACAGGAGGTATTGGTGGGAGGGGTTCTGAGCATGATTACAGCATGCAGGTAAAGGTTATTATCCTTTCCCCTCTCAAGCTGGGATCAGGCTTAGGGGAGTATTAAATTTTAGGAAAACAGGAATCCTGAGTCAAACACCTGGACCATCAAGAGGCTAGCAAGTTTCTGATGCCCAGGACCCGATTTTGCACCTGCAGAACCTACCATGGGCTGAAAATGCTGGGAAAAGTACACACCAGGGAAACAGCTAAAAGTTTACTTTGAGTTTTGTTTAGGGCAAGTTGGTGGGGGCTTGTGCGGCTTTCTGCAAAATCGACCTTCCTGAATCTTTCCTGGAGAGGAAAAAAGTGATGTTTCTTTATAGGATCTATTTTCTCCAAGAGTGGGAGCAGAAATGCCACTGGGCCCACATGCAGTCCGTTGGCCACACCTTGGCCATCCCTGGTCATGCTAAGTGCCATTAGCAGCACTTCTCCAGGGTTTCAGGCAGATTCCTCCACAGTTCCACTTAGATGTGCCAGCGATTAAACCTGGTATATTCTGGGTACAAAACATGTGCTCCACCAGGGAGGTACAGCCTTGAACTATGCAAGACACATAGTTATGTCTAGGTCAGTGGTCCCCAAACGGGGGCCTCCAGATGTTCTTGGACTTCAACTCCCAGAAATCCTGGCTAGCAGAGGTGGTGGTGAAGGCTTCTGGGAGCTGTAGTCCAAAAACGTCTGGAGGCCCACGTTTGGGGACCACTGTTGTTTCTTTAAAAAAACCCACATTCTTTCATCATTGACTCATGCCTCTTCTTCCTCTGTTGTCTTTCTATGACAAATGACAGGTTGCATGCCCTCTCCATATGCACATCCTTCTTGAACCAAGCAAAGACCTTTCTCTTCAGGCAGGCTTTTCCTTAGCAACTGGAAAACCAAGATTTTTTTTTTTTTAATGTACTGTGGTGCTCTGCGGTTTTTAAACTGTGTTTTTAGTATTGATTTTATTTTCTGTTTTTTTAAAATAATACTTGTCAAATTCCTTTTCAAAACATTTGTATACCTACTGTTTTAAGCTTCTAGATCCGTATTGTCTTTTAATTGTTGTAAGCTGCCTTGGGCCCTTTTAAAAAGAAAGGTGGGGTAAAAATATTTCAAATAAATAAATAATAAGAAATGGCCTATTTCAGTGATGTGGAGAGGGGGGATTTGCTGGTTGGGTAACAGCCTAATCTCCATATTATTTTACCCAGGCTTTGTGCCCTGGAGAGGACACTCCAGCTTCACGTACAGCGTCAAAACACTAGACGCTGTTCCAAGTCCTCCATACAGATCACGATACCATAGTCTCTCGAGACTGAAGGATGCCTATGATGAAGAAATGCAGTGCCACACACATTGGTGGCAATACATGGCGGGCAGGTAACAAGGTAAGAGCACAATATTTCACTTTTTTTCTCTCCTGTGTGACAAGAGCTTTTCATGATTACCCAGAACTGAAAACCGCAGCCTTTGCTCAGACAATAGTCATAACTTAATTTAGCTTTCTGCACATAGCTGCATTTTGGGGAAGAACACTCAGAGGACTAACTGTGATTCATCAGTACACAAACAAAAGAGATTCAAAATATTAATTACAGAATAACTCTTGACTTATCTGCTGAGGCAGAAAATCATAAAACATGTATTTTTCAACTAGATGAGGCACAAACAGCTCATTTACATAAACCTTGCTTTAACTCCAAAAGAGAATACAGCGGGAGGCTGCCAAAAGCTGACATGTCAGGCATGGCTTTCAGAGAACGAAAGCCACAAAGGGTTGGGAGGGGAATACACTGGATGTCATTAATCGTACCACAGCTGTGATACAGGAGGAATGCAAAGATAAAATAAGCAGAGGATTAAAGTATAAGCTCTGCCCCAGTGGGTTCTGTGCTAGCTTTCTGTATAGGACAGCCTTCAAAGTCCTATGTTTAAATGGCAGCATTAACGACACTGATTTTAATACCGCATGCCCCACAAACAGAAGCATTTGCCTTTATTAGAGGTATACCAATTATTGTTATGGCAAGGCGTACCCCGTCAGTCTCGGTGGCAAATGTCCACTTATTAACCAGCTACTGGTGGCATTCCTTGGCAAATATCCAACTGTGTGACTGTTCACGCATCTAGGAGTGCGACTGGCACCTCCTTAACGAGCAGCGACTTGCCACCAAGACTTACCAGATTTCTCGCACCAAGCAGAAATCAGCAAGAAAAATGCTTAGACTGCAAATCAAAATCACATCACTTTCCTCTACCCTGTGACAGTTTTATAATGTGGCACAATCCAATCAGCAACCCCCCTTTTTTCCCCTAGATATTGGATGAGGCCAGTTTGCATGTGCAGGTTTGCACACAATGTTGGCAGGATCACAGTAAGACTTGCATGCACAAACAAGCCATCAACATGCGTAACTCAAGAGTCACCCACTGGCCATCTCAGCTTGATACTTTTCATGAGATTCAGTGTTTGAATTGTGATCTCCAGGGGTTACGTGAGAAATCAAGCATCCACTCGACAGGTACAAACCAGACCCAAGGCTAAAAAGACTGAGAAGTTTTAATGGGCAAAAGTTACAGGGAAGTAGAAGAAACCTTCTGCAGGTTTTCTAGGATTCTGTCTGCCAGCATATGGAACCCTCAAACTTGACTGGAAACAGTCACAGTTTTTGACCACAGAGGGCCAACTCATAGGCATCCTTCAGTCTCGAGAGACTATGGTAACATGCTCTGAATCAAGGAGTGTCCTCTCCAGAGCAGGAAGCCTGGGTAAAGCAATATGGAGGATAGGCTGTTACCCAAGCAGCAGATCCCCCCTCTCCACGTTGCTGAAATGGTCCAATGGAAAGGCAAGAGCCAATACAACTGGTTCCAGCAATGTCACAGGAGTTGGTAGAACAATACGAACTGCCTTCGGGACTCCAGCTCCGGATTTGGCATCTAGGTTAACTCCTGAAGCCTTTTCCATCAGTGGATAAGGCAGTGGAGGTTTGAAATCGGAGTTTTCCTTCTATCAGATGGGATACCTTCCATGGCTGACGAGCCCCACCTACCCGGCAGAGGGCCAACTGGATAACAAGAAATTACGTATGTACCTATCACGGCCTGAATGCTGTTGGGCGGAAAATGTGTACCATAGCAATCATGCAAACCGTCTGTGCAATCTGGGTGTCTTGTTGCACAACCACCCACCCACAGGTTGCAAAATTGGTTATAAAGAGTTGCAGGATAGACATCCCATTAAAGTGTGCAAACCATGTGCATATTTACGGTTGTGTGAGCTTCTCTTTTTTTTTGGCAGGACTCTGGCCTATGTGTTATGATGATGATGATGGCTGTTAGCATAACCTAGCCTTTTACCGCCACTCCCCCACCCCCCGAAATATATGTACATTTTTTTCTATGCATGTTCCTGGGCAAACACTTTTAGTTGCTTCTGTTTTAAAGACCAAACCAGCTCTCTACGGAGTGTGATTTCTAAAACGGCAAGGTGCTGCTTAAGCCACAGTTACCTTCATGGGCCCAAATGTGACGCTGCAGGTCTGATCCATTCTTCATGAAATAAAAATTGCAATAGGGGCATTTCACAGCTCGCTTTCCAATCAGCCCTTTCAGCTGAACCCTCCTGCCAACAATCTCAGAGATGGTGTTCATCGAAACTTCTGGAATGGCAAGAGAGAAGTCGGGGGAAGCAGAGGAGTATGAGAAATAGACTAAGCTCTGCCTTCACTGATAACACATGTCAAAAATAAATAAAACAGAACATATTTAGATAGCCCTGTGTTGCATCTTTTAAGTGTATTTCCTTGGGCATTACTTTCTCTCCTGTCTTAAGGAAATAGTTCCATTAATTTGTGGCTTTTCTGGCACTGGCTGTTGCTCTTGTGAGTCGTCAGCTTCCACGGCAGCTGTTTCAGTGCTAAATTACAGCCTAGCTGCACCATCGGTGCAGAAACTGTTTTTCCTGTAGGGAGCATTCTCGGGCGGCCAATATCTAACAGGGCAGCTTTGCTAACCAAATATTTATGATCATCAATACTCTCAGAGAGACACATAACATTTGTTTAAAGTTTCACCCGGGATTTCCAAGGGAGCCAGAAATATCCACACAGACAGCTTGTTAACAACTGCAGAAGGCTTGCGAGTCCAGATGTGATGCTGCAATTGCTAGAAATCATGAAAAGGCTAGACTTTCCCATCTCCATCCCGTATAATGATGACCGGCCTTAACACTGGTGTTTTAAAAGATGTACCCAGCGAGTGCATTCTTATGGGAGGAACATGGCATAAAACAGTGGTCCCCAACCTTGGGTCTCCAGATGCTCTTGGACTTCAACTCCCAGAAATCCTGGCCAGCAGAGGTGGTGGTGAAGGCTTCTGGGAGTTGTGGTCCAAGAACATCTGGAGGCCCAAGGTTGGGGACCACTGGCATAAAACACAGAAATGACTGCAGGGACCGGGATTTGAACCGAGAGGTTGTCTGGGGCTGACGGCAGAGCTTACGTGTTCATGGGCAGTACAATCTCATGACTGTCTCTTAAGGAAAACTGTACATACAAGCAAAATATGTATGTTAGCAGAAAATGCACATGCAGAAAAACGCATGCAAATTTTCATGTGTCTTTAAAGTACTGCAAGGTGATGCACCAATTGGATGGACCAGACTTATGAATAAGCGGAAGAGAAACGAATGGCATACCAAGTTATTTATATCATCTTCACTGCAGCACAGACCGAGCATCTAGTGGTGCAGGAGGTATGGCTTTAGCATCCAACTAATGTATTTTTTCCATGTATAAGACTATACTTTTGTCTAAAATCTTTAGACTAAAAATTGAGGGTCGTCTTATACACAGAAGTAAGCTGAGGAGAGAACAAAAACAAGTGGAGGGGAAAGCAGGGATCGAAGCGATCCTGCAGCGGTTTGATCCCTTTCCCCCCACCCTTGCTAAGCCCCACTTAGATTTCTTAATTTTGGATTAGAAAAGTGGGGGGGGGTCTTATACAGGGAAAAAATACGGTACTTGCTACCCTCACTCAAAAGATTCATCCTCAGTTCCAAACACTTCATCTTTAAATCTTGGGAAAAGCTTTGCTTTTCCTGGTCTCTATATGTCATCATAATATTAATACCATGGGAACTGGCCCGATAAACAAGCCTGTCATTCAAGACTTTCTATTCCCTTCACAAAGAAAAACAAAATGATAAGTAGGAAATCTAAAGCACTTACAGTCTATTAGTAAAGCAGGCCAGGCTATCATTAATAGACCGGATTAAAAACCATCAGTGGGGCTTATCTTACCTGGATGGTTTGTCTTTATGTGTGACTTTATAAGTCGGTCTTCAGAAAATGATTTCTTACACACAGGGCAGGAATAGCTCCTTTTGTCCTTTAAAGAAATAAGAAAAGGTTATATCATCAGCTCACTGAGCTGATTACTAAACCCCCTGCATGCTGACTAATAAGAGCCTCGTGGCGCAGTGGTTAAAACGCTGTATTGCAGCTAAAACTGTGCTCACGACCTGGGGTTCAAATCCCAGGTAGCCGGCTCAAGGTTGACTCAGCCTTCCATCCTTCCGAGGTCGGTAAAATGAGTACCCAGCTTGCTGGGGGGGCAATGTGTAGCCTGTATAATTAAAATTGTAAACCGCCCGGAGAGTGCTTGTAGCGCTATGGGGCGGTATATAAAGTCCAATAAATAAATAAATAAATAATACACAGCTCCCAACAAGGTGACCACTGGAAGGCCCAGATGAGAATTTCAGCTGGTGTTATGAAAAGCAAAGAGCGGTTATCATGACAAGACTCACAAAAATCAAACTTCATTGCTACACTACGAATCTCGGAACGATTTGCAGCTTTGATGACCTACCCCTTCAAGGCAGAAGCAGAAATATCCTACAACGCAATTCCATATAGGCTTGGATCCTATGAAGGCAACAAATGGGAACGAAGTGGGAGAATAGAGTTCACTTATTTGAATTCCAGCCTGTGTTTTTTTAAGAGGGCTGACTTCAGGCTGCAAATGGATCTCCCTGTGACTTCTTGGAGGGGGGTGGATTGTTGCAGGAAGTGTAGATCCCTACTGTGGGAGTTCTTGCAAGACCGCATGGCTCTAAATGCAGAGATGGGAAACGCTGGCTCTCCAGGGGCTGTTGAACCACCAACATCATCCGTGGCTACAATAGCTAAACCTGCTGAGAACAGCAGTCCAGTCATACCTGGCCAACTACACCTTTCTCTGCTCCTGGCATTATCAGAAAGACCCATGTTCCAGAACAAGACCCTCTGAAGAGGCTCTGCTTTGAGGTCATTCCATCAAGAAATTAGACATCAAGGAAAGGGCTACAGGACCTGCAGCTCTCAACTCCAAGCAGGTCTTCAAAGATTTCAGCAAAGCAGCTTGAAACAGCTCTGTTTAGACTGGAAATAATGGAAGGCTTGCCGAGGAGCCAAAATATTTTTGCAATATTCCTGATGACATTTTCAGATTTCATTTTTCTTTCTTTCTCTGGCTTTACTTATATGTTTAATGGATACAACGAGACCTATTTCCAGGCAGTTTTAACTACAACTGAGCACAGGGGCTGCCTCTGGAAAGTGTCAGGAAACTTCAGCAGGGACAAAACACAGCAACCAGACTGTGAACTGGGGTTGGACACGGGGATCACACACACACACCCCCGCCACAACAGCTCCACTGACTGTCAGCCCGTTTCCGGGCAGAATTCAAAGTGCTGGCTCTAACCTATAAAGCCTGAAACAGCTGGAGGGCAAGGTATCTCAAGGACTGGATCTCTCTTTACAAGCCTGCCCAGGTGTGAATATCCTCATAAGAGGCCTTTCTCTCGATCCCACCACCTTAACAGGTTCGCTTGGTGGGGACCACAGGAGACGGCCTTCTCTGTCGCTGCTCCCAGACTCTGGAACTCCCTCCCACAGGAAGCCAGCCTGGCCCCATCTTGGTGGCCCTTCTGCAAGCAGGCAAAGACCTTTCTGTTTGGCCAAGATTCCCTGAATGACCTGAGTGGCATTTTTAAATAGATGGTTGTGCTTTACTGCTTTCAATGTGTTTTTGGTGCTGCTTTTCTTTCACCATTTTGTGTGTGTGTGTGTATATTTGTTTGATCCTTTTTACTATTTCTGTACTTAGTACTTTTAACTTTAAATATTGTCTTGTAATGAGGTAAACTGCCTTGGGTTCTTTTTAAGGAAAAAGGCAGGGTAAAATATGTTACATGCATACATACATGTTGTTGTTTAGTTGTTAAGTCGTGTCCGACTCTTCATGACCCCATGGACCAGAGCACGCCAGGCCCTTCTGTCTTCCACTGCCTCCCAGAGTTGGGTCAAATTCATGTTGGTCGCTTCGGTGACCCTGTCCAACCATCTCATCCTCTGTCGTCGCCTTCTCCTCTTGCCCTCACTCTTTCCCAACATCAGGGTCTTTTCCAAGGATTCTTCTCTTCTCATGAGATGGCCCAAGTATTGGAGCCTCAGATTCAGGATCTGTCCTTCCAGTGAGCACTCAGGGTTGATGTCCTTCAAAATGGATAGGTTTGTTCTCTTTGCAGTCCAGGAATTGTTACACATTGTTACACTGGATCCATTGTCTTTCAGCAAATGTCAAAGAGGAATTCAGTTCTCGATCTCTACATTCTGCTCTTTTCTTCGAGAATAAAGAGAAGCTATAAGGGAAGGGATTCTAAGTGCCATAGGTTATCTTCATAACGAAGCCAGATCGTTCAGAAACCAATAAATAAATGAACAAAACCTCATGTGCATTACAAATCCAGAGTGAAGCTGATGAGTTTTGAGATTCTAACTCAATCTTCAACATATGGACAGAGTTCAGCTGGGACTCCTGGGAACTCTAAAGGCTGGGAAAGATGCAATGCTACGCTTCTGCAAATGCCAACACTCGCTGGATGAAAAAGCAAAATGCCAAGAGAGACGAGGGATAAAAACATACAGGTCCTGCGAAGAAACTAGGAGAAGGCAAGAGAACGTACCTTGCACAAAGGAAAGCAGGAGATGCTATCTGCTATCTCTGAGGACTCTGGTATGCTGGCTAGTTGGAATAGCATGGTTATCTCTACATAGCTTCCCTTGGCAAGCTGCATGCATTCGAGAGAGAGAGAAAGCGCTTCCAACAATGAGCTTTAACAAGATCAAACGGAGAATCTTGATGGATTGACAACCATCTTCAAAGTGTCTCCAAATATGCAATTCTTGAATGGCAGGCTAGAATTTTCCTCACATTTCCCCAAATACAAGAGGATTACAGGTATTTCCTGATCAAAACAACATACAATGCACACAACCTTCAAAGAAAAAATATATATCCGTTATTTTTCAGCAGTAACGTCTTTTGAAAAAAGGCATCTTCACAAGTGACAATTCGGAGCTGTTTGAAACGTGAATACGGGGGAAAAAAGGATGAACTGGGGGACAAACAGACAAGGGGTGGTGAGGCAGGCAAACAGGCACAGTAGCAAAGGGAATGCACTTGAGAAGTGAAGATTGTTATACGGCTCTCTTCATAAATGCACATTTTTCCCCTGATGACTGCACCCAGGGGTGGCTGGTAGACTATACAAATAAGTTTCTGGATCTCAGACACCATAGAGACTTGAAGCCATGTAATAAAAACCCATACCCAACAATTTCTCCAAAGTCACATGTTCAACAGTAAGGCATCAAAGATGGCAAGTTGAAAGTCACCCTTACCAGTTCCACAGACCACTATCTTCAAAGGGAATTACGCTCTTCATACTGTAGATGGACATTCATGTTGTCTTTCTTAACAGATTGGTTCCTCAGAGGAGACCTGTGAGACCTTCACAAAGTCTTGCCAAAGCCATTGTCTTCAAGGGTTGTCCATGTGGCAGCTTCCATCATGCGCCATTTTTTTGCAAAGCATTCTTTCTCTGCTGCCCAAAGAATGTGTTCCTGAGTAATTATTTCAGGGTTAATTGCTCTAGTGGCCCTTCTGATTTTTTTTTTTTCAGTTGGAGACTTTGCATTCTCGAACTTATCTGGGCAACATGTAGATAGTCCTGAGGAAAATCTTCCATCGCAGATGAGGGACTCATCATTAGGATGAAGAACGTCTCTCAAGGATTCATAAAAGATCGCTTTATGAGAAAAAAAAGCTCATCACATTCTCTATATCTGCATCCTCCCTTGGCAAACAGAGGGCTATTTTATCCCGTGCTTAACAGAACTTCTGCCTTTAGAAATGTCTTTGAAGACTTCAGAAGGAGATAAGGAAAGGTCAAATATTCTACAATGGCACTTTTGCGGCGACAGTGACAGGCAAGGGATTCAGAACGTGCCTAAACCCTGCACACTGAATAGTCCTTAACAATCTTTCTTGTTTTTCTTTGCCATTCAAAGAGGTACAATTGGGAAACTGAGGCTAGGAAATAATGGCATGCCAAGAGTCTTGAAACAGATGAGTTCAGATGGCTATGTGTACTTTAGTGAAAGTCTCGGAGCGTTGCAACTTCATGGAAGTGTTATTCTAGAATAAAAATGGGGCTGGTTGCACATCAGCATAGATGCTGACTCCAATAATTCAGAAACAGCCTCAAAAATCACTCTCTTTGTCAAAAAATCTCACAGATTTGGTGTGTGACCAAAATTGACTCAGGATCCTATCCCAACACTCCAATAAGACTAAATCACAGATTGTCTCAGAACTAAAACATCACCTCTGTCAAAAAAATAGTACATTTCTGAACC
This sequence comes from Pogona vitticeps, assembly GCF_051106095.1. Lineage (NCBI taxonomy): Eukaryota > Metazoa > Chordata > Lepidosauria > Squamata > Agamidae > Pogona > Pogona vitticeps. The sequence continues at coordinate 231,339,863 of NC_135786.1, forward strand.
TTGGAATGCAGTTTATCCTCTTCACAGAATAAGTAAAATGTGTAGATTTCAAACAGTATGCAGAAAAATACATATATTGGGAGAAAAGGCACTCATTTTTAAGTATTTTATTTTGCTGCAGAATAAAACCTCCCCTGAACAATGTCTCTGTTGGCAAAACGGCATGCAGAAATGCACATATTTGAACATGATAAACATCCGTGCACTTTAAAAAAAAAAGGACACAGAAGCCTGTCAAAAATTATGACAGGGTGAAAAAAAAATTAAAATCCAGTGCACAAATTCTGCAGTGGAAAAATGAGAAATGAACCCTGTCTCTATGGAAGACAGGAACTTCCATGTGCCTAATAGAATAATTCAGGCAATACGTAGGTGTATTGCTTTAGCAGACCAAGTGCAGCATTTCTCTGCTAAATCTGAGCCCGAAATCTTTTGTCTACTGTGCACCTGCTTTACAAGGGGGGGAGATCACATAACAATTTTTCAGAGCACACTGAACTGGCACAAGGAGCACCAATACCGAGTCATTCAGACAAATGTAGAGACTAGTCACTAATCAGATCTCCCGGAGTGTCAATATACTCCACCAAAACTGCATATTCTTCTGCTGTCGTCTCAAGCCTCTCTCCCCCTTTCTTGTCACATTTATTTTATGTTTTCTTTCTCCTGTTAACCCTGGTTCCTGAACAGTCCGACGAAGGAAAGCCTGATGGTTGTTGTGGGTTTTTTCGGGCTCCTTGGCCATGTTCTGAAGGTTGTTCTTCCTGACGTTACGCCAGCCTCTGTGGCCGGCATCTTCAGAGGAATAGGAGGAGGCACTCAGCGCTGCAAATGTTGCGAATAAAATTCCATACACACTGCTGTCGACACATGCCACCTGGTTCTGCAAAGTGTGGTATTTCTCAAAGTGGCAGTTCATTAGGTCTACTTCTGTCTTTCTGCTTCCCTGCTTCCATTAGGGAAGCTCAAGGCTGAAAAGCCAGAGAGAGCCCTCGAAAACGGGAAGCCAAAACAGGTCGAGGTCTGTAGTGTTCTGCACGGTTCCTCGTTCTCGGAACAGGAAATGCTAACAAGGGCACTGAACCTCTTTCTGCATGGAGGCTGCTCTTGTGACCGGAGAAACAGAGAAGAAACAGAATCTAGGCTGCTGGCGTAACAGATCTTCCACTCAGACTAGCCACCGGTTGAACAACAACAACAACAACAACAACAACAACAACAACAACAACAACAACCACCACCATTTTCCTTCTCTGTGAGAAGCACTTTTAGATTCTTCCCACAACAGAAGAAACATGGGTTATTTCCTCCATACCTTCCCGCGTAAACCTTCGTAGCAAAGAAATGTGGATTTCAAAAGTGGGTTCTTAGGGTCGAACACACTCAAATCAGGAGAAGGATGTGCTGTGCGTATTACTGGGCTGCACCATTCCAGAATGTAAAGGGGGGGGGATGATGACGTGAAAGTGTCCACATCATTCAGAAAAGAAACAGTTCTCCCAACACATGTCAAACTTTCATCATCATCATCATCATCATCATCATCATCATCATCATCATCAACATCACAGAACTGCAGAGCTGGAAGCAACAGTAGGGATTGTTGAGTCCAGCCCCTTCCAAGGAGGCAGGATGGGGAATCAAACTCCCGACCACTGGCTCTACAGCCAGAGACTTAAACCACCGAGCTATCCAACTTTTACGATAGGGAAGCCATGGAAAAGGGATGTCATTGACCCTCACCCCAGTCCAGAAGAATGCAGCCTCAAGTATATTTGAGGATGGAAGACACACAGCAATGGTGAACCTATGGCACGCGTCCCACAGCTGGCGCACACAGCCCTCTCCGTGGGCGTATGAGTCATAAATTGCCATCAAAAATACATACCCATCCGCCAATTTCGGTACTCCCCTCTGCTGGTGCAGTGGTCCAGCGGAGGGGTGCAATGGCAGCCATTACGAGTCTAGCCCGACGGGGGGAATGGAGGACCAATGAGTATTTCTCTGTTAATAATACCCCTAGGGGGAAAAAAAACCCAAGCATTTAACCCTTGAGGTGCAGACCAGTTGTTTTTTTTCTAAACTAAAACCTCAGTATTCAGGTTAAATCACAGTGTTGGCACTTTCAAATAAATAAGTTGGCTTTGTGTTCAAGTTTGGGCACTCGGCCTCACCATCACTGCTCTAGGTCCAGTGATTTCATTTAAAAAAAAAATATGAATGAGCTTCTCAATGAGACCCTAATTTCCATCTTAAGTCTGAATTGAATGGAAGGCTTGTGTGGTTTTAAGCACTACACCTATTTTATTTTATTTTTACTTTAATGCTCTTTCCTTCCTCCTCAATGATTATTAATGTGAAAAGTTCTAGAGAAATCAAAAACCTTGGATAGGTTGTGAATGTATTGCATTGATTTTAATAAAATGAATCGCCACCATTGCAGAGGAATGTAAAGGAATTCTGTGTTAGTCCTATGGTTCCACGACCCCTCCACCCCACCCCATAAATGAGAAAGCAAAGCTTGGCTGCTGAGATTGACCAAAAACTGGCATCCTGGCGGGAGATCCTGGGTAACATCACCTTCTTATGAGCAGAGAAAAAAACCAATGGATGGTGTTTGCCTACCAGGAAAATCTGTTACAACGCATTTGTCTAGGAAATAGCTATGTTTAGTAGCCTTTACTCCCTGAAACAGAGGTTTGGTGGCTGTCTTTCTTTTATCCCCAGGACAGATGTAGAAAACCTCCCTGCTATCTTCAGCCATTGGGCTAGGTTTAAACTTATATATAAAGCTGTAGGTAACTATCTGACTCAACATCAAAAAAAAAACTAAGATCATGGCCACTGGTCCCATCACCTCCTGGAAAATAGAAAGGGAAAATACAGAGGCAGTGACAGATTTTTACTTTCTTGGGCTCTATGATCACTGTAGATGGTGACAGCAGCCACGAAATTAAAAGATGCCTGCTTCTGGGGAGGAAAGCGATGGGAAACCTAGACAGCATCTTAAAAATCAGAAACATCACCTTGCCAACAAAGATCCACATAGTCAAAGCTATGGTTTTTCCAGTACTGGTGGATGGAAGTGAGAGCTGGACCACAGAGAAGGCTGACTGCCGAAGAATTGATGCTTTTGAATTGTGGTGCTGGAGGAAACTCTTGAGAGTCCCCAGGACTGCAAAGAGAACAAACCTATCAATTCTAAAGGAAATCAACCCTGAGTGCTCACTGGAAGGGCAGATCCTGAAGCTGAGGCTCCAATACTTTGGCCATCTCATGAGAAGAGAAGACTGCCTTGAAAAGACCCTGATGTTGGGAAAGTGTGAAAGGAAGAGGAGAAGGGGACGACAGAGGATGAGATGGCTGGACAAGGTCATTGAAGCGACCAACATGAGTTTGACCCAACTCCGGGAGGCAGTGGAAGACAGGAGGGCCTGGTGTGCTCTGCTCCATGGGGTCACGAAGAGTCAGTCACGACTTAACAACTAAACAACAACAAGAACCAAACTATCTGACAGAAACAAACACACTGAGAACCAGCACCTGGTGAGAAAACACATGGTGAAAATAAAAACTAGGAACATGACCTGATACCAAGCTCAAATGTTATCTGAAAAACAAATTTAACTGAAAAAAAAATCTTCTCGTAAGTCGAATGAAATGACTCCAATAAACACAAGGCATCACAACATGCATTTATAAAAGGATTCTTTCCTTTTTCTTTGAGCTTTCTACTGCTTTCTCAAAATCTATCCTGTAGCTTCTGAAACCACAGTAGTTAGTCTGAGTAGGAGGTAAACTTCACCATTTTTTCTTTTTTTCATACAGAAATTCTAACTGTTGGAGGTATTGGCCAATAGTCCAGCTCCCGTCAGCATCAAAGAGATTTAAGAACATTAGATGTATCGTGTCTGACTCTTGCTTTTAAAAGAAACACAGTAATAAAGGCTGTAAACAGATAAGGGGGGAAGAGTACATTTTCCACTTGAATTGCATAGGTTTGAATAGCTTGGTTTTGGTTATACATGGATTTTTTTCAATAAATATACCAACAAACAACCATTGAACAAATAAATATTCAGTAAATACTGTGCCCCTGACAACCCAGAACCCCATGAATCCAAACAGTGAAGACATCAAAGTGGCCTACTTACCCCAAACACAACATCTATAATTCAGCCTCTAGATGAAGGGGTCATAAAGACTTTTAAGGCTTATGACACACAGTCCTGTATGGAAAGAACTGTCAACACTACAGAAGAGAACCTTTATAGAGAGAACTCTTCTGCCTAAAGGTGTTTGTATGTGTGTGTGAAAGAGAATCAACTATTTATGCTTTGTAGTTATGTTTTTTGGGGTATGTAGAGTTATGGAATTTGACCCAACTTCGGGAGGCAGTGGAAAACAGGAGGGCCTGGCGTGCTCTGGTCCATGGGGTCACGAAGAGGTGGACATGACTTAACAACTAAACAACAACAACGAAGAGTTATAGATAGATTTTGATCAACATGGGGGCCCAACGCCCCTAATCCAAGCATGGTTAAAGATGGAAGTGTATAGAGAACACTTTTAGGGTCCACCAGAAGAGCCTCAAACTGGCTTCATCAGAGCTTTTTTGCTGCTGTTAAAACTGGAAGAACTTGAAAACAAGACATTTCTCCAGAACAGCTTTTTAGCTGCCCAAACTTTTACAAATGTGGATGTCACTGCTGTAAATCTGCTGGTGGAGGGGGTGGCAAGACCAGGGGAACTTCCACATTCTCCATCCTTCCTTTAGATACATCTTAGTCTCTTTAACCTGTGTAGCAGAAATCAAGTTACCCAAAATCAACTGATACCTTTTGCTTTTATAATCACCCTCTTCATAGCCAAGATGGGATCCTAGTAAGGAGACACTGCTACTCCCTTTATAATTCTACTGGTAACCTACAATTATTCACCCCAAATTCAGAGTTTTCTAGGGCTAAAAGAAAGTTACAGACACTACGATAGGCTTCTCTTAACAAATACACGGTACCAGTAAAAACCTGGAGAATTTTAGAAAGCAGATAGCAAGAGAGCTGTACACAACCAACTTAGATGTCGCATTGCGCGAAACAGCAGAATGATGTCATGGTTTGTGACTTACTCTGTACAGAACATAGCAACTTTAACCAGAAATATTGGCTACAACTCACACTTACCAGCTCTGTGTGCACTTTCAGATGAGCCTGGAGTTTGTATTTATCTGGAGTCGAATAATCACAGTCTTCGGTGGGACATTTCAACAAAATGTTGCTATGCTTCTGGACGACATGCCGCTTCAGACAATTTTTGGTGATGGAGGAGTAGCTGCACTGAGAGCAATAGTAGAGGTGTTCTCGTGTATGCGTACGGACATGCATGTCGTAATGGACCTGGTACCAAAATAGCTTGCCTGGAAAAAAAACAGCGTAGATACAAAACAAGGTGAGTGGAAAGTACTTCAGCTTGTGAACCGAATGTCTGAAGCGACATGACTAGGATCCTGATCGTGGTAAGCAGAGAGAGTTTGAGAAAGTGTGGCCATTGGACTACAGCTTTGAGAAACCGCCCCCCAGGGAATCCCTGGAAAAGACCCCGATGTTGGCAAAGTGTGAGGGCAAGAAGAGAAGGGGATGACAGAGGACGAGAGGGTTGGACAGTGCCATCGAAGCGACCAACATGAATTTGACCCAACTCCGGGAGTCTTCTCTTCTCATGAGATGGCCAAAGTATTGGAGCCTCAGCTTCAAAATCACCTGGAACAGGAACTGGCAAGCCACTCCAATATCTTTGCTAAGAAAACCCCATGAACAGAAACAAAAGGCTAAAAATCAACCCTAAATTAATTTTAAAAAATAATCTGATTATTTTTGATTATTCAAAAATTTTTTAAAAAATATTTCTTTATTTAAAATGTGGTTTAAATAAATCAGATTTTTTTTAAAAAAAACATTGATTTTTATCCACTGGTCATTGGGTGATGTTTTTAGTAATTTTAGTATGGTTTGTCTTTTTTTTTGTTTCCATTTAAAGCTGACACAGTAAAAATGATTAATGCTTACTAATAAGGAAACAAAACTTGCATTTTCTTTTTCTCTTTCCTAGGCATGGAAGAGAATAAAGCAAACCTTTCTGCTGGGTTGCACGTCCCAAGCAGTACCAAGGCTGCTCTCCTGCATTCGCCCGACCCCACCCTCCAAACTTTGCATGCTCCTCACCGCAATATTCACACTCCAAATCTCCATAGACCTTCCTGATCTTTTCGCAAAGGGCAGTGTTCATTTGCCGTTTTTGCAAGCGGTCCAAAATCTGCATAAAGGCTGCCGCTCCAGTCAGGTTATCTGTAGGCTGTGGGCAAGAATCAGAAGTCTCGCCGAGCACTTCCTCAGTTTCTGGAGGAAGCGGAGGGAGGGAGGAGCCTGCCTTCCCAGGCATTGACTCATTAGCTTCTGGATCATTAAGATGGATGGTTTCACCCATTTCTTCGAGATCGGGAGCACACTGCGGAACCTGGCAATGCAACTTCACCTCGGAGCTCCCATCGCCCGACAGCTGAATGTCTTCTTCACATTGCTCCTTCCCCGATAGGTCACTGGTGGCTTCAGCTTCCGTTTCAAGAAGAGGCCTTTCCTCATCTGAACCAGAAGGAGCACTTCCCTCCTTTTGGAGGAAGTCATCCGAAGCGCTAAGCGGGCATGCATCCAAGGACGTTAATTCCACTGATGACTGGCACGAAGGATCCGTTGCATCTTCAGCGGGAGGGCTTTCAAGATCTAAATGTGAAGCGGAAGCTTCTGGCTTGCCACCAGGGTTATCGGACTGACTTCCCTCCACGGCATTCAGTTCCTCTGGGCCTCCCGGTGTCTTTGCTACGCAAAGCTCTTTGGAACTTAGGAGCGAGAGTTCTGTGGCCATTGGTGATGTCTCCTCTCCGAGGGCTTCTTGCTGGATGTCCCCTCCCGGTTCCAGGAGGCAAAAGCTCTGGTTGATCGAACTGTCGAAGACAGACGTCTCTGCCAAGTCCCCATGCTCTTCTTTGATGTGCGCCCGGAGCCGGATGGAGCTGACAAATTTCTTGGAGCATTCGCTACAGACGTACACAAAAGGATGCTTTCGGACGTGAAGCTCCAGGGCTTGGTACTTCGTGGCTCCGTGGCCGCACAGCTCGCAAGCAAAGGGCCTCTCGTCCCCGTGGACAAGCATGTGCCTGTCACGGTCCAGTTCGTTTTTGAACCTGCGCTCGCAGGTATGACAGTCGTACAAGAGCTGCCTCTTGCCTTCTCGAGTCATCAAGCACAGCTCGTCAAAGACGTCCTTCACTTTCTTGTCGAGCAAGTCGTGGGCTTCCTTGATATGCCTGATCAGGTTCTTGACGTCGGAGTACTTCTTCTTGCAGAAGCGGCAGTGCTGCTTGATCTTCTTGTGGACGCGCTCCACGTGGACCTTGAGGTGGCCTTTGCTCAGGCACGTGAACGGGCAGCAGTCACACGCAAACTTCTCCCCTGTGTGCTTGCGCAGGTGAACGTTCAGGTTGGCCTTGATGGCGCTGGCGTAGCTGCAGAAGGAGCACTTGTACGGCTTCTCGTTGGTGTGGATCCGTAGGTGGGCCTGAAGGGAGTGCTTGAATTTGAACACCTTGTTGCAATATTCGCAGGTGAAAATCTTCAACTGAGTTGCGCCTAACCTACGGAGAAGCACAAGGAGAATGCAAATGACCTAATGCCCTAAGAGAGAAGCAGGCAAACAGAAGCTAAACGGCAATATCAGGCTGATAAAGGCTGAGCGGATGCTCGCTGTGCCTACATTTCCTATCAGCAGGAAATGGGGGGGGGGAGAGGAGGGAGACAGACCCTCCTCAGGTTGACGTAATCCCTTGACGTTTGCTTTCCTCAGTTCTGAGGGAGAAGGCATAGGTCAAGATATATTTTAGTATTGCTTAGCAACTGTTTAGCTGTAGGAGATTTACCACACACACACACAAAAAAGCAAAGCATGCTGCATATATACTGCCCTATACAGTTGTGCCCTGCTTAATGATTACCCCGCTTGATGACGAATCCGCTTCACGACAATGTTTTAATGGGCTTTTTTCGCTTCCTGGTGATTGGTTCCCTGCTTCGGGAACTGATTCTTTGCATTACCACGATCAAAACAGCTGATCGTTGGGTTTTCAAAATGGCCGCCGGCTGCTCAAAATGGTTCCCCACTGTTTTTAGGAGGAATTTTTCGCTGCACAGGCACCCGAAATGGCCGCCCTATGGAGGTTCTTCGCTGGACGAGCAGGTATTCGAATGCATTGAATGGTTTTCAATGCGTTTCAATGGGATTTTTTATTTCACTTGACGAGGATTTCGCTCTACAGCGATTTTGCTGGAACAGATTACCTCGTCAAGCGAGGCACCACTGTAGTGCTTGAAGCATTCTCTGGGTGGTTTACATGTTCATATGCAGGCTACACATGGCGCCCCCTGCCCCAGCAAGCCGGGTACTCATTTTACCAACCTTGGAAGGATGGAAGGCTGAGTGACCCTTGAGCCGGCTACCTGGGATTGAATCCCAGGTCACGAGGAGAGTGTGGCTGCAGTACAGCAGTTTAAATGTTGCACCACGAGGCTCGCTTTATAGATACATGTCCATGCATAAAATGGAATCTCAACTACCCTACTAGCATAAAACAAAAATGTTATGAAAATTCTCAGCACTAATATAATGAGTCTAGAAAACAGATGATGGGGATTATCATATTTCAGGAGCCAGCCTTCCTAGGTGGCTCCATTGCCTAGTTTCTTATAGGAAAAGAAGAAATCCCAGTGGTTCATATTATATACATAGCATAAATCAAAATGCCCAGGGTCTCCTGAAAGAACATTTGTGCTGCGTATTGAAACAAACTGCTAAAATGATTCTCCTGAAAATAATTTTTCCCTCCTGGATAGTTACTCTCCAAATAATCTTCCTCGAAATGTAGCTTTCAGCTGTATGGTTCTCTTTATTATTATTATTATTTATTTAATTTATATCCCGCCTATCTAGTCATGGTGGACTACTCTTTGACATTTCAGGAGGTGTAATGTTGCCACACAGAATGTAGCAGAACTTTGTTTAAAAAATGCAAGTTACCGGCTTGATTTCATTGGCTGCTCATAAGGAATCTGTTGAATTGCATATTCCTGATACCCTCTTCGCCGGGAGGCATCCGAAGAGGTTGTCTCTGGATTGGCTGCTTGCTCGGTTTCTGGAGACTCAGCCTCCACTGGAATTATTTTTGTAGCTCCTGCAAGCAAATTAAAAGCATATCATTTATTAAGATGAGCAACATGATGTAATTCTACACAACAGTAACTACAGCCCTACTAGTTATTGACTAATCGTTCAACAACATGTATATGTGACTGATGCTCTGTTGTCAATTATCATGTATATTTAACGAAGGAAGGAAGGAAGGAAGGAAGGAAGGAAGGAAGGAAGGAAGGAAGAAGGGAAGGGAAGGGAAGGGAAGGGAAGGGAAACTTTGGAACTAAAATTTATTATGAGCTGTAGAGACCTCAAACCAGTAGTACATACAAAAGAAGCAAAAGGCCTTTTTACACATTCTTCCTTGGAATAAAATGTGCTAGATGTGGGATCAAAGTTACTCTAGATTTAGCCTTAGTAGCAGAAAAAAATCAATTTTTAATTGGAAATCTGGGCATCTAACTTGGTATTTGTCATATGTACCAGACAGGACATTTGCAGGAGAGAAATGGCAGAACCATCCTCAATAAGCAAAAATATAACTTTGAAACTACCAACTGAAGCCACCTCCTGTAGGATTTGGAAATGAGAGACAATTGCAGACAACAGCCTCCCTCCCACTCACTGATTTTTCCCTTGCAAGTCTCTCAACTCACAATATTATATGCATGGAGCAACATGCATTAGCCAGGATAATATCCACGCTTTGATCTGGATTCTTGGATTCTTGCACGGAGCAGGCGGCTGGAGTTAATGGCTTTATAGGCCCCTTCCAACTCCATTATTCTATAATTCTATGATAGTAGTTCTTTATCTTATACATTTACACTAGAGATGGGGGTATTCGTATTTATATTCATATACCGATATCTCCGCACAGGTGGTGTTAACGAGGGTCCAGTCCCATGGGGCCAGACGGTCCACTCACCGATCCACCGCGGATGTGGACTGCATGATTCTACCAATGGCTCTGCGGCGCATGATCTGCTCACCACTCTTCAACCTTGCAGCGAGGCTTGTCAGGAGCAGCAAGCAGATCGCGCACCGTGGATCATTGGTAGAAACGCACAGTCCGCATCTGCAGTGGATCAATGAGTGGACCATCCAGCCCCATGGGACTGGACCCTCGTTAACACCACCTGTGTGGGGTATTCGTATACGAATACGAATACCCCCGTCTCTAATTTACACCCCACCTTTCCACCAAAATGCTTAAAACATGATACATGATTCTGTGCTTCCCACTTTGTCCTAAAAATAACTGTGTGGTAGGTCAGCTGGAAGAGAGGGAGTGGTGGTAGGACATCCAGCGAATTTCATGGCCAAATATGGGTTTGAACCCAGTTCTCCTGAGTCCTAGACTAACATTTTACTACACTTCACTGACTGACTGCCCCAGGGTGCAGCTCAGCCTCAAATCCACAATGCACCTTTCCTTATTAGCAACCGCTTTGCTTTATCGGAGTGTAAAATCGTATTTTCCTGAACTCTCGTCAGATTACATTACTCCTGCACCACATTTCAGTTTATAGTAGTAAGGGCTCATCTAGAAAGGCCACGCTGGATTGCTTTTGTTGAAACCACTGAAATAAAGCAAATGGAAATGAAGGACAAATAATTAAGAAGGCATGATGAGAAAGGAAGAACACCTGGCAGATAAACAGATAAAGCTTGCATTCGACAAATAATTGTGAATGCTGTCTCCCTACTTGTATGTGGGCCATTACACCTTCCCCCAATCTATTATTCATTGTGCAGCTTCGTATACATGTAAAATGTTTATTATCACCATGACACATGTCCCAGTCCTGGAACCATTCTCTGGGGAAATGAAGTTATTCAGACATGATCATTATGGGGGCTATGAAAAGAGAAGTCGAGGGTGTGGGAGCAGCTTTGGAAAAGCATAGAATCTAGATACATCCAAGAGGTTGGTAAGTAAAGGACATAAATAGTGACACGTAGCCACTCACTCTTTACATACATTTCAGGGCTTTAATAAGGATACTTTCCTTCCCAGTTTCCAATGAGATGGGACATCTAACATCACACCAGCACTCATTGATAAGAGAATGGCAGGGGCAAGAGATGGGTCAGATGTATAGAACAGCGGTTCCCAACCTTTTTCAAGTAGTGACTCCCTTTTATATTCGCCAAGTAACCTGTGCGCCTCCCCGCCAAGTCTGCATAAAAAGGAATTTTAATGGGGTAAAGTCACCCCTTCTCAGAAAGTAGAGGCTTCTTTCTCCTTCAAAGGATCTGTTTCTCATGCATACATAAACATGCTAACTTTAATATTCAGCTCTGAAAGGTCAAGGAAGAAATTATTTAACATGAGCAGGGGACGACAGAGGATGAGATGGTTGGACAGGGTCATCGAAGTGACCAACATGAATTTGACCCAACTCCGGGAGGCAGTGGAAGACAGGAGAGCCTGGCATGCTCTGGTCCATGGGGTCATGAAGAGTCGGACATGACTTAATGACTAAACAACAACAACAAATAATCACTAATTATAATCAGTACATATACACTAGCCTTTTGACTTGATTTGTGCTCCACTGAGAGCCTACAGGTTGGTGCCCGACCTCCCCCAGGCCGTTGGTGGTACCCCAACCCAATCTGATGTTAGGAAAGGGTTAAAACAAGAGGAGAAGGGGACGACAGAGGACGAGATGGCTGGACAGTGTCACCGAAGCAACCAACATGACTTTGACCCAACTCCGGGAGGCAGTGGAAGACAGGAGGGCCTGTCATGCTGTGGTCTGTGAGGTCACGAAGAGTCCAACACGACTGAAGGACCAAACAACAACAACAACACATATTGGGAAACACCAATCTAGGAGGACTTAAGAATGGGTCAAGGAACCAGAGCAGGCCACTGTGACCAGAATGGTCTTTACCCCTTCTCGTTTATGCCCTCTACAAATGTTCAGGGCTAAAGTCTTAAGACTGTGTCTTCTTCAGGACTGGAATGAGGTCGTAGCCTTGTATACAAAGATTCCTATTTATGCATTGTTTGGGGAACTAGAGATCACTCTTACAAGTGGACTTCCATTTCGGCAATTAGAATTCAGCTGCCATGCTAATGATTGACTCGAAGTGCTGACTTGTCCTTTGGTGAATGGATTGCCTAATGAAATCAAAAAGCCAGAGTAAATGTGGGAATATACTATTCTGGACGACTGACTCTACTAGCCAGCCAAGCCACAAGCTTTTTATGACACCGCACTAAGGCACAACTGCATTACAAGACCAATATATTGTTATTTGGGAAAGGAAGGTCCTGCAAAAATTTATGCTAGGCTCTTAAGACAAGGGGCCTAATGAGAATTAACTGGATGACTGGAGAGATAAAGAGATATCTTTGTTGCCTGCAATGTTAAGGCTACGAAGGCGAGAAAAATCAATGGGAAAATTCTCTCTGTGTTTTCCAGGTCAGCCCTTCACGACACCTCAAACAAATTCAAAATATAGTGTTTGGGATTTTGGAATTTGGTGCTTAGAAGCAACAGCATTTGACACTCTTCCTCCCTCCCTTCCCCCAGATCAGGAAAAAAAATGAAACAAGATCCTAAGTTCAAAGTCTAGTTCTCTGATTCTCAGTTGCAGGAATATAAGGCAAAGGTTTAGACATGCCTATCCTCAACTCTACATGCACATTAAGCCTTTGCAAGATCTGAGTTAAGTGCAAGTAAAATCTTTAGGAGAGGCGAGGACAAGTCCACTTTGTGGCTGGTTAGGCATTTAGTCGTGTCCGACTCTTCGTGACCCCATGGACCAGAGCATGCCAGGCCCTCCTATCTTCCACTGCCTCCCGGAGTTGGGTCAAATTCATGTTGGTAGCTTCGATGACACTGTCCAGCCATCTCATCCTCTGTCGCCCCCTTCTCCGCATTAGGGCCCATGTTTTTGGGGAGCTGTTCTGGTTACTCTTAACGACTTTTTGAAAATAAAAGCATTCTCTGTTCCCACAAGTGAACAGTCACCTGGAATAGCTTCATGGGCTGTCAAAAAGACGCTTATAATAGGGTTCTTAGCTCCGGCGACCTGGTCTGCTTCTTTCGCAGAAAAGCTCTTCTCCGTCCTCTGGAGACGCTGCCTCTTTGGCGCTTTTTCTCGCTCGTCTTCCCTCCTGTCAAGGTCAACGTCAGAATCATTACCTAGAGACCAAAACATCAAAAATAACGTAAAAGGATGATTGTGAAGCTTTCTTCTCTAGTACATTACTGGACACCATCAATTATTTTATTTTATTTATTTATTTTATTTATTTGATTTATATCCCGCCCATCTGATACATCTATACCACTCAATGGGCTAAGGAAGTATTCTGTTTTGTTGCTGTTATTATTATTACTATGGCTCATTCAATACATTTTACGCCTCACTGCCGAACTTGGAGTAACTAGTCACATGTAACAGTTATCTGCAACTTGCTACTTTTAGGTATAATCAGGAATTACAAGTTACTTTAGGTATAACAGGTTAACACATTACTTACAATAAGGAACCCATAGTTACTTTCATAAAGATAGTTGTAAACGACATTTTTTAGCCATTTTAGGAACATTTTTAAACAGTCTGTTCTAAGCTTTATGACAGTTTCTTATCCACCATAGATGCCAAGGGAAGTATTATTTTGTTTTGTCCTCTTCTCTGTATTTTTATAAGAACTTCCAATGGGTGCCATCTGAGTTGGCCACCAGAGTTCTCTGCATTTTTGTGGCCTATTGGGTAAACAATAAAGCACAACATTATTAACACAATAAACTATTTAATAAGTAATGAGTACCGCTGGATAGCTCAGTGGTTTAGATCTTCGGCTGTAGAGCCAGAGGTTGGGAGTTCAATTCCCCCCTGAGCTTCCTTAAGATGATGAACCCGAGGGTCCCTTCCAAATCTGCTGTTCAAAGGTTATAATTATTGGTTGTTGTGGGTTTTTCGGGCTCTTTTGCTGTGTTCTGAAGGTTGTTCTTCCTAACGTTTTGCCAGACTCTGTGGCCAGCATCTTCAGAGGAGAGCCAAAGAGCCCGAAACACCCACAACAACCATTAGATCCCAGGCATGAAAGCCTTCGCGAATATGTTATAATTATTCTTTATTAGTAATACAACTTACTTTTAAAATGTAAGGTTTCATATTCTATTTCAACTTTCTTCCAGGGAGCTCCTGGTGGAGTATATGAGATACTGTCCCCTTTTACCTTCAGAACAACCCTCTGAGAGAGATCAGGCTGAGGGGAAGTGACTGGCCAACGTTCACCCTGTCAGCTTCACATCTGAGGTGGGATTTATTTCCTACACTGGCGCTCACATTTTGCTACTGTCCCTCCTCACCAATATACACCAGGGCTGGGGAAGTCTTAACACCAAACTGAAGGAAGAGAAAGGGAAGCATTTTGTGACTCAAGAACAAAACTGATCCTACATCTATGGTTGACACTGAGGAGAATGAGGCGGCTACCTTGACATGTCCACATGGGCAAGGGGATGCTCTTTGCCTAGATTGGGGAATGAAATTTAAGACCGAATTGTCACAAGTACCAATGAGGAGAGGAGACAAGAGTTCAACCGCTACTGGGGTAGGATATTCTGAAGAGGAACAGGGGTACTCATGGATTGGTGCCTTAGGAGGCTTGATGACAGCAACTACTGAACGTGGTCTCTTTGGCAATCCTGCCAGATACAGTGGGGAAATTCTCTCAGGATACAGTGGTGCCTCACATTACGTTAATTCGTTGCCGCAAAATCACTGTAGAATGAAAACGTTGTAGTGCGAAAATAAAAAGCCCATTTAAACGCATTGAAACCCCTTCAATGCGTTCCAATGGGCTGGAAACTCAGCGTCCAGCGAAGATCCTCCATAGGGTGGCAATTTTCGGTGGCTGTCTTGCAAAGAATCCGTCCCAGAAAACAGCGGGGAGCCATTTTATTTACCCGGTGGCCATTTTGAAACCACCAATCGGCTGTTGGAAAATCGTCGTTTTGCGAAGCATCAGTTCCCGAAGCAGGGAACTGGTCATCGCAAAGCGAAAAAAGCCTATTCAGACCATCATTTTGCGATCGCAATTGCGGGGCAATCGTAAAGCAAGGCACCACTGTACATTACATGGTACACAGACTGCTTGCCTTCAGTCATCACCCCTGCAGAGTGAGCTTGACTTCCTTGGGGATCACAGCCTCTCCCGTGTGAAAAGAGTTGCAAGTCATAACTAGAGTACATGCATTGAACCAGTGGAGATTTGCAGAATCAACACCTAATCAAGTTCTCCTGATTCAATGGGCCTACATTAGCAAGCTAAAGCTTTATTTTGGCCAATAACCGATACATTCAAGTTGGAAAAGCTTTTGGGGTTGAGAAAATGAATAGTTATCATGTACTGCAAACTCGATTCAAATTTGTGGTCACCCCCTTCTTCCAGAGTTTTCAAGGCATGAAGTACTCAGAAGTGGTTCTGGTGGTGCTCTAAGAACACACTGGCCTATCCAGATTCCTCACTCCATCCCATGTAAACCTGATAACTGAACTTGCCAGCTTCGAGTTTGGTCTCCTGTTCCTTCGAACATCTGTGTACATCTGAATGAGCTCTCCACCTTTTAGCTGTCATAGCTTAAAAGCGAATTCCCTGTTTAGTGCCAGTCAACCTCTGAATAACAGACACAGGACAGGAACACTTGAGTATGGCCAACCTCAATGTCTTCCATTTGTTGGCTTGCCACGAGGATCTGGCTGGCCACTGGCAACTACACATTACTAGGTTAGCTAAACTTTTGGTCTGAACCAGTAACGCTTATTTCCCCATGTGTCTCACCCTAAAATGGGAAGGGATTTCTTTCCCCTAAGCCTGAGCAAAGATGACAGTAATCACTGTACTTGGCAGAACTATTATTTCCTTTTGATGATTAGAAAATAGATTAAAATCCTACAGTAACTGCCACTGATTCAAGGAGCTTAGTGGTGGGGCCAGGATGGTGTCAACATTGATCATCCTATCAAGCCACAAGCATCTTCTTTCCTCTCCCCCCCCCCCTTCAATATCCTGCTTTGCTACTCTGCCAACTAGCTGGGTTAAACTGAAGTGATGTTGAGCATTGTTATAATAATCAATGTTCATTGATTTACATAACACTGGTAATCTGTGAATGAATATGAGGCTTCCTTTCTTTTTCCAATGGGTGCCTCATTTATTTTGCTTGCAATTCTTTTAACGAAAACATTAACCGATGAAGCTTTTCAAAGGGGACTAGCGAATGGGTCAGGCAGCTGACTGGATCCTACCACCACCTCCTGTACAAGTGAAGAGAAAAAAGCTGGACTGCATGAATGGGAGGGAAAAGGCCCATTAGAGTCAGCCAACACGCAAGCTAGCAGCTGTGCAAATGCAAACGAAGTGGCTTAACTGAACATATGGTACAAATCTATTAGAAGATGGGGCTTGCAGACAGAACGAGCCAACAAATAAAGTCTGTTGGGAGCTGCAAAGAGAATGCCAAAATATGAGGCAATACAATGAAAGTGCTAAGATGCATGAAGGTCCAAATATGTAGGCACAAAAGAAGAAATGAACAGACATCAAATCCTTTTTTAATAAGGCAACTAATCAGTCGGTTACATCTTCAGAGACTGCGCTCTAAAAGGCCAACAACCACTTTCAGATATCAAAGTCAACGAAGAACAAAGAAGCATTTCAGAGATAAGACCTCTAGAGCCTGAAAGCTAGTCTATGTATGAGGCTGGGCGGATGGCCATGGCCAAGCAGCAGAGGGAGGAGGACTGGTGCAGCTGAGAGCAGACCAGACCAGATAAAACCCTGGAGTCACTTAGTGGTTTAGGTCACTGGCCGTGGAGCCAGACGTTGGGCGTTCAATTTCCCACCAAACCTCCTTGACGGGGGCTGGAGTCAATGATACTATAGGGTCCCTTCCAACTCCCCAGTTCTAAGATTATCTAAGCTTATCGAAGGCCAAGAATTGCTCTGAAGTCCCAAATCTAGCTAATGTGTCAACAGTACACAGGCAGAAAGTCTTCTTGGCAACTGAAATACTTCAGCAGAGTCTTCTGATTTTGTTCCCATAAACAGGATGGCTGGAACAGATTAAGAGAAAGTTTAAAATGGTCTGAATGTACCTGGAGGGGGAGCACGTAGCTGTGAAGATGGTTTTCTTTGTTGAAGCAGGGGGAACACTAGTCTTTGCCTGGCTAGTTCCGGGGGTTTGCTGAGGGTCGTAGCCCAAAAAAGGGAGAGTCATACTAATCTGTGGCAGCAGAAACATCCAAAAGTTGCTACGGTACTCTTTGCTGTAGTCTAAACAATAATTTCTAAAAGAACAGCATCGGGAATGTTTCAAGACTACAGTGGTTGAAATCCTGCCGTGCAATGATGCAAACAGTGTGAATTTTTGATGCAGAACGGCATAAGTTAAGAAGTCATATACTGTATCTGCTGAATACTGAGTTGTAACAGATAGCGTCTACAGCAATTTCTTAGATTATATGAATTCCCATCTAAAAGACACTCTTTTGCATAACTGTGCAAAAGAATTTCAGGCATCGTGTAACTAATATGAGTCAACCTGATTGCTGGGGTGACCGAGGCATCCCAAGCCAGCCAGCTGATGGGTACATGGTTCTCGCATAGTGTTGGGACAATGGCAAGGAACGTGGCAAGCGACAATCTGAGCAACATCAATTCGAGGCGTCCCTGGTTCTTCCATATCAACTGGTGCCAAATGGACTGTGAGAATCAACCATGGCACTTCCCTCTACTCTCTCATTAGCCTACCCGATTCCTGGACCGATAGAGACGCCCAGCCTGCTGGCGTGCATATGGCCACATTCCTCCACCCACCCCGCTCCGGCCTCACAAACTGGACCTCTCACAGCCTTTTCTGGCCTCTCTCTGATTTACAAGCTGCTTAGGCTGAATATCAAACCCATTCTGCTCAGAATGAGCAAAACAAATACTTCTAAAGACATTTTCTCTCTCTTTCTCTCTCTGTGAACAGCTTGATTGAGATAAACAGTGTTCATTCCAGCTCTCCCTTGCAGAAGAACATTGAGCAATCAGTTTCAACAGCTGGCACTTTGATTTGGCAACCCTAATAAACTGACCTCCTGTATCCAGATCTGTGTAATTTAAATCCCAATGCATCATCCACACAGCAATTTGATGCTAGGCTGCATCTGTATTTAGACGGCTTTTACAGGACGTTCATATATCTATTGAGGAGGGATGGGGCTGCTGGTGACATACGAATCAGTATGTTCAACAGCCTTTTGAGACAGACTGTCCAGTCCATCAACATATTCTATCCAGTGCCCCTAATGGGTGCTTCTGTCGTGTACTGTGCATCCTTAATAAGAAAGTCCCTAGAACATGTCATGATCCCTTAATTCAGTGGTCCACAACCCTGGGCCTCCAGATGTTCTTGGACTACAACTCCCAGAAGGCTTCTCCACCACCTCTGCTGGCCAGGATTTCTGGGAGTTGAAGTCCAAGAACATCTGAAGGCCCAAGGCTGGGGACCACTTTGATACTCTGAACTTGCCATTGGAAGGTTTGCTTTGGGGAGGGCCTGTTTTGTTTCAAATGTTAGCCTGCTCATTATTTCTCCTCTGCAAGATGGTTGTGATTAGCACAATACGGAAATCAAGATGGCTATGTGTGCAGTCTTGCAACACTTACGAAATAACAAGTGTGTTTTCAAATGTACATCGACTACAGAAATGGTCTGGATTTAAACCTGTTCTAAGTCCTCACCTGCAGAGCTACCGCACCTTAGAGGTGGAGCTTGTCTTGTTCTAGTATCAAACATGGTCAGATCGCCAACGATTTCTTTGGTCCTGGAAACACAGCACGGAGTTTGCAGTAGCTAGACAACTAGAAGGAGTTTACCATTCCCTTTCTGATCTGGAGAAAGATTCTGCTGTGCAGAAATTTCATTGGAGAAAAATCAAGGACAGGAAGAAAAAAAAGGACTAATATTTTGTAGGAGCAGATCCAGGTGAGTGTAAAAATGGAAGGGCACAGAATCCTAGCCGTACAATACTGAAAGCATCCAATAACAATAACTATTTTTTTTAAAAAAAAGAAAACAATGATACGACAAGAACCAAATCCACCTAAGGGAGCTATATGTCTAAAATGAGTCCTGATTATTCCATTACAGAACGAGAAGATGTCATTTCAGACAAAAAAACACTCCTTTAAAAGAAAAACATTACACAGGGTCAGTAGCTATCTGCTTTCTTAAAAATAATTTACAGACATTTAAATTTCAGTATCAGCAGAGATAGGCCTGAGCTGCTCTTCCAAATATAAAATCCACATGAAGAACAGAACAGCTGCTTCAAATTCCAAACCCAGGTTTTCCATTTTCACCTAGAATCAATATCAGATGAAAAGTTTAACTGCAATGTGACAAATTACTTTCAAATACCAATGGGTGAGCTCCCCAAGGCTCAAATTCCAATTGAATCACAAACTGTAAGCACGATGGTTTGAATGTTTGAGAGGAAAGGAGGGAGATTTTAAAAAAAAAGTTTTACATTGGTTGGCTATGTTTTATGTATCTGGGGTCTCAAAAGGCTGGCAAGGAATATAAGGCTGGATGTGAGGATCTCATAGATTGAAGTTCTAACTCAGGTCCCTAGAGATTCTTGGATGAAAACCCCACAAAGCCTGCCCCACTCGATGTGCAGGCCAGGATTTCTGGAAGCTGTAGTCCAAGAACATCTGGGGACCCAAAGTTAGGAAGCACTGTAAATCCAACCCATGAGCAGCTCAGATGGTTTTCTCTTCTTTCTCTCTCTCTCTCTCCATCTCACTCTCACACTTACATCGAGAAGCCATGACACAAAAGAATCTTCCCATTAATTTCAACAGAAACTCTCTAAGTGCAGGACTGTACTGGAAAGGGAGCTGGCTGGAGAGCTGAGTAGTTTAGGTACAGTGGTGCCTTGCTTGACGAGGATAATCCGTTCCAGCAAAATCACTGTAGAATGAAATCCTCGTCAAGCAAAATGAAAAAGCCCATTGAAATGCATTGAAAACCGGTTCAATGCGTTCCAATGAGTGAAATACCTCAGCGTCCAGCAAAGATCCTCCATAGGGCAGCCATTTTCCGGTGCCTGTCTTGTGAAAAAGCCTTCTTAAACACAGCGGGGAGCCATTTTAGACAGCGGGCAGCCATTTTGAAACCCGACGATCAGCTGTTTGCTTATCGTCGTAAAGCGAAAAATCGGTTCCCGAAGCAGAGAACCGATCATCGTAAAGCAAATTTTCCCTATCTAAACATCGTTTTGAAATCGCATAAGCGATTGCAAAAAACACATCGTTAAGTGATTTCCTCGTCTAAGGAGGTAATCATCAAGCAGGGCACCACTGTATCTGGCCGTGGAGTAAGAGGTTCCGACTTCAATTCCCCACTGGGTCTCCTGTGAGTAGAGCCAGTCTATGTGGTCTTGGGAAGCTGCACAGTCTCAGGGCGGCCCCAGAAGAAGGGCATGGCAAGCCATTACTGAGTATTAGCTACCTGGAAAATCTTCAAAAGGGTCACCGTAAGTCAGAATTGACTTGATGGCGCAAGATAGTGATTGATTATGATGACTGATGATTTCTGGAATGGGAAAGAACATGGATACGTGCATTACGGCAGCTGCGCAGGAGTCAAAATACTATTCCTTAAATCCATTCTAGATACCAAGTCTGATGAACGCCAAAAGCACATCCACCTCCATGTGCTGCAGAACAGTATTGCACATGAAGCCGAACCTTCCATTTTCCTGCAGGGTTCCCCAGAGTGCAACAAAAAATTTATAACTTAGAAACTTGGTTCAGCACTGAATCTGGCACAGATGTAGCAGAACATCTGCTCTTGCTCTGTACCAAATTTGGGGAGGTTTGGGCAAATGGTTTTTGAGTCACAAATTTTTTAATGTAAAGCTGTTGCAACACCCCCTGTGCAGATACTCGCAAGCTTTTCTGTCTGCAGATTTAAGACACTTCAAATACACTGAAAAGACCAAACTTGCTTATCTTGAAAGAGAATGGTCAGTCTCAGCCCCCCTTTTTTCATTTGGAGAAAATCCATGCATGGGGGGGGATTAATACTAACTTTGGGGGGGGGAAGCCATTTGAGAAGGGAAAAACTTCTGACTTTCTGACTTTTTTTCTTCTAAACTGGTTATGAGCACAAACCTTCTAAACAGAAAAACTGAGAATGGGAAGAGAAATCTGAACTTTTAACCCTGCCAATCAGGGCCAAATTAAATGACTCTCAGGAAGAGATTTTTTTTAACTCCTTCCTGACCAAACAGAGATTTTAGTTTGTATTTCTGGGGTGGACTTATTTTAAAATATATTTAAGAAGATATTTAAGAAAATTGAGAATAAATATTCAGAAGCTGATTCATTTAAGCTGTGAAATTACTGGGAGGATTTGTGTTGTTTTGTTTTGTTGGTTTTTGCTTTGTGACTGGAGATAGTCTTATAGAACTTTGGTGCCTATTCCATCTTGCCAGTTTGGTAATTAAGGGGAAAAAAAACTCCAGAGATGCTAAGTGCCATCAAATCACTTTAGATGTGTGGTGACTACTGAGTTACTGACTTCCAAAATGTCCTATCATTAACAATGGTACTCAGACCTTGCAAACTAGCAATGTCTCATGTTAGATTGTTTTCTCTTTCTACTGCCTCTCGTTCCTAGCAGTACTGTACTTTCCAATACAGTGGGGTCTCGACTTACAAACTTAATCCGTATTGGAAGGCAGTTTGTAAGTCGAAAAGTTTGTAAGTCGAATCAGCATTTCCCATAGGAATGCACTGAAAACCAATTAATCTGTTCTGGCTGTTTTTGGTTCTTAGGTTGAGGGGCATTTCCCATAGGAACTAAGGCAAAGCCGGTTAATCCATTCCTACCACTAGGGGCAGAATTTCTTTCTTTCCTTTTAACCTAAGACGACTTAGGTTAAAAAAAAGGAAAGAAATGAGGGAGAGAAGGAGGGAACAGACACCTTTTCAACAGAACACCCTGAAAAGCACATTTTCAGCCAAGACAAGTACCTTCTGGAAAAAACCAAGCACCTTTCAGACAACAGATTGTGACAAACCCAGACCTACTGGGATCTATCACACAGTTACTAAGCTGCCACCAACCATTCCCTATAATAAGTCACACAGACCAGGGATGGATTTTTAAACAACAAAAGAATAAGGTTTATTTTAAATACAAACAGGGTAAATAAAACAATCAGGTGAATAAAATAAAGTAACGTGGCTTATTCTCACACACACAAGCATACAGTTTGGTTCACCTAGAACCTTTAACTTAAAGCACAGACCCTGAACCCATCAGTTCTGGCTAACCCACAGACCCCTGAACTTATCAGGTTGGTACTCTGACACACAGTAGTACCCTGTCAGACACCCAGACTCCCACAACAGCTTCTTCTTCCCCAGCTGCTGCTTCGTCCCAACCCAGTGTCTCACAGTCTGTCTCAGCATCTCCCTTCACCACACAGGCATCACATATTTATACAGTACAGCCCCTCCTCCTGATGTCCCGCCTTCCACTCCCCATAGGATGGAACTTTCCCTCCAAACCCATGACAGACAGGTAACATCAGTGCTGTTATGTAACACCTCCCCTCTTTAATAGTTGTTTTGTAGGGGGAAAGCTAAAAGTGCTTTTCACCAAAAAACAACCTGCATAAAATACACAACAACCATTATACCTACCATAGTATACTTACATATACTTACATTCCACGTTAAACAAAGCAAATAGACATTTAAACATTTACCATATACATTACACCAATTTACCTTTATTAATACAAACCAATTTAAAACCAGGTACATTTTAACTTTTTGTTTTCATTATATACATATAGTCCATGTTCTTTCGCCGTCTTCAGTCTTCAGGTCTTCTTGATAAGGCGTCAGCAACACAGTTCACTGACCCTCTGACCACCTTCACTTCAAAGTCATAGTCCTGTAAGTTCAAAGCCCACCTCATAAGTTTGCTATTGTGGGTTTTCATCGTCTTTAACCATTGCAATGGTGAATGGTCAGTACACAGAATAAAATGTCTTCCCCAGATGTAAGGCTTGGCCTTCTGGATCGCGTAGACTATGGCCAAACACTCCTTCTCCACGGTTGCCAAATGTCTCTCACCTTTTTGAAGTTTCCTACTCAGGTAGGATACTGGATGCTGGTCACCATTCTCATCCTCCTGGCACAGAACTGCTCCTACCCCGCTGTTAGACGCGTCGGTGTAGATGATAAACTCCCGGTCGAAGTCTGGAGCACGCAGGACAGGATAGTTGATTAACGCCTCCTTCAACCTCTGGAACGCCGCCTCACAGTCGCTGGTCCACGGGATGCGGTCATCAGCCTTCTTCCTCGTCAGATCGGTCAGCGGAGCCGCAATCTCGCTAAACCTCGGGATGAACTTCCTGTAGTAGCCCACCAACCCAAGAAATGATTTGACTTTTCTCTTGGTGGTGGGTCTAGGCCAATCTCGAACAGCTTCTATTTTGGCCTCCAGGGGTTTTATCATTCCTCCCCCTACCATGTGACCTAAGTATTTTATTTCTGGGCTACCCAGCTGACACTTGCTGGCCTTTACTGTTAGCCCTGCTGCACTTAACCTCTGCAGCACTAACCCCAGGTGTATCAGGTGATCTTCCCAGGTATTACTGAAGATCCCTATGTCGTCAATGTAGGCCACTGTAAAGTCACTGAGCCCTGCCAAGGTCTGGTCCATCAGCCTTTGGAATGTGGCTGGTGCATTTCTGAGACCAAAGCTCAGGACTCGAAACTCATAGAGACCAAAAGGGCTGCAAAAGGCAGTCTTTTCTTGATCCCTGGGATCAATTCTTAATTGCCAATATCCCTTTACCAGGTCCAATGATGAGATGAACCGACAACCCCCTATGGTTTCAATCAGGTTGTCTAGCCTGGGCATTGGGTAGGCATCAGGAGTGGTTACACGGTTTAATTTCCTGTAATCAACACAAAACCTAATGCTCCCATCAGGCTTGTCCACAAGGACTATCGGAGAGGACCAAGGACTAGAAGAGGGGACGATTATGTTCTCCCTAAGCATCTCGTCCAGCTCCTTCCGCACCTTGTCCCTATAGGGTCCCGTTACTCGGTATGGGGATACTGCCTGCGGGGGTGCATCCCCTGTGTGGATCCGATGCATCACTCCCTTCACTATCCCCGGCTTGTTGGAAAACACCTGTTGATATTTACTAAGCAGCATTTTTAGTTCTTGCTGCTGGTCTTGGGTGAGTGCAGGACTGATCTTTACCTCCTCTGGGTTGTATTTTACTTCCCCTCTACCCTCCCAGAAGGGTAATTCAGCTTCCTCACTCTCAGCTGCTTTTATCGCGAATAAAACCCTCTGTTCCCCTCTGTAGTAGGGTTTTAGGGCATTCACGTGAACCACCCTCCTTGCTTGGTTCTCCTCTTGCTCTATTAGGTAGTTCAGGTCTGACATCTTGGAAATGACCCTATATGGTCCTGCCCATTTGAGCTGCAGTTTATTCTCTCTGCAGGGCCTAAGCCAAAGCACTTCCTCCCCCGGGTCAAAGTGCCTCTCTCTAGCTTTGCGGTCATACCATGTTTTCTGTTTGACCTTTTGCGCTTGCAGGTTTTCTGCTGCCAGCTCTAGATTTCGCTTTAGGTCATTCATCAAGGTGTCTATGTAAGTCACAACGTCTTGTGGGTCATCCTGGGTGATCTGCTCCCAATTTTGTTTGATCAAATCAAGGGGCCCTTTCACCCGTCTCCCAAATAGAAGTTCAAATGGACTAAACCCGGTACTGGCTTGTGGCACTGATCGATAAGCAAACAAAAGGGATTGCAGCTTCTGGTCCCAATTGTTTGGATTCTCTGCCAAGTAAGCCCTAATCATGCGCATTAGAGTCCCATTGAACTTCTCAGTTAACCCATTGCTTTCAGGATGATAAGCAGTGGTTTCCTTGTGCTTAATTCCACAGATCTGCCATAAGCGTTTCATGAGCTTTGATGTGAACGATGCGCCCAAATCTGTGATTATCTCTGAGGCAAATCCCATCCTGGACATATACCCCACCAAAGCATCGGCCACTGTGTTAGTTTCAATGTTAGTCAAGGGTATGGCTTCAGGATACCTTGTGGCATGGTCCACAATTGTTAGAATGAACCTGTTCCCCCTCTTTGTGGCCTTGGGCAAAGGTCCCACAATATCCACCCCTATGCATTTGAACGGAGTGTCAATCACAGGCAAAGGGCACAACTTTGCTTTAGTCCTGTCGCGGTTATTCCCCTGCCTTTGACACACATCACATTGTTTACAGAACTCCCTGATCTGCTTCCCTATGTCAGGCCAGTAGAAATTCTGTGTGATTCTCTGCTGTGTTTTGTTCACTCCTAAGTGTGCAGCAAACATGTCAGAGTGCCCCCTTTGTAAGATCATGGGGCGATACTTTTCAGGTACCACCAGCTGACTTCTGATCCCATCTCCCCCTTTTGAGATATTCCTCAGGGTTTCTCTATATAAAATCCCCTTTTTCTCCAGAAATCTCACTGGGGTCTCAGGTGTTAGCTGGGCGTCAGTCACCTGTTCAAAACACTTTTGGAGAGTGGCGTCTGCCTTTTGCTCCTGTCCAAATCTGCTGTCTGTGGTTAAGGTTTCCACCACAGCTTCTGAACTCCCCTCTGCTTCCGCCTCTGGCTCATCATTACCCCCCTGAACTGTCCCCGTGGTGGCTTGTGAGCGTGTAATCACTAGCACCCTTTTCACATGTTCAGCCAGGTCATTTCCCACGAGCACGGCTGCTGGCAGAGTCGATGAAATCGCTAGCCGCCAATCTCCCCTCCAGCCTTGAAAGTTGACAGGTACCTCTGCTACTGGCAGAGAGATTATCTGCCCCTCAATCCCTGCCACCTTCATGCTCTCATTTGGGATTATAAACTCCCTAGGAATAATATCTGGATGGCACAGGGTTATCTGGGAACAAGTGTCCCGCAGCCCCCTATACTGACGGTCAAGTACTCCTACGTCCACCCCTGCTGTCTCAAACAACTGAGAATCTGTTTTTATCAGCAAGCAGCGCTTTACCTCCAGAAGAGGACCATTTTCCTCAGCCTGATCAGCATAGGTAGCTGTTCCAGACTGAGTAGTCATGGCAACAGGCTCCCTCTGTGACAATGCGCTTTGCTCTTTCTGGACACAGAACACAGCTTTTGGCTTGGTCCCACTAGAATTCTGAGGCACCATTCCTTTTAGCTGCTTCAATTTCTCACACTCTGAGATCAGATGACCCTTTCCCTGACAGAAATAGCATTTTCTAGTGCATTTGGATTCCCTCTCCTCTTGTTTCGGTTTTCCCTCCAAATTCTGAGGGCTTGGTTTCATGCCTGAGGGCTTCCCTTCACCATGGGCCCCTCCCCCTTGCTGGCTTTTCCCTGGTCCCTGAGAGTACTTGCTGTAGGTTTCTTTGGGTTTACCTACAGATTTCCCCTCACCCAAGGGCTTTCTTATTTGGGAGATAAAATCTGCGATCTCTGCGGCTGCTGCCACAGATTTCGGTTTCCTTTCCCTCACCTGGAATTTCAATTCCCCCTGCAGGACTGAATAGAACTGTTCCAGGGCTATCAAGTCTTTAAGCTGCTCATAGGTCTCTATTCCCTCCTGCGATAGCCATTTCTCAAGCAGCCTCACCAATTGGGCCCCCACTTGGGTAAAAGTCTGTTCTGGTTTTTTAGTGAGGGACCTGAATCTTTGTCTCAGCTGCTCTGCATTTATCCCATGTCTTGCAAACACCAGTTTTTTAAACTCTGCAAAATCTTTCATCAATTCCTCAGGCATCTCGGCATAAACCTCAGCCAGGCTACCACTGATTAAAGATCGCATGATGGTCATCTTCTCAGTTTCCCTCACTGAGAAGTCCACAAACGCTCTTTCCACTAAGGAAAAGAACACCTCAGGACAATCTCCCTTGTGGTACACAGGGAATTTCTTCAGGTCAGCTTTAGACAGTTGGCCTCCCTCAGAATCCCTATTGTTATTATTGTTCTGGTTTATCATTTCCAGTTTTCTTAATTCAAACGCCATTCTCTCTCTCTCCAATCTTTCCTCCCTCTCCATTCTCTCTCTCTCTAATTCAAATTGCCGCTGTTTCTCTCTTTCCCTTTCCTCCATTTCCCTCACCCTCAGTTCATGCTGTTGGGCTATGAGTATTTTTCTAAGTTCTGGGTTCTGCTCTCCTGTGCTGTCACCCTGCACTGAGCCAAATTCATCCTCAGAACCTTGGTCAATCTGGGGGTCTCTCACTTCACTCATTTCTGCTACTTGGCTTCGAGTCAAGGGCATAACCCCCCCTCAGAACAGGCTGCTTTAAAAGTCAAGCCTCAAAATAAAACGACCACTTTTTTCCTTCTTGCCTCAGAACCAGCTCTCCTAGAGATTGCTGCTGTTCTTCAGCACTAAATTTGCAACAGTATCGAGTCAGAGCCTACCCCCCTCTGCTGGGCCTCTCAGCTGGCAAGCTAGCTCACTGTTGCTACGCAGTTTTGCCTCAGCGTTTTCCCGCCAAAATCAGGCTGCCTCAGAGCACCTTAATCTAAGTCTCCCCAGTTGGCACGTTCTTCTACTAGTGCACCTCCCCGTGAGGTACACCTAGAAGATTACCTACGCGCCTCAGACTGTCCCTGACTAGACCCCCCTTGCTCTGGGCACACTTGCCAAGGCTTTGCTGGACCGCTGGACAACTGGACCAGTCGTATCCCACACGCTGGACACCAATCAATGTGACAAACCCAGACCTACTGGGATCTATCACACAGTTACTAAGCTGCCACCAACCATTCCCTATAATAAGTCACACAGACCAGGGATGGATTTTTAAACAACAAAAGAATAAGGTTTATTTTAAATACAAACAGGGTAAATAAAACAATCAGGTGAATAAAATAAAGTAACGTGGCTTATTCTCACACACACAAGCATACAGTTTGGTTCACCTAGAACCTTTAACTTAAAGCACAGACCCTGAACCCATCAGTTCTGGCTAACCCACAGACCCCTGAACTTATCAGGTTGGTACTCTGACACACAGTAGTACCCTGTCAGACACCCAGACTCCCACAACAGCTTCTTCTTCCCCAGCTGCTGCTTCGTCCCAACCCAGTGTCTCACAGTCTGTCTCAGCATCTCCCTTCACCACACAGGCATCACATATTTATACAGTACAGCCCCTCCTCCTGATGTCCCGCCTTCCACTCCCCATAGGATGGAACTTTCCCTCCAAACCCATGACAGACAGGTAACATCAGTGCTGTTATGTAACACAGATCACCTTGAAAAGCACCTTTTAAATCAAGACAAGCCAATACAAGCACCTTTTGGGGAAAGGGAGGGCAGCAAAGGAGGGAGGGAACACCTTTTAAAAATCCAAAAATCAAAAATTTAAAAAGCGCCAAAAAATAAAAATACAGTCCGTACCGCACTGTACCAGGCAATACCAGCAGTACCAGGCAATACCAGGCAGTCTGAAGACTGTCTCCAAATCCACTCTCAAAACACTGGGAAGAGCGAGGAAGTAGATAAGCACCCTCTTCACTGGCCAACGGTTAACTAAAAGTTCAAACGTCATGCTTTCCCCACCTCAAACACTTTTTTTGGTTTGTAACTCGAATCTAAGTGTGCAAGTCGAGTCAATATTTTTCTATCAGAGTGGTTTGTAAGTCGAAATGTTTGTAACTCGAGCCGTTTGTAAGTCGAGGGTTGACTGTATGTTCTTCTCAGATCTTGCAAACTAACAGCTGTGGCTTCCTCTACTAAGTCAACCCATTTCATGTTAGGTCTTCCTCTTTTTTCTATTGCTTCACCCCGCTTTTCCCAGGAGTATAATCTATTCATGAGATGGCCAAAGTCTTGGAGCCTCAGCTTCAGATCCTGAAGCTGAGGCTCCAAGACTGCGGCCATCTCATGAGAAGAGAAGACTCCCTGGAAAAGACCCTGATGTTGGGAAAGTGTGAAGGCAAAGAGGAGAAAGGGACGACAGAGGACGAGATGGCTGGACAGTGTCACTGAAGCGACCAACATGAATTTGACCCAACTCCAGGAGGCAGTGGAAGACAGGAGGGCCTGGCGTGCTCTGGTCCATGGGGTCATGAAGAGTCAGGCACAAATTAACGACTAAACAACAAGTCACAAAATAGCTTCTCGCACCCATTCATCTTTGCTTTGCCCAACAGGCAATGGGACATGGCTCTAGCATGGTTCACTGGATCATAGTGCATGGCCACAGATGTTTCTCAGTACAGCACAGAGATTGACCCAGTCCCCTGCCCACTGTTGGGCTGCTCATCTGTACACTTTCTATATGGCAATATCATCTCCCACAGGGGCTCAAATGTTGATGAACACTCTATAACAGCCATTCTCAACGGGGGCATGGACAGATTTTGAAGGAGGTTACAGAATGGAAACAATTCTTCACACACCACTTTATAAGGCTTGTTATATGGGATTATATGCAGGGCACAATAAGCTCAGCTGACTCTTGTGAGTTCAGACGTGACCTGATTAAAGTATAGTCATGCCCCGCTTTAATTTTGGAATTTTCAGCATGTATTCAATATTGAAACAGCGCCGTCTACGTTGGCTTGGGCATGTCGTGAGAATGGCTGATGGTCGAATTCCAAAAGATCTCCTGTATGGAGAATTAGTGCAGGGAAGCCGCCCCCGAGGGAGACCAGAGCTGCGTTACAAGGACATCTGCAAGCGGGATCTGAAGGCCTTAGGAATGGACCTCAACAGATGGGAAACCTTGACGTCTGAGCGTTCAGCCTGGAGGCAGGCGGTGCATCATGGCCTCTCCCAATTTGAAGAGACACTTGTACAGCAGACCGAGGCAAAGAGGCAATCCCGAAACAAACAAAACCAGGGAGCTGGACAGGGGACAGATTGTATTTGTCTTCAATGTGGAAGAGATTGTCACTCTCGAATTGGCCTTCTCAGCCACACAAGACACTGTTCCAAGACCTCCATACAGAGCACGATACCACAGTCTCTCGAGACTGAAGGATGCCTACACATGCCCCGCTTTACGACAAAACTGCATTACGATGATATATCGTATACTGGTTATATAAACAAATATTTTTTTTAAAAAGGGGGGGATTGTTGTTGTTTAGTCAAGTCGTGTCCAACTCTTCGTGACCCCATGGACCAGAGCACGCCAGGCCCTCCTATCTTCCACTGCCTCCCGTAGTTGTGTCAAATTCATGTTGGTTGTTTCGATGACACTGTCCAACTATCTCATACTCTGTTGTCCCCTTCTCCTCTTGCCTTCACACTTTCCCAACATCAGGGTCTTTTCCAAGGAGTCTTCTCTTCTCACGAGATGGGCATGATACTGTGGGCATGATACTGTGCAGCAATACTGGGCCATTTCCTGGTTTTCTGAACCCTGGGTACTGAAGCACAAAACCACACATTCATAAACTGGAGGTTGGTTGGTTGGTTAGTTTGTCTGCAGAATTAAATATTTAATAAAAGTGCTGACATGGTGAAGGCAGTAAGGTTAACCATACTCCTAGTGGAGTGTGCCTGGAGCCCATCAGGAACAGCACAAGACTGCTGATAACAGAAGGAGACACAAATCTTTAGCCAGCTGGCTAGGGCGACACCAGAGACTTTATGGCCCATGGCAGCTGTGTGAAATGAAACAAGGAAAAAGTCAGAGAAAGAGAACTGATTTTTTTTGTCCCAGATAAACCTTAAAAGTTCTGATTTTGGATGCGGGAAAAAGATGATTAAAAGAACTTTTTTGTTTTGATGGGATTAGCTATCTACCTTCTGGTAAAAAGGGGACAAGAAATAAGTGAATCATTCTGAAGCAGACAAAGATTTCCTCTAATTGAGAGAGACCCCAGATCAATGGCAGGCCAACAAAACAAACATAAGGACGACCAAGAATAATGTTTTCCAACAAAGTAAGTGTGAAAAAAATGTTTGTCCTAAGGGTTCAAAAAAGTTGAAATTCACAATCCAGGGCCTGTCTGTTACAGGAGAAGGCAGAGCTGAAGCCAGTTTGAGGAAGGCCTAAACGTAAGGGTTCTGCACAGAGAAGAACAATCCTCTCTCCCTGAAGAATCAAGGCTGCAAGCAATGAAGAGTTCAGGTTACATTACTTCACATTTTTATGAAGACCTAACTACAAAAAGCCCTCTTTTACACCTGCATCTATGGGATTATAACCCTTCCTATAGCACCAGAAGGGAATGGATTTTCATGTCTTTTGGACATCTTCCAGAATTCGCCAGGAATTCCTCCAGCTTGTGGGAGCTGCAGCCCAAAAACAGTAATTTAAAGAGGAGCTTTCCTCGCTTCCATGTGACCCTCCATCACTGTTATATGGGCCTTTCGAAAAGGACACTTATCCTGATAATACACAGCTTCTCCACAGCTGAAGTGTTGCTACAAAGAAAAACAGAGATTCATGTACTTACCAAACCTTGTATGTGGGATACAAGATTTTATGTTAGTCTCACTACCTGTTAGGATATATAGAGGAAACCTCTCAAAGAACCCAGTGCATAGTAGTTATTGGGCAGAGTCTGGATGGTACATTAACCCCAAAGACTGCAGATTTGTAGAAGGAGAAGAGGTCAAAGCTTCTGGATGAAAAGATCCAGTATGTCTGAATATCAAGATTCCTCCTGGGCCATCCAGGGGTTAACAATATAAGCACTATTTCCTCCCTGTTGCAGCTTACACAATACCCTGAATGTTGGTGAGCAAAAATGTATCAACAAAACCAATAAAGAGTCACATGAAACAAGGCAAGGGATTCTAGCAGTAAAACTTAGTCTCCTTTTTCTTTCCATCTCTGTCTGAGAAGCAGCAGCTAGTCATGTGCTCTCTGCTGTGCTGTAGCGCCACCATCCTGGATGGCCAAATGGTACTACTGCACCTTTGGTATTACCTGATGCCAGCTTGGCTACAGGAGACACAAAGAAAATGAGAAGAGTTCTACTAAGCCCTGCCAAAATTGGCTTGCCTTCTTAGTTGGAAAAACTCATCCCTCGGGTTCTGGGTGAACTCTTAAGACTGCATATTCCTAACAGTTTCTTGACCTGCCAGATTCCCAGCAAACTAGACAGCCAGATAGCTCAGACAGCATGCAGCCTCTTGCAGAAGGGATGGGCAGGGTCTGGAAGCTAATTCTACTGCTCCCCACTGGGAGCTACCTCCTCCCAAAAAACAACCATTGTCCTTAAAAGAAAAAACACCTAGATTTGATATGAACTTTGTTTTCAGGTTTGAAACAACAAAAGACTGGAATTGGTCTCCTCCAATTAAATCAAAGCTATGTCTCTTGATTGAGAGGTGCCAGTCCTTCACTTTTTCTGTTTGGGAAAGAAGTGGGTAAGAGGTATCAAGAGGAGGCAGGCAAAGGTGGAGGCACATGTGATTCACATTTCTGACTTATAGGCACGTGATTAGTGACACAGCACATACTTGGCATATGGAGTCACATATTTAGTCCTTGCCTTTTAAATAGCAAGTTAATGTAGTAGGCATTGGTGGAATTTCTGAATTTAAAAAAGACATCAAAAATGAAAGAGATTCTTTTTATATTCTTGCGTTCTGTTGTTGATTCCCCAAAGAGAGACCCTTAAACATGAATGATTCACACAGAGGGGAACATGGAAGTTTTGTGTTATTTTATGTTTCTTTCACTTTTTGTCAAATTACCTAGGAAATTTTTTTCATCCAATAGTGGTTTAATGATCTGGCTGTAGAGCCAGAGGTTGGAAATTCAATTCACATTTGTGCCTCCTTGATAGGAACTGATTAGCCATAGGGTCCCTTCCAGCTCTGCAATTCTAAGATAAGAAGACCTATAGGGAAATGGTATTTTTTAATCTGTAAAAGGAATGGATTGGTTAGAACTTAAAAAGAGTGCTCTTTGTTTCCTTGTGTATGTGCAAACTTCTGACACTCTATCTTATACTCTCTGCCTGCCTGTACCTCTATTTTGGATCTCCCCCTTGGGTGCTCCACGGGACCCCCATCAGGGGCTAGGTGTTCCTCCCACAATCTTCTAGTGCACAGGTATTAGCAAATGCTAATACCTTATGCTAATACATGTACACTAGAGGATTGTGGGAGGAACACCTAGCCCCTGATGGGGAGCCCCAAAACACTGAGGAGCTCTCATGGTGCCCCAAAATACTGAGGAGCTCTTGTGGTCTCTGGCAGGACTGCAGGAGGTGCAGCCAGGGTCACCATGCCTTGGGGGGGCAGGGCACAGAAGAGGGTAGGAGGTGCAAGGGCCACTCCAACGCATTCCTTGCAGGAGAAATACTGTACCATGGTCATGAAAGTGTTTTTTCCAGGGTAAGGCTCATCCATTGCACTTTGGGTGTGCTGATCCGTATGATTTCCCCAAATGTGGGGAACTCAATTGCATAATTTGTGTTAATGGGGGGGGGGAGACTGCATTTGTGATTTCCCTGGTCTTTCTAGAATCCTTTTCATCTCTTTTTTCCTCATCAGGACCTACTGCAAAGGCAGCAAGTCCTGGTGATGTCTTGTATTGCATTCTTACTCTTTTTCTCCCCAGTGGTAAAGGATCAGGGCAAAAGGAGTCACCATTGTCAGGAGCCAGGGGGCTGCTTTGATTCCTTTCACCCTCTTTCTTTGTTGCTAGAGAGACAAAGAGGGGGAAGGTAATCTGACACCCACTGCATTTCCAAAGACAGTGCAGATGAGGGGGTTGCTTTTCCCCAATATGGTAGATTTTAATGCATTTGTATGGGAAACTGTGTTTTGCAAGACGATGTTTTCTATGGACAATTTTTGCAAGAAAGTTATTTCCCCCCCCCCATTGGAACGCATTAAATAGATTTCAATGCATTCCAATGGGGAATCGCGTTTCACAAGACAATGTTTTCACAAGACAGCGATTTCTGCGGAACGAATTAAAATCGTCTTGCGAGGCACCACTGTAATTTTATTGGTATCTATTTTTATTTTTGAAATTTACCAGTAGCTGCTGCATTTTCCACCCTCGGCTTATACTCGAGTCAATGAGTTTTCCCAGGTTTCTTTGTGGTAAAATTTGATGCTTCGGCTTATATTCGGGTCAGCTTATACTTCAGTATATACGGTATTATTATTCAAATTTTGATTTTGAGAAACAAGCAGAAAGGGGGGGGGGGAATCTAATATACAAATACATAAATAAACAGTGCTCCCAATTATTAGGACCATTTGGGAGTAACCACCTACGCCATTTACGCTTGTGGAGTCCCATCTCCCTTCTAGAACTATATTGACTCTTGCAATGGGCTTTGCCTCTCTGTCTTTATTGATAAAAAATTGTTAAATTCTTCCCTTATATTTATAAATACATATCTGTCAATTACCCCCTCTTAACTTTTACGTCACATGTAAGCTTACCATTGATAGCTATAAACTAGAGATGATGGTATTCGTATATGAATATGAAACCCCCACACAGGTGGCAATAATGGGGGCCCGGCCCTCTGGGGCCCGACTGTCCACTCACCCATCCACTGCTGCTGTGGGATCCGTGCTCCCTTCCAATCGCTCCAGAGCTCACGATCGACTAGCCATTCCTGGCAGGAGGGAGGGAAGATGAGCCTCCCTGCCAGGCTGACGAGTGGCTAGTCGACTGTGACCTCCATTGTGATTGGAAGGGAGTGCAGAGCCGGCTGCAGCAACAGACGAGTGAGTGGACGGTCCGACCCCAGGGGGCCGGGGCCTCGTTATGTCCATCTGTGCGGTGTATTCATATTGCATACAAATATGAATACCCCCATCTCTAGCTATAAACCAAGCTTCCCCATACCAATCACTTAACTGGAAATTATAAGCTGTTCTCCAGTTCCTACCTATAATCTATCTTGTCGCTGCTAACTAGAAACTAACTATTTAGTTGTCCAGGATGCATACCTCCTTTTCAAATATTGATAAAACCACCATTTCAGAACACACAGCTCAAGTTTAGCTTGCTTATTTCTTTTATTTCCTTAAAAACCAAATGCCAACATTTCAATATATTCTCACATTTCGACCACATATGAAAATAAATACCTATTTTGGGCACCCTCTCCAGCACATGTTAGAATAATTATTATATGTTTGATTTAACATCACTGGAGTTAAGTACTGTCTCCAAACTATCCCATAGAAACCGCTTACCTGGATCACCTTCTTCTAGGTCTTCAAGTTTCACAATAATGCAGATATGCTTTCGCAGTTGTCGAGAATTTGAGAACTTCCGGTTGCACTTCCGGCACTCCAAGCTACCTGGCTGGACTTCCGCCAGCTCTTCGCCTTCCTCGTGTACCAGGTTAACATCTTCACTTGGAGGGCAGTTACTGCTTTCCACCAGTTCTTCATCAGTGTAAAATTTCTTGGTCGATCCCTTAGGCCTGCCTCTTTTTCTCTTCACGACAAGAAGTTCTGTTGAAGCAACATGAAGGAACAGCTGTTAGGTGGCTACGCATGGCTGTTCTAAGGTTTAAGCAGTATCTCCACTGTGCTATGATCTAGTAATGACCAAATACATTCCAAGGATGTCAATAATACAAAAGGTTGTTCATGCATCCAAGTATCTTAAGAGTAACATTTCTCTCAGGGCTACAGACTAGGTGATGAGGTCCACATTCTTCTCTCTTTTGAAACAGCTTATGTATATGGCAGGTACAGCTTAGTGGAATTTTGTGGAGAAGATATGAGATCGGAGCACTATTGAATAGGGGGTTTATATATTAGAGGACACTTTTGGGACACTGAAGGCTTTGTTTAGTAAATTAGTCAAAGAGAATTTCTAGACAGCTCAGTGGTTTAGGTAGCTGACTGTGAAGCCTGGGTGTTGGGAGTTTGATTCCCCGCTGTGCCTCCTCAACAGGGAATGGACCCAATGATCTTATCTCTCTCTCTCTCTCTCTCTCTCTCTCTCTCTCTCACACACACACACACACACACACACACACACACACACACACACACACACACACACACACACACACACACACACAATCAGATCACTCACAACAACTTAGGGCATCAGGATAATTTAAAAAAAATCTTCCAATGCAAAATTTTCCAGAATACTCATAATCTGGAGTCTTATGCTGAGAGGTCTCTGCTTTAGGATGTGCAGATGATTACAAAGGCGGGGGGGGGGGGAAATCCCTCTATCCCAAACTGTCATCTTAAGTGGTCCACGAGTGAAGAGAGCTCCAGCTTTCCTTTATCGAACAGTACTAGTATCACTGGGGGAAGATCAACTAATTTTTGCCCCAAATTCAATGTTTTAGTGCAGCCACCTGTACAATCCTGATTCTATTATATCATGATGCGGCAGATTACAGGCAAGAAGCCTATGTTTAAAATAATGCAAATGTATGGGCAGGCAGTCCATTCTGTGTAGACTAATACCCACAGAAATGACATTTCAAGAAGAGATGGGAAAATAAATGATCACGGCCAAACCATTTTTTTTTCACTGTTCTTTTAAAAATGCATTTTCATTCAAGTACCATCTAATCATACTGCAGTGGTCTATAATTTAATGTGCATCATGTTAGGGGGGAGGCGGGAAAGGAGAATGAAATGTTTTGCTAAAAAGGAAAAGAGAAATCACAGCCGCTGCGATGATAAACTTTGCTTTCATTACCTGCCTGAGGCTAAGTTAACACAGATTTGGGTTTTACACCACTTGGCTTCATTAAAATTTTTTCATAACTGATACAGAATGCATAAGAGAACTTTTTTAAAAGGAATTTCTTGATAGAGCAAGACGTAGCTGTTCTCCATTTACATACTCAGAGAAGAACGACAGTGTTTTTAAGATCACTGTTCTCACCCCTGCACTTGGAACAGTTAACTTTTAACTGGCATCATATATTTGCATCGAAGAACAGATTGCAAACCTGATTTTACCTTTGTAAAGAATTTTGGGATTTCAAGAGCTTCAGAAATAGTATGCTATAATACGATCAGAGACTGTGTGACACTCTTAGAACCATGACTTAACCGCACTTATAACCACACAGATTACCTGGAGAACATGTATGAGTGACAGGGAAAGAGTATTTGAGAAGGCTATGCATTAAAATTCCACAGCAAAACAGTTCACACTCTTTTTTAAAAAAAATATCAATAGCTAGGTTTGGATCACCAGCTACAGATATCCAGAGAGAAAGATGTGTTCCAGCCTGGATAACAAAGATGGACTAACGGCCTTATTTCAGTGTGAGCTTTCATGCATTAGAATTGACCCGAAATGGATAAATGCTCAGAAGAAAGTAAATCTGCTAGGCTTAAAGGTACCACCAAGTAGCTTCCAGTTTCTGATTATCCTAATAGGGTTTTTGAGGCATGGGAGATGTTCAAGGGGTGGCTTACCATGGCCTTCCTACAAGTATTTTTTCATAGCTAATGTAATGGACAGATCCTGAAACTGAGGCTCCAGTACTTTGGCCATCTCATGAGAAGACTGGAAAAGACTCTGATGTTGGGAAAGTCTGAAGGCAAGAGGAGAAGGGGACGACAGAGGATGAGATGGTTGGACAGTGTCATCGAAGCGACCAACATGAATTTGACCCAACTCCATGAGGCAGTGGAAGACAGGAGGGCCTGGCGTGCTCTGGTCCATGGGGTCACGAAGAGTCGGACACAACGTAACGACTAAACAAACACTAATGTAATGGACGCAACAGGGGATTTGAGCCCAGGTCTCCCGAGCCTTCGTGCACAACAGTTTATCTGCTGCACCCCATTGACTCTGTCTACAATCATAAGTAGCTTAAAATTGCACATTCGCAGGTAGACTAGTGTCAAAGAGAGCAAATTCTGGAGTTGGCAGATGGGACCTACTACGCTCACTATGGTTTCTGCAGTAGGACTGCAGTAGAACTAGATTGTCTGAAATAGCCCAGTGCAAGGTGGTCTCGTAATTGTGGAACGTATCACTCTACTGAGGACAAATTCATGTATATCTTTAGACCACATAACCCAAATTGAACTGCCACTGTGAACTTATTCTGTTATACAGTATATTTGAAACATTCTATACTTGGCTTATTCTACCCTGTCCAATAGTCCTCTTCCAACACATCATCCCACTTGCCCTGCTGCTCCATATTGCAGGCTTCCTTCAGCTCCTCCTGTGCATCATCCTAGGCCACTTATTTTTCTCAGTTCGAAGGATCCTCCCTCCCACCCATGTCTTCCCATGCTGTGTCTCCTGAAAAGTAAGAAAGACCTGAAGATGGTTAGACTGGACAAGCTTTATAAAATCTGGCTCTTTCTTAAAAGGCCACAGATGGCTTAGTTGGCAATTTTATCAATATTACCAACATTTCTCAGGGATGTTTTTATGGTAATACGAAGGTTTCAGGTGCCTATGTTGTCCTTTGAAATGAAAGGAATTTGCCTTTGTCATTTTGCTTAGGCAGAATAAGTGTAATCAGCTAAATCGTTCAACCTTTGCTGCGTGGTTTCTGCTAGTGTTAATTTCCCATTCTGAATTATGAATAATCCCACTTCTGTCTTCGCACAAAATGAAGGCTATTAGAGGAGATGAATCACAGAGGATTTTTGTTCTGGCAAATGCTACGATCACATTGTGCCAATCGGTCTGCCAAACAGGCCAGAATATTATTTGTGATGGAGTGGCTTCTGTCCAAAGAAAAGTTTAACTGTTTTTTTCTTTCAGAGCTATCGAGTTCTCAAGCACCAAGCACAACATTTGCTCCAGCCCTTTTAAGGAGCTCTTCTTAGGTTCCAGGGCCCCTTATCAAACAAGGATAAAACTCAAATGGATATAATTCAAAAACTTCTCACATTTTTCAGTCTGTGGCCCCTCAAATGTGGCAGGGCCCCCTTGAGAATGGCTGATGTAGATGACAGTAGGTTCCAACACTGCTCCTGTTTTCGATTCTACAATGTGACCCTCATTATCTCCACCTCTGCCAGGGTATTCGTATACAAATACCCCCATCTCTAGTTTACAGCAATTTCTTAATTTGGGGCAATTTGCCATCAAATGTTACGCTATTTGCACAAAAGGCTTTTGGCCGGTGGATGCCATTCATGTAATGGCAGTGCAATTAATTAAAATATAGCATATTGTTGGAGAGATCTTTAACGCATCCCTCTGCACATAACACCCAGAGATACAAACTACAGTAATGTCTTGCAAGGCGAATGCCTCATGCAACGAAAAACTCGCAAGACGAAAGCGTTTTGCAATTTTTTTTGGTGACTCGTAAGATGAATTTTTCTATGGCCGTGCTTCGCAAGACAAATGTTTTCTTCTTTTGTTTGTTTGTTTTAAATTGCACAATCATTAGTACCGCACTTTGCAAGACGAAATTTTCACAATATGACATGACTCACGGAATGAATTAATGTTGTCTTGTGAGGCATCACTGGTACTATAGTTTCCCTTCGGTCCCCAGGCATTAGTATGAAGACACAACGGGTCAGTCCAGGAATTAAGAACAAACCAGATCATTGAGAAACCTATACCGATTGAGACCATTTCACATGCCTTCTGTTTCATACCTAGAACCAAATAAGCCACCATGTGCTTTAATCTCTGCTAGCAGAAGTAACTTGAGTTTATTAGCATACACCTACATACAGATGAAAGGCTTTTGAATTCGTGCTTTTTAAAAAAATTTAAAGGAAGAACTGCTCAAAATGTAAAGTTATAGGCATTAAGCAAATACTTATAATTCATGAAACAAACAAATCTTCTGGCAGACTTGTAAAACCATCAAAACCTCCTATGCCTTATGCAGAGACATTTAATCACGGTAGCTGGAAGATTTCGTAAATTAAGCAAAGACTTTCCTGCTGTCATGTATTAAGCAGAGACTCTGGCTATTTCGAGATGGAATCAAACTTAGAAATTTAAGACATAGAATAGCCGTAATAATGAGTTGTATTTTTGCAGACTTCTGCTAGTACCTTCTCCATTTTTATTTAGATTTGCAGGCGTCGTAAGAGGTCTGAGCGGAATAATGATGTCATCCACCTTAATCCCTTCTTCGGAATGCTTCTCAGAGAAGTGAGACACCAGCTCCGATTGGTTTGGAGAAAATAAGTTACAGAGCTTACACATGAAGATGGATCTGTTCCCTGGAATACATTAAAAAAGAGTGGGTTATTAACATTTTTCAATTGTAGGAAGTCATCTGAAAAGCCATAAAATTATTCACGTTGAGCTCTTTTTGGTTGTTGTTCTTCCTTTGGCTCAGCCACTAAGAAGTAATGCATAATGGCTGGAGCCCAAAGACGTTCAGCAAGCCCAGCCAGAATTGTCTCACTATAGTCAAGAAATTGAGAGTCTTGAGAGTCCCCTGGACTGCAAGGAGAACCAATCTATCCATTCTAAAGGAAATCAATCCTGAGTGCTCATTGGAAGGACACATCCTGAAGCTGAGGCTCCAATACTTTGGCCATCTCATGAGAAAAGAAGACTCCCTGGAAAAGATCCTGATGTTGGGAAAGAGTGAAGGCAAGAGGAGAAGGGAACAACAGAGGACAAGCTGAAGCTACGAACATGAATCTGACCAAACTCCGGGAGGCAGTGGAAGACAGAAGGGCCTGGCGTGCTCTGGTCCATGGGGTCACGAAGAGTCGGACACGACTTAACGACTAAACAACAACAAGTCACAAAATAGCTTCTTGTACCCATCCATCTTTGCTTTTCCCAACAGGCAATGGGGCATGGCTCTAGCATGGTTCACTGGATCAGAGTACATGGCCACAGATGTTTCTCAGTACAGCACAGAGATTGACCCAGTCCCCTGCCCACTGTTGGGCTGCTCATCTGTACACTTTCTAAATGGAAGTATAATCTCCCACAGCAGCTCAAATGTTGATCAACACTCTATAACATCCCTTCTCAATGGGGGCATGGGCAGATTTTGAAGGAGGCTACAGAATGGAAACAATTCTTCACACGCCACTTTATAGTTTTTTATGACCATGGCCAAATAAAACTTGAGAATGGCTGCTGTATAGGGTGAGTCGCTCAGCCACGGGTAAGAATATGGAATCTTTGGCCCACTTATCATACAAGTAATTGCAGAAATTGCATAGCCCTGGATGAGACTTTGACTTCTCCACTTTGACCACCTACCACTTCTGTAGGCATTGCCTTGCCAGTTTTATTTCAGTCACTGTCCCATTCAACAACTTATGGCAATTTCATTCAACAAGAGGTGGGGCTTTTTGGTTATATTTTATTTACATTTATTGAGTTGCTGAAACTCCCACCAAGAGACCACCAGCATCACTGTTTTTTTTTAAAAAAATGCAAAGTTGCCAGCATGCAAAACCCATTGCAGACAGTGAAAACCACAGTCACCAGTGTGTTCCCTACGTCTCTCACTTCCAAGTTTCATGGCAATTAAAAAGAAAATCACATCACAAACCATATAGCTATTACTAATAATAATACTAATAAGGCTCCTCCTGTTGCCGTTAATAGCTAAACAAACACATGGGGCATTACTGATAAATCAGGTGATAATTAGGCTGAGAATCAACAGGGCAAAAACTAAAAGAGCCAATTTAGGCAAAGAATCAAATAAGCAATATTCCAAATTAAGGATGAATAGAATTGATGAGGAAGCAGTGAGCAATTCATCAGGAGAGAAGTCAACGGAGCAATTAATTAGACAACAAATTACATATGCAGAGAATCAAAGCTGCTAATATATTAAATATGCAGGTACACCAAATGGAAAAATATTCATCTTGCTGTTTGCGACCTTTTCCTCCTGCCCTACCACCCTCAAACCGAATTTATTATTCCAGTATATTTTTAATTTGACAGGGGGAAAAAAGATCTTTGAAAATGGAACTAATCAGCTGCTATCACCATACAGTACT
Source organism: Pogona vitticeps (assembly GCF_051106095.1). Taxonomy (NCBI): domain Eukaryota; kingdom Metazoa; phylum Chordata; class Lepidosauria; order Squamata; family Agamidae; genus Pogona; species Pogona vitticeps. Next base: position 231,382,054 of record NC_135786.1, read on the forward strand.
TGCAACTTTCCTATTATCTATCCCACCTCGGGCTGGAGTTCTAGAGAGTCAGATGCGCTGTAGGGTCACATCGGTATAATTTACTTCTCAATAAAAATGCCCAGGATGGCATTGCTAGTCTGGCCATTGCTTAACACAAGCAATTTCAAAAGGATCAAAGACTACAATTCACATTTATTTCATTGTTGAGGATCAGAACTATGCCAATAGTCCATTCTCCTGTCGTGACTGACGCACGGTGATGCACTCTGGAGCAGGAAGGGTTGGGCTAGACTTAGGCGGCTTAGAAAATTATCCTTTGCACTACAACATCCAGAATCCTCCAGCCAGGATGGGTACAGACCAAACTGGATGGGGGCTTCTCAGACATGTCATTTTTAAAAGTAACCTTTCCAAGCCAGCTAGGCCCTATAGACTAGATTCAAGACTCCATGAGATACCTCCGGACTCAGCAACAGCAGAATTGGGACTTTTTCCCTCCTCTCCCTGTAAGAGCCAGTGCCAGATTTTCTGACATCTGAGGCAGGTTTTTAGGGTGCATGCAGGAGAGAAGAGAGGTCCCTGAACCCAACAGGAGCAAAGGGATCTTCTCAAAAGTGTACTACTGGTTTTCAGACTGTGCTCCTAATCTGGTAAGGTAAAGGTAAAGGTTCCCCTTGACATGTAGTCTAGTCGTGTCCAACTCTAGGGCGCGGTGCTCATCCCCGTTTCCAAGCTGTAGAGCCAGCGTTTGTCCGTAGACAGTTTCCGTGGCCACTTGGCCAGCGTGATTAGACATGGAACGCCATTACCTTCCCACCGAGGTGGTACCTATTTATCTACTCGCATTTTTACATGCTTTCGAACGGCTAGGTTGGCAGGAGCTGGGACAAGTGACGGGAGCTCCCTCCATCGCGTGGATTCGATCTTACGACGGCTGGTCTTCTGACCTTGCAGCACAGAGGCTTCTGCAGTTTAACCCTCAGCGTCACCACATCCCACCTCCTAATCTGGAGGGAGGGGCAAAATTTGAGGTTAAGGATAGCCAGTGCTGGATTTCTCGGATGACTCCCACTCTGTCCAAGAAGGTACTTTAGAATCAGCAATGAAAAGAGCCGCTCGGCTCTTCTGAACTTCTGAATAAAATGCCTCAAGATGGTGTGTGTGTGTGTGGGGGGGGATCCATTAACCACAGCTTTTTATTATTGTCATTTTCAGATTTATCCAATTCATAGTCCGTGAGAACATTAGTAAAAAGCAGTCCTATCTTTGTACAACCGTGGCCAGGAGGAAAATGGTGAGTATCAGGTTCTGCTTTGTTTTTCTGAACCAGAGGCAAGGGGACATGCGTGCGACGAAAAAGGTATTTCTTTAGAAAACATGGAAAGGCACATTCTATTAGCCAGTGCAAAAATGCATGAAATATCCATGCATTAAGAAACACGAATGACCAAATAGGCAAACAATTCCCTGCTGAAAGGTGAGGAAAAGTCACAAAAGGTGAGATAAGACTTGAACAAGAAAGAGTGCTGGTGGGACTTTGAGAAATGAACCAAAACAGACTGGTTTTCACATCTCTGTGTCTCCAAGGGCGGAAAAGAACCTTTCTCTCTCTCTCATCGTACTTCCCTCCTCTTCGGCGGAAGCAGCCTGAGTGCCTACATGCAGCGGTGCCTTCAGACTTCCATCCAACAGACTAGGTCGACGAGTGGGCCAGCCAACCACAATAGTAGGATGGTCAACCCACCGCTAGCCTCGTTGCTTTGGTCAACAGGCAAAAGGCCTCTTCACTGGTGGCAACCTTAGAATGTTTCATGTGAAGCTGCTTTTGTGGTACTTAGTTTACCCAGTTGATATCTGTAGAGATGTTGACATAATATCCAATTGATTAACGTGGCCCAGAATCCTGTTATGTGCCATCAGGTTGCTTCCGACTTATGACAACCCTAGGAATGAACTATCTCCAAAATGTCCTGTCCTCAACAGGCCTGCTCAGCTCCTGCAGATGCAAACATCTGGCTTCCTTTAGGGAATCAGACCATCTCGCATTTGGTCTTCCTCTTTTCCTGCTGCCTTCTATATTTCCCAGCATTATTGTCTTTTCCAGAGAATCCTGCTTCCTCATGATGTGCCCAAAGCAAGACAACTTCAGCTTCAGCATTTTTTTTTCTTCCAGAGAACATTCAGCCTTAATTTCATCTAGGACCCACTTGTTCATCTTTTTGGCAGTCCAGGGTATCTGCAAAGCTTCTCCTCCAGCACCACATTTCAAACAAAACACATCCCCCCCCCCAAATTAGCTTTCTTAACTGTCCAGCTTTCACACCCATACATGGTAATCGGAAATACAAGAGTGTGTGGATGATCATGATTTTGATCTCCAGTGACACATCCTTCCATGTGCTGATCTTTTCAAATTCCTTCATTGCTGGCTTTCCTAGTCTCAGTCTTCTTCTGATTTCTTGGTTGCAATCTCCATAAGGATCAATGACTGAACCAAGGTATACAAAAACTCTAACTACTGTATTTCAGTTTCTTCATTGTCAACATTAAAGTTGTGTAGTTCTTCTGCAGTCCTGCCCAGAATCCTACTGGTTAGTTAAGCCAGCTTTAAGTGCAATGGCATAAATTGCAGTGGAGGCTAGTTGCTAGTTAATTGGTTTGCTGCTTGTATCCCTCAACTCACATCAGTATTTATGGAGACTAGCACATAACAAGGAATACAACAATGTACACAGCGTAATACAGTATTCTGCAATTCCATGCATCTCTATTGAGACAGACATCCTTTGAATTCTGCTAGGTTCACCCCAAAGAAAGTGGAGACAGGTCTGCAAAAAGAGAGCAAAAAGAGAGGTTACTTACCTGTAACTCTGGTTCTTCGAGTGGTCATCTGTGAATTCACACTAATGGGTTAATCTGTGCCTGCGCAGAGGTTTCTGGAATCACTCATTCGCCAGGACTGCCCCCCCCCCAGTACATGTGGTCTGCCCGTCCTGGCTAGTGCCTCAGTTCCAAAAACTGCCCACCGCTGAATAAAATGAAACAGATGTGACGGACAGAGGGGAGAACGAGCGGGAAGTGTGAATTCACAGATGACCACTCCATGAACCAGAGTTACAAGTAAGTAACCTCTCTTTCTTCTTCTTGGTCTCTGTGAATGCACATTAATGGGTGATTAAATTCCTTTTGGAAAGCAGGAGGCGAACGCAGCTCGCAGCTCGTCTAAGAGACGGAACCTCAGCAGCAGCAACCCCATTACTGTGCATTCACAGAGACCACGAAGAAGAACATACAAAGTAGCTGAAAGTACATCCTTTCAGACAGAGGTGGCTCTTGGGCCAGGCACAGACAAATGCCTTTCCCCAGAATTTCACCTGGGTGCTACTTCCACAACAAGCCAGATGATGCTGGCCTGTAACTTTTAAGGCTTCCTCACCACTGGCAATGATGGCTAAGACTGACAGAAGTTGTGGTACATTATATATGGAGGAACACACTGTTACATACAGCACTGATGGTACCTGTCTGTCATGGGTTTGGAGGGAAAGTTCCATCCTATGGGGAGTGGAAGGCGGGACATCAGGGGGAGGAGCTGTACTGTATATATATGTGGAGCTTGTGTGGAGAGAAAAGAGTGGGAGTCTGTGTGTCAGACTGGGTACAACTGTGTGTCAGTTAGTACCTACCTGATAGGTTCAGGTTTCTTTATAGGTAGCCAGAACTGATAGGTTCAGGGTCTGTGCTTTACTTTAAAGGGTTCTAGGGGAACCAAACTGTTGTATGTATGATTGAGACTAAGCCACGTTACAGTATCTTATTTACCTGATCTTTTTATTTACCCTGTTTGTTATTTAAATAAACCTTGTTCTTTTGTTTAGTAAAATCCATTCCTGGTCTGTGTGACTTCTTATAGGGAATGGTTGGTGGCAGCTTGGTTAAAGTGTGGCATACTCCAGTAGGTCTGGGGTTGCTACATTGATTGGTGGCAGCGGTGGGATACGACTGGTCCAGTTGTCCAGTGGTCCAGCAAAGCCTTGGCAAGTGTGCCCAGAGCAAGGGGGGTCTAGTCAGGGAAAATCTGAGAGCGCGTAGGTAATCTTCTAGGCTTACCTCACGGGGAGGTACGCTAGTGGAAGAACGTGCCACCTCAGATTGGGGACTAGATTAGGGAGCTCTGAGGCAACCCGTTTTGGCAGGAAAGGGCTGAGGCAAAGCTGTGTGAAGTAACAGTGATCTAGCCTGTCTGCTGAGATGCCTAGCAGAGGGGGTGGATTCTGCCTGGCAACAGTAGCAAGTTAGTGCTGAAGGAACAGCAGCAATCTATAGAAGGCTGTTCCTGAGGCAAAAGGAAAAAAGTCGTCGCTTTATTTTGAGGCTTGACTTTTGAAGGCAGCCTGTTCTGGGGAGGGATTATGCCCTTGACTCTAAGCCAAATGGCAGAAATGGGGGAAGTAAGAGACCCACAGGTAGACCAAGGTTCCGAGGAGGAATTTGGCTCAGTGCAGGATGAGAGCACGGGAGAACAGAACCCAGAACACAGAAAAATGCTCCTAGCCCAACAGCATGAATTTAGGATGAAACAATTAGAAATGGAAAGAGAGAGAATGGAAAAAGAAGAAAGATTAGAGAGAGAGAGAATGGAAAAAGAAGAAAGATTGGAGAGAGAGAAAATGGCGTTTGAGCTGAAGAAGCTGGAGATAATGAGTAGAAATAGTAATAACAATAATAATGAGGGGAACCCAGGGAATGGGGAAGGCGGCCTGTCTAAAACTGACCTGAAGAAATTCCCTGTGTACCACAAGGGAGATTGCCCTGAGGTGTTCTTTTCCCTCGTGGAAAGAGCGTTTGTGGACTTCTCAGTAAGGGAAACTGAGAAGATGACTATTATGCGATCTTTGATCAGTGGCAGCCTGGCAGAAGTCTATGCAGAGATGCCAGTGGAGCTGTTGAAGGATTTCGCTGAGTTTAAAAAACTGGTGTTTGCCAGACATGGGATAAATGCGGAACAGCTGAGGCAAAGATTCAGGTCACTCACCAAAAAACCAGAGCAGACTTTTACCCAAGTGGGGGCCCAACTGGTGAGGCTGCTAGAGAAATGGCTGTCTCAGGAGGGGACAGAGACCTTCCAGCAGCTCAAAGACCTGATAGCGCTGGAACAGTTTTATTCAGTCCTGCATGGGGAACTGAAGTTCCAGGTGAGGGAGAGGAAACCGAAATCGGTGACAGAGGCGGCAGAGATAACAGATTTTATTTAACAAATAAGAAAGCCCTTAGGTGCTGAGGGGAAATCTGTAGGTAAACCCAAAGAAACCTACAGCAAGTACTCTCAGGGACCAGGGAAAAACCAGCAAGGGGGAGGGGCCCATGTTGAAGGGAAGCCCTCAGACATGAAACCACAAAGACCTCAGATTTTGGAGGGAAAACCAAAACCAGATGAGAAAGACTCAAAATACAGCAGAAAATGTTATTTCTGTCAAGGAAAGGGCCATCTAATCTCAGAGTGTGAGAAATTAAAGCAGCTAAAGGGAAATTTGCCTCATGATTTGAGTGGAACCAAGCCAAAAGCTGTGTTCTGTGTCCAGAAAGAGCAAAGCTCCTTGCCACTGAGGGAGCCTGTTGCCATGGCTACTCAATCTGGAACAGTTACATCTGCTGATCAGGCTGGGGAAAATGGTCCTCTTGTGGAGGTCAAGCGCTGCTTACTAGTGAGAACAGATTCACAATTGTTTGAGACCGCAGGGGTGGACGTAGGAATACTTGACCATCAGTATAGGGGGCTAAGGGATACTTGTTCCCAGGTGACCCTGTGCCATCCAGACATTATTCCTAGGCAGTATATAATCCCAAATAAGAGCCTGAAGGTGGCAGGGATTGAGGGGCAGGTGATCTCACTGCCAGTAGCTGAGGTACCTGTGAGCTTTCAAGGCTGGAGGGGAGTTTGGCGGCTAGCGATTTCATCGACTCTGCCAGCAGCCGTGCTCGTGGGAAATGACCTGGCTGAACATGTGAAACGGGTGCTAGTGATTACACGCTCACAAGCCACCACGGGGACAGTTCAGGGGGGTACTGAAGAGCCCGAGACGGAAGCAGATGAGGGTAGTTCCGAAGCTGTGGTGGAAACCTTAACCACAGACAGCAAATTTGGCCAAGAGCAAAAGGCAGACGCCACTCTCCAAAAGTGTTTCGAAAAGGTGACAGACACCCCGCTAACACCTGAAACCCCAGCGAGATTTCGTGAGAAAAAGGGAATTTTATATAGAGAGACCCTGAGGAATATCTCAAAAGGGGGAGATGGGATCAGAAGTCAGCTAGTGGTACCTGAAAAGTATCGCCCCATGATCTTACAAAGGGGGCACTCTGAGATGTTTGCTGCGCACTTAGGGGTGAACAAAACACAGCAGAGAATCACACAGAATTTTTACTGGCCTGAAATAGGGAAGCAGATCAAGGAGTTCTGTAAACAATGTGATGTGTGTCAGAGGCAGGGGAATAACCGTGACAGGACCAAAGCGAAGTTGTGCCCTTTGCCTGTGATTGACACCCCGTTCAAATGTATAGGGGTGGATATTGTGGGACCTTTGCCCAAGGCCACAAAGAGGGGGAACAGGTTCATTCTCACCATTGTGGACCATGCCACGAGGTACCCCGAAGCCATACCCTTGACTAACATTGAAACTAACACAGTGGCAGATGCCTTGGTGGGGTATATGTCCAGGATGGGATTTGCCTCAGAAATAATCACAGATTTGGGCACATCGTTTACATCAAAGCTCATGAAACGGTTATGGCAAATCTGTGGAATTAAACACAAGGAAACCACTGCCTATCACCCCGAAAGTAATGGGTTAACGGAAAAGTTCAATGGGACTCTGATGCGCATTATTAGGGCTTACTTGGCAGAGAATCCAAACAATTGGGACCAGAAGCTGCAATCCCTTTTGTTTGCTTATCGATCAGTGCCACAAGCCAGTACCGGGTTCAGTCCGTTTGAACTTTTGTTTGGGAGAAGGGTGAAAGGTCCACTTGATTTAATCAAACAAAATTGGGAACAGATCACCCAGGATGACCCACAAGACGTTGTGACATATATAGACTCTTTAATGAATGACCTAAAGAGAAACCTAGAGCTAGCAGCAGAGAACCTGCAAGCTCAGAAGGTCAGAAAGAAAACCTGGTATGAACAGAAAGCCAGGGAGAGGCACTTTAACCCAGGGGAGGAAGTGCTTTGGCCTAGGCCCTGCAAAGAGAACAAACTGCAGCTGGGTAGCCCAGAAATAAAATACTTGGGTCACATAGTAGGGGGAGGAGTGATCAAACCCCTGGAGGCCAAAATAGAAGCCATTCGTGATTGGCCCAGACCCAACACCAAGAAAAAAGTCAAATCATTTCTTGGGTTGGTGGGCTACTACAGAAAGTTCATCCCGAGGTTTAGCGAGATGGCGACTCCGCTGACCGATCTGACGCGGAAGAAGGCTGATGACCGCATCCCGTGGACCAGCGACTGTGAGGAGGCGTTCCGGAGGTTGAAGGAGGCGCTCATCAATTATCCAGTGCTGCGTGCTCCTGACTTCGACCGGGAGTTCATCATCTACACCGATGCGTCTAACAGCGGGGTAGGAGCAGTTCTTTGCCAGGAGGATGAAAATGGTGACCAGCATCCAGTGTCCTACCTGAGTAGGAAACTCCAGAAAGGTGAGAGACATTTGGCAACCGTGGAAAAGGAGTGCCTGGCCATAGTATACGCGATTCAGAAGGCCAAACCTTACATCTGGGGAAGACATTTTGTTCTGTGCACTGACCACTCACCACTGCAGTGGTTAAAGACAATGAAAACCCACAATAGTAAACTTATGAGGTGGGCTTTAAACCTGCAAGATTATGACTTTGAAGTGAAGGTGGTCAGAGGGTCAAAGAACTGTGTTGCTGACGCCTTGTCAAGAAGACCCGAAGAGTGAAGACGGCGAAGAAACTATGGACTATGTATAGTTTGTTGACCAAAAGTTAAATGTACCTGTTGTTTTTTTTTTAACAAGCTTGGTTTGTATTAATAAAGGTAACTTAATGTATTGTAAATATTAATGTTTAAATGCCTAATTGATGCGTTTAACCTAGAGTAAGTATGGTATTGCATGTTATTGTATATCTGTTTTTGTGTGTTTTGATCCTGGTTGTTTTTTGGAGAAAAGCACTTTAGCTTTTCCCCTGCAAAACAACTTATAAAGAGGGGAGGTGTTACATACAGCACTGATGGTACCTGTCTGTCATGGGTTTGGAGGGAAAGTTCCATCCTATGGGGAGTGGAAGGCGGGACATCAGGGGGAGGAGCTGTACTGTATATATATGTGGAGCTTGTGTGGAGAGAAAAGAGTGGGAGTCTGTGTGTCAGACTGGATGCAACTGTGTGTCAGTTAGTACCTACCTGATAGGTTCAGGTTTCTTTATAGGTAGCCAGAACTGATAGGTTCAGGGTCTGTGCTTTACTTTAAAGGGTTCTAGGGGAACCAAACTGTTGTATGTATGATTGAGACTAAGCCACGTTACAGTATCTTATTTACCTGATCTTTTTATTTACCCTGTTTGTTATTTAAATAAACCTTGTTCTTTTGTTTAGTAAAATCCATTCCTGGTCTGTGTGACTTCTTATAGGGAATGGTTGGTGGCAGCTTGGTTAAAGTGTGGCATACTCCAGTAGGTCTGGGGTTGCTACACACACTCTTCCAACTCTGATACATAAGATCGTGACATCAGTCCTAGGCACACTCCCCAGAGGAGTTTCCCTGACGTATTCTATTCCTATTGGATAAATAAATAAACAATACTGTAATCATAATCTTATGCTTGCATTTTACAGCTTCTTTTTTCTATCCATTGCTTCTGAACACATTTCATAAGAGTATATGAAATGTATTCAATGTGCCTTTCTTCTTCAGGCACCTTATTGCTGTGCAGCCTGCCCAAGGCCCCACAGGCTGGCTCTACTCAACGAGCAATCAAACTCCCAACCTCTAGTTCTGTAGTCAGATACAGTCAACCCTCGATTTACAAACTTAATCCATTCCGGAAGTCAGTTCGTAAATCGGAAAGTTCGTAAATCGAGCCAGCATTTCCCATACGAATGCATTGGAAATGAATTAATCCATTCCGGCCGAAGTCCTCCCATGGAAAAGCAAGCCGGGTGGCTGGGGAGAAATCAGCTCCCTCCTTTCACTCAATGCTGCCTCCTTTTTGGCTTCGGAGGTTTCAAAGGGCTTCCGCCAATGTCGGAGGAAGCCTTTTGAAAGTTCCAAAGGCAAGGAGGAAGGGCAGGAAATTCAAACTTCCCGCCCTTTCTCTCTGCCTTTTTGGCTTTGGAGGTTTCAAAGGGCTTCGATGTCAGAGGAAGCCTTTTGAAAGCTCCGAAGGCAGGGAGGAAGGGCAGGAAATTTGAATTATTTGCTGGACAGCTCAGTGGTTTAGGTATCTGGCTGCAGAGGTCAGGAGTTTGATTCCCCACTGTGCCTCCTACCAATACAGCCAGCCTGGGTGGCCTTGGGCAAGCTGCAAAGTCCCAGGGTGGCCCCAGAAGGAGGGAATGGTAAATCACTTCTATGTATTCTCTACCAGGAAACCCCCTGAAAAGGGCCACCATGTCAAAATAGACTTGATGTCACATGATGTTGATATTCTTATTTACAACATAAGTAATTTAACTTGTGTATTTATAAATACTGTAACTAATTGCTTAGTCATAAATGAATAACGTATTTAAATTTAGAAAATCACCCAAAAAACCCACAATGCTTCAAGTTAAAAAGAAAACACCTTTCAAGAGAGATAATTTGGGGGCATGAGATGGGAGGGCCAGTCATACTTCTGAACTGGATATGAAGATTTTACTTACATGAATCGGCCGGATCTTAAAACCTTAACAGTTCCTGGCTCATACAATAAACAGCAATAAAAAAAGAATTCAAGTAGTGAGAAAAGCTATATTGTGATCTGTTCATCATGTTCACGTTCATCTGTTGTGAGTGGCCCTGGCTGCCAGATGGGTGGTATGTAAATCAAATCATAAATAATAATAATATTCAAGAGGCCATGTCTTTGCTCACAGAGATGGCAAAGAAAAGTGCTGAGCCTTCAGGGTAAACAAAACTTATTGATTTAAGCAAGAAGCCTGCCTATGGAAAGAAATAAGCTATTGGTTAAAATAGCTGTAACCAGTAACAACAGGAGGAATGGGCTGGGCCTCTAACTCATATGGGGTGGATATTTGTGGGTCTTCCCAGTAATCAGGGGTAACAGAGGAATTTCGCCCGAGATCTTTTAGTATATTATTGTTATATTTTAAATTGTTTTATCTTTGTCTGTTGTTAGCCGCCCAGAGTGGTCGATTGACCAGATGGACGGGAAATAAATAAATAAATAAATAAATAAATAAATAAATAAATAAATAAATAAATAAATAAATAAATAAATCTCTCATTCCCAGAAAAAGAGAGAGAGAGAGAGACCTATGTGTGAAGCTATCCCCCTGCATTTCATGGCAGTAGCTGAGCATTTGTCAAGTCTGCTCCCTTCTCCATGTAAAAGGGAACAGTAAGGAGGAGTAAGGGACGTGGTGGCGCTGTGGGCTAAACCGCAGAAGCCTGTGCTGCAGGGTCAGAAGACCAGCAGTCGTAAGATCGAATCCACGTAACGGAGTGAGCTCCCATCGCTTGTCCCAGCTCCCGCCAACCTAGCGGTTCGAAAGCATGCAAATGCAAATAGATAAATAGGGACCACCTCGGTGGGAAGGTAACAGCATTCTGTGTCTAAGTCGCACTGGCCATGTGACCACGGAAGATTGTCTTCAGTAACAGCGTTCCGTGTCTAAGTCGCACTGGCCATGTGACCATGGAAGATTGTCTTCGGACAAAACGCTGGCTCTATGGCTTGGAAACGGGGATGAGCACCGCCCCCTAGAGTCGAACACGACTGAACAAAAATTGTCAAGGGGAACCTTTACCTTTACTTTTAAGGAGGAGTAAAGCTGACCCCTTAGCAAACTCGTACATCGGGGTCCCAGCCTGCTCAGGGCTGTGCTAGATCCACTTACAGTATTGCACATTGATGTGGTTTTCCACCCTCAACGTATAAGCAGTAATTTGCCCATCTTCGATATGGAATCAAAACCATTCTGCCACTGAAAGACTGACTAGTATCAGAAAAAAGAGAGAAATGATATGAGAACTGTCAAACCACCAATAAGTAATCAATAGCCAGTAGTATGATAATGCCTCTTCCTCCCACCGTATAAATCATACAGTACCCATGGAGGATTTTAAGCAACAAAATGCAACTCTACAAGAGCAGGAGGAATCCAAACCAAGTTAACACCCCTACAGTGGCAGTCAAGAATGACGGATACTAATAGCCGATTGATCTGTTGTCCTGTGTCCCCAACAGACACGCCTCTAAAGGTGGTGGACTAAGAGAAAGGCCTCCCCAGATGATCTTAACACCCAAGCTGGCTCATCATGGGAGTTACGGTCTTTGAGACAGCTTGGACCTTTAGATCGTAGATACTGATGCATCACAAGACACACTCTTTAAAATAGTTTCCACTCTGATCGCAATGAGAACAAAAAAAAAAATTTACTTTTAGAGGGAGGAAACTGATATCTGAAACATTAAAAACAAGAAAATACACTTATCCTGAGCTTTCAAACAGACCAGATACTTGGACCAGATACAGAGCATGGACAGAGTTCCTACTCCAGTCCTCTGAAGATGCCGGCCACAGAGACTGGCGAACCGTCAGGAAGAACAACCTTCAGAACATGGCCAAAGAGCCCGAAAAACCCACAACAACCACTAGATCCCGGTCGGGAAAGCCTTCGAGAATACAGACCAGATACTTCTTTAAAGGTAACTGATCATTTCTCTTTCATCGGTTCAAATAACTGAAAGTAATTATCTGGCTGACAATCCTGCTTATTAAAACAAACAGCTCCTAAGTCAAGCGCTGCATGTTCATTCCCAAAACTGAAACAACCACATTGTGTGTGCTCACAGCCACCTCTAGCGGCCACCCACAACAGCTGTGGAGCTCAAGAAGAGAAGCACCTTGGAAACAATATTGGAAGCAGACAGATTAAATCTGAGGAGGAAAGGATGCAAGGAGATAATTTGCAAATGTTTTCTACACACTGAGATTCATCTCCTGCATACCATACGGTTCTCTTCCCCCCCCCCAGCTCCAAAGTTTTATTTTATACAGAAATGCTAAATTAAGGGGTCATTGGAAGTTATGAGAAGCCTCCGCCGTGTCAACAAATGAACAGGATGGATCAGGGAGAATTGCAACTCTGGGGCCATGTGCAGGAAAAGGTGCATGCGCAGAGTTCGCGCAGGAAAAAGAACAGAGAACCAGAGTAAAGGTGTAACGAGCAGAGGCGGCAGGAAGACATAAATGGGAAAACAAGAGGGCGGGATAACGAAATGTCAGCAGCAAAGACAGGAAACTTATTCAATACAGGTCAGCAGTCAGTGAGTTTTTATTGTTAGTATATTCTTCTTGAGCTCAGTAACCGTTAATCAACCCATTAACTCCTTTCAAGCATTTTTTTCTCCTAACCCACATCTGTGACATAGAAATTTCTGATTTCTAAAATCAGTTGTTTTTGTACTGAAAAATATTTAGTGAGCGCATCCAGAGTAAAAGCAAATGCAAAATAAAACTCAAATAATATACTAAGAAATAAGGTCCACATATAAACAAGTGAAACAATAATCATCTAATAAATAAAAAAAGGCCCAAGCAATGGAAAATGGGAAGCATAAAGATGGTAATCCATGGAATGTTAAGAGAGTACGTTCTCAAAGGCTTTGGTGAACGGCTTTGTTTGAAGCATCCTCTTAAACGCTGTGAGGGAGGGGTTCAGGCACAGTTCCACCGGGAGCCCATTCCAAAGGGAGGGGGCCATGACCAAGGAGGCCCTGTTGGTAGCAGATGATGACTTCCTGGCCTCCCTTGGAGTGGCAACCTTGAGAGGACTGGGTGGCACAGGTAGGTGTTTTATGACACAGAGATGTCCGGGCTGTTGAACTGGATGAAACACCCCAAAAGACGCTTCTCACGACCCAACAAGGGTATACCCGCTCCTCACTTGTCCTACCGCGCAAGGTTGTTGCAAAGAAAAAAAGCCTGCAACCTGGGAGGAAATTAAGCAGACCGCACCAGCTGGAGAAAAGATGCATAGGAAGAAATAGAAGCAATGCACAAGAATCAGGCATGGACACTTAACGGAACTACCACCAGACAAGAAAGCCATCGGGTGCAAGCGGGCATTCAAGCTGAAAGAAGGTGCAAATGGAGAAGCAGGACGCTGCAAGGCAAGACTATGGTGGTAGCTAAAGGATTTCTATAAAAATACGGAGAAGACTTTGATGAAACCTTTGATCCTGTTCTCAAGCACAGCACAGCAAGAAAGCTCCTGAGGGTGACAGCTTCTAGGAAAATGCAGGTCAAAATTGCATCTCGGTCTGGTGAGATTACACAAAACCTGTACATGGAGCAACCACTGTCTTTTAATGATGCAAACCGCTTTGGGTCCTTTTTAAGGAAAAAAAAGGCAGGATAAAAATATTTTAAATAAAGAAATAAAATAAAAGAACCAGGCTTCACCCATCAGAAGCATCGAGATCCTGTTTGCAAGCTAAAGAAAACCCAGTGTGGGCTGAAGCAAGCTGGGGACCTCCGAGTTATCTAGTCAAGAGTCTGTTCGTGTTCTGTCAGTTGCGTAGTCAGAGGATGAAGCTAGTTAATCGGTTCGGCCACATTCCTGTGCCCACTCGTTATTTTTTTCCTACAACCTGCTACTTGGATCTGTGAAGAACCGTGAGTCAATGGAACATTTTTATTCTTTCTCTTAATGAGTTATTGAGCCAGTAAGTGCCAGTTGAAGAGAACCAAACCAAAAGGGGTAGTCAAATCTGGGGAGACCGGAAGTTCATTCTGCTCCGTTGGTCCCCGATCTTTTTTTCTCGCCCTGCAGCTAGAAATTTGGGGGGGGGGCATAAATTGCCGCATGCGAACAAGAACCCGTTTGATTTAAAACAACGTTGTTACAGAATTATCCTAAGAAAACACAATGTATTGAGGAAAAAGGTGGACTCGTACAGTAAAATAATTATAGTTATTATAAAATAATAATTAAAAGCCCCTCCCCCCCCCCAAAAAAGATCCCTCTCTCCTTAGTGGGAGTCTTTCCAGAGAATCGTCCCACCAGCATGGAAGCAGGGACTACTTTGTTACGCGCACGAACATCCAAAAAGTGGACACGAACATCCAAAAAAAAAAAGTCCGCCCTTCACTCCTGACAGATGGATTCCTTCACGGAAAGAGACCGGGCAAAGGGGAGGAATACATGCAGTCACATTAACTTCCGGTTCTACCCGGAGCGCCGCCATATGCGGGGCGCCGCTCAGAGCATTAGACCCTCCGACGAATTAAAAAATAACCGGAAGTGTTTGTTGCCTCTCATGACCCGGCACCCCCTTGGAAATCTCAGGACTATTTCCGGCCTCCTCGTCCCTCAGGTCTACGCGCGCAAAGGAGGGGGGTGGGGAGTTCTTCCGCCTCTTAGTCCTCTTCCTCCTTTCCCCCCCCCCCCACAAATGAAGGCCCGAATCGTCCGCTTCCACTCACCTGCCGACGTTGGTTCCATAGCTGTAAAATAATCTATGAGGTTTGAGGGGGAAGCAAAAAAAAATTATAATAAATCTATTTTTTTAATAAAAGGGTCACTAAAAAGAGAAGCACTTTCGTCCCCCTCTGAAAAAAAGGCCAACGCCCGCCTCTGTTTCGAGACCCTGAAGGGAAAGAAGCTCCTTCAACACAGCAAAAGCACGAAGCAGACGCTTCCGTATATAAATATTAATTATTATTATTCAATGGCGGCGAACGGGCCGGCGGGCCAGGATTATGGCGAATCTGCTACGTCCGACATCGCAGCTGCTGATTCTTCCTCCCCCCCTCCCGTGACGTCAGAGGCGCGCGCGGCAAAGCGAGGGGCGGGGGAGCGCGCGCGGGCTGCCGTCGGGCCGATCCAGGCGCGCGACGTTTCCCCTGGAGCGACGGTTGGGCGGGGCGAGCCCAGACCCCACCCACCGAGTCCCTCTTTTCCCCCCCGCCCACCTCTCTTTCCCTCCGTGCGCAGGCGCGCCGCATCTTGGCGACTATAAAAGGGTCTGCAAGCGTTGGTCTGCCTTGAAAGGTGGCGTAGAGCTCTTGCGGGAGGTTGAACTTTTTTGATCGTTGTACTTGCAAGAAAGGATGCCAAAGATTCAGTTGGCTAGTAAGCAGCCAAAATGATGGCCCTTATCTTGAAATCTACATTAAAAAGAAAAAAAAGGCAATTACTTATTCTGGAGGGGGGGGTCGTCTTCTGCACTTATTCACTTGCCTTTGGGTCAGTGCCCTCCAAAGTCCTAGACAGATGAAGGTTGCTTGAGGAACGACCAGCCCCCCCTCTTTGTCCTTGCCTTACTTTTTCTCCTCGTCGTCATGGAAATACAGAACTGGAAGGGACCCTATCGGGGGAGGCGCCGTGGGGAATCGAACTCTTAACTTCTGGCTCCAGAAAACCTTAAAAACCACTGACCCTCTACTTTCCCTGTACCAATGTGTTGCCCTCAGATGCAGGAGAGGACCTGCCATCCCTGTTTAACTGTTAAATCTGTTTTTTTTCTAAACAGAAAACGTGGGTGTAGGAAGGAAGTTACCCGCAGAACGGCATCTTAATCCTTCCCAAAGAATCTGTGGATGGGACGTTTTAAATCTCAGTCTTTTCTGCTCTTGGAGTGCGCTTTCTTTAGGACCCTGCGGAAATCCGAGGGGGGGGGGTTGGATCCCCTGCAAAGCGTGAATAGAGAGGGCCAGCGATGCTCTCTCTGCACAAGGGTATATTGAATTGGTGGTGTTGGGGGAAGTTTGCATAGGAGAGCACAGGGGGGAGCGGGGTGAAAACTGATAGAGAGGCTTCAGATCCCTACAGGGATCTCTCCACGGGCTGTTTAAATGACCTTCCCCCCCTTCCCTAAACAAAGGAGGGGTGTAAGGAAATGAGACACCGTGACTTACCGTGTAAACAAGACAGAGGCATATATTAATTTTTGCTCCAAATAAAGCATTAGGACTTATTTTTCAGGGGATGCTTTATTTTTTTCAGGCACAACCATCTACAGTCGGTCATGTCATCTTCTGATTGCTGTACAGTGGTGGGAGGCAAGCTTTCACTGAACTAGGGCTTTTTTGGGGGGGTTGGGTAGGGTTTATATTATGAGCATCCTGAAAAACGATGCTGGGGCTTATTTTGAGGTTAGGTCTTGTTTTCAGGAGAACAGAATACATACACCAGGTGCAGCTCGAGATCAGCAAAAAATTCTTTGGGGCTGCAGGGGGGAAAAAGTTAGGATTTAGGAAAGGCAAAAGACGGGGGGGGCAAAATCTTTT
This sequence comes from Pogona vitticeps, assembly GCF_051106095.1. NCBI lineage: Eukaryota > Metazoa > Chordata > Lepidosauria > Squamata > Agamidae > Pogona > Pogona vitticeps. Next base: position 231,398,513 of record NC_135786.1, read on the forward strand.
TTCCTTTTTTCCCTCCCGCAGCAATGGGAAGAACCTCGACCCTCTCACGAGGATCCTTGCCCTTTCTCTCCCCCCCCCCCCCGGTCGTTTTTAATGTTGGGATGTCAAGTTTTGTGTTTCTGAAAGGATAAAAATCCCCCCGATGCTCGCTCGATTCCTCTCTCTTCTCTCTCTCTCTCTCTTTCCCCCCCCCGCTCCTTGGGCTGCCCCCCCATCGGGACCGGGCCGGGGGGGGCTCACGGGAGGCGGATCCCCCTCTTGGGCCGGAGGGTCGGAGCGAGGTGAGCAGCGGGGCGCGCTTGGTCCGTGCCCTGCTTGGAAGATGATTGGGGGGGGCTTGCCTCCGGTTCGAGCGTGGAAGCGGCGCGCTGGCGGGTGGGTCGGGGGTGCCTGCCTTGCTCTGCTTTCTTATCCAGAAGTGAGCACAATGCAATTAATTCCGGGAGAAAGATGATGGGGAAGGAGCTGCACTGATGCACGACAGGTGAGGAAACCAGCACGGGGGGGGGGGAGAGAGAGAGAGCAGGTGCTTCTTTCTAGAGAAGATCCAACATGCACAGACGGACTGCATGGGGTGGGGAGCAGGGGTGTTGTTGTTGTGGGAGGGGGTACTGGGGAGGGTCCGATGGTGAAGGAGGTGCCGTGGGGCCTCCCCGTGCCTGTGGGTCGTTGGAACAGGATTCATGTTGGGAATATTTTTGATTTATTTTATTTTTCCCTTCCCGGGAGTGGGAACAAGAGAAGCAGCTCTTCCCCCCCCCCCCGCCCCAAACATCCATTTGGGCGCATGGAGGAGAGTTGAGCTATTGTGGGGGGGGGGGAGAGATAAGGAGCTTGGAAGGGCTTGACGAACCTGTAGCCGGCGGCGGGGGTAGGATGATGCCAAAGAACTCGCGCAAAGAAAAAGAAAGCGAGGCGGCCGAGGCGCGACTGCCTGGAGTCTCCGGACCCCGAGATGCTGAGATGCTGTAGTAGTTGGCATACGTGGAAGGGGTGTGTGTGTGTGTCTGTGTGAAAGAAATAAAAGAGAGACCGGTGTAAGAAGAGGCCGAGCAAGGCTGCCCTCAATGGTCCGGGTGGAAAGGATGCCCTTAATTAATTAATTAGCTAGCTAGCGCTGACGTGGGAGGGAGAGAGGGAGGCCCTGGGACCTGCACATATGCCCATAGCCAAGTGCGTTTGAACAATAGAGATGGTGCTGTCACACACATACCCCAAAACCTGGGCCTTTTCTGTGCTGGTGCTACAGCTTGGGTATGGTCTAATTCAAAGACACCTGTCTTTATTTATTTAACATACCCTGTTTCCCCAAAAATAAGCCCTTCACGGATTGCTGCTTTGTTGTGGCGAAGGGGCTTGAGTCATTCAGAGAAGGTATGGGCTATGCCGTGCAGGGGCACCCAAGACGGACAGGTCATAGTGGAGAGTTCCGACTAAACGCGATCCACCTGGAGTAGGATTTGGCAAGCTATTCCAGTATCTTTGCCAAGAACGCCCCATGAACAGAAACAAAAGGCTAAAAGATACGAGGCTGGAAGATGGGCCCCTTAGGTCGGAAGGCGGCCAACAGGCTACTGAGGAAGAGCAGAGGACAAGTACGAGTAGCCCCAGAGCTAATGAAGTGGTTGGGCCCAAGCCCAAGGTGATGAAATATGGTTTCTGCAGTGATGGATTTAAAAAAAAAAAGCTGTCTGATCAGGCTTGCAAATGAAGTTCATGTTTATCTTTGTTAATGAATTATATAAACAACAGCTAGCTAATTTTTAAGATATACAGGAGGAAGACTCATACATATTAGGATTTTAAAAAGCATTTCCCACTTACAGGAACTTGCTTTTAATTACATTCTAATGGTAATATTTGATTTCCTCTCAGGACATTTTTGTTAATATTCCATATACCATGGAATGATGCTTCAGTTCAAACTTTTTTAAAAAATATATCTTTAAAATCGCTCTTCAAAGACTTATCTGGATAACTCTCACATGTTAAAAAGCTTATCTTATTCTCTGGGTGAAATAGCAAAAAAATGGAAATGATCCGAGCAGCCAGGCCAGTGAAAGATATAAATGGAAAGATCTTGTTTTGAGTCTTGCCATTTGGAGTGACCTAGAGCTTATTTTGGGCTCATGTCCTTGGGTTATTATTTGTTTATATCAAGTTTGGAAAAGTTAAGTTACTCTTTGGATTGCATCTTCCATAACCCCTCCCCAGCCAGCATGGTCACTGGATCTGTAGTCCAACCGTGACTTTTCTTTCAAAAGTATAAGGGCATTATTGGTCTGAGCAGATTCCTGCTTTTAGCAAGACCGCAATCAAGTCAGCTAGCTTGCCCAGCAGGACCACTCTCCTGTATGCATGTTTTTCACTCTTTCAGGGCCTCTTCACCTTCTTCAATGAAAGAACCAAGCCCTAGAAAAGCATCCTTTAGTTCAAAGATCATGCAAATACATACTCTCCTCAGTCCCTCCTTACAATGGGATTAGACAAGGCAACTGCGCTTATCAAACAGAGGCAGTTTGACATAGACAAGCTGGTATCATTCAGAGCAGGTTGTTCCACTTGCACAGAGGAAGGTGCACTGTCCCACCTTGTTGAGTTTCTCTTTGAATGCCTTTCACTGGAAACATGAAGACCTCAGGCTTTCAACATGTAACGACACTGAGTTTTATGGCTGTCAGTTTCATGTGGAACAGAGCATTGTCTACACCCCCTCATCAAGGTCATTGTTAAAACTGTTGAAGAGCACAGGACCCAGAACTGAGCCTTCTCATAACCCACTTATCTTTCAAGTTGGAGGAGATATCAATTAAGTATGCACTGGCTATGGTTCTGTAACCATGCATCCACCTGACAGTTCCTCTAGCCAGCACACAGTTAGTTAGCCAGCTAATCAGAATACAGTGTTGCCTCACTTAACGAGGATAATCCGTTCCAGCGGAATGTAAAGTGAAATCCTCGTTAAGCGAAATAAAAAATCCCATTGAAATGCATTGAAAACCCGTTCAATGCGTTCCAATGGGCTGAAAAACTCACTGTCCAGCGAAGATCCTCCATAGGGGCAGCCATTTTCGGTGCCTGTAAAGCAAGGAATCTGTCCAAAAACACAGGGGGGAGCCATTTTACACAGCGGGCGGCCATTTTGAAGCCACCAATCAGCTGTTTTAAAAACGTCGTAATGCGAAGAATCGGTTCCTGAAGCAGGGAACTGATCGTCGCAAAATGGATTTTGCCTATTAAAACATCGTTTTGCGATCGCAAAAGAGTCATCCTATAGCGGTTTCATCATTTAACGAGGCAATCATTAAGCGAGGCACCACTGTATCATGGGGCACAATGTCAAAGACTTTGCTGAAGTCAGTATGTCTACAGCATGTACCGGGGAGGCTACTGGATCAAAAAAATGCATTTCTGAAAGACACATTTTGTATAGGCATTTTGATTACTTTTGTGTTCCCAGGCAATGTACGCTCTAATTTTAAGCCCCACTGGGCAGGGCTCCGCCTCCCTTGCACATGACTTTGCCCGTGACTGCATGCAATTGTTGCATGGAAGAGGAAAGAGAGCTGCAAAAAGGGAGGCAGAGACGTGTGCATACACATGCCCAACTTGTCAGGAACTTTTCTCCCTCAATAATGTTTTGAAAAACACCCTGACATTTGCTTTTGTGTGAGAAGTGGTTAACTGATGAAGAAAGGAGTCAGCTTCTGGATCTTCCCCCTGCTCAAAATTCAGGTTGTCCTTTGCTATGTGAAGTTTGGCATCCTTTTTTTCTGCCAGCAATGTGGGTGTGATAATGTGCAGCAATATTGGGCCATTTTCTGCCAGTTTGAATCATGGATGTGGTCTTAATTGACTAGATAGGCGGGATATAAATTAAATAAATAAATACAGAAGCACAATATCCTACATTCAGAAAGTGGAGGTGTTTTTTTTCCCCAAATTGAACTTCCTGGCTTTTAAAAACAAGTTTAAAGTATACATACACTATGCACACATTCTAAGAAAAACCTCCCTCCTGTATGATTATGTAGTGCAAGAGGATCCTAGAAGATGGGCACATGATCTGTACTATGGTTGCTGGGAGAAGATGGAACGAAGAACAGCTGGGATGTGGCTGTAGTCCCTCTGTGCCAAGATATTTGCAAGGGCTGTTTTAGGACTTAATGAAATGGTGAAGCAAAGGTATAAGTACAACACATACAACAGAGAAACATACATAACCTCTCCAGTGAAGTAATGTTGCCATGCCCACTTTGAAAAATGAAGACTAGAAAGCTATGTTCCGATTTCCAGACCCTTTCCTTAGGATAGGTAAGCTGAGTGGAAAAAGCCAAAATGTTCTACAAACATTCTCTCTCTCTCTCTCTCTGTGTGTGTGTTTTCTTAAAGATATCCCTCTATATTTTGAAATTTCAAAAGAGGGGGAGAGGGCTTGGAATTAGCAAAAATTGTCACTGGAAACCAAAATCATCCATGCAATGTAAAAGAGACAGTGAAGAAAGACAGGAGGGGAATCAACTCATTTGAAATGTGCTGTGTGTGGAGCCTTTCTGCACCACCAGAAAGACAGGGAAGTGGGCACTCAATCAAGCCTGAACACTCACTTGAGCAAAAAAGAGGAGCGAACCAACAATGAGGAGGTACCCCTGCTCAACAGAAAAGAGGAGGGTGAGCCATCCCCTCCAGTGTCCACCACAGAGGGATATGAGAGCGAGTGTATACGCTGAGGCCAGCAGCAGCCCAACTAAGAGGAGAAAAAGAGCAGGAAAGAAGAGTGAGAGGATGACGAGAAAGGGGACGAGCCAGTAACAGAGGGATAGCTGGTGACGGGGGGCTAGGAAGAAGGGAAAAGAGAGGTAGACCGGGAGACTGAGAGCCTCATGGCGCAGTAGTTAAAACGCTGTACTGCAGCTAAAACTGTGCTCACGACCTGGGGTTCAAATCCCAGGTAGCCGGCTCAAGGTTGACTCAGCCTTCCATCCTTCCGAGGTCAGTAAAATGAGTACCCAGCTTGCTGGGGGGGGGCAATGTGTAGCCTGTATAATTAAAAATTGTAAACCGCCCGGAGAGTGCTTGTAGCGCTATGGGGCGGTATATAAGTCCAATAAATAAATAAATAAATAAATAAAATAAAGGAGAAGGAGGAAAGGAGGTGAAGGAAGAAGACATTCCTCTAGGATGGGGTTGCTTAGAAATGGAAGACCCCCGGACAGGAGAGGGTGTTAAAATGAAACTTCCCCTAGAGAAAATAGAAAGGGGACAGCAATATCGCAACATGACACCTGAGGGGAGTAAGATAGGAAAAGAGGGAGAATAGCCGAAAAGGCAAAGGAAGGAAGGATTGGCTGTGCCGCTGAGGGAAACAGAACCAGTGGAATGGACAGTATATGCCCCTCCCAAGAAGGAAGATCCATGGCAGAAGGGGGCCAAACAGGTGGTGATGTCTCATCTAGAAATGCCCACGGAGGGAGAGTGGGCTCGGCACCCCTGTTGCGGTACCGTTATGTCCCAGTCTGCGGAAGCCCATGAGAAAACCCACAGATCGCGAATGGTTTGGAGTGAACCCTTGATGCGACGCCCAGGTTAAGGGAGTGTTATGTTGAATGCAAGGGAAAAAAGGAGGGATCCGTTGGTCCAACTGAAGTTGTTCATGATTCTCTGGTGTTTGAAAATACCTGTAAAAGAAACGTTTATGAAGAAGGCCTGTCTCCACTCTTTGGGGAACAAAAAGGGGAATGGGGTTTTCCCAAAGTTGAACCCGCTCACACTGAGGCTATCCTACCATGCACATATAGCGAGAACAAACTAACCTGAAAATATTGCTGGGAAAAATTGGGGGAGGGCAGTAGGAAGAGAGGAAGGTCTAACATGATCCAGGTTTGTCACAAAGGAAACCACAGCTGTTCATTTGCAAGAACTGAGCAAAACTTACATATTGAATTATTGCTGCATAAGAGTTCCAAGCCTGGATCCTTTCCGGGGGGTGGGGTGGGGTGGGGTGTGGATGCAGCCAACCTTTCTGTTTGAAGACAATCAAGGTTGGTCTTTTTAATTTATATGAACAATTTAAAATCGGGGTGTGTTTGTGAATAGCAGAGAACGGTTTCTTTTCAAGGTTTCACTTGAAAACCTTTTGCCCAATTAGACACAGAGCAAGAGCGGACTGTGAGCTGCAACTGTGCCAGATTTGCGCTGCTCTGGAGCCCAGTTTAAAGCTTATATAGGTATATACTTTTATTTGAGCTGCCTCCATTTTTAGAAATGCCTTGCAGAATGTTGATTTCCTATGTCAGCACAAAATCAGAGATGGTGGTTTCAATTTGCAATTGCTTGTCTCTGCAGATAAAAGCACAGGTTGAAGCCTTGTCATTCTGTCCATCGCCATGAGGAACATCTTAAGATTCTTCCAGGTGCTTCTGAAGTTCAGCCATCATGTCTCTGTAGTGAATAGGGTGACAGGGACAGTCCTTGTGCAGTTGTCCCCGATTCTGTGTTCTCATTAGACCTAAGACTATATTTGTCAGTATCAAATTTATATGTGGATGCTTACTCAAGCCTCTGTACTACTGCTGTTATGTGTGTGTGTTAGTCTATTGCACCAAAACTTTGAAAAGAAGCTTGCAGCATATTAAAGGCTAACGAGTTTTATTTGGTGTTAAGCTTTTGTGGACTTGAGCCAAACAAATTTAATGATTCAGCTCAAACATGGCAAAACTTTAACTCACTCTATTAGTGTAAAGGGAATCAAGTCTAATAAGACATCAGGGCTATAATCTTGTTCAAGAACGAGCCCTACAGAGAAAAAGTTGATTGATAGCCATGAAAAACTGTACAGAAAAATTGTCCCTATATATGTGCTACAGTTAAAGTCAGTTAAGTTGGTGCCCTCTAAATGTGAGGACTGTATCCCCACACCATTTCGAACAAGATTAGTCATAGCCAAACATACCTGGAGGGCAAATAGTTGACAAAAGCAGGGTTAGTAGACAGATCTAATTGCAGTAAACAGCTATTGCTTGTTTGCATGTGCTACATACAGATTGTAACTCAATACTACACTTACCAGAGAGTACAGGTGAAAACAGTATTGAACAAGTGAATTCCGAATCATTTTGTGCCTTTTCTCAAACACAATGCCCTTCTTTGAACCAGCCATAACTAAAATTCTAGCAGAGGAATGCGGGCTGGGGGGGGGGGAATCAGAGTCTGTCAAATCACACCTTAGAATAGTCTTGTTTATTTCATTGTTTGTACACCATCTTTCTCCCCTTGGAGGTACCCAAATTAAAAAAAACACACAGTGAAACACAGTTAAAACTCACAGTGGAATACATTGGAAAAACAATCAAGATATAACAATATTAAAACTAGCACCTTGGAATACCCAGTGAGAAGCCTTTGAGGACAGCAAAACTGAGAGAAGGATATCACCTTAAAGGTAGTACATATCCATTTTTATATGCAACCAACCCCTCTGTATACAGTACACACACACATATTTACACACAGACACACACTCTCCCATTTCAATAGCACAGATCTGCCATCTTAAGCCACTATTTCATTGTGCAGTTGGTAAATCTAGGTGGGGGAGTATGCCTGGCTGTCCTCTACAGCAGTGGTTCTTAACCTTTGTTACTCGGATGTTTTTGAACTGCAACTCCCAGAAACCCCAGCCAGCACAGCTGGTGGTGAAGGCTTCTGGGAGTTGCAGTCCAAAACTCCTGAGTAACCCAAGGTTAAGAACCAGTGCTCTACAGTCCTCACAAGCTCTCCATACAGTTTCTGTCTTCTGATGATACCTATTCAGCTCGTGATCAGAGGTAAGAAATTAATGAGAACCTATTGCACAGAATGGTGTGCTCATCCCATTACTGACATGAAGCCTTTTTGATCTTATATACGTTAGTGTTTGACCCCCTGAGAAGAAATGGTTTTCATATTTAGATATTCCTCTCTACAAAACACATTAATTTTCCAGCTGGTTATGTAAGGAACTGTAGAGACAAGAAGATAGCTGGCTTTTTTGGCATGACATACAGTAGATTAATGATACTAGCCATCTTCAAGTTGTTATTCAGTTACTAAGGTTGGTGCATGGGAGGCCTTTTTTTGAATTATAGCAACACTTTGTTGGTTGCTAGCAGCATTGGATAAATAAAATGAAAGCCCATGATTGAAATACTTTCCTTACTAGATAAACTGAATTACCTATAAAGCACCCTGAAATGACAGGTATTGTATAAGAGCATAAGCCCCAGGCACAGGTTTCCTATTCAAGAACAAGACACATTAAGAAGGAGGCAGAGGTGATAAATTGGTATCAGCAAAGGTAAACAGATGTGCTTTAAGGCGGCACTTGAATGTAAAAACAGCTGTGTATGAAGGACAGGATATGGAAGGCAATGAATAGCTGCTGCTTCTGTGATAAGTGGCATGTTGGCCTATTAATATAGTGTAAATGAAGGATACAAGAGTGGCATATATTAAATGTAAGTCAAATGTGCAATCTCCTTTACATCCTCTGCCTATGTAAAGATCCACGTTTCTTGAGCAACACTTCTATTTTCCATTTATTTTTATGTAAAATATTTGGGTCTCACAGCCTGTACCATCAGGAGATGGGAGAAAGCAAACTAGCTTTATAGGTTAAAGAGATAAAAATGAAAAAAGGTAAAACTGTGATGGCAACTTCAAGACTAACTTTATTAATTTTTTAATGTGAGCTTTCACAGAAAAATCCACTTTTTCAGACTTTTGTATCTTTAAGGTACAGTACCACCAAACTTTTCCTATAATGCTTGCACGGACTAACACAGCTATCCTTACTACGACTATGTAAACCGTTTTCCTATTTAAAGCCAACTAGCTCACCCCATGATTTAGGCAACATACGTTCCAGCCTTCAGTTCCCTTTTTCTTTTTGGTCTCTCAGGCCTCCACCTCAGTCCCTAGCTTGGTTCTGATTTCCAGTTCCTGGTCTTTCTTTGCCTGTTTGCATCCTCAGTTTATAGACACTATTTCAATTTCCTCTTTCAACTTCTTAGACCATCCAAGAGAGAGTAGATTTCTGCTAGGTTCCTATTTCACACTGCTTTGGTTTCTACTTTACAGAATTAATTGCCATCTCTTAAAAACCCCTGGCAAAACCAGTCATTATTCCATAACTAGAAATAACCAACAAAGCATTCCTTTATAGCAGCGGTCCCCAACCTTTCTGACACCGCAGACCGGTTTAGCGTGCGTCCGGGGAAGCGTGCATGTGTCCGGGGTGTGTGAGATCCGTCTCCATGGCCCAGTCCATTTCTCCTCCTCTCTAATTTAAATGAGCTTGTGGCAGCTCAGGTTAGACTTCTAGTCTACACACTGGCTAGAGCTGGCCATCAAAAAGACAGACAGTAAGAATTTGGTGGTACTGGATTCAAAGCAAAGGTCTTTAGGGTTCCAGTAGATGTCCCATTAGTAGCTCAGCAGTTGCTCTACTAGTAGATTCAATGGAGGTTAGTAGCAAATAGCGTGATGATCAGTGTAAGACATGGTGTCTGTCTGATCTGTAATGTTCAAACAGTAGGGGGGGTTCCTTACAGTGAACCTTATGACAAACGTTTATGTTCACGTTTCATAGAGTACAAACTTACACCGCTTTCTCTCCTCTTCATACAATAACTGTAGTCTTGGATTTAAACAGCAGTTGAAATCCTGTTGCCAGAAACCATACCACATAAAGCTGAAGACATCAACACCCCCCCCACCTGAAATTTAAAAAATTCCAATTCCCTGAAGGTCTCAAGACTTGTTATTGTACATTGCGGAATGGGATTTGTGTGTCAGATGTTTATTTCAAAAAATTGCTACCACAGACATGCACGGGTCACTCCTCAACTTTTCTTGGGCTTTGTACAGTACCTTCTGCTTTGTGGATAAAATATGAAGGTTTGCAAACAGAAGGGTTAACAGTTTAACGTGAATGAGACATAAACACAGAGAGGCACTATTTATACTTTTGGGCACTAGACAGGAAAGCAAAAGAAACACAACTACTGTAACACAGCAGAAACAAGAACATCAAATCACCAGTGTTAAGGAGCCCTCTTCTTTGAGATCTATTTATTTCCCCATTGTTCAAAACAATGCAGCCATTTTGTAGAGAAGCATATAATCTATGCAAAACTGAACACACAATGAGAATATGTGGACTGTGCTAGGGAGGAGTCAATAGCTACTGAATGGCAGCTAAGTGCTTGGGTAGTCACCACCCACCAGGTAAAGCCATACATTTTAAGATATATATGGCTACATAACTTACAATGTGTAAGAAACACAACTATCTGGCCAACTGCAATACACATATCAAGAACTATTTAAAACATATTGGTTGAGATCCTGTTAGCATAATGAGTAACTGAATCAGCAAGCCAACTTCTCCACAAGTCCCCATATGCAAATGGTCCTATTATACTTAAATTTACTACGCTAAATCAAGTTACTAGACTAGGCCCATTAAAATCCATGGAACTTAAGGGGTTGACTCACCAAACATTCACTGATTCAATATGACTTGCTCTAGTACAACTTACTACCAAACAATAGAATTTTAGATGACAGTAGTGTTCTCCTAGAAATATTTTCTACCCATTGTCCTTTCAATAAAAGCTGCCACTTGACTCTTCTTTTTTTACTTCTTCCTTCCATGTCTTCTAAAAGACCATCTTTCCAACTTTCAGGAACACATATAGTCATTAAGCATTTCAATGAAATTGAAATGTTCATTTTGGCACACACACCCCTCCACAACACTTTAGATTTAGAAGTATGCAAGCCATTTATTCCACCTGTACTGACTGCTACATTCAATATCCACTGTTTCCCTTTACACAAAATCAGAATGTACTCAACACAGTGGACCATTAACTATTGGGAATTATGATTTTTTAAAAAATGAAAAAAGGGTAAATTTTGAATTCAGATTCTCAATAAAATCTCTAAGTGAACCACTGACGCAAAATATTGCTTAGGGGCACATATTCACACAGCACTGAAGATTCACTCAGTTACATAGTTGAAGATGAACTATACTGTAGATGTAACACTCACAGGTACTTGTATACAGTTGCATTTACCTGAGCCGAATGAAATGAAAGCTGTTGACTGGCCTTTACCCCCAACAGAACTCTTGATATTCAGGAAGGCTGCCTTTCCAGATCAGTTGAAGTAAACATCCACCACCCAGCCATTCCATGTGATACAGCTGAGTGTAGGATGTTTACATGAACTAAAAAAGGGGCGACAATAATGAATACAGAATTGCTGCACTTTAAAGGTGCTTGCACTTCAGTATCTTGAGATACCAGTACACTGAATGCCATGGAGCTAATCTGCATTCCTTTTCACCCCTCCTTTTTTCCCCCCCAGCTCAAGCTCAGACCAGCCTGTTCAATGCGGTTATCTACAAAGCCCTCTTTAAAGTAAAATATATATATTTTAACAGCATGTTTGTATGCTGATTTCTCTGCCCTTTTTCTGTTAATGGAGTATTAAATTTGTAATGTTTGAAGAAGTTAAAAAGCAAACCAAGGAGTGAAAATCATAACCCAGCAATAGTTAAGTTGGCTCTAAACTTAGCCTGTGTCGGGTTGACTCATTAAAATAACAGAAGCAAGTTAGTTATGACTATCTTCAGACCACCTGATTTCCATAGGTTTGCTCTAAGCCAAATGAAGTCTGGATCCAAGTCCTTTTACAACTCATAACTGTGCTAATAAAGCTCATATTATCCCATAAACGTTTCTTTTCATTTTTGTTCTGCATAGCATAGGCATCCTTCAGTCTCAAGAGACTATGGTAACATGCTCTGAATCGAGGAGTGTCCTCTCCAGAGCATAAAGCCCGGGTAAGGTAATATGGAGGATAGGCTATTACCCAAGCAGCAGATCCCCCTTCTCCACATTGCTGAAATGGTCCAATGGAAAGGCAAGGGCCAATACAACTGGTTCCAGCAATGTCGCAGGAGTTGGCAGAACGATGCATGCTGCCTTCGGGACTCCAGCTCCGGATTTTGCCTCGAGGTTAACTCCTGAAGCCTTTTCCATGAGTGGATATAGCCACAAGGCAGTGGAGGTTTGAAATTGGAGTTTTCCTTCTCCTAGATGGGCTGCCTTCCATGGCTGTTACCTACCTTTAAAAACTGTTGCATGTTGCAGTGCAAAACTAGAGAACCTTGGTAAACTCTCTAAAATTTGACTTTTCACCCTCTAAAATTAAATAAATAGATTATTTTGTCAGACCTACAAACCTATCCTAGAAGAATCCTCTGTTTAAAAAATCAGTATGCCATTTAGCCCAATAATCTACTCTTACAGAAATATACATCCCAAGATTACTTAGGAGCCACAAATTTTCATGGCTTTTTAAGATCCAAATCAATCTGTGCCTCTTCCACCTTCTAATGAGGGCAATATACTATCAAACACATGAAAAATGAATGCTAAGAAACACCAAGTAGAAGGGGGAAACTGATTTAAATCAAATTGATTTAAATCAGAATACAAATTTTAAAAAATTGGATTTTTCATTTTTGAAATTTAAATTGTGATTTAAATCAATTTTTAAAAATTACTGATTTTTATCCAACTCACTAAGCAGGCAAGAAACTTTATTTGCTGGTCTTGACGTAAATCCCAGCATAGTTAGATGTTTGTGCTTCAGATGGGCAAGAAATTCTCAGTAATTCTAGGTTTTGTTTCTCTCCCTATCTCCTCCGCCAAAAACCTTCCTCAGTAGCCTTTGATCCATTTCATCTATGGAGTATCTGGATTTTCCTTACTCAGTCTATTTCTATAATAATATATCTGAAGCCTCTGGGTGTTCCCACACCTCCCCTCATGAACCACGTTTGTCCTCAGAACGTTTGTGTTGCTGCATTACTGTATACAGTTGGGCACCGTGACCTTCAGATCTTACTCAGATGAATAGAAATACTGTTCAATAAGCATGAAGATATTATCTATCCTGTCAACAGGCTTTCACACACACTCTACAATAATAGTTCACAGGGTAGGCAATATATTCTTCTTTTTAAATCATGTCTTCCTTTAGGAGTCTTGGGAAGACAGATTGTTTGGTTCCTCCAAGCTCTCGCTTAACAGAAACTGAACAGACAGGCCTTTATGATTTGGGGCAAGATTACTATATCATGCAACCGGCCTGTTTGAAAAATAGAGGTGTGTAAATGACTGCTGCAGATTCATGTCACGACAAAGGTATCTCCATATTTCTATTAAAGTTGATTTTAGGAAACATTTCATAGACTTGAGAAAGACCTCCGGCTGAGGCCTTAGAGCAGGGGTCGTCAATCCCCGGTCCGCGGCCTTGCCGGAACTGGGCCGTGGATATGGATCTCCGCACACACGGTGGGCATGTCATGCTCGCACAGGGGCATGTTGTGCTCACGGCAGGCGTGTCACGCTCGCATGGGGGTGCCTCTACCCCGCCCCACCCCACATGGAGCTCACTCCACCCAGCTGGTCTGTGGCCCCAAAAAGGTTGGGGACCGCTGTCTTAGAGAATTACTGCTGGACAGTGTATATATTAAGTGTATACAGTTGCAATAATTTACCAATAATTTAACTCAGTGTAAAGCAGCCTCATCATCCTACTGATGTTGTAGGAGAACGTAAATGAAACCACCTCTATGGATATTCCATGTATGTGTCCAGAGAATATGTACCTTCTTTCTAAGGCTGAAATGTAAATTTGGGAACCCTTATTTTCACAACCCTTAAAAAACAAAAAAACAAAACCCAGTGTTTTCAATCACATGGTAAAGAGAATGGCTTGGAATCTCTGTATACAAAACAGTATATCTCAGTGTTAAAACAGTGGATCTTTACAATGGATCATTTTCTTCCAGCGTTGTCTATGAATAGCCGGTGGTAGCAAACATCTGACTGAAAGCTAAAGCTTCCAGCTTCCAGTCGGGGATGTTTACAACAACAGACTACTGTGCATCTGGAACAAGAAAGTCACCTTTAAAAAGAAGAAAATAAAATCAGTGAAAAACAGATTTCTATACTTCTTTAAACCATTTTATGGTATAATTGCAATCACCCTTGAAAATGCAGCTGTCATATGCGCAAACTTTGCCAGCAATCATGAGCTCTTTAAATAATAATTAAAAGCAGTTAGAAATATAAAGTCTAGGAAGAGCCCCATCTCCCTTATATTAAGCCAGAACTGCAGTAATCCATCAGCAATGCAAACAGAGTTCAAGGAGGAAGCCTAGCAAAAGTACTCACAGGCATATCAAGTCAACAGATGTAATTTTTACGACATCTAAGGCCATTAGCTCATGTTGCTGTCTCGCAGAGTACCACTGTCAATTGTATCTGCATCACGGGTCTAACAGACCTAGAGAATGAGTGGAGGGAAGACAGGTTGAATAAAGATGGACTACTTGAGGCACAAGGTTCTGTTCTGAAGTCATATTTTGGAAGCTGGCCTCCCAACTTCTCTTCAAGAGTTCATTACTAGAGATGGGCACAAATTTAAGTCATGCCTGTCTCAGAACAATCATTGCTACACCTGCACAGTTGTTGTGTGGACATGATGCCTGCCTCCCCTGCAAGCTCACCCATTCCTCAGGCAATACACACTTCCCTTACCTACCTCCCCAGGGCGACTGATCGCTCACCTTTTGCAGCCTGCTCTTCCGTCTTCCACCTTCTCTGTCAGCTGACCTCTCAGATGAGAAGGTGGGTCAGGGATTCCTTTCCACTGCCTTTGTATGGCTGGTTGATGGAGAAAGCGGAAGACAGAAGAGCAGACTGCAAAAGGTGGGTGGCCAGTTGCCCTGGGGAAGTCAGGAAGGGAAGTGTGCATTGCTCGAGGAATGGGTGAGCATGCAGGGGAGGTGGGTGCCATGTCTGCACAACACCTGTGCAGACGTGATGACGCCTTGCCTGGGTCGGGGACAACTTAATTTATGTCCATCTCTATTCATTACATCAATAAGGTTTGTCATCACAGAGCCACACAAACTGATGCTTTAGAGGCAAAAAGTCTCAAGGACCACTCTGCACAATTTCATGACAGAGCTAGGGAAGGCATGCTCACAGTGGGCTTTAGTTAAGCTGGACATTCCTTCAGCATGAATCAAACTAAGATGTCACAGGTTGTGCATGAGGACACCTCTACCAAAAGTAATCTGAAGGCTAAGCATTTTCTTACTGAGTGGACACATCTGCATAAGCACTACAGTGGTGCCTCGCATAACGAGAGCACCGTTTAACAACGAATCCGCATAGTGATCTATTTTTTGGGATCGCTAATGCAATCGCATTGCGATGTTTTAATATCCTAAACATCGCATTGCGATGTTTGCGGAACAGCTGATTGACGGTTCCAAAATGGCTGCCAGGTGCCCAAAATGGCCGCCGCAACCATTTTTGCACGATTTCCTCGCTTACCGAGGCGGCGAAAATGACAGCACTATGGAGGATCTTCGCATAACGGTGAGTTTTCGCCCCATAGGAACCCTATCGGGTTCTCCCCCTGCATTGCGATGTTTCTGGATAGCGACGATTATGCGGGGCACCACTGTATAGAAATATGGGTGTGTGTGCATGTTTACAATCTAGAATAAGGAAACTGGGTTTGAAACCTATATGGGATGATACCGTCCACCCCTCCACGGACAGAGGCATATTTAAATGGAGACATGTTTAACTACATTTTATACAAGCATCTCTTGTTACTATAGCCTTGTCAAGGTCAGAATGAGGAAACTGCAAGCAATCTGTATGGATAAATAAACTGACCATCATTGTTTTTCACAACAAAAAGTTTAAAAGCCAGTAGTTAATTTACAAAAAAGCACTACATGGACAATTCCACTATTTGAAATCTCAAAAGTAATAGGATATTTCACGCAAAGTTAGGCACATGGTATTTGACTAATTAGGCTGCTAAGCATGAAGCTGGAATGGACCATTTATAACAGCTCTCTTCTTTAACTGAAAAGAAAAGTCAACTGCAAATAATATATGATGAAGCAACAACGGTCTAACTTGAATGAATTATTTAAAAATCTGCACTCTGTGCGCACTTTTATTGGTATAAACCCATTTATATTCAGAAACTTATATTTTAATATGCACAGAAATATCAGAACATTGAACTAAGAGTGCTAAGCAATGTTTTAAATTCAATGCAGCCAGAGGGCCTTGAGCTTTTTTATTTGTTACAGCAACCCCCACATGCCCTAAACTCTGTTGCCACAACATTTAAAAAACATTTTGAAAAATATTTTAAACTCTCCAAATTTAATAAATATAGCAATCCTGAGATCCCCACCCCCACTTGTTATTAAAAGGCCTGCCTGAGAAGGAAGATCTTTGCCTGATGACAGAAGGACAAAAAAGCGAAGGCCAACCTGACTTCCTTAGGGCAGTGCATTCCAAAACACGAGAGCAGCCATTGAGAGGACCCCCTCTTGGACCCTCACCAGGTGAGCTTGGGAAGATGGTTGGACTGAGAAAAGGGGGTCCCCGTAAGATCTTAAAAGCCGAGATGGCTCATAAGCAGCAATAACAATCCTACATACAGCCTGGACCAAAAGTGTACAGGACTTTGTAAGTAATGATAATAATAAACAAACTCTATCCAGCCAAAAGGACCGGTGATCACTACACACAATAGACCAGCTAATGACACCCATCAATCACAGTGACAGATAATCTCTCCTCCTTATCACAACAATACACTCACAACAAAAACACAGTGATCACCATAATCACCCTTTTTGAAAAGGACAAAAGCTGATCTCACAGCCATAAATACTTAACTCTCAAACAAACTGCACCAGAGCACAGAGTGCTGTCCTCTGAAGATGCCGGCCACAGAGACTGATGAAATGTTAGGAAGAACAACTTTCAGAACATGGCCAAAGAGCCCGAAAAACCCACAACAACAACCATAATAATAAGCACTTTGAATTGGGCCTGGATTGGCAGCTAGTAAAGCTGTTGCAGGAAGGGAGTTACATGCTCTCTGTAACCAGAATGTAAGACAATCTGTCTCTTCACATGATGGCACTGGGTTTAAACTATGCTTAATTCTTAGTGAGTGGGGTGACAGATGATACATCAATTTGATAGTTTAGAAAAATGTTCTCCATATGCTCAGAGGCCAGCAAAATATTTCTGATTAGGAATTCTCTGTCCTTGAGAATGATCACAAGAATGATATTCATAGCCATTTATTCCTGCACATCGATATTGCACTAGGTCAATGTCCTGCAATTCTAGAAAGAGAAGTAAAAGCTGCTATGAAAGCATTAGGAAGAAATAAATAACATGGGGTAGATGGAATATCAACAGAACTGCTTCATACCACTGAGAATGAATCTGTCAAAAATCCTCACAAGAATTGGTCAACAAATACAGAAAAAAAACAATGGCCCACAGACTGGAAATGCTCTATATAAATTGTAGTCCTGAAGAACGGAGATGCCAAGGAGTGCAGTAACTATAGGACTATTGCTTTAATTTATCATGCAAGCAAAATTATGCTCAAAGTATTGCAGCACAGGCTTTTACTTTATAAGGAGTGATAAGTGCCTGATCTTCAGGCTCAATTTCAAAAAGGAAGAGGCATTCAAGATCATCCAAAGCACCCAAGAATTTCAGATGATCAGCCTATGCTTTATAAACTAAAGCAAAATCTTTGACTGTGCAGATCATGAGAAACTATGTTTGTTCTGAAAGAAACTGGTGTGCTTCAGCATTTTATTGACCTGATACATAACTTGTATTCTGGACAAGAAACTACTATTAGGACCAACATTCTCTCTCATTTTCTGGAATGTTGTGCAGGGGCTTTGTCCTATGTGCACAGGATTCTGGCTTCAACTGGAAGCAAATGGGTAGAAACACTGGCTCAGCTGCACGCATCTGATGCAGCATGGTGCACCTGATGCAGTGCAGCTTACAGAGAATGTTGATTAGAACAGAATATATATATATAGAATGGTTTCCTACTGCCAAAGGTGTTAGAGTTAAGAAAGCTGACAGGAAAAAAGATACAGTCAGCCCTCGACTTACGAATGGGCCTAGTTATGAATATTTCGACTTATGAATGGCTCCGTTGGAAAAAATTGGCATCGACTTGCGAACAGAGCCTCGACCTACGAACGAGGCTCCATTCGCAACTCGATGCCAATGGAGCGATCTGCGCCTTCAGAGGTCTCAAAGGGCTTTCCCTCCCAACATCGAAGGAAACCATTTGAGAGTTCCGAAGACAAAAAGGCAAGGCAAAAGGGCTGGAAATTTGAATCTCCTGCCCTTTCTCCCTGCCTTTTTGCTTTCGGAGCTCTCAAACGGATTCCTCCAATGTCAGAGGGAAAGCCCTTTGAGACCTCCGAAGGTGCCGATCGGGGTGGCAGGGACACCCAGGGAGGTCTCCCAGGGCTTCTCCGCAGCAAAAGGAACTGAGGCACTTGCCAGGATGGGCAAACCACAGTCCTAGCAAACAGTGTTAAGCTCTAGAAGATTCCGGAAACCTTTGCGCAGGCGCAGATAAAACCCATTAGTGTGCATTTACAGAGACTACGAAGAAGAACGCTGTTTTTCATAATATTGCTCTTCACTTGTGTACCTTTCTATATGTGCTCAGTAATTTGTTGAAAAAGCCAGTAGAGGAAAGAATAGCACATTGGGCTAGAAAACAGTAATCTGAGGAAGGCAAAACCATTTGTATTCAAACTCTCCCAGAAGATGATGAGTCAACCATGTTCCAACTACTAGATATTGATCCAAGCTGCAGCTGAATGATATCTCTAAAAACTGTACATTCTGGCAAGCAATCCTTCAACAACAATATAACTCAGACTGGAGCACTGTGTTCCAGTAATTCAGCATCAAAGATGCTTCTAAGCAACTTCTGAAGAGATCAATACATATTCAACTAGGACAGACTATTAACATGATAAAGATGCTGCGAACATCATTATGCCCCAGCATGCTAATTAAAATTTCACTTGCTTCAATTAAGACAGAGACTTCCAAGGAGGGGTACAAATCATGATTATCTGTTTCTGGCTTTCCACAGCAGGCATTCATCCTACTTATACAGAATTTCAATCAAGACTTTATTCTAGCAGCTACCAGACAAAAGACCCAAACCCAGAAGTGTAACTAAAAATTAAAAATATATATATTGTGGGATATTTCCAATATCATCTTTAAAGGCCACAAATGCTTTTGAAAAAAACCACACAACTGTAATTCTAGCCCACAAATTCTAAAAGGAAGAACTGTAATGTATCATATATACATTTATCCAGTTATTGTTGGTTTACTGTATTTTGCCAACGATTTCAGAACAGCTGGATCTATGCAGAATTCATCCTGAAATGCATTTCCTTTGATCCTTTTATTTGTATCTTTTTTGTTTTTAATTTTTTTCTGCATTATGGAAACAACAAATAACACTCATGGTTGTTGTGGGTTGTTCGGGCTTCTTGGCCATGTTCTGAAGGTGCTTTTTCCTAACGTTTCGCCAGTCTCTGTGGCCGGCATCTTCAGAGGACAGCAAACTGTGCTCTGGTGTAATTTGGCTAGGGCATGGAGTATTTATGGCTGTGAGATGGGATGATCAGTGTGTATTGTTGTGGGTGTATTGTTTTCTGTGGAGGGGTGATTAGTGTTTTTTGTTGTGGGTGTATTGTTGTGATAAGGAGATTATCTGTCACTGTGGTTGATGGTAGTGATCCCCTTGACCTTGCGGTTGGGTAGAGTTCGTGACCTTTTGCATGCTGTATTTTTGAGAGCTGGGAGCCAAGTTTTGTTGAGTTTCAAACTTTCCTCTTTTTTGTTGAAGTTTTCTGGTGCTTGTGGATTTCAATGGCTTCCCTGTGCATAATGATGACGTAATGATTGCTGGTGTTGTCCAGTATTTCAGTATTTTGAAATAGAATTTCATGTCCAGTTTGTTTTAGGGCATGTTCAGCTACTGCAGATTTTTCTGGTTGTTTTAGTCTCGTGGCGCAGTGGTTGAAAATGCTGTACTGCAGCTAAAACTGTGCTCATGACCTGGGGTTCAAATCCCAGGTAGCCGGCTCAAGGTTGACTCAGCCTTCCATCCTTCCGAGGTCGGTAAAATGAGTACCCAGCTTGCTGGGGAGGGGGGCAATGTGTAGCCTGCATAATTAAAAAAATTGTAAACCGCCCGGAGAGTGCTTGTAGCGCTATGGGGCGGTATATAAGTCCAATAAATTAATAAATAAATAAAATGTTCTTTGATTCTGGTGTGGATGCTTCGTTTTGTGGTTCCAATGTATACCTGGCCGCAACTGCAAGGTATCCAGTATACTCCTGCACTCACATTGGATTTTCTTGTTCTAGACAGTTCTTTCAACAACTCCTGTTAAGCTGTGTTAGTAAACCCACTTAGACACTTCTAAAACATCTACAAAAAGATAGGTAAAGTGGAAAGAAAGCACAAAGACATTCTATAACAATCATGTCTGAATCAGGATTTGAACATGGGTCTGCCAATCAGATGCTCTATAATCACTATGCTATACAGTCTCTTACAGAAAACAGAAGCTGCAATATAGAAAAGGTTGCTTTACTCTAAGTAGGAGAAGGCCTATCTGTTCATTGTGAAAAAGATGATTACACGGCAAAGAATACACCTTCAATTACTGACATCTTCAAAACAAGTCTGAAGTTAAACAGTTCAGGTGACAAGGATGGCAAATACAGTGGTGCCTCAACTTACGACCATAATCCGTTCCAGAAGATGGACGTAACTCAAAATGATTGTAACTTGATGCACCATTTCCCAAAGGAATGCACTGAAATGCGATTAATCTGTTCTGGGCAAAGAAAAAAATCACACACACACACCAAAAATTACTGTAAGACTCATTGGAAACACAATTAATCCCTTCTGGCCAAAGGGGGGGGGGGAAGAAAAGCAATCAAGCATGCAGGACCCATCAGAAATGCACAGAAAACAAACGGATAAGATCGGAAATGCACAGAGAACAAAGGGATCAGGTCGGAAATGCAGAGAAAACAAGGGAAAAAGCAAGGGAAGCATGCAAGACCCATCGGAAATGCGGAAAAAAACCCCAAAGCAACCAACCCACCCTTAGACCCATTGGAAATGGGGGGGAAGCCAAAACACAAACCCTCAACGCCCATCGGAACTGCGGGAAAAAACCCCAAAAGCAACAAAAACCCCCAAGGCCCATTGGAAGTGTGTGTGTGTGTGTGTGGGAGCCAAAAAACAAACAAACCCCCTAAGACCCATCGGAAATGGGGGAAAAAAACCCCAAAACCAATCAAACCCCCCAAGATCCATCAGAAATGGGGAAAAAACCAACCAACCAAACCCCCCCAAGACCCATCACAGCACAGAAGCATAACCCCCTAGCCCAAAACCACACTGCAAAAACACCCAGAACAGGTTTTTTTTTTTTTTAAAACAAAAACAGAAAACAGCACGTTACCTTACCAGGCAGCACGAAGCCTCCCTGCAAACACACACATGCTCACTCAGAAGCAGAAGGAGGCAGTCCAAAGCCTCCTCGGATTGCACACTCTCTAACTGTTACAAAGAAGCAGACTCTTTCGCCACCTACAGTTAGCAATTTGAATTTCCCTCCTTTTTCCATGCCTTTTTCTGTTCATAAATGAAAGCTCCGGTCGCAAGCAGAAGCAAAATTTTGCAACCGGAGCTGGTCGTAACTCGAAATGGACGTAAGTAGGGACGTTCAAAAGTTGAGGCACCACTGTACCTCTGTGAGAGATGCCAGAGAGCTATTGTCACTGGCACAAAGAGAACAGTCTTCTGATAGCAGAAGGCAACTTTGTCTGTTAATAGATTCATATATTATTGTTAACCTACTCCCAGGTTTACAAAGACCAAAGATGGCCCTTCCTGACATATGTCACTAGAGTGGAGTACTTCCAATACTCTGGTGAATTTCTTCTCCTCTCTTCCTCCTTTTGTACTCCTTAATACTTTTTGAAAACAGTCAGGCATGCACACACACAACACAGAAAGAATCCAAATGATTCCTATGAGATAAAGAGCCACTCTCTTAACCTACCAAGATTTTCAGTATTAGTCTTCATTCCTGAAGCCTTCTACTAGAACTTGATATGGAGAGCATCCATAGTATCTGTCACAGTTAGCATCACTACAGAACATACAAGAATAGGGACATGAAAGGCACTGTTGAAGGTGTTTTCAGTCAATCTAGTTCAGCACAGAGCAATACTTATCAAGCCATATCCAAAGCTACTTGTACCAATTACTGAGAATGCTGACTGAATCAAGCCACAACTGAACATGTTTGACATCTCTAGGGATCAAAATCCTGGAATAAAATGTAAGAAATGTGAGGAAATGAAGAAAAGGAAAACATTATGAACAATCTTCAAATTCTCCTTTGCCTTGATTAAAGACACTTCCAAAAATGCTGCAAACTTGTCTATATGTGTGGTAATTCTTTTGAAAGAGGATACTTGTGGCTAGAAATTAACTTTTAACAAATGAAATATGCCTTCTGTTCATGGAGGTTTCAGACCTTCTGAGCTGATTCACGTTGTCTGTCAGATGTAAAGACTCTTTAGTGAAGGCACAGAGCAAGTCTCAGGCACTCCTACGCCAATTGAGAATGCCATGCAGTTGGGACATATGCTAGTAAATCTGGTTTGTGCACTTCCCCCACTCCTTTTCTGCAGCAAGAAGGTGCATATAGGATGTACATGACAATTTATTTACTGACTGTATCTAAAAAGGATTTATATCCCATCCTCCTACTGTGATCACGATAATCAAATCACTTAAGAGATTAAAAACCAAAGCCAATTTGCACATACTGATTCAATGAAATCAAGAAACACAGCACAGAAAAACAGAAGACTTGCTGAAATTAAATCTTCTTCCTGAACCTACAGAAAACCATAAGAAAAGGGGGTAAGCAGAGTTCCAAAACTAAAGAAGCTCACAATTTACGCCCTCTTCCAGGTTGGAATAAAGAGAACCTCTTCAACAGAGTGAAAAGGGTGGTATGAGATGGTTGTAACTTCATGTAATGCCATATAGACAATGACTCTGTGAACTTCTAATATACTGTAGGACTGCTGTATCCATGGGATCAGTATTCAAAGGTTCACTTATCCACATACTGAAAATATTAAAAATTTTAAAAGAACAAAAATCCAAAAAAAATATTTTTTTCACATGTATTACCAGAACCAGCAGCTAGAGGGAGCCAGAGGCTGTACTATGAATAAAATTTGTTAGTGAAGAATATAGCATGGCCTCTGGTGCTCTCTAGTGGCCAGTTCTAATAATGTATGTTAAAATAATTTTTCTGCTCCCCCCCTCTTTACCATGTTCTCTCTATATAGTGTTCACTATTATCCATGTGGGGTTTGGAACCAATCCACAATGGATACAGGGGATACTACTGTACTGTGTAATTTAAACAAAAATATATTTGGCCATATT
This sequence comes from Pogona vitticeps, assembly GCF_051106095.1. Taxonomy (NCBI): domain Eukaryota; kingdom Metazoa; phylum Chordata; class Lepidosauria; order Squamata; family Agamidae; genus Pogona; species Pogona vitticeps. The sequence goes on from NC_135786.1 coordinate 231,422,042, forward strand.
CTAAAGAATGAGTTTGTAATAGCATAAAATTTGGAGACACTTACTAGATTTTAAATCATGCAAGTATACAAACACAATTGCATTCATGCCCAGCATTTACTTATACTGTACTGCCATCCACCCAATTTTAGTTATACAGTTATGATATCCTCCTAATGATAAGCCTTTAAAAGACTCTAGTATGCCATATCTAATTTTAAAGAGAAAATGCAATCCAGAGTCAAAAATGTTGTAAATACTTTTATGTAGGTAGGCAAGAATAAAAGATTTAAAAATGTTGACCCACTTAAATCCCAGACTATCTAAACCTTTTGACTATTATTTGACCTTATTTCTCTTTATTATATCCAACATAAGCCTGTTATACCTAAGTTTAATAGAATTGTAAACCATTTTGAAAACAACTAGTTATCAATAAATAAAACAAATCAAACAAATCACAATTTAAAAATCAGATACTTTTGATTATTTAAATTTTTAAAAATCATTTTAATTTAAATTGTGATTTAAATTAATTTGATTTTTAAATAATCATTGATTTTATCCACCCTGAAATCAACCAGAAAATACTAACACAGTAGAAAAGAAATACAGCAACCATCAAGAAGTATTTAGATACAGCAAAAACAAAATATTATAATTTTTTTAAAGGAAGAATTGGTTAAATCTCAAAAGCCATCAAAGAATTACAGTTTGAAGGCAAGTTGTTAGAGTGGGGGTGAAAGGAATGTATCTCTGAAAGGGATTCAACAGCTTGGGAATAGTTACTAAAAATATTCTCCCCCTGGAATAAAGCCTTTATCTATAGGCAGGCAGGTTTATATGAAGTACAATTCATAAACAGGATGAAGAATACCTCTGTTGTTTATACTTTACCTATTAGAGCTGAAGCACTAGTAACCAAACACTGGACATTAAAATTTAACTTCTTTTTTAAACCACAAAGCAAAGTACACTTTAGCTGAAATCATGTTGCACAACATATACCTGCAGAAGGGTGATGATGTCAGTCAGGAAATGATTTTTGGTAATTAAAAATTTACTTCTGTCCTGTAGTTTTTATGACACCCACGTAAACCCTTTCATCATGTGGAAGCTGTGGGAGCCAGGGACAGGAGGAGGAATTCTTTGATAAAGAAAAATCTCCCACTGCTGATAATATTATCTGACAACAGCAATTTTCATTAATTAAAACTGTCTTTTTCCATCCTACAGCTCCCATGATTTCCATGCCATGAAAGGAATGGCATGGGAGTCAGAAAAGCCATGGAAGAGAAATAAGAAGTTTTTAATTATTAAAAATCCCTCTCTGCCACTTACATCATTACCTTTCCCATAGGCACAAAATAGGATTTCAGCCACTAGAGAGCAGCCTCCTTTTTACTACCTGCCAGCCATGTCTCTTATATGCTGAAACAAGCAGCATATTACATGACATCCCTGCAAGGCCAAGTCAGAATCTAGGACAAAACAAAGAAAGTATGACGTAATATGCTGCTTTGCTGCTTCTAAATATACTTGTTCTTCAGCCAGGGAGGCTAGCCATCTGTATTCTCAAGGGTCATTCAGATGGTAGCCGAGGGACAAGAAGAGTTATTTTGCAGATCTTAGTAGCCATGTTCCATAAAAGCAAAAACAGCATATCTGTAATGTGCAGTCATAAAGGATAGTCATATAGGAACACTAGGTGTGCTTTTTAAACAGGAGAATATGAATATGAGGCACAGAGGCCTAAGATAGTGACCCTAGAACACTACAATATACAAACATTCTATATAAATATATGCAATTGCCATAACACAGAAGATGATACAGAAATGGTTCCTTGGAGGTAGAAAGTTCAAAAATATTGCTTAATCCTTTACTACAAACCTGCTTTGCTACTTTATTTACTACACTGAAAACAAATTATGCCACATGACAAAAAAGAGGAAGAACTACTGTAATAAGTTTTGTAACTTATTACAGTAGTTCTTCCATTCTCTAACTGACTTTGTCCCTCTTATCCTTTCATGCAGGGTGGATTTGATATTAATCAAATTGATTTTTTTTAAAATCGTAATCATTATTAAATCATTGATTTTATTCACTATGCTTTCACGCTCCCTTACGCCTTGAAGATTTTAAAAATGCCCCAGAAAAGGCTTCAGACATGCCGTAACAACATTATCTGGAAAACCACCTGTTAATACTTTGTATGGTAATATTCACGGCTAACACTCATTTTTCAACACAAGTGTACATGATATATTCGGCAAATGGTCTCTAAATTAAACTGGACATTTTCTCTTCTCCATGTAGACGTATTCCAGCCACACGTACATTTGCTGTTAGCTGAAACTAAGCCTAACTAATTTCTGCTGCAATGTAAGTACACAGTCACTGTGGACTGGACTTTACCTAAAAATATTATTAAGCTTTAAAATTAAAAGAATGCTGATACGTATAACACCACCCTAACTCTTTTCAAATCTTTTAAAAAATTGACACACTCCTTGAAGTTCATGCACAGCCCTTCCATCTTCCTTTTCCCACATTCACCTCTTTTTCCTTTTCTACTGTCTGATGCTATTAGGGACATGGTCCTTTCTCCATTACATTGTGTGTGTGTGTGTGTGTGCATACTACTGTAAAATATTATTCCCAGATAAACAGGAACTTAGTATGAATATCTTTCATAGTACAGTATCATTCACCAGTTTAAATATTGTTCTGAAATTCTTCTAGTTATGCTTTTGAGAAATATTTACAGTTACACTTTTGAGCCATCTTAAAATTGTATTTATGCTTTTTCAAAAAAGGACGTGAGCTATGCCGTGTATTAGCATGGGGTCACAAACCAGGCCATAATGTAATCTAAAAGATGGTTTAATCACCAGGTTTTTTTTTGGGGGGGGGGGGAAATCATTTAAATATTGCAAAAATGCCTAGCTGGAAAACCGAGGAATCTTAGGGGCTCTGCTGCATATGTTTCCTACGGTCTTTGATCTAGACGGCGCCTTCAACCATGCTCCAATTTAATCCACACCAATGGAAAAGAAATTGTAGTGCAACTGCATGACCCATGCCTTCCCCTTCCACATATAACCACCAACACCCAATTATTCCTGCCATTTGAAAGACAATGGTGAAAATCCAGTAAGGGTCACTGAATCAATTAAATTTATGGAGGGGCTGACTCACCAAATCCCCACTGATTCAATGGTCCTATTCTAATTATACCTTACTACTAGATTTCAGCCATAGATTGAGATTTAATATGCAAAGAAATCTTTCAGTAACTGAAACTTGCCAACTTCCAGAGGAGAGCTGTCCAAACATATTAATTTCCACTATGAGCAAAAGCTTATAAAAGTTGTCAACCATATTAGGGAATGCAGACAGACTTTTAAAAATTTTAAATGAGTAAAGTTTACTCATTTAATATTTACATCCCTTTTCGTGGGCCGTCTTATTTCTTGAATGTCTCATTCGGTTTGCTTCAAGTATTCCAGAAATAGTCTAGTTGAATTAACTGAATTATTACACAAGGCTTCAGTCAGCAAGTTTACTTTGGGGGTGAAATGATGGAAAGAAATCAAACACAAAACCTAGGGCTGCTTCCTGACCCTCAAAACTCCAGAAATCTCAATGATATTCATGTAAAAAAAGAAAAACAGAATTAGGATCAAGATGAATGAAAACATATACAAATATCCTAGAGTTCTCAGGCTGCTGTCCTCTGAAGATGCCGGCCACAGAGACTGGCGAAACGTCAGGGAGAACAACCTTCAGAACACGGCCAAAGAGGCCGAAAAACCCACAACAACCATTCTCAAGTTTTCTTCCTACAAGGTAAGACAGCAAATTAACACCTGATGGATTGAAACAAGAGCCCCAAAGCATTGTGTGACAATGGCTAGCTGTATTTCATTCTTCAGAATGCTCGGTCATTAGTGTTAAATTGGTTACAAAGGTTAATCTAAAGAGCTGCATTCAGGAAAAAGTGAAGAAAACCAAGAGGAGGCCTTAAAGTAACAGGCTGCTCAGGAGGTATATGGGAACTCCTCCTCCAGACAGGATTCCACCCTGTCCAACCTTTCTCATGATCCACCCTTTAAAAAAAGGCTAACTTTTACAGTACTTGCTTCAGAAGGAACACATTTTATAAGCACCATATAGAAAATGAAAGCAATAATTCATTTTGAAGTCTTGGTTTCATTTTCTACATATACTGTACACTTCTATTTACATGACCTTTGGTCCCATCCTCATAGAGCTCTGGATTGGAGTAGCACTCCATGCATTCACATGAGAATTTACTACAAGAAATGCAAATGCTTGAAATGTGTTAACTGAAGCCCATTATATAGGATTTACCCAAAGTAACTGAAAGTACAGAAGAGCTTTCTGAAGTACCTTGGAGTGCTCTGGGAATATTTTACTGTGAAAACGTGCAAATACCCTCTGTTCAATGAAGTGACTACAGGGGTGGGGTGAGGGCTAAGAATGATGAAGGAGAATCCTCCTTTCATTCTAGGGAGCAGACAGATCCCTTGCCGTTGCTTATGCCACTTCCAAGGAAATGGACATTTAGACACTGCTCTTATGTATACATTAGCCCCCCTTCAATAACTATAACAAACAGTAGTAAATGAGACTGATTTAGAATCTTACTTCTTTTTCTCATCCCTATCCTATTTAGACTTGGGCAGGTAGAGGCAGTGTACTGTAGTACAACTTCTGTTTTACTGTAATGCAGATGAATGATCCTAGAACTTAAAAATATGAAGTGAAAATGGATGCTTGCATACTTCATAAACACAGAAATGGAAACATGGAAGACTTTCTAAATGTTATCCTTACCTAAACTGATAATCTACCAGCACCTCAGTTCCCCAAAAGCTCCAATTCAGGCTGCTGCTACAACAGGATAGACAGCCTGACGGATGAGCATAAGCTACAGTCAGCTCCTGTACCATCTTCAACAGTTAGTTATACCTGTCCTTCAGAGCTCCTTGGAGAACTGCAGATCAGCTGAGACAGAAGTTATGTTTGTGATAACTCCCACTATTACATAACTTGATGCACACAGAAATACTGTAATTAGCATTGCCACCAGAAACCTCATTGGTTAAGTCAGGTGATCTACTTAATAATGGGGCCTAAGAGCAATGTTGTTCTTACCTATTCAGATTCAAGAGGGAACTTGCAACACATATTCCAAGAGACAGACCTCATGAGCCACTGATACCAGTAATAAAGTATATGAGGAAGGAGCAACGAGGAAAAATAGATCAAATGAAGATTCAAGAAAAGATGCATATTTTGTTTGGTCTAATGCAAACTTATATTTAATGGCATGCTTAGTAGTTATAAAGCAAAACGGTGTCAAACTCAAGAGACATGGGTTCAAACCCCTGCTTAGTCACAGAAACGCACTGCAAATGTCAATGGCAAACCATCCTTTAACACTTCATATACCTTGAAAACCCTGAGAACTGTAATTGGAAGTGACTTGATGGCACATAACAACTGACAGTCATAGGTGATCAGAAATTCCATGCTAACTAGTCTCTTTCTGAACAACCAGCACACAAACACAGCAGGCTGGAAAAAAGAATGATCTGTTCCACCTTGAACAGCACATTTTCTTAAAGTTTATTTCCTCACCAACTGAAAGAGGTAAGTAGCATTAACACTGGCTGTGAAGGAGACCGCAGCCAACATGGAAATGTAGGTGACTAACCTGTTAGCATTTTAGCAACATTTATTGGCTCATTTACAGCCTCTTATGTATTTAGCCCATTATGTACAACTTAAGATTAATTTGGTAATAACAAGTGTGTGCTGCCAAGTCAACTCTGACTTATGGTGATCAATTTCAGGTGTTTTCTAGGTAGAGAGTACTCAGAAGTGATCTACCATTCCCTTCTGGAGACTGTTGTACAGCTTGTCCAAGGCCACCAAGGCTGGTTCTTCTGGGATGCACAATGGGGAACAGAACTCACAACCTCTACTTCTACAGCTAGATACCTATCTCACTGAGGTATCCAAAGTAACCTCTGAACATCAATTCAGGTCAATAAGATCTGGAACAATCTGGTGAGTAAATGCCACTAACAGATAGGCCAAGATGCTGGTAGTAGCTATGAAACTGCTGCTGTGTTTTCCTGCAGCACTTTTAAAAAAAACAAGCAGTGTTCTATTTTTACCGAATATGTTAAAAGTCAGCAGCAGCCCCACTTTCTGCTTTAACTGATCCTTTCAAGGATATGGCCCCATCATATGATGTGCTATCAGAGAAAGCCTGCTTAGTATCACTGATTCAAATCTAGTAGTAAATCACAACTAGAGTAGACGCACTGAATCAATTAAACTTTAAGAGGATTTCACTCACCAAATCTCCAATGATTTAATGGGCGTAATCTTGTTGTAACTTACTACTGGATTTCAGCTACGTGTTATAATAAATACCACCACTAGTCATTTCAATGTGCTTGTTCCTTCTTATAAACAGATATAGCAGTCCCTTCCCTCTCAGAAAAAGGGAACTGCTTAACAGGGGTTCTAGTCAAACCAAAATAATTACATAAAGGCTAGTAGAAAACAAATCCTTGGAAAGAAGAAACCAGACCACAAAAGTAAGGCACTTATACAGCAATGATGTAAACTAGTTCATCATGTGTCAATTTTTGTTCAAGTCATCAAATTGCACAAACCTCTAAAGAAACAGCTCAGAGGAAGATTTATTTATCCAGAAATGAAAATGCTAAGATTTTTTTAAGTGAACAAACCTGCCATGACTTCCACTCTTTACAGCTGTCCTGCAAAATTAGACAGAATGGGACAGTTTTACTTTGCCTGAAGTCACCCTGCTGACTATTATGGCCTGCACAAATTAAGACCATACTTTGATGAACTATCACTTGGTTTCAGAGAAGTCACTCAATCTGCAGTGGTTCACATCTGTTCTGACCCTAGCTATTTCACTTACTTTGTTCATCTACTTAGATATAAGTGTATGTAATGCATTAAATTCACTTCCTGAAAAAGAAGTCAAATACACATAATACTAATACGTACACTTAATATCCAAGTTTTAGATACACCCATAGACCTCAGTACAGTACTTTGTAACACAGTAATTTCAAAAAGCTGTATCTTGCCTTTTCAACTCTGAGCAGCTATGCTTTATCAGCAGTCATTCAGATGCTCCACAGTAACTCTTCTGTCAGCAAAAAGTTTCTCAAAACAAAACCCAAGTTTCCAACCAAAGTACAAGCGACTATTGCTCTCATTACATCTCCAAGACTTCTCTTGCTTCATAAGTGCTTTCCCACAAAAACTCCCTTTCGTTCACTCCCAAACTGTTTACAGGACTCCTGAACAAACTAACCTGCTATCTAAGTTCCAACCTCCTCATATCAGACATCATATGCTTTCTTATTTAGAAAAAAAGTATATTCTGTATATGACCCACCAAGAAACTTTCAGAACAGCAAGCCTATCATTTAAACATACCACCTGCTTTCAGGGAAGTGGATTAAACAAGGATCAAGGTAGAAAACAAACATTAGGCAGAACTAAAATTTCTTATCTGTTATTTCTTATTTCTATTTTTCAGGGAAGTTTCAAGGAAATACTCTTGGCATCAAGTATCCCAAACACAGCTTGCGACTTCTAACTGCCCTGTTCCCCAGAAACAATTGTTAAAAAAAGTACACTGTTACAAGCAGTTTAGTAAAATAAGAATCTCATTCACTCTGGCCACCCATCATTCAGAGCAGTCCTCAACTATAAATGTTCAAACCAGGAGGTGGGGAGAAGATGCTATTGGTAGCTCCTCTAAGTGAATTAAGGACTCTATGGGAAACTGCACTCCTTTTCTCTATAAATGTCTAAAAGGTAGACAACAAGGTCAAAACACAACAAACCTCTTCACATTCAGTCACTCACCCCATTTGTGACATTTCCCTTCTTTAAACCGACATGACAGTAAAATACGGAATAAGAGTTTCTGTCCTCCACACCATTAAACAAGATTTTTTAAAAAATAGATCAAACATGGCATGTAGACAGTATTCCACCCCACCGCATCCCCAAGCAACTTGATTTTTACTATTATATTATTTAGCATGATTTCTACTTTCCCTTGCCACAGATGATATAAAACTGTGATACACAAAGGACAGGAATAGCAGCAGGAAATTTTAGGGTGGGAGAATACAATCTCTTCAGTGGGGCAAATTATTGGGGGGGGGCAATCACAGGAATGGTATTTAGCCCTGAGGAAAATTAGATTTGCACTGTCATGACTTTACTTACAGATTTTACTCAGCATTCCTTAGTTAACATACACTGATAATGGATTGATTCTTCAGGAGTTTTTTTTTAAGCATTCACCTCTTAAACTCTCACTTTTTAAAACTGTTTAAATTCAGTTTTTAAATTATTTTTGTTCTGCACATATCTTCTTGGCTGGGAAATTACCTACATGTATGGAAATTAACTACCGTGTGCAGCCCTGCTAGGGGTGAGGGGGTTACACAGTGTTTAAAGCATTAAAAAAAAAAAAACAGGGGACACTTGTCCTGGACAGTTGCAGGAGCAAACCAGAGCAATCAGGAGGCCCTCCAGCCCAGGACGCAGGAGGAAGAGAGAGACTCCTTGCCTAGGAAGCCCACGGGAGTCGTGAACTTCGGGGTGGGAGAGGATCCTGACGCCTTGACACCTCTTGGGGACACAAGAGGGGAGCAGTGGGGGGTTGGGAGGGATGCTTCTCCATGGGTAGTCCTTAAGATGCTGGCTGGAGCAGGGGTGGTGGTGGTGAAGGAAGTAGAAGTAAGGAGAAAATTAGGAAGGCCTCTCCATAGGGGGCAAGCAGGAGAGTGGGAAGAAGAGGCGCCTTCTTTCTTGGGACACCTCGGCCCCCCCCTCAAAAAAAATCACCACCTTATGAAGTAAGCAGGAAAGTAGGAAGGAATAATAGAAATAAGACAGGGATATGACAAGACTTCCCCCCCACAACACCCCCCCTCAGTGTACAACAAGGCTGAGGGGTTTTTTTTGGGAGGGGGGGGCTCCTCTTGAGAGGCCCCCCCGTTCGTCTCTCTCCTCAAGGTGAGTGAGGGGGCGTGGCTACCGGGCACAGGACGTCCCTCCCCCCCCGCCCGTACCTGCTGTGGTGGTGGTGAGGGGAGGGGTGTTGGGGTGAGGGGGGGGTCGCGCGCTCTCCCCTCCCTCCCTCCCGCCTCGCAGCCCTCCCCCCCATTTCTGAGGGGAGGGTGTGGGGAGAGCGGGTGGGGGGCTGTTTGGCGGGTCGCTGTCGCCGCTGCTCCTCCCGCCGCTGCCGCTTCTCTTCGCCTTTAGTTTGACCTTTTCCGTCTCTCTCCGCTTTCTCTCCCCCCCTCCCTCCCTCCACGACTCTCTGACGTCACCGCCCTAGCAACCAATCCCATTCTTCCTGCCCTTCTCCTCCGCGGGGGGGGGGAGGGAAGGGGCTCTCGCGCTCGCACGCCGCGTCGGGGTGGGAGGGGTTAGAAAAGGGGCGGGGCGAAAGGAGGCGAGAGGTGGGAGGGAGGAGGAGGAAATTTTTTTTTTTTTTAAAGAACGACACACCACCTGCCCGGCTTGGGCCAATCAGGGAGCTCGCACTCGGGGGGGGAGGAGGAGGAGGGCGCGCGCGCAGGAAAGAGTTGCGCGCGCGCGCGCGCGCCCCCGCCGGCGGCCGTTAAGGGCCGCTTCCTCCGGGTGGCTGGGGAGGCGGGGCTTAAGATGGAGCCTCTCCTCCGAGTGGAGGAGCTGCGAAGGGGGCGTGGCAAGAGGGGGCGTGGCTCAGCCGTTTGTAAGTTTCTAGGACTTTTTCTTGCCATTTTTTTCCCTGCCCTGTTTGCGCTCGCTCGCTCTTTGGTTTACACGAGAAGACAGAGAGGCTATGCAACTATGTTTTTTTTTTTGTTATTCAAAAATAAAAGTGCATGAGTTACTTGTTCCCCTTTTTTTATTGTTGATATTTCGGTTTAGATTTGCCCGCATGCAGATTGACCAAAAATGCAATTTAATTTAATTTATAAACAGAAACAATTACAAGCCACAAGACAGGTGTGTGTCGGCGTCCCATGGTTGCACACGAGGAGAGCACCGCTGCGGTGTGCAAGCGTAGATGCGTGTCCCGAACCCCTTTCTCGCCTTCCCGGCTCTCTCTTTTAAGGCTTGTGGAGCAAAGTTTGCAGCTCCCGGAAAGAAGTTTGCAAGGAAGGAGCTCCGTTATATATTTTTTTTCATAGCTGCTCCGGACGAAAAGGGGCGCGTCTCTCCCTTTTTCCTTTTGCAGATCCCCTTTGAGAAGCTGAATTCGCCACCGTGGTCTAAAAAAGGTTCCAGCCAGGCTTAGCTCGCAATAAAGTGACAGGTGGGAGGACTGGACGCTTTGCATGATTGGAAGGACAAGCAGAGTATACATGTTAAAAGAAACTTGCCCTGCGTGTGTATGTATGTGTGATCACACACACACACATATACACACATATACACAAGTTCAGAGGAGGGTAACAACGATGATTAGAGGGCTGGAAACCAAGCCCTATAAGAAAAAAGTGAAAGAAATCAGAATGTATAGCCTTGAGAAAAGAAGACTGAGGGGAAATAACATTTTCAAAGACTTGAAAGGTAGTCCTGAAGAGAAGGGGTAGGATCCGGTCTCCATCATTGCAGAAGGCAGGACAGGCAACAATGGGCTCAAGTTACAGGAAGCCAGATTTGAGAACCACTGGTCTAGAGTAAGGGTTCCCAATCTGGGCCCCTAACACTTAGCAACACCCTGCTAGTAGACTGGGAGGGCACAGAAATCACCAAATCACAATTTTGTTTAGTTGTTCAGTTGTGTCTGACTCTTCCTGACCCCATGGACCAGAGCACGCCAGGCCCTCCTGTCTTCCACTGCCTCCCAGAGTACCATTCCCAAGGTTGCTAAGCCACATGGGTGTTCTAGTGAGGGAAAACTCTCCTAGCATCCTGTGGCTGCTTCTGAGGGGAGGAGCTGCCACCATTCCTCCTCTTTCCCATTATCATGATGAGCTTGCTATAGAGGCCTTCCCTTAGGCCAATCAGAGGGCTTGATTAATTGCCTTTCTCCAGACCAACCCTAATAACATGATGTAACCATTGTCTTATCTGAACTCTGTCTACTATCTGTAATGTTGTCACTACCTGTGACCTTGTAATGTTAATAAAAGGACAGTCTCCTGGGGGCAGGGCAGAAGAGACGGACAGGAGAAAGAGAACGGAGAAGACTTCTCATTCTGTAAGCTTGAGTCGCCCACCAGGAGTACTGCTGGCAGACATCCATCTATGTGTGTGGCTGACTTCTTTAATCTATTGCTAAGAGACTCTTTGCTATCCATTATCTGGTGATCACCACAAAGACCATCAGCCTGCTCATTGCCTGAACCCAACATTGTCCTAAACCAGACTCGGCACAGTCTGCGAGTCTGTTAAGTACTGCAGACTCTATTATACTCTGGGAGGATATTTCCATAACAAGTAAAAAAAGGGTAAAGTTTCCCTTTGACATTTTGTCCAGTTATATCCGACTCTAGGCGGTGGTGCTCATCTCCGTTTCCAACCCGTAGAGCCAGCGTTTGTCCGCAGACAATCCTCCGTGGTCAGGTGGCCAGCACGACTAGACACGGAACGCCGTTTACTTTCCCACCAAGTGATACTTATTTATCTACTCGCATTTTGCATGCTTTCGAACTGCTAGGTTGGTGGGAGCTGGGACAAGCGACGGGGGCTCACTCCGTCTCATGGATTCAATCTTACAACTGCAGGTCTTCTGACCTTGCAGCACAGAGGCTTCAGCGGTTTAACCTGCAGCACCACCACGTTCCTCAATCATTAGGCCAGGCCAATAAATCCATCACCTTCTTCACAATCTGGGGGGGGGGGGGAGTGGGCAGAGGCATGGGGGTCAAACAGTCTGGTTCATCAGAGGTTCCAGGAGTCCTGACAAGCAAAACAGGGAGAAGGTCATACTCAAATATCCATGTTTTCTCCTATAAAGCCTTCGCTGTCAGCATGCATTCAAGTCATGTCCAGTTATTTCCAATTCAGGGAAGCCATGAAGTCTTTCTGTTCTAATCTTTTCAACCTCTGTCTCTCCTTTGCACAAATGGTCCTCCCTCCAATCTTTCACACCCTCTCCATGTCCCGAGGCTTCCCAGTCAGCCGTTCTGCTCCCTTTGAAGACAACTTAGCAAGGTGAGGCATAACAACTGCTCCGACAGTCTGCTACTTTGGGAAGATTTAGTCCGAGAACACGTGGGGACTGAAGGTGAGAAGCCACTGGCACCCATGTTTTGTATGCCTTACGTACCTGTTAGCATCATCACCAGACAGAGGCAACCTAACAGGACAGATAGTTCTATTTCAATAAAGGTAAAGGTTCCCCTTGACAATTTTTGTCCAGTCGTGTTCGACTCTAGGGGGCGGTGCTCATCCCCGTTTCCAAGCCGTAGAGCCAGCGTTTTTGTCCGAAGACAATCTTCCATGGTCACATGGCCAGTGCGACTTAGACACGGAACGCTGTTACCTTCCCACCGAGGTGGTCCCTATTTATCTACTTGCATTTGCATGCTTTCAAACCGCTAGATTGGCGGGAGCTGGGACAAACGACGGGCGCTCACTCCGTCGCGTGGATTCGATCTTACGACTGCTTGGTTTTCTGATCCTGCAGCACAGGCTTCTGTGGTTTAGCCCACAGCGCCACCACATCCCATTTCAATACTGCATTTATTTATAACTCTGCTGCAGTATTTCTTTTTCTAACTGTGCATTTATACATCAAAATGGCTGTGTGCAAATTTTATGTACGTACCAAATTTTATCCATTTATTTGGTAACACACTCTCCCCACTTTTCTGGATGTCCTAATGAAAAAGACAACATGCCTGTCCTAACATACACAGAAGCTGTACTCAGGAACAGTTGTGGACTTTTGCTTTCGTGTTCTTTGAAGGAGAATGCTATTTGCATGCAGCTCAAGCGTCCGTATGCATTTCTTTCAAACTCAGTTAACTGGATCTGAGCACAAAATGTTGCAAAACAAGGTGCTCGCTGAGTCTGAACGGGATAAGCGGCAAGTTTAATACTTCTCTTGTTTTCCATGGCAAATATTAAATGGGGTTTGTTTTCCCTCTTTTTGTTCTTCAAGGGCCATGAAAATAGATCCACATGTGAGCCAGGTCTTGCGGGGTCCACCCTATGCTCAAATCTCATATTGGTTTTGATTTTAGCTTTCCAGATTTCTACACAATCAATCAAATACCACAATGTCCCGCACCCCCTGCCATTCTTCAAAAACACATTATTATTTTTCCCCTCTTAGCTTGTAAATTATGCAGAGTTTCAGATTTTTGCATGTCATTTCTCCATACTCAAATCAAAGGCATGGAAATGCAGTGCCTGTTTTGCTATTTGTGAAGAGTACAGGGCTCCAATTCATTAATAATAAAATAAACAAGCCCATTTACTGGTAGTCCAGATAGGCGGGGTATAAATCAAATAAATAATAATAAATAATTTACATGTGCAAAACAAATCTTCTGCTAGATGAGCAGGGCTGCATTTTCCATAGAATGTATTGCGATAGCTAGGATATATACAGCATGGATAGTGCAGGAAAGGTGGAGCGAGGAGAATATGTTACAACCTGCTTAGGGTGATGTCTGTGTATGGATGGAAGAATTGATTTCTGTGAAATAAGGAGCCCCGATATGTTGCTTGAATTGGCTAGCTAAAATGGTCAAATGTACAATTTCTGTAGAAATCAGAGGGGCAAAGCAAAATTGACACGGACAAATGTGAGTTTTAATGCCAATTGTGTTTTCCATTTATCAGAGTGGCATTTGTGGGTTGTTTTTTCCCCCCCTTTTTAATATTTATTTCTTGTTCTCAGCTTTAATATTGCCCATTAATGATGTAAGCTGCCTCTTTATACTCAGTGTTTCAACTTAAAATACTGTCTTTTAATAATGTAAACCAGCATTGTATACTCATTGTTTTCAGCTTTAAATATTGTCTTTCGATGGTGTAAGTCACCTTGGGTCTTTTTCAAAGAGAAAGGCAGGGTATTTTATTTTTAAAAAATGAATAGATAAATGAATAAATACTATCATTAGGCAGCAATAAGTGCCTTACAAGAAGTAATCTAGTGAGCTTCAGTTTTGCAATCAATTTTTCACAGTCATTAGTCCAGGGTCTCATTCATTCATTCATTCATTCATTCATTCATTCATTCATTCATTAATTCATTCATTCATTCATTCATTCATTCATTCATTCATTCATTCATTCTATTTTATTTTATTTTATTTAGTCTCATTTATTAGCTGCCTTTCTCCCCATAAGAGACTCAGGGAAGCTCACAGCGTTAAAGCAAGTCAAATTAAAACACAAGAAGCAACAAATTTAAATCAAATTAATGTGATTAAAAAGCATGAACTTTAAAAACAAACTAACAAGGGGAAAAGCTAGAACCAGCATCCAGAGACTTGCTTTAAAAGTTATATATTATCGTTAAAAGTTAAAGGCCCACCTGAAAAGGTGGGTCGTCAGCTGTTGGCAGAAGGAGAAAACAGAAGGGGCTTCCAGAGGGAGAGCATTCCATAGCCTGGGGGCTGCCACAGAGAAGTCCCTGTCATGTGTCCCCATCAACCGTATCTGTGCTGTCAATGGGACTGATAGGAGAGCCTCTTATCTTTCTGTCCAAAAGAATGAACAATAATATACAATCCTAGATTGAACTAATATTAATTAAATAGATTTTAAAATATTACAAAATACAGTGAATATAAACAGCAAATAAATCTGACAAAGAATGCAGTAGACTGAGGGTGAGAACATTTAACAAAATTGAATACGATAGGTGTATCCTGTCTGTATGCATTATTCCAAGAGTTATTTACAGTAATTAAAACAGTGTTGGTCAATACAAAAATATTTGGCCAATTAAAAACTTAGTGACTAAATTGACTAGAGAGGAAACATGAGCATCTCTGGGGAATGTATCCCATAATCAGTGCCCGGACAAGTTGATAGCCTTAAAAAGTAGCCTAAACAAGCTCTGTGCAAAATTAAGGACAGCTTTAACATTTCTGCAAGGGACGTGGTGGCGCTGCGGGCTAAACTGCAGAAGCCTCTGTGCTGCAGGGTCAGAAGACCAGCCGTCGTAAGATCGAAGCCATATGATGGAGTGAGCTCCCATCACTCGTCTCAGCTCCTGCCAACCTAGCCATTCAAAAGCATGTAAAATGTGAGTAGATAAATAGGTACCACCTTGGTGGGAAGGTAACAGCATTCTGTGTCTAGTCGCACTGGCCATGTGACCATGGAAGATTGTCTTCAGACAAACGCTGGCTCTATGGCTTGGAAACGGGGATGAGCACCGCCCCCTAGAGTCGAACACGACTGGACTAAATGTCAAGGGGAACCTTTACCTTTACCTTGACCCTTCCGAAAGCAAGGGGACCCAAAGACGGACCTCAAAACAGGGATGGCTTACGGACTGATGGGGGAAGAGACAACTCAACCCAACACTTCAGCCCCTCCCTCGTTCCAGATCCAAGATCCCTAAACCTCAAAGATGCTCTCTAGGAGACAACACAAACAGTCTTGGTGGACATGACCAGTGTCGGTGTGGTTTGAATTTATGTCCATAACGCAGTTGCTAAGAATAACTCACAGTCGTATTTATGACAATATGAGCATAAAAGGAGAGCTTTGCAATGAATTCACTACACATCTTCTAAAATGTAAACAAAAAAGAGTTTCAATTCACTTTGCTTTCTTCAACTTGAAACGTGGAAGTGCCTCAACCTTATCATTTCTCTCCTTTTGTACTACTTCAACAGGACAAGGATTCTGAATCTAGAAGGAGGATCTGGGCTCCATGAGCTTCCCTGCAGTCTCTGCTATAGGGTAAATTCTTTGTGACATTAGTCATGTAATTCTTTGAACAGTGTACTAACACGTATAACGGTTTACAAGTACAGTAATCTGAGCAAGTTGCAGGGAACAATAGGCATATTAAATAGCCAGGTACATTTTCCCTCGTCTTTTCTAGATCTTTATGCAGATTGATACTCTTAGGCTTCCTTTCTTTTTCTGAAGTGACATCCTTCTTTTTGGTGACCTTCATATTTAATTAGGAAACTTGCAGACCTGCATGCGTAAAACAGAAGCCAGGGTCAAAGGCTATTATAACCAAGCTTAGTGCTCCCTTTTCCTTCTTCACACTGTTTAAAGGGATTTCTTAGTTAATAGATAATAGTTTTCCCTGTTACTGGTGCCCTCGTAAGTCACTTTTGTTCAGTTCAGCCTTGCTTGATTCTTTTAAATTTAAAGATAGGGTGCAAACTGAATTGAGAGCATAGTGGTGGTGGAGAGCTTCCAACACATAAAACAAAATCAACAAATAACATGTAAATCACTATTCTCTTTTGTCCTCTGTTTTGATTACACATTCCCTCGTCTTTCTTTCTTTCTTTCTTTCTTTCTTTCTTTCTTTCTTTCTTTCTTTCTTTCTTTCTTTCTTTCTTTCTTTCTTTCTTTCTTTCTTTCTTTTACTTTCACTTTTTCTCTTGTCAATGCATAACCCAATCCTTCACTGCAAAGACAGAGGCTTTGCTTCAGAGAGATGTACGCTCTCTTTCTTTAACAAAAATTAGAGAAAGAGAGAGAGATCATGAAAGAAAAGTTACGATCTCTCTTCCTCTTATTATAGATGTTGTAAAACCCGTATTTAAATTGTACTTTGAGTGTGACAGGCAAAGGAAAATATAAAAATTAAAATCTGTCCAACAAAATCATTTTCTATTTCCAGGTAATACAATTTTTAAAGAAAAAAATAAATAAAGAATCCTAAGAAAAATGGGGCTCTTGTACCATTGATATTACACTAAAAAGAAGATGTGCAGAGCCTTTTTGCCTGTTAGCTTTGGTACCCATTTCTGTCATTTTTGTGGTGCTCTATGTTACTAAAGTGCTATGTTCATGCAGTTTAGAGATAACCATCTATCAGCATGGCTATTAGGAAATTCAATTTTTATAACTGGGATATGTACTTATATATATATATGCTCACACTTCAGTTCTTCTTCTAAAAGGATACTTTGTTCGTCTTGGAAATTTTGCTGTAAAAATCGTAATTTTAGCTCCCTGTATATATTTAGCAGCAACCACCTGGGCTAGAACTTGGGGCTACTGCCCTGGATAGTGAGGTACCAGAGCATAGAGCTTATGAGTCAACTAGGCTATGATCTATCTTTAGGTCAGACATTTGTCATAATTGTCAAATCTAGTATTTTTTTTTTTAAAAAAACTGTGCTTATATGATGCATCTCAGTTTTAAGGGCCTAAATCCCATTGCTAGTCCCAGAAAGTGCAGATCTGTCAAATCAGTTGTTGAGTTGATCTGAGCCTCTGCTCATTTTTTTCTGTGCTTAGCTGTGATCCTCAGAATAGGGTGGGAAGGAGAAGCTCAGATTTCCCAGCAACAGCTTCCCTGTATGTTCATCCTAAAAGGGTGGTGATGATATGGAAACACAGGCAAGCCTTTTATTCCCTAGGTCCACACCTCACCTGAAATTATGAAGAATATAGCATGTTTAGCACAAAGCACATTTAGTTAAACATGCTTGCCATGTTTCTGTGCTCAGCAGTTCTGATGGGAAAGGGATGTTGATCATGGAAAGGAGTTAAACATGTTCAGCTGAACATGAGCAAACGGTGCAATGTGGCTGCAAAACAGGCAGATGTGATTTTAGAAGGCATTAACAGGTGTATCGTCTCCAAATCCTGTAACATACTAGTCCCCCGCTGTTCAGTCCTGGTCTAAAGCATGGTGCCTGGTTCTGGACACTGCACTTCAAGAAGGATGCCAACAAACTGGAACAAGTTCCAAGGAGGGCAATCAAGGCGATCAGAGGGCTAGAAACCAAGCCCTGTGAGGAAAGACTGAAAGAACTGGGCACGTTTACCCTTGACAAAAGAAGACTGATATAATAGTACAGTGGTGCCTCGCTAGACAGTTACCCCGCATGACAGTTTTTTCACTAGACATTGACTTTTTGCAATCGCTATAGTGATTCGCAAAACAGTGATTCCTATGGGGGAATTTCGCTGGTCAATGTTTGGTCCCTGCTTCGCAAACCGATTTTCGCTAGACAACGATTTTGATAGCTCCCTCCACGCTTGCAAAACGGGTGTTTTCGGGTCCTAAGCTTCGCAAGACAGTGATTTAAACAGCCGATTGGTGGTTCACAAAGTGGCTTTCCTATGGCCGATCTTCACTAGACAACGACGATTCTTCCCATTGGAACGCATTAAACAGGTTTCAATGCATTCCAATGGGGGAAATGCTTTTCGCTAGACAATGATTTCGCTAAACAGCAATTTCAGTGGAACGGATTATCATCTAGCAAGGCACCACTGTACTTCTCAAATACTTGAAAACATAGTAATACAGAAGAGGGGCAGGATCTGTTCTCGATCATCCCAGAGTGCAAGATACGTAATAATGGGCTCAGGAAGCCGGATTTAGGCTGAATATCAGGAAAAACCTCTTAACTGTTAGAGCAGTACGACAATGGAAGCCATGACCTTGGGAGGTGGTGAGTGCTCCAACGATGGAGGCATTCAAGGGAAAACTGGACAACCCCCTGCCAGATCTGATTTAGATTCCTGCCTTGAGCAGGGGGTTGGACTCAGTGGCCTTAGAGGCCCCTTCCAACTTCATTATTCTATGATTCTATGTTTGCAGAAGTTCATGCCTAGCTTCATACTGAATATGTAAACCTCTTCATAACTTCCAGATAGAGGCAGCCTATGACAGGAGCTGCTAGATTTGTGATTGCATATGCCCGCAGTTGTAGTTAGTAGCCCAATGTGTTCTCCCCAAAATATGGCCCCACTGGCCAAAAAGGAGGGAAGATGGTTGCCCTGCTCAGGTTTGTCCCCTGAGTCTCTGGGTCTGGGAAGTACAATAAATATTTTAAAAAACTCAAATGGCTTGCTTTCCTGTTCTTTAACTGGGAAACTCTCTGGCATGTGAATCAAGCAGATAGACTGGTTTATATTTAAGAATAAATCAAAGTTTATTAGATCTTTCCTTAAAGAAAGATTTACAACACATTCAACACACACACACACACACACACAAATTAATGCAAGGTAGTAAAATCAAAGAGATACATCTGTGGGCACAAAAATTATATATATTCCAAGTGGCTCCCTATGTCTCTCTCTCCAGACTAAGACAAGAGGGTGTGATCAAGGGCCAAGTGGAGATATACAATATATGCATTCATTCTTGTCTTAGTCTGGTGATATATATAGGGAGCCACTTAAAAATATATATTATATATATATTGATCAGCTAAGTCACATGTCCAGCTAAAGAAAGAGGAAGAACGAAGAGAGCAAAAGAGCTGAAATTACTCTGCTGGTAGTTTAAAAATCCCACATGAAGTGGATTGGCTGAGACTTGCACCAGGGACATTAGATTCTGCCTTCCTCCTGCCTTTCCTACTTTTGCAGCTAGGTATGTTGCTGTGCTGTCATGAGAAGAGGAGACTCCCTGGAAAAGACCCTGATGTTGGGAAAGTGTGAAGGTAAGAGGAGAAGGGGACGACCGAGGACGAGATGGCTGGAAAGTGTCTGCAAAGCAACCAAGATGATTTTGACCCAACTCTAGGAGGCAGTGGAAGAGAGGGGGGCCTGGCGTGTTCTGGCCCATGGGGTCACGAAGAGTCGGACATGACTAAATGACTAAACAACAACAACAATGTTGCTGTGTAAGGACATGGATGACTCCAATTGGATTGGTAAAGGACAGGGCATGCACCACATATGAAAGTCAAACCATGCCCCTTATGTGCAGGGATGGGGACTCGTGAGTCATGACTTGCTGTCCAGTCCGACTCGAGTCACACCAGCAATTTGACTCAGACTAGACCTCGGCACTTTTGGGAGGGGGGCAGACTAGGGACTTGCAAGTTGGAACCATTTTTCCAAGTCCTGTTTCAAGTCCCACTGGAATGGGCCCACCTGCCTGCCTCTGCTATCCTGAGCGGCAGCAGGCCCAGATTCCCTTCCAGGGGCTGGATGATGCCGCCATCCACACATGCACCGCCCAGCTGATAGGAGCCGGTGCATGCTCAGAGACAGGGACCCGCTGCAGGATGGGAAGTCGGCCTGCTGTTTCTGGGCATGCGCTGGCCTCCACTGTCCAGCTCGTGCACCATCCGAGTCCCAAGTCCAGTTAAAGATGGGGAAAGCAAGTCCTTTTGTCCGAGACTCAGGAGGCGGGATGAAAGGACTCAAAACATGGACTTGAGGCTTGGGATCTGGGACTTGGGCCCCAAGACTTGTACTTGCCAACATCCTTGTTTATGTGGCACACTGAAATCTGTCTAGCTGCTTGAATAGGCGTTCAACTGAATGGGCTTACAGCATTCTTGCGGCTGAGAGACCTGCCTTTCTAGAGCTCCTGTTCATAGATGTGTTGGAAGGACATGCCACTGAATGTGCTCACAAGCACCTGTGTGTATCCATGTTCATGGCAAACATGTGAATGCCTGTCTGATTTCCAAGTGGGATGGGGGCTTGTGGGCAGGGCTGACCAGATCCCCCACATCACCACCATGCCTTTAACCATACATATGTGCAGGTTTCTCACAGAACTAAGACCAGAACGTATGCTGGCGTGAGCGCTCCAAAACTGGAGGCGTTCAAGAAAAACTTGGATAATCACTTGGCAGATCTGCTTTGATCGTATTCCCGCACTGAGCAAGCGGCTGGACTTGATGGCCTTGTAGGCCCCTTCCAACTTCAACTTTCTTTGATTCTATGAATGCCCAAGGAGCCACTGGATAAAGTGGGACCAATTGAAATCTGAGTTTTTTAATTAGCTTCAAGGACTGTTGGACAGCTCAGTGGTTTAGGTCTTTGGCTGCAGAGCCAGAGGGTGCAAGTTCGATTCCCCCACGGTGCCTCCTTGACAAGGGCTGGACTCTGATCCATCGTGTCCCTTCTAGCTCTGCAGTTCTAAAGTGATGATGATAGGTGACACATTGTGCCAGAACTTGGGATAGTTACATTTTTGGACCTCAATGCACAAAATCTGCAGCCAATAGAGTGTTAAGGAAAATGTAGTCCAGAAATAAATATTCCCAAGCTCTGAGTTTTGCTGACTAAATCTTGCTTTTTGGAGAAATTCCCCATTCTAATTCGTAAAGTGTGGCCTTTTACCCAATAAGGAAACAGATTAATTTTGTAATCTATGGGGAACTGATTCATCAGATTGGCCACTGGGCTGTGCTATTACTCCATATATTTCAATTGCACTTACTTCTCAGAGACCCACTTGCCATACATTATTCAGCAGAATGAACGTGAGCAGTGCCAGGCGTGAGTTTTACGCTGTCATAAGAAAATGGTGAATAATTAATGCCAAGGTAACTATTCCAATTTCATCTCAGTGGCAACTTTATTTCTCTCCCTCCACATACATGCAGGGAGCTTCAAAACATTGCTCCGAAGGCAGGAGAGAAAGAGAGATGCTATATATATCTACGAAAAAGAAGCTCATTGATGCTTTCAGCTTACAGCTTCCCTTTTCACTTATAGATTTATTAGGGCCAGTTTTGTCCACCCGCACAGGATAAGACCTACAAGAAATCCAGAGCTTGGCCATGCTTGCTGGGGGATTCTGGGAACCGTAGCCCAACAGGATAATTTTTTCCAGGTAGTGAATGGATCTCACAATATACAATAAAATCGAGCTAGATTTCAGTTTGTTTATGTAAAGTATGGAACTGCTACCTCCACCCCTATCGTTGTTCATCAGAAATGGCCTGCTCAGTGATTTTTGCTGTCTCTCTTGCCTGCCAATTAAAATAAGCTAAGACAGCAGTTGCACTGTAGAAATATACCATATTTTTTCCACCATAAGATGCACTTTTTCCCCACAAAACAGGGGGGTGGAAAGTCTGTGCGTCTTATGGAGTGAAGAAAACAGGTTATATTTTCCTGTTTTCTTCTCCTAAAAAATTGGTGCATCTTATGGAAAGGTGTGTCTTATGGAGTGAAAAATACGGTATCTAGTGAGGGACTGTAGTATTTTAATTTGATTGAAAGTTACGTGGTTATCACATGGTTTTTGGGCCAGTGCGTGCGTCCTCCTGAGAAAACGTTTAATCCATCTTTGAACTGTGCTGCATATTGGTTGAAAGGGGGCTACATAGACTTTTAGGATCATTGCATTTAAGGCTTTGTCCTGTGCCCACCCACCCTCAGGCTGGCTGCCTCTCACAGCAGCTAGCTACTGATGCTGCAGTGTTATTTTTAATGTTTTGTATTTCTTGCAATCTGAAATAGCGCTAAACAGGATGACAGAAAAATAAAAGGGGAGATGAAACTGACTAGTCTTGTGAAGCAGGAAGACACCGAGCCAGGTTTGAAACTGACCAGATGGGCATTTTGATTAGATTTGCACTTCTAGGCCTGAGAAATAGAGAAACAAAAAAAAACTCAGAGAGAGGAGAAAGAGAGGGAGCACTCTCACCAGTGAGTGGCAAGACTGAGAGACACCATGTATACCGACAGAGGAATTTACACATGCTGAAATGATTCAAAATAAATTGACTCCACATCCAGGTTTAAATAAATGACCCTCTGGTGGAAGTGTGAAATATACCTCCCTTCCGATCAAAATAATGCAATTTCCTGTCAAACCAATCCACGTTTCCATGTCTGTTTTATAGCCACCTTGTTAAAAAAATTGATTCAAAACATGCTAACCCCAACTCAAATACAGATTCCGCCCCCCCTCGTGTAACCATGCTCTAAGTGACAGGCCAGCTGTAGTCCATGCATAATGACCCTCATCCAGTCTCTAGCATCTCCAGTTTAAAAAGTGCAGGAAGAGAAAGAGATCCAATGCCAGATAACCTTCCCCTCCATGTCTGGAATGGAGGCAAGTAAAATTGGGTTGCCTGGATCTGTCCTAAAGGATGACCCTCCATGTGTTAAAGCAGTCAAGACTGGAAGGGGTGCAGAAAAGAACAACAAAGATTATAAGGGGACTGGAGGTTCCACCAGCAGCGGAGGGCCATGAAGCAGAATCGAAGGCTAGAGAGCATTTAGAGAAGGGCCCCAACGGAAATTAATTTAAAAGCTGCCAGGATCGTGTCTAACCTTTACCTAGCTAGGGTAAAGGTTGCTAGAAGATCATTCTTCGCTGACCAGATAAGCAAAGCTCACAACCAGCAGGCAGAACTTTTCCATATAGTGCACAATCTATCCAGAGTTGGCCACAGTGATAGACTTCCTACTAATATTTCCTGTGACCAATTTGTGGCATTTTTAAAATCTAACGTGGAGGCCATCTGCCGGGACCTTGATCCCTTTTTACAGATAGCAGATTGAGTTGAGATGTCCAGTGCATCGCCTAGTCCAGAGACGTTAACCTGCTTTCAACCTGTGATGTCCAATGAGGTGGACAGGGTGCTTGAACGCTGTCATGCCACCACTCCCTCCTCAGACCCTTGCCCGGCTTGGCTTATCAAAGCAGCCAAGCCAGTGACAACAGAATGGGTCACTGCAATAATTAATGGGTCTCTCCAGGAAGGCATGGTTCCCCCTGCCTTCAAGGAGACACCCATTTGGAAGAAACTTAATTTGGCATTGGACGAAATTCGTAATTATAGGCATTTGGCCAATGTTTCTTTCTTAAGTAAAGTGGTTGAGAGGGTGGTGGCCAATCAGCTCCAGACACCTCTGGAGGAAACTGATGCCCTTGATCCATTCCAGTCAGGCTTCAGGGCGTGGCATGGTACAGAAACAATATTGGTCGCCCTGCAGGATGGCCTCCTGAGGGAGGCTGACAGCAGCAATATGTCCTTGTTGGTCCTCCTCGATATGTCAGGGGCCTTTGATACCGTTGACCATGGTATCTTCCTGGGGCAGCTCTCCAAGCTGGGGATCAGTGGCCTCACTTTGGCATGACTCCATTCCTTCTTGGAGGACCGTCCCCAGAGAGTGCAGCTTCGTGAGAAGACTTCCACTCCATGGATCCTCAATTGTGGGGTTCCACAGCGGTCAATCATCTCGCCAATGCTATTCAATATCTATATGAGGCCGTTGAGTGAGGTCATCCAGAGTTGTGGGGCTCGGTGTCATCAGTACACTGATGACACCCAGCTCTACCTTTCCTTTTCTCCAACTGCAGTGGATGCTGTTCTGTCCCTTGAACGCTGCTTGGGGACCGTTCTGGGTGGATGAGGGCAAATGGACTGAGGCTGAATCTGGACAAGACGGCATCAGTGGGTTGGGAAACTCTCTTTCCTTTCGGGGAGTGACTCTTCCCATGAAGAATAAGGTTCGCAGCTTGGGCGTCTGTCTGGACCAGGATCTCACCATGGAAATTCAGATGACATCTGTGGTCTGGGTAGCCCATTTCCATCTTTGGAGGATTGCCCAGCTGTGTCTCTATCTAGATGCAGGGACACTCGCAACTTTGATTCATGCATTTGTAATCTCAAGAATAGACTATTGCAGTGCTCTCCACATGGGGCTACCCTTGAGGTTGATGCAGAGACTACAACTGGTTCAGAATTCGGTGGCCAGATTAATAACAGGGGTGAAGAAATTCCAGCACATCTCCCCCACTCTGGCCACCCTTCATTGGCTACCGGTTCATTTCCGCATTGACTTCAAGGTTATGATGATAACATTCAAAGCCCTAAATGGTTTAGGACCTCGGTATCTAGCAGAGCGCCTGCTCCTAGCCAGATCTGTCCGTAATGCCCATTCTTCACAGGCTGGCGGTTGAGGGTCTTGACCCCAAAGGAGGCCCAGAGGGAAAGAACAAGAAGCCGGGCCTTCTCGGCAGTCCCCCCCCCTCACCTGTGGAACAATCTGCCCAGGGAGATCTGCCTGGCACCCCCGTTGGACGGGTTGAAACGAGCATTGAAAACTTGGCTCTTCGGTCAGGCTTTCCCTGAGCATTAAGTTGCTGATATCTCTGCTTCCCTTTTATCATCCTTTTTGCCATCCTTTCATCATCCTTTCTACCATCTTTATAGCCATCTGTTTTAATTTATCCTACTAGTTATTGTATCTGTTGAATGTTTGTATTATTTTATTCTTATTGCGTTTTAATATTGTGTTGTTTGTCTTGTTGTCGTTAGCCACCCAGAGTGTCCTGGCTGCCAGATGGTGTGGGGTACAAATCTAATAAATAAATAAATAAATTCTATGAACTAAAGTACTAAAAGTACGAGTTATGTTTAGTTTAACAAAGAGAAGACTGAAGGGAGCCATGATAGCAGTCTTCCAACATCTGAAGGGTTGCCACAGGGAAGAGGGCATCGATTTATTCTCCATTACGCCTGAGGGTAGGATGAGAACCAAGGGGTGGAAACTCATGGGAGGGAGATCCAACCTGGAAATAAGTGGGAATTCCCTGATGGTGAGAGCCATTAAGCAGTGGAACAGCTTGCCTCCCGATGTGGTGGGTGCCCCATCGCTGGAGGTTTTCAATAAAAGATTGGACAGCCATATGTCCAGGATGGTATGAAGTCTCCTGCCTTGGGCAGGTGGTTGGACTAGAAGACCTCCAAGATCCCTTCCAACCCTACGATGATTCTATGATTCTGTGACTAAGCTAGCAATAAAATGAGGTTTCCTCTGTTTTTATAGGGTGGTGTTTGTACCATACAGCAAGTGGATTCAGACTCTGAATCCTATAACCTCTATCCTGAATATAAGAGCGCTCTCTTAATGAGTTTCGGATTAAACAGAGTCTTGAAACTGATCAGAAAGGAGACAGGGCATTCTGCATAATCCTTCCCAGACTGCATCAGGTGACACACTTTTATAGGTGTGAACCCAGCTGCAGAAATGAAAACATGAAATTGATTGACATGCCGTCAGCATCTATTGGGAGGCCATCCACTTCACTCGTCATTTTTATTTCGAACCCCCCCCTCCGCCAACTCCGCACATCACTTCTTTCAGCAACTTGATTTATAAGTTGCTTTTTATTTCCATGTAAGTTGGCTGCCTGCCAGTTAAAAACAAAACAAAACCCAAAAAACCCCTCCAAAAAAGATAGCACTTGGTATGCTAGAGGCTTTAAAATTAATTACTTGGATGTTTCCTAACAAGCTTATGTACTGTAATACACACATAAAGGGTACTGTGATCAGAAAAGCTTTGGAAGAGGACATAAAAGAGCATGGACATCACGGGTTTCATGAAATGTCACAAGAGAGCGCTCAGCCCCCTCTCCAGAACTGATCCAATGTTAGAGATGAGCTTACAAAAGTTACTTTTTTTTAAATTCAATACCCAACCCACCACCACGATGCATGGCAACGAGACACAGAGTAAATACATGGACTCTCAACATCAGCGGAGCAGGACTGCAATCACTGGCTAATACTATTTTGACTTTAATCGGACACCAATTGGCTAAACCTTGTATGTTCACTGAATTACCACCTCTATTCCCAGATGAACTTGGGTTCTCTCTCTCTCTCTCAAACAACAGCTCTAATGCTGCCTGCATTTTTCTTGACTTACATCTAAGTAAGACGTGTCTTTTTGAAGGAAATCTACCCTGAATGCTCACTGGAAACATAGATCCTGGAGCTGAGGCTCCAATACTTTGGCCGTCTTATGAGAAGAGAAGACTCCCTGGAAAAGACCCTGATGTTGGGAAAGTATGAAGGCAAGAGGAGAAGGGGACGACAGAGGACGAGATGGATGGACAGTGTCACCGAACCTACCAGCATGACTTTGACCAAACTCCGGGAGGCAGTGGAAGATAGGAGGGCCTGGCGTGGTCTGGTCCATGGGGTCATGAAGAGTCAGACATGACTTAACGACTAAACAACAAAAAGACGTGTCTGGCAAAATCCATCTTGGTAAGAACTTTCAGATTTTACATCAACAAGTAACTTTCTCGGAAAAATCCATCTTGCCATGAACGTTTGGACTTGCATAAACCTGATGAAGTGGTCCGGATCCACGAAAGCTTGCATATTTATATGATGATTTTTTTTAAGCAGCCTATATAGGCATCTTCTTTGTCTGTCTGTTAAGTTCTATCTGTTTCTGAAACAAGGCATGCTTGCTCCACATGTTTTAAAGTCAATTTGCCTTTTTAGAATGGGTCTTTTTTTTCCTTTTGGTACTGGTGGTGGTGCTGGAAAGAGGAGGTGTGTTCAGCCCTCAGTGAGTTGTGAGTGGCATTGTTTACACACACACACACAGACACACACACACAAACCCGCCCATACTAGCTTTGGGACATCAGATTTGACAATAACTGGGCATGGATTTGCTTCTTTAAAAGAGCAGCCAGAATCCCTGTATTAATCTTGTAGCAAGCTTGTTCTGCAATTAATTAAAAAGGCTTTCCTGTGCTTGCAAGGTTCATTTGGTATTTTTCCAATATATATATATATATTTTACGGCAGGATATTTTCAGGAACATTTCCTGTGGAACGCTGCCTTACATTTTCCGACAGCCTTGAGCAAAGATGAAATTCTAACATCCCACAGGGGTACATGTACAAAACACAACATAGCATTCTTTCCAAATTCATGGTTTTCAGCTTAGGATGGATCCTGTCTCAGTGGTGTTTCCCCCCAAAGTGTGTATTAAACTCTCCTAACATTTGAAACTAATTTGAATTGGTTCAAAATTGGGAAAGGAGTACGACAAGGCTGTATATTGGCTCCCTGCTTATTTAACATATGTGCAGAATACATCATGCGAAAGGCTGGACTGAAGGAATCGCAAACCAGAATTAAGATTGCTGGAAGAAATATCAACAATCTCAGATATGCAGATGATACCACTCTGATGGCAGAAAGTGAGGAGGAATTAAAGAACCTCTTTATGAGGGTGAAAGAGGAGAGCGCAAAAAATGGTCTGAAGATCAACATCAAAAAAACTAACATCATGGCCACTGGTCCCATCAACTCCTGGCAAATAGAAAGGGATGATGTGGTGGCAGTGACACATTTTACTTTCTTTGTCTCCATGATCACTGCAGATGGTGACAGCAGCCACAAAATTAAAAGACGCCTGCTTCTTGGGAGGAAAGCGATGACAAACCTAGACAGCATCTTAAAAAGCAGAGACATCACATTGCCAACAAAGGTCCGCATAGTCAAAGCAATGGTTTTTCCTGTAGTGATGTACGGAAGTGAGAGCTAGACCATAAAGAAAGCTGACCACCAAAGAATTGATGCTTTTGAATTGTGGTGCTGGAGGAGACTCTTGAGAGTCCCCTGGACTGCAAGGAGAACAAACCTATCCATTCTGAAGGGAATCAGCCCTGAGTGCTCACTGGAAGGACAGATCCTGAAGCTGAGGTTCCAATACTCTGGCCATCTCATGAGAAGAGAAGACTCCGTGGAAAAGACCCTGATGTTAGGAAAGTGTGAAGGCAAGAGGAGACGGGGACGACAGAGGACAAGATGGATGGACAGTGTCATCGAAGCGACCAACATGAATTTGATCCCAAATGTTTGGGATTTTTTAATCTTGAGATGACCTTCTATTCTATTTTGTGGGGCAGATGCCATTCATACAGGATCTAGAGGTGGAAGTAGATCATTCAGACCCTTTCCTAGAGCTTGCCCACTGACCCGTTTATGGGTCTAGTATTTACACTACCGGTTCGTTCCGGTTCGTAAAAACGGCAGCACATATGATACTGCTCCTCTCCCCCGCCTCCTCTGGCTCAATCAGTGCCTCATCAGGACACAGTTGCTTGTTTTTTTCCCCACCTCCTCAACTGATCTTCCCATCCTGTCAGTAGCTCATGCTTCTCTGCCTCATCCTCTTGGCTGATCTCAGACAAAACGTGGGTCAGAAGAGTCTGGGCTGTGGCTCGTGACTGGAAGATTAGCTGAGGAGATGGAAAAAGCAAGTGAGTTGGGCCGGGTGAGTGGCTGATGGGCTGAGGAGGGAGGGGAGGAGAGGAGCAGCACCTGGATTGCAGCTTTTACAAACTAGGACAAACCGGTTCATGCCCATCTCCATTTCGTTTGTTGTGGCAAGCGCAGGCAGCACCAATGAGGTGTCCAGAATTGCCAGCGTTCCTGAAGCATGACTGAAATGCAATTTGACATTTCGTGGAGACGACATAATGGGAACATACTTTTGTTTACCCTGAGTTTTTCTGCCTTTGGCTTTTAGCCTCTAGCCCAACATGGCAATGCTTAAATATCCACATTCAAACAGCTGTTTTCAATTAGGTGTTGTTTTTTATACAAGCATTTCTATTCTGGCGTTTTGCATATCCGCTACGGATCCCTAGCGAGTAAGCATTCTGCCGTGGGTGAATCTTTTAAAAATGCAATACCATTGGTTACAAACACTTCTTACATGCTTTCCTAGCAAGAAAGAACTTTGTGACGTGCACGGCTGTCTTCAAGGTGGCAGATACCCAGTATGGGGTAGTGGATAGAGTGATGGATTAGGACTTGAGAGACCTGAGTTCGAATCCCTGCTCAGCCATGGGAACTCACTTGGGGGATGTGTGGCACAGATAAAATCACTCAT
This sequence comes from Pogona vitticeps, assembly GCF_051106095.1. Taxonomy (NCBI): domain Eukaryota; kingdom Metazoa; phylum Chordata; class Lepidosauria; order Squamata; family Agamidae; genus Pogona; species Pogona vitticeps. The sequence continues at coordinate 231,451,665 of NC_135786.1, forward strand.
TAAATATCTCACTTACTTTGAAAGCCCTCTTATAGTCACTATAGGTCAGTTTCAGCTGGATGGCCCATAACCACAACAACCTCAAGGTGGAGGGGGGTAGTTTCCTCTACAAGTCACACTTATTGAACAACAGTCCTGACAGTTGCTTTGCATTTGGGTGAAGGGGGGAGGGTTAATTGATGAAAAAAGGAGTTAGCTTCTGGGATTTTCCCTTGTGCTGTATCACTTTATAAATGGTACTGAGCACAAGAGGGGATCCTGTAGATCAGGGGTCCCCAACCTTTCCCCGTGGACAGGCTGGGTAAGGCCGGACACCCCTGTGTTCATGTGCATGCACAAACAAGCATGCATGCATGCACAAATGATAGTGCAGCACTCGCACAGGCATGCTGGAGTGCGCACACATGCGCAAATCAGCTTTCCGGGGATGAGTGCATAGGGGGGCGGGGGCGGGAGGACTGTCTCCATGGCCTAATCCAGCTCAGGCCACAGACCGGCACCAGTGATCAGTTTTCAGTGATCAGTTTTCCAACTATTACAGACAGCACTTCCAGTGGGTAAGAAAATTTGATTGATTGATTGATTGATTGATTGATTGATTGACTGACTGACTGACTGACTGACTGACTGACTGACTGAGCGAGCGAGCTTATGTGCCGCCCATTTAGACATAGTCTACTCTGGGTGGCTCAGAAACACGTAATAAAAACAATCAATATAAGGTAACGGTTCCTGACATTAACTCAAAACAGAATAGATAAAGAGAGAAAGAGAATTATGTAGAGTCCGGAGGGAAGGCCTGTCTATTTAACCAGGACTTGATTGGTTTTTGAAAATGCCCAGCGAGGGGGCCAGATGAAACTTGGGGGGGGGAGTGTGTTCCAAAGCCTGGGAGCCACTGCTGAGAAGGCCCGGTGTCTTGTTTTTTCTAGCAGTTGATTAAAAATCAAGATATGGAAACCCACAGAATGATTCAAATTTGCCCCTATGTCACAAAGAGAGCTAATGAATGCACACCCAATTTATAAGAATCTCAGGTTACACTTAAGACCTCCCCAGCTAGCTGGATAGCCCAGTGGTTTAAGGTGCAGAGCCAAAGTTAATGAGTTTGATCCCCCCCACTGTGCATTCCAAGAGAAGAGCTGCTCTATGAAGCCTTGGGCGAGCTGCATATCCCAGGGCACCAGCAGAAAAAGGGAATGGAAACCACTTAGCAAACCCTGGGAAGTCAGAATTGACTTGAGAGCATGGATTGTGTTCTTTAAGAATTGCTTCCCCACCCCACCTAGCTTGAATCCTAGCTGCAGACGGAAAACTCAGATGGTGACCTGCCATTAGCCATATAGGCAGAGGAGATTCATCAGGTACCCGAATGGATAAAATGATGGAAAATCTGTTCAGGAGCCCAGAAAGGAAAGAAGCAGGGAGATGCTGAAAACGATTTTTCTTTTCTTCTGATGAAAAGAGTATTGCTGCCCTTTAATAATTCATTCATTTGCCTAAGCGCATCGAACACTTTGTTATTACTCCAGCAAGTTGTTTGTGTGTGTTTTTAAACAACTAATCCATTTAATCAGCTTATATTAAAAGAACAAAAACATGAGGAAAATTGCTAAGAAGAAGACCTTGGATCTAATCTGGGGCTGACAAACAAACAGCTTCATCGTATTACAATGTTTAAATCAACTCATTCACACTTGTCAAAAAACAGCCCTGACAATGGCTTTGTGTGGCAAATGATGAACTGATGAAAAAGGGAATCCGCTTCTCGGATTTTTCTCTGTGTGGTGCCCTGTCAAATAGAACGGGAAGATATGGAGGAAGTGACAGATTTTACTTTCTTGGGCTCCATGATCACTGCAGATGGTGACAGCAGCCACGAAATTAAAAGACACTTGCTTCGTGGGAGGAAAGCGATGACAAACCTAGACAGCATCTTAAAAAGCAGAGACATCACCTTGCCAACAAAAGTCTGCATAGTCAAAGCTATGGCTTTTCCACGAGCGATGTATGGAAGTGAAAGCTGGACCATAAAGAAAACTGACCACCGAAGAATTGATGCTTTTGAACTGTGGTGCTGGAGGAGGCTCCTGAGAGTCCCCTGGATACAAGGAGAACAAACCTATCAATTTTGAAGGAAATCAACCCAGAGTGCTCACTGGAAGGACAGATCCTGAAGCTGAGGCTCCAATACTTTGGCCATCTGATGAGAAGAGAAGACTCCCTGGAAAAGACCTTGATGTTGGGAAAGTGTGAAGGCAGGAGGAGAAGGGGACGACAGAGGACGCGATGGTTGGACAGTGTCATCGAAGCGACCAACATGAATTTGACCCAAACTCCAGGAGGCAGTGGAAGACAGGAGGGCCTGGCATGCTCAGGTCCATGTGGTCACGAAGAGTTGGACACGACGTAATGACCAAACAACAATGAGAAGTTCTGTAAAGTCCATCATTCTACAGTGAGGTCTCCCAACCTCTGGCTTCCCAGCCAGATGCTTAAACCTCTGAGCTAAGGAGACGAGGAAGTGCTAGCAGTGCCAGTTTCTATTTCACGTATCTTGCACACTCATTCCGGTTAATCCTTCAGCCCAAGTCGTCAAGGAGGTTTTAATCAGTGGGGAGTGTCTCCCTTAAAATTCCAGCAAGCAGAGAGAGCTAACAGCCCCGGCAGTCAAGGTAAAAACACTGGGATAGACGAGAAGACTTGAGAGCAGATTTCTAATGGTGATTGCTGAGGTGGAATAAATGCAGCGCACCAAGATGTCACTTCTTCCCTTCCCTTAATGATAGCGACAGTTTTGAGGAAGGAATTGCCAGCGGCAGCAGCATCTTTATTCAAGCAGCCGAGCCTTCTCTGAATTGACAGCATTAAATGGGCAAGAATTTTGTTTGCTTCCTTCTGTTTATCTGTAATTTTGTTTGGGGAATCACAAGGGGATTTGGAGGGTAGAAGGTGGTTTCTAGGGATTCATACCGGTACCCTTTTGTCGTGGAGGTGATGAAAAATGCAATCAATTCAGCATGAATTCCAGCCTAATTACCTTTCTTCTTCTTCCTAGCCCAGAACTGAGGAGGGCTGTGACAAACCTTCCTACGCTGTCGGGTTTTCCTGAACACACACGTGTGTGGGATGCAAGAATTGTTGTTGTTATGTGCTGTCAAGTTGCCTTGCCTTATGGCAAACCTATGAATGAGCAATTTCCAAAATGTCCTGTCCTTAACTGTCCTGCTCAGCTCTTGTAAACTCAAACCCATGGCTTCCTTTAGGGACTCGATCCATTTCATATTTGATCTTCCTCTTTTCCTGCTGCCTTCCACCTTTCCCAGCATTATTGTGTTTTCCAGAGAAATCTGTCTTCTCATGGTGTGTCCCAGCCTCAGTTTCAACATTTTTTTGCATCCAAAGACAGTTCACGCTTGATCTGCTCTAGGACCCACTTGTTTGCCTTTCTTATAGCCAAAGGTGTCTGCAAAGCTCTCTTCCAGCACATTTCAAATGAATTAGCTTTTTTTCACTGTCCAGGAATTCTTGTAACCCTGGCAAAGGGCTAAACTGGGCAGGGCATTGGTCACATGCAAGGTTGTAAAACACTCCAGCAGCTAGATGTCCTCAACAAATAGTCATCTATCAGAATCCCCTGGTACACAAAGCAGCTGTGGAAGACAGGAGGGCCTGGTGTGCTCTGGTCCATGGGGTCACGAAGAGTCGGACACGACTTAATGACTAAACAACAATAACAAAAACACAAAGCAGTGCCTGTGTTTAGAAGAACATAAGACCTAACCTAAACTAGGCCCAAATTAGAGCTTCAAGGTGTGCAACCTCCTCTGAGGTGTCATATCAAAGGCTGAGACCAGGTGGAGGTCACCATGATGATATGGAAGTGGAAGAGGCTATGGTTTATTTATTTTATTTTATTTATTTATTTATTTTATATCCTGCCTATCTAGTCAGCTCAGGACCACTCTAGGCGGCTAACAGACAAAGAATAATAAAAGTAGACATATAAAACAGCATAAATAATAAAAACTTTGCAAAAGTAGAAAACAGTGGAAAGGGGAAGGAAAGGAATGTCAGGAATTATCTGGCGGGAAGGCCTGTCGGAACATCCATGTCTTCAATTGATTTTTTAAGATACCCAGCGAGGGAGACACGCGAATCTCCGGAGGGAGGTTGTTCCATAGGCGAGGAGCCACCGCTGAGAAGGCGGGTAGATCTTGGTGGGAGTAGGCGTTCCACCAGATATTGAGGCCCTAAACCGTTTAGGGCTTTATACGTAAGCATCAACACTTTGAAGTCGATGCAGAAACGGATGGGCAGCCAATGCAATGCGGCCAGAGTGGGCGAAATATGTTGGAATTTTTTCACTCCACTGAGTAATCTGGCCGCCGCATTCTGCACCACCTGTAATTTCCGCAGCAACCTCGAAGGCAGCCCCACGTAGAGCGCATTACAGTGGTCTAATCTTGAGATTACGAGCGCATGTACCAAGGTAGTGTGCGCCCCCACATCAAGGTAGGGCCGCAGCTGGGCTATCCACGTAAGGTGTTAAAAGGCGGTGCGGACCACCGACGCCACCTGTGATTCCATGGTGAGCGCCGGGTCCAGATGGATCCCCAAGCTGCGGACCCCATCCCTGGCGGGCAGGGTCACCCCCCCAAAAGTGAGGGAGTTTCCCAAATCCCCTATTGTGGGCGTGCCCACCCTTAGTACCTCTGTCTTGTCCAGGTTCAGCCTCAGCCCGTTCTCCTGCATCCACTGCAGTACAGTCGCCAGGCAGCGCTGAAGGCACAGAACGGCATCTCCTGCGGTAAGTGGAAAGGAGATATAGAGCTGAGTGTCATCCGCATACTGAGGGAAGCTAGCACAACACATATGCAAATGCCATCGCACTCAGCTACTTAGCCTCAGTGTCATCTGGGGAGCCTTCAAAATGGTTGTCCAGACGTTGACGGCACTTCATGTACACACAAACAAAAAATGAATATTTCTTCTTCTCCACTGCATTGCTGCTCACCCTGGGATGTGTCCTTCCTCCCAGAGACCTAGAAAATTGTAGCGATTCTCTGTCACTTGGGTTGCAGCTCTGGGATCTGGCAACGCTGCCCAGGATGGTCCTGGCTTTTCAGTAAGTGGTGCCGGCCCCAACGGCTTCTATGGTCTTCTGCTCCGTGCTGAAAGCCTTGCTTTCCTCCTACAAGGCCTGCCGCCACTGTCCTAACCTTATAACCAGGAAGGGCACAACACACACAGTTACAGCCAGTCTTCGCTGGACTGTTTTTATTTAAGAGGCAAGGCAGAAGAGTTGCCCGCATTAGGATTTCCCCATCAAAATTCTTCTCTATTCATGCCACTGGGAGGGTTCCCGGAGCTACTACCACCACCGGTTGCCCTGTTCCATCTCTTCCTCCTCCTCTTCCATGCTGCCTCTTTCTGGCTTGATAGACAAAAAAAGCAAAAGAAGCCGTAAGGGTTGAAGGCTGTTCCTTCTGGCTGCTCCTCGCTGGTTCTTCTCTGAGCGATGCAGGTGAAGAAGCATGTCATAGCTAGCATCACCTGATCTTAAGATGTCAGCCAAAGGCTTAGGGCATGGCTGTGTTTCTACTTCTGTCTATTTTTTTTGTATCATCAGCTGACCTAGAAGCAGTTCTTCCCCCCGCCCCCAGCCTTTTCCTGTCCCACACACCCCTCCTGCCAGTCTCAGGTGGTGGCCTTAAAGTCTCAAGGAACAGGATGCTGATACCTAGGAACTCTAAGTAGAACAAGAAGAAGGGGACCCAAATTCGGGGAAGGGCAGCGCCAACCATGAAGGAAGCTCATGACCAGGACGGAGGTGGGGTGGGTGTCCTCCCACATTTTTTAAAGGAAAGTATCCCCATCCAGTGGGACATGGTGGCACTGCAGGTTAAACCACAGAAGCCTCTGGCCTGCAAGGTTAGAAGACCAGGCGTCGTAAGATCGAATCCATGTGACGGAGTGAGCTCCTATCACTTGTCCCAGCTCCTGCCAACCTAGTGGTTTGAAAGCATCTAAAAATACGAGTAGATAAACAGGTACCACCACAGTGGGAAGGTCACGGTGTTCCATGTCTAATCGTGCTGGCTACGTGACCACGGAAATTGTCTACGGACAAACGCTGGCTCTATGGCTTGGAAAGGGGGTTGAGCACCGTGCCCTAGAGTCAGAGACGACCGGACTACATGTCAAGGGGAACCTTTAACCTTAACCTTATCCCTATTGAAGTCCATCAGTTGCCACTGGCCAGCAGCTGGTGTCAAACCATCAGGGATGTTGGCAAGACTTTGGGTGCTAGTCTTTGATACCAAGTCCTCTATCTTTCTTAAAAGCAAGCTTTTCCCCTAGGGGGAAAAAGGGAGGGTATGGGTTCCAAATCGTGAGTCAAGTCCAAGTCATTGGAAAAAAATAAAACCTGAGTCAAGTCCAAGTCGAGCCACGAGTCTCATAACATGAGACTCCCTGCAAACTATCTGCGTTCTTAAAACTGTCTGCGGTGGGAGCTGAATGACAGAGAAACCAGCCTTCCCCTAGCTTCAGCTAGAGATCTTTCTCCTAGGTTCGAAAAGCACAGCTCCTAGAACGCCCATTGAAAGACCAGTGACTTTTGGGAATCTGGACCATTTCGTCCACCAAGGAACATTTCATATCTCTGCGCCATCTCGGAAGCATCTGGAGGGCCGCGGTTGGAAAAGAGAGGATGGACATTTTTTTGGATCCACTAGGGCTAATCCCCAGGACTCTCGTGTTCCTACCTGCTGGATCATTAAATGCTTTTGAAATTCCCCTCTCCTTGAAACCTGCGTGATGAAGACAGACTCAGTCTCCTGAGCAAGAATGCCTTTTACCTCCATGATGTGTGCACTAGCTTGGAAGAAGGAGAGAGGAGGGAGGGTCATTTAGACTGCTTTGCTGACCCAGGGGCAGTTGCTGGGTGGCATCGGTGTTGTTGTTCTCTCTGTTTAGACACCCCCCCGGGTAAATCCCAACAGTTCCTTTTGTGGACTCTTTAACAGGTATTATAAAGGTGACCTGTAAAAGTGAAAAGGCATTTGTGTATTTTGCTTTGTTTCGCTCTCGTCTACTTTCAAGAGGTTTTAGAGACTGGTTGCTGCTGTTATTCAGAGAAAGAGGGGGAGGGACCTCAACCATGAGAGATGTCAGGTTTTGAGTAGGAGGAGAGAGGTATTATTATCGGTCCTACAGGGGGGAAAAAGACAAAAAAAAGGACCAAAAGTAGGCAAAGTTGGCCTTAACTCTTTTTTCGTTAAATGCTTCTCCAGCATCCAAGCTTTTCAGTCATCAGACTTTTTGAAATAAAGTGCACCCGGTCCTTGGTATTCTTCTCTTCTAGCCATGCTCAATCCAGCTGGGAGCCAGCAGTCCAGATGTGGATGACCAACCAGCTTTTTAAAAAAAACTTGGCCCCGCACTAACCTACTTAATTTTCACTGAAGTGTGATAGACAATTCTTCTTATAGTTCTAATTGCAACGACAAAAAGTAACGAGACTCAGCATGACAGGAGACTGGAAGACTCTGCAGCCTTTGAAGCTCTTTCGAACTCTGTGATTTCAACGATCACGTCAGGGACTGGCGCCTCCAGCCAGGAAGCCCCGCAGAGCTGGCAGGAACCTTCTGCCACTTGGGACCACTGTGTTGGCCAGAGCTAGAGAAACATTCCTTCTCTGGAGTACAGCTCCCAGATCGGTCCAGTCCAGATGACCTGAATTTGAATGTCACAGGACCTTGGATATGAGTGTGCAGCATCTTGGATAGCTTCTGTAAAATTCAGACTAGAGCCTAGAGTGAATTCATCCCTGCTCAGTAGGAGGATCACCAGTCTTCACAGGGTCATGGGACGGGCAGACTCTGAATCCCCACAGAAGGACTCAAGAGGCTCAGATAGCTCCTGTATGTGAAGCCCCTGGTGTTTGTATAAAGTCTATACAGTATAACCTGCCATGGCTAATTGCAGCTAAATAATGAGATGCTGGGTTGCATCTCAGTGGTACAATCAGGCACATGAGCATGCTTGCAGCTGAGACGTAACCTGGTACTTTGTCAATTAGCTGTGGATAACTCTGGGTTATGCTACATGGTATTGCGGTAGATAGAAGCGATCAGCAAAATTGAATGGTAAACAATGCATGTTGGGAAAGTTCCCGCATTTAACACCTTCCTTTTGCGTCAAGGTTGATTTCTGCAGAGGCACCTGGGCCGTCAGATGAGCGAATAATACCCATGCTTATCACTCAGCAAAGAGTTCAGAAACAGAGCTTGCACGCATGCAAGCTGCGGCATTGTGGGAAAGCACATGCTTTAACAGTCAGATATCTTTCAGCACCTAAGAGAATACTGGTTCTAATGATGTTCTGTGACTTCCAGTTTGAGCCTAGATATCCTGATTTGGACAAGCAGAGGCACTTTCTACTAAGGCAAACCTGCTCAATGGAAACACCCTGTTCAGATGGGCTCTTGGAGACCGCGGCAGAGAAGAGAGGAACTAGGGATCATTTTTGAATGCTAAGGAAATACGACACTGTCAGAAATAGGTATAACACATACAGAGTTATGCATATGCCTAGGAGGTTAAACTGAGAGTCACGCTGTGCGTAAACCCAGGCCTTCTGGCAAGTAGATGAAGACAGAGGGCCAGGCAGTTCACTGCCAAGCAAAGGGCATTTTTATTGATCCATTGGGACCGAATTACCTTCAAACGGGTTGAACTGCAAGGCAATACCCTACAGGTGTGCAGGCCAGCAGCATTGGCAGTCCTAGCGCCAATCGGAGGAAGACGGGACCTTTTTAAAAAAGAATGTCTTCTGTTGATCGACAAGCTTTTTCAAGAGGTGGTGACCTTTTCATAACTATACAAGACCGGCGGACATCACACCGAGAAGCTTGGGAATCGTTGCCTATACATTCTCCTGAATATGTAAGGAAATGTTCTAGGCAATGTGAGCAAAGGGCAAAGTGCCAACAGGAATACTGATGAGCACTCTTCTGGCCGTGGAGGGTTAACCTTTACTGATTGATCAGGTGGAGTGTCTTCTAGCCCCAAACCTTTGATGCCTTCACAACAGGGGACATTGGCGGGGGGGGGGAGGAGTTGGCAGAGGGAGGGCAAAGTCTTGTACATTCTTCGCAACCAAGATGACCTGGTGCTAATTGCTAAAGTGAAGTCTACCTGGAAGATGGCACCCGAGGAGACAAGGGGAATTGAGTTTAAGAGAGGCTTGCTAGTGTCAGCTGAAGGGAAACACACAGTGTAATTAGATCCCTGAATGTAGGTAGAAAATCACATCAGCTCTTTAGAGCACCATACACTTCACTTTTATCTGTCCTGTTTCTCCGGTAAACTTGGAAATTGCAGATGATCAAGCACAAGTGTCAGTTCTTTTCAGGATGAAATATATCTACCTTGGCCAAGTCAACATGAGTATGTCGACACATCAAACAGTTTCATTCCTATTTAACCGCCATAGCTTTTTGGTAGTCCTGTTTTTTTGGGGGGGGGCAGCTTCTACCTTTTACCTAATTCCCCCTTTTTACAGGACCAGCTGTGGAGTTTCAATTCATCACTTGGGAAAACACTTTCACACATTTTGTTGTTCGAGTTTATGTGGTTGTCAAGAGCCTTAGACAAATCCAACTCTTAGTATCAAAAGCTTGTGAGTTCCGTTGTGGTGTCATGAGCCCTTAGGATCTACTCATGTAGAGTAATCGTAAATGTAAGCTAAGTTTTAATTGTAAACTTAAGCTTTGTTATTATGTTTGTTGATGGAGATTATTTGTTATGCATTTATATTGTATTCTGCTTCACACTGCTCAGAGTGGCCATTGATCAGATGTGTGGTATAGAAGAGTAATGAAGAAATGTATAAATAGATGGATGAATGGATTAAACAAACAAACAAACGGATGGATGGATTCTTTGTGACAATGACTAAACAGGAGGCATGATTTATCAAAGAAAACAAATACTTTATTGTGTAGTTTGGTCTTGCAAATTAAGGTTCATTACTTCTTTATAGAGTTAATCTACCTCATGTTTGATACTTCTCTTTTCTTACTGCATTTCGCTCTTCCCAGCATTACTGTCCTATCCAATGAGTTCACCTTTTCATGATATTTCCAGTGCATTAAAGTCTCTATTTAATAATTTTAGCTTCTAATGAAAGTTCAAACTTTATTTAACCTACAGCTCATTCAAGCTTCTTTTCTAGTTCATTCATAGCGGCCCTTCTAAATTTCAGCCCTTTTCAGATTTCTTGATTGCAGCCTCCATTTGAACTGTCTGAGGTGCACCTCTTAACACGGCGAGGGGAGCTGGCATCAGTATTTCCAAGAGGCTCCTAAACAGAGTCTCAGACTAAGATGAATACATCCCCTTTAAGAATTAATGGTTGCATTCGCTGAAGAGAATAAACAGTCCCCATGGCAACGGGGAAAGGGAAAAGGTGACACAGATGGAGGATCTTCTGTAGGTGAATGCAGTGACACTCAAGCTAATGCTTGTTAGCACTGCACAGAAGAAGGACGTAGTCAATTACTTCTTCTGAATATTTATACTTTGAAATTCTGTGATGAGATAAGTTTTATTAGGCATGCAATAATCCGCTACAGAGGTATGCGTTAAATATCTATATGGAGTGACCAAAGGTCATGTGATGTTGGAGGTGAAGTACTGTTTCCAAAAGATGTCAGACTGTGACTCTCCCCTCTTTTCTCACACATCTTTCCAGCTACTTGACCTGTCCTCTACTTGAGAGAGGAAGGAACCCCTCCAGCACAGGAGAAGGAAGAGAGGAGGGACAGTGAACTTGCCACCCCATGAGGTGATGCTCTCCTCATGGAATGGCCAGCCCTATGGTTATAGTCTGTCAGACACAACTCCATACTGTCAGTCTTAATCCAACCATGCTTGACTATGATTTCCCCTCAATTCATCACATCGTTTCTCTAACCGTCTTCTCCGGACAGCTTTCCAAACCGTCCCTCCCCTCTCCTTCTCTCAGCCCATCCCTGTCCATATGCAAATACACCCTCTCTGCCAGGTTTTTTTGACACATGCCAATCACTCCCTGCCCATTCGCCAATGTGAATATTCACCCTATAAACTCTCCTTACCACAATTCACAACCAAGTTTTGTTGTATAGTGTGCTATGTTACACAACAGCTCCTTACGAGAGCAACTCGGGAATTGTGATTGCATCAAGGGACTGTGACAGAAGTGTCAGAGAAATCCTCTTAATGTTATAATTCCCAAGGCTCTCTGGGAAATCCAGACAGCATACTATCTCTTTCAAAATGAATGTGTTGTGTGCCTTTGAATTGGTCTGTTGGTTCTCTGTCTCAATCATTCATCATGACAACTGGTAGCTTCTGAGGGAGATCTGGAAAGTTCAAGTCCTGTGTAGCTGATAAGTTAATTCCATATCATACCGAAGAGGTTCCAGGTGATGGGCAACATCAGCTCATTTCCTGCCCCACAGTGTAAGCTGCAACATAGACTGTGTAAAAAAAAAAATCCAAATATAAAACAATGGAAACCAGATGTGACTGCTTTTCCTATCTGAGTAACAACCTTCCTAAGCACAACACCCTACGCAATCACCATTCAAGTCATAATTCTAAAATCATAAAGGTGTAATAAAATACAATGAAAACCATTCACAAAACTTGAGTTAAACAACCAATAAATATATTTTCAGTAGTACATAAATGACAAGTGTGTTGAAATGATAACATTCTTCAGTATATTTGTGACAATCAAATATAGAACAAGATGTGTGTTTCTCTCTCTCTCTCTCTCTCTCTCTCTGTGTGTGTGTGTATGCATGCTCATGGATAAGAGGCAAACCTTCCTCTGCGTTGTTTCCACATTCACCACACTATGTATGTATCGTGTGCTGTGAAGTTACCGTATTTGCCAGCGTACAAGATGACTTTTTGGCCTTGAAAAACATGCCTCCAAGTGGGGGGGTCGTCTTGTACGCCGGGTGCATGTCCAGCAAACCCTCCCTCTCTCCCAGCGAAGTCACTTACCTGGTAGTAAGACCGAGTAGAGCCCCGCTCCTAGCCTGGGAACAGCCTGAGGCAGCAGCCATTTTGAGATGCGACCACATGGCTGCTGCCTCTCCAAAATGGCTGCCACCTCTCTGCTGTTCCTTCTTCCAGCAAACTCTCTCTGAAAAGGAACCAAAAGGAGCAAAAGGAACTCTCCCCATGATGCAGCCAAAGCAGAATCACGCATGCGGAAGAGGTGGTAGTCTTATACAGCAAGTACATAACGAACTCTACATTCTGAGTGGGAATGTTGGGGGGTGGTCTTATACGCCCAGTCGCTTTATACACCGGCAAATACGGTAATTCTGACTTATGGTGACTCTTTTCAGGGTTTTCTAAGTAGAGAATACTCGGAAATAGTTTCCCCTTCCCTTCTTCTGGGAGTGCTCTGGGACTGTGCAGCTCATAGAGGCTGGATCTTCCCCTAGGAAACAGAATGGGGAATCGAATCCCCCCAACCTTCGGCTCCGCAGCCGCATGCCTATACCACTGAGCTATCCAGCCAGCTGCTAGGCACCATTTTACCTGCCTAGTTTTTACTCAAGAAGAAAGCTAGGTGGGGGAAGGAAGTGTTCTGCAATGGAAGAATGACAGCTTGGAAAAGTTACTTTTTCAGACTACAACTTCCAGAATCCTCAAGTGTTGTTGCCGTTCCAAATACTACCTTTCCCCCCAAAGCTCTGGAGGGAATGCAGAGATATAGAAAAGTGGAAGGGAGAATTGCTGAGATCCCTCACTTCAACTGTAAATGAGGCAATTGTGGCTGATTTATCAGGTTAACACAAATGGGCCAGGATTGCTGCACGACTGACCTTTGACCATCACGTTGGGCATCACATCTGATCAAGCGATGAACCGATGTTATAGGCCAGAGAGGCAAGCTGATGGGGTTGGCCCTATCATTAGGGAGAGTGAGGCATCTTCCTCGTGTAACAAAGGCTGAGAGGTGGCAGCCTTTTTTGGAAGCTTTCATGACCACCCCAACACCAAGTCCTCTTTCATGAGATGACACCAAGAGCTAAAATATCTTATTGGTGGATATACAAAGTTAGATTTTATCTTTCCAATGTGTGTCATTTTAGACTACTGTACATTGAATCATATTTGCCATTTTATTGCCCATTCCATTTGGAGAGATCTTATTAGTGCTCTCTGCCATCTTTTTGTGCCCCCCCCCCTTAGCCTAAAATCACTGGTTCCCAACCTTGGGTAACTCATGTGTTCTTGGACTGCAGCTCCCAGAAACCCTGGCCAGCGCAGCTGGTGGTGAAGCCTTCTGGGAACTGATGTCTAGGAATACGTGGGTTACCCAAGGTTGGGAACCACTGCCTTAAAATAATGCTGTCAGTAGGAAGCTTTATCACCTTATCTCTTTGTGGAGTCTTGAAGCACAACAATCTGAAGAAGCATCTGAAGTTCGTTCGTTCGTTTGTTTGTTTGTTTGTTTGTTTGTTTGTTTGTTCGTTCCTTCCTTCCTTCCTTCCTTCCTTCCTTCCTTCCTTCCTTCAAATCAGAGCGTTACACAATTTAAAATTATGGTCATACACAAAACATAGGTAAAACTAAAGCAAAAATTAGATTGTTTTTGACATTTCAATAGCATTATCTTAGCCATTTGCTAAATTTTCTTTAGTACATGTGATGGAACATGAATCTCATGAACATTAATTACTGCATTGAATGCATTGAATTTCTCCATAGTCACAGAAAAATATGCCATATGAACCTTGCTAGTCTTTAAGGTGTCACAAAATAACATCTTGTTTTTGTGAGAGTAACCTAACACAATATGGGATTGATTAGTATTGCACAAATTGGTAAGGAAAGGCCAGAAATGTTACTAATGTGATTTTCACTCCCCTTTAATCCACCCCTTCCCCAATGGGAATAGCTATTAGGTACTTCTCCAAAAAGCATTAATGAATTTTGCATTGAATTCTGATTTTTAGCATTTTGGACTTAATAAAAAATAGAACAAGAAAAAGCAAAAGTCTTCTCTGCCTTCACCAGAGGGATTTTGTTTCCTGCTAATTGGTGTTAGCATTGATCAGGATCACAGAGGCAAATTCCACTGGTTTCAGGGCCCTGTTGCTGATTTTCCTTTTACCCTCTTGAATTGCTGGGTGGTGCCATAGACATATCACACAAGAGAACATTGATAGTGGACCTTCCTGGGAAGGAGAGAGAGAGAGATTGAGAGAGAGAGAGAGAGAGAGAGGGCACTATGATAACCATCAGCACTGAACCCATTAATTGTCTTCTTTTGGATCATGAATGGTCAAAGTTAGATATTCAGATGTTGCCAGATTTCTGCTCCCGGCATTCCTCGGCATTGGCTATATATTGGCTAGGAGCAATGGCATATGTAACTGTTAAATAAGTTAAGCAATGCTGTATTTAGAGTAAACAGCAGGACACGGATAGCAAAAAAAGAAAAAAGGAAAAAAAGGGGGGGCGAAGAGTCCAGAATTGATCCTGTTTTTCACTGGAACCACCACAACATGACTGTAGTGAGCAAATGTGCTGCATTGTTCCGATCCAATCTCAGGGTAAGGTATCATTGGATACCAGCTGAGTCCTACCTATCTTAAAGGAGAATCACTCAAGAACTCCTGCCTTGTTTCTTCCTCCTTTTGCTGTTGTTACCAGATTGAATGTCTTCTCCATGCACGCTTGTCTATGTGGCAAGAGGAAACTAAGACAGGAACAGAAAACTGCTTTGTATTGAAATCAGGCCATAGGTTCACATATGGCATGTCTGGCAGACAGTGGCTATCTAAGCTTTCAAGCCAGATTATTTCCTACCCTACCAGGGGATCCTTAGCTTTCCTTGTGGTCTCGCCAAGTATTTAACTAGATCTAGCCATTCATAGTCTCTGGAATCAGATGCAATCAGATCTAGTATGGTAGATCTCCTTCTCCATTTGACAGAGGGTGAACAGAGTGGTTCCAATGGCAGAGAAAGGAATTTTCAAAGTGGATTTGCTCCAAGGTTTTCTCAGCACCAAAGAATTAGAGTGGTCTATAGAGTGTGGATTAACACATATCACACACTCTGGAAAAAAAGATAGACAAAATATGAATAGGGGGGTCTACATTAGGAAAAAAAGGAGAACAAGAGAAGGTGTTGACTTGCATAAAATTGCATATGCTAATTTAAATGTAAAAACACAAAATTAGACATTTTAAAACAAAATTTAAATACATTTCACTGCATCTTACTG
Organism: Pogona vitticeps; assembly: GCF_051106095.1. Taxonomy (NCBI): domain Eukaryota; kingdom Metazoa; phylum Chordata; class Lepidosauria; order Squamata; family Agamidae; genus Pogona; species Pogona vitticeps. The sequence goes on from NC_135786.1 coordinate 231,466,976, forward strand.
AAGTGGGAAAGACTGTCACTAGGTGACGTGTATGCTATCGAAGGGCTTGCTATGGATGGGCACCTTCAAGGGCCCTGATGTCCCTCCTTATGGTCCTTTATCTGGCCAGCCCTTCAAATGGAGGACACCTTCAAAATGAGGATTGTCCTCCAGCCGTCCCTGCAAATGAAGGATTGCCTCTCTTAAAAATGTAAAATTTGGAAGAGATCCAATTACACCTATGGCAGTGAGGTACCATCCCTAGAGTTGCAAGCCATTAATGGGTGATGCAAGTCATTACCATGATTATTTCTCATCCCTTGTTAAGCCTATTACTTAGGGTGAGACCACACTGGCCCTTTTGAGGCTGGTGTGGTCTAAATGAGGTTGTGGGGAGGAGCGATATGCTATTTGGTGCAGTCTTCACATCCAAATCACAAGCAGACATCAAGCTATTTCCAGTATTGTGAAGTTGATTAATAAACAAGCCACTTCAGGATACTGGTGAATTGAACACTTCTCCTGCTCCTTTTTATTAGGGCCAGTGGGGCGTGTGCAAGATTATTTCTTTTGCCTGTGCTAGACAATCACTGATTGTCATGAGTTCAGCCAAAGAAGATCTGGAATCTGAGGGGTTCATTACAGCTGAGGAAAATGCTGGGCAATTAGAATCACAGACAACTGAATCATCACCAGATTCTCCTCCCCCCACTAGCCAGAGTGAGGGATAAGCTTCAGCAGAGACTTATGACATGGTCTGAGGGTCGCATTCATGGCTAGCCCTGGGTTTTAGCAGGATGGAGTGTTTTCTAGGAATTAGATGATTGTTGCTGATATATAATTTGTACCCAGAGGCTTGGAAGCCTGTGGAAGCAACAAGTCAGTTCTCTGGCTTGCATTCACACTCCTGCTTATCTTGGACCTTGCTCTCTTGACCTTTGGCTTTGGACTCTGACTTCTGACTACGGTTTGTGTTTTGGCTTTGACAATATGACATCTTTGTATCTTCCAGACTTCTGACATTGGAGTGGCTTATTGGACTTTTGTCTGCGGAATCCCCTAGGAACATGACACTGATGCACTGAATCGCTTAGATTAAATCTTTTAAAATATTTTTCTTCGCCTTTGTGTAAAGTGCTGATCCAAAACTGTGACTGTGGGCAGTTTCTTGATTGGCACCACAGAGGAGCAGAAGTGTTCAATTTGCTGATATCCTGAAGTGGCTCACTTATTAAGCCACTTCACAAAACCGGGAATTGAAAGTGGAAGGAGCCTTGGCAGTTTTAACAGCTGCAAGGCTCAACCTGAGTCCATTCCCAGCATGTGCGCTTGCTGGGAATGGACCAATATCAAGCACACCTGCCCACACCAAAAAAATGGAAGCCTCTGCCCAGATGTGGCTAGGGATGCTCTAGGGATAGATTGATCTGCTCTACCTGTCAGGTTGTCTGAGCCCCAGGAAAAAAGAGTGAACCAACCCATCCTTGCAGTTCAGCAAACAGCAGAACAAATGCCCATCTGATCGAGGCCTTTCTCACTTAGTATGCTGCTGTGTATGTGGCCCTTCACTCCCCGGCGAGCCTGCACCTGCCAGGAGCTGACACTGCTTGTTGTATCACAAATATAAATAGCCTCAAAGAGGCAAGGCTGAACTTTGATGCAACCGCGCATCAATAAGTTAAGGCATCTTCTCTTCATGACATGAATTACCTTGTCCCGGCTGCCACCTGATAATCAGGAACTTCCATTGCCAATGGCAAGACCGAGGCGAAATTGACCTTCAGTGGTAGAGCGATGGTGTATCTGGGGACTCTAGAGTGTGAGCGTGTGTGTGTCTGAAGCCAACGCAAGCACTAACAATATGCTTGTCATCTGTTTGACATGCTGCCTCAGAGGGCTGTACCTGGATGTGAAGGAGACTCTTCACCAAGAGAACATTCTAGGATAAACTCAGCTGCTTAGAGAGGATGGGAGAAATCATTTCCCCTCCAACCATTTCTGCTTCTTAGACCATTTCACAGCTGCTCGTCAAAGTTACCTCTAAGTTTCTGACTTTCTATTTTAAAAAAATAATAATAATACAATTTTGCCAAGAGTCACCTCTTTCGAGTTATTGTCGGCATAGCTTGGGAAGGCAGATGGGAAAGGGGCAATTAAAAAATGCCATTCTCTGGTTCAAAATGGTTTTCCTGTTTGCCAGAAGAAATACTGCAATCAGCCACCTGTGGCAGGTTCTATTATACGATATGAAGATGTTTCACACGTCAGTCCGGAAGCCGCCTCTTATTCCCGTTGTTGTGTGTAATGGAATCACTGACAAATGATGAGGCTTTCAAAACTGAGCAATTTGGCTAGATTTTTTTAAACTTAGTGCAAGACCAACATGTTTGATCTTCTGTTTGGTGACAGAAAGACTGCTGTTTCTCCCTTTGCCTTCTGCTCTAAGCAAACTGAAGGGGCTTAAATGTATTTATTTAAAAATATATATTTTTACTCTGTCTTTCTCTTTAAAATGGACCCAAGGCAGCCGACATCATTAAAAGAGAATATTTCAAAGCTAAAAACAGTATGTATGCAAATATTAAAAAGAATCCAACAAATACCGCTGCAAAAATGGTAAAGGAAAGCAGCACCAAAAAACAAATCCAAAGCAACAAGGCACACTATTATTATTACTATTAGGCATCCTTCAGTCTCGAAAGACTATGGTAACGTGCTCTGTATGGAGGACTTGGAACAGCATCTAGTGTGGCTGAGAAGGCCAATTGGAGAGTGAAAATCTCTTCCACACTGAAGACAAACATAATCTGTCCCCTTTCCAGCTCCCTGATTTTGCTGCTTTCGGGACTTCCTCTTTGCCTCGGCCTGCTGGACGAGGGTCTCTTCAAATTGGGAGAGGCTGTGATGCACCGCCTGCCTCCAGGCTGAATGCTCAGATGTCAGGGTTTCCCATCTGTTGAGGTCCATTCCTAAGGCCTTCAGATCCCGCTTGCAGATATCCTTGTATCACAGCTGTGGTCTCCCTCTGGGGCGATTTCCCTGCACTAATTCTCCATACAGGAGATCTTTTGGAATCCGACCATCAGCCATTCTCACAACATGCCCAAGGCAAAACACTCTATTAAAAAACCCCTCCTAGACAGTCAGTCACTGAAGGAAAGCCTGCCTAAAGAGAAAGGCATTTCCCTGCTCGTAGAAGGACAGCGAAGATGGGGCCAAGCTGGCCTGTCATGGGAGGGAGTTCCAGAGTCTGAGGACAACAACAGAGAAGGCCCTCTTCCGTGTCCCACCAAATGCACCTGTGGAAGTGCCATGGGACATATCCAGAGTGGTCCTCAGCAGGCTTTTTTGCTCCCAGAGAGAAAAGACTATAAAGCTGTGAACTGTGGCTTTTCATGGAATCTGCAGTACTGTATCTTTCTTTGCAAACAGATGACTGGTTAGACTGGTTCAACAGGGCCGGAGTCCATTTTGGTTTTTTTCCACTCTCTCTAAATTTCATTCTATTTACATCTGAAGAAATGTTCTGGATAACTTGAAAGTTTGCCTTAGTTCTAACTATTTAGTGATCTCATAAATCTATTCCTGAAATCAAGATGTTTGCTTGTCCCCAAAGATCACACAGAAACCTCATTCTACCTCCCTGGTGCCACATTCTGAGTGAGAGACTATGGCTGCGACAGCTGTGGAGAAGAGCTATTAAAAGCCATCCCATTTCAGAGTGCGGAAAAGTTGCCATGGCTCCCATAATACTCCAGCCAATACAGCCTCCTGCGACGCTGGCTGAGAGATTTTTGGGAGCTGTCATTAAAAAAGAACAGAGTAATATTTCCAGACTGGATGACACCACTTCAAGCTGCTTACAGGATGTCTCAGCGAAGAAGATGAATCACAGTCTTGTCCCTGGGAGAGGGTCAAGTGGGTGACTAGAGAGAAAGGTGTGACCCTGTTAAAAAAAAAAGGGTCATCCAGCAAAGTTGGAGGAGATGGAAAGAGAGGTGGGCTGAAAAGTGGAGCAGGAGGAAGCCCAACCTCTTTCCTTTAGAAGTCTGATTAAGAATTTTCAGTGCCCAGTTATGGAACTGTCGTAGATATAATAAAGGGCATACTGACCAAAATCCTGTTGGTTAGCAGAGTAAATTGCACTCGAACAGGCCCATTATAAATAAATGGGGAATGCTGAATCAACTCCTCTGTAAGTTCCATTGCTTCAAATGAGCCTGCTATAACTGTGACTTAGTCATAGAGCAATTAGACCAATTTGAATCCATGGAACATATCGATAGGTTGGCTCACTAAAACACCATTGATTCATTGGGCTTACTCTAGTGTAATTTAGTGTGCTCATCAACAGGATTTTGGCCACTGAGTGCTATCTTGTCTGAAACCACCAATGAGTTATTGGCCAGAATACAATTGGTGATCTACACTTGAGTGGTGGGAATTGCATAACGAAACAAATTGTTACTTGGTACTGCTGTAAGTGTCTGTATGCAACTCCAGTTACACTCAAGACAGTGCATGCATTTGCATGGGAAAGAGTAGAAAGAGGACCCTTTGGGTGTCCTTTACCTCTCTGACCAGCACTGACCTTCCTTCATCCTTGAATTGCTATTAGTTGGGTTATTAAGATCATGCCATTTCTTCTTACACCCTTTCCTTATCCTTCTAAGGAGAAGACATCTTCTCTCCCATTCTCTAGAACATTGGTTCCCAACCTTGGGTCCCCAAATGTTCTTCAACTAAGACTCCCAGAAGCCTTCACCACAAGCTGTGCTGACCAGGATTTCTGGGAGTTGTAGCCGAAGTGGGGATTTCTGCTTTAAATGAGCTTGTCCCAGACCGCGCGCCTAACGGCGCACAAAATTCTCAAATTCTCTGATTGTATCTCAGGTCCTAATATGGTAAATAGGAAAGGCAATTAGATTTGCATACACCTGGGAGGCAGGAAAGTTTTAAGGGTCGGATCATACTTCCGCACTATTAGAGAGCAGGCCGGGTAGGTGGGGCTCTTCAGCCATGGAAGGCAGCCCATCTAGGAGAAGGAAAACTCCGATTTCAAACCTCCACTGCCTTGTGGCTATATCCACTCATGGAAATGGCTTCAGGAGTTAACCTAGAGGCAAAATCCGGAGCTGGAGTCCCAGAGGCAGTTTGTGCCGTTCTGCCAACTCCTGCGATGTTGCTGGAATGGCCCACATTCCACCAGCGGGCCCACTTTTCACTCCAGTACCCCTGGCTCTGTATTTTCTCCTGTTTGCCACTGCTTCTTGATCCAACGTGAAGCAGAAGGCAAAGCCGCTGGAGTTTGTCTTGATCCTTTTCCTTTTCTCTCCAGCCCTGCCTTCTACACCCTGTTCCTGAAACCTTGATCCTTTACAGCAGGTCAGGGAGGGAATGGACAAGCAGGGTCAGGGAAGAGGAACACAGGAGCTGGCATTCCAGTTTTGTCTGCCAATGTAACAGAACTTAAAAAAGCGTTAACTATGTTTTCTGGCTGTGAGAGGATGCCATAGTGTGCACCTCCAGGGCCGATGAACTTCCCATAGGATATCAATTAAAACATAGTTGCTTGCACTGCCTTCATTGATGTTCCTTCCCTGTGCTGTTCCCATTCTCACTGTGCAACACAAGCACTATTCATCACACCTTCACTCCCAGCAACTTCAAAAACCTTTAGAAAATAAAACAACAAATAAAATATGCCTAACAAGTTCCAACCAACTTGGCCTTATTAGTAAGAGCTCAGCATTCAGCATGCTTTAATGCCTGATGTTACACAGAGTGGATGTACAAACATCATTACACACATTTTTATATCTGTTCAGGAATTTTATTCCTGTCCAGACTTTCACACTTCTTCATGGATTGCTGCCTTGTCGTGGCGAAGGGGCTTGAGTAACTCAGAGAAACTATGGGCTATGCCGTGCAGGGACACCCAAGACGGACAGGACATAGTGGAGAGTTCCGACTAAACGCAATCCACCTGGAGTAGGAAATGGCAAGCCACTCCAGTATCTTTGCCAAGAACGCCCCATGATCAGAAACAAAAGGCTAAAAGATATGACGCTGGAAGATGGGCCCCTCAGGTCGGAAGGCGTCCAACATGCTACTGAGGAAGAGCGGAGGACAAGTACAAGTAGCTCCAGAGCTAATGAAGTGGTTGGGCCAAAGCCGAAAGGACGCTCAGCTGTGGACGTGCCTGGAAGTGAAAGGAAGATCCAATGCTGCAAAGAAAAATACTGCATAGGAACCTGGAATGTAAGATCTATGAACATTGGGAAGCTGGAGGTGGTCAAACAGGAGATGGCAAGAATAAACATCGACATCCTGGGCATCAGTGAACTAAAATGGACAGGAATGGGCGAATTCAGCTCAGATGATTATCATATCTACTATTGTGGGCAAGAATCCCGTAGAAGGAATGGAGTAGCCCTCATAGTCAACAAAAGAGTGGGAAAAGCTGTAATGGGATACAATCTCAAAAATGATAGAATGATGTCAATACGAATCCAAGGCAGACCATTCAACATCACAATAATCCAAGTTTATGCACCAACCAGCATTGCTGAGGAGACTGAAATTGAACAATTCTATGAAGATTTACAACACCTTCTAGAACTGACACCAAAGAAAGATGTTCTTCTCATTCTAGGGGACTGGAATGCTAAAGTAGGGAGCCAAGAGATAAAAGGAACAACAGGGAAGTTTGGCCTTGGAGTTCAGAACGAAGCAGGACAAAGGCTAATAGAGTTTTGTCAAGAGAATAAGCTGGTCATCACAAACACTCTTTTCCAACAACACAAGAGGCGACTCTATACATGGAAATCACCAGATGGGCAATATCGAAATCAGATTGATTATATTCTCTGCAGCCAAAGATGGAGAAGCTCTATACAGTCAGCAAAAACAAGACCTGGAGCTGACTGCGGTTCTGATCATCAGCTTCTCATAGCAAAATTCAAGCTTAGACTGAAGAGATTAGGAAAAACCACTGGGCCACTCAGGTATAATCTAAACCAAATCCCTTATGAATACACAGTGGAAGTAAAGAACAGATTTAAGGAACTAGATTTGGTGGACAGAGTGCCTGAAGAACCTTGGATAGAGGCTCGTAACATTGTCCAGGAGGCAGCAACGAAAACCATCCCAAAGAAAACGAAATGCAAGAAAGCAAAGTGGCTGTCCAACGAGGCCTTAGAAATAGCAGAGAGGAGAAGGGAAGCAAAATGCAAGGGAGATAGGGAAAGTTACAGAAACTTGAATGCAGACTTCCAAAGAATAGCAAGGAGAGACAAGAGGGCCTTCTTAAATGAACAATGCAAAGAAATAGAGGAAGATAACAGAAAAGGAAAGACCAGAGATCTGTTCAGGAAAATTGGACATATTAGAGGAACATTTTGCGCAAAGATGAACATGATAAAAGACAAAAATGGGAGGGACCTAACAGAAGCAGAAGACGTCAAGAAGAGGTGGCAAGAATACACAGAGGAATTATATCAGAAAGATTTGGATATCCCGGACAACCCAGACAATGTAGTTGCTGACCTTGAGCCAGACATCCTGGAGAGCGAAGTCAAGTGGGCCTTAGAAAGCCTGGCTAACAACAAGGCCAGTGGAGGTGATGGCATTCCAGTTGAACTATTTAAAATCTTGAAAGATGATGCTGTTAAGGTGCTACATTCAATATGCCAGCAAGTTTGGAAAACTCAACAGTGGCCAGAGGATTGGAAAAGATCAGTCTACATCCCAATCCCAAAGAAAGGCAGTGCCAAAGAATGCTCCAACTACCGTACAATTGCACTCATTTCGCACGCTAGCAAGGTTATGCTCAAAATCCTGCAAGGTAGGCTTCAGCAGTATGTGGACCAAGAACTCCCAGAAGTACAAGCTGGATTCCGAAGAGGCAGAGGAACTCGAGACCAAATTGCTAACTTGCGCTGGATTATGGAGAAAGCCAGAGAGTTCCAGAAAAATATCTACTTCTGCTTCATTGACTATGCGAAAGCCTTTGACTGTGTGGACCACAGCAAACTATGGCAAGTTCTTAAAGAAATGGGAGTGCCTGACCACTTTATCTGTCTCCTGAGAAACCTATATGTGGGACAGGAAGCAACAGTTAGAACTGGTCATGGAACAACTGAGTGGTTCAAAATTGGGAAAGGAGTACGGCAAGGCTGTATATTGTCCCCCAGCTTATTTAACTTATATGCAGAATACATCATGCGGAAGGCTGGACTGGAAGAAACCCAAGCCGGAATTAAGATTGCCGGAAGAAATATCAACAACCTCCGATATGCAGATGATACCACGCTGATGGCAGAAAGTGAGGAGGAATTAAAGAACCTTGTAATGAGAGTGAAAGAGGAGAGTGCAAAAAACGGTCTGAAACTCAACATCAAAAAAACTAAGATCATGGCCACTGGTCCCATCACCTCCTGGGAAATAGAAGGGGAAGATATGGAGGCAGTGTCAAATTTTATCTTCCTGGGCTCCATGATCACTGCAGATGGAGACAGCAGCCCTGAAATTAAAAGGCGCCTTCTTCTTGGGAGGAAAGCGATGACAAATCTTGACAGCATCTTGAAAAGCAGAGACATCACCTTGCCAACAAAAGTCCGAATAGTCAAAGCTATGGTTTTTCCTGACGTGATGTATGGAAGTGAGAGCTGGACCATAAAGAAAGCAGACCGCCGAAGAATTGATGCCTTTGAATTGTGGTGCTGGAGGAGGCTCTTGAGAATCCCCTGGACTGCAAGGAGAACAAACCTATCAGTTCTAAAGGAAATCAACCCTGAATGCTCACTTGAAGGACAGATCCTGAAGCTGAGGCTCCAGTACTTTGGCCATCTCATGAGAAGAAAAGACTCCTTGGAAAACACCTTGATGTTAGGAAGGTGTGATGGCAAGAGGAGAAGGGGACGACCGAGGATGAGATGGCTGGACAGTGTCTGCGAAGCAACCAACATGAACCTGACACAACTCCGGGAGGCAGTAGAAGACAGGAGGGCCTGGCGTGCTCTGGTCCATGGGGTCACGAAGAGTCGGACACGACTAAACGACTAAACACACACACACAGACTTTCACAATTCTATAAGGTGCTCTCCGTAGGACTTGGGGGATGGGGGGGGAATCATCCTGGTCCTCAACAGAATTCTGAACAGAGCATATATTGATGTAAATGTAAACAGGGCTGGTCCTACCCTTAGGGAGAGTGATGGGGAAAAGACAAGCCACATCCTTTCTGCATCATCCCTCTTGTCTTCTCTGTGGTCCATCCTGCAACTGCCAACTAGCCTGTTCCTCTCCAGAGAGGTGGAGGATGCTGTTCTATCAACAGTGCTCAGATAACATTTTTTTCCCATCAGGCTGATCAATCTTCTGTAAGTGGAATCGGTATGAATTTCGCCATGTGAGCTTTGCATTGAATAAGGCTTTGCTTGTCTATGTGACACAGAACTTTCACATCTGTGGAAAAGTCTATGGAGGAGCAATCACGAAGGTACGTGAATCTGTTGGGGATGGTCCAAGTTCTCCTGCAGTATGAAGTTCTGCCGCTCCCTCCTCATTGCGCCATCCCAGCCCCTCCCTCACCGGAGGCTCAGGGCTTGCTGTGGAGAGCCACCCTTACCATTTGTTATGGTCAACACGGCTTTACACAGATCTCATTACTTCCTAAATGCCTCGTGCTGAGGGGTTCTGAGAGACAAGCACTGGGCTGTGGGTCCCACGCCACAGGTGATTTTATAGGTCAACGTCCTACAATGTCTCTCTTGATGATCCCAGGAAGCCCGCCATTTAAGAATGACTAGCTCTGGTCGTCCAAGTCTCTGTGTGTAAAAGATCTACCTTCCACAACCAACAGTGTGACGTGGCTACCAAAAAGGCAAATGTTATTTTAGGCTACATTAATAGAAGTCTAGTTTCGAAATCCTGCGAGATGCTAGTCCCCCTCTATTCAACACTGATTAGGCCTCCCCCTGAGTCTTGTGTCCACACTTCAAGAAGGATGCTGACAAATTGGAAGGAGTTCAGAGGAGGGCGAGAAGGATGATCAGGGGGCTGGAAACCAAGCCTTATGAGGAAAGCCTGAAAGAACTGGGCATGTTTAGCCTTGAGAAAAGAAGGCTGAGGGGTAGATAGGATAACACTTTTCAAATATTTGAAAGGCTTTCATACAGAGGAGGGGCAGGATCTGTTCTCAATTATCCCAGAGTGCAGGACACGCCACAATCAACACAAGTTACAGGAAGCCAGATTTCAGTTGAATATCAGGAATATTCTGAATACTGAATACTGTTAGAGCAGTGTGACAATCGAATCAATGACCTTGAGAGGTGGTGAGCACTCCAACACTGGAGGCATTCAAGAAAAACTAAGATAATCACCTGGCAGATTTGCTTTGATTGTATTCCTGCATTAAGCAGGGGGGTTGGGCTTCATGCCCTTGTAGGCCCCTTCCAATTTCACTTTTCTATGATCCTATGATTTGAAGACAAGATTCAAAACTAAAACCAGTGTGGATACAAATATAGAAATATTAGTGGCTGCTGCCAGGAGCTCCTTTCCATGGTAGGTTTGATTAGATTTTGCCCTTCAGTCCTTCTGTCTCGAAGCAAGGGCCTTTTTTTTTCAATTTCCAAAGGTTTTTGGTAACTAAGTGACTTTTTTTTTTAAAGAGAAGGGCTTTTAAGAAACTCGTGTTCTACTGCTCTTCTTTCTTTCCTTTTTAAAATAATGGAATGCATTTTTAATTTGTGTCTAATTCATCCATGTTTTAGCACTAGCATCTTAAGAAGTGTAATCTTGAATGTGTTTTTATCTAGACTAGTTTAAAAATTACTACAGTAGACCCTTGATTTACAGACAGCTTGACTTACAGACTTTTTGAGTTACAGACTTCTCTGGCCGCAAAATTTAGGTTTGACTTGCAGACTGAGATTTGACTTACAGACCAGAAAAAAACCAAAATGGAACAAAAAAGGCCTGTTACAGGATTAATCGGTTTTCAATGCACTGTAGGTCAATGGAGACTTGACTTACAGGCTTTTTGACTTGAGAACCGCCTTCCAATATGGATTAAGTTCTCAAGTCAAGACCCCACTGTATTAGCATCTTAATGATAACCTTCTACAGGTTTTTGTCTATACCTTAAAAAAAAAAACAATTCTGTTTCATCTCGTAAGCCACCATGAGATCCAGTTCTGGGTAAAAGGTGGGATACAATAGGACTCCCATATCTGTAGTATCAGTATGATACCTCTGATTCTCTTATCCATGGTCTGAAAATATTAAAATAAAAATCCTAGAAAAATACTTCTAAAGATGAAATTACTAGAATTTGCCACTGTAGGGAGCCTGAGACGATTCTAGGCATAGTATTCACTAGAGAGATATATTTCTACAATTTCATTACCAGAATTGAACACTAGAGGGAGAGGGAGACCATCCAATGTATAATGTTTGCTATTAAAACTAATGGAAGTGAGAACTTGACCATAAAGAAGGCTGACCACCAAAGAATTGAGGCTTTCAAATTGTGGTGCTGGAAGAGACCCTTGAGAGTCCCCTGGACTGCAATGTGAACAAACTTATCCATTTTGAAGGAAATCAACCCTGAGTGCTCACTGGAAAGACAGATCTTGAAGCCAGGACTCCAGTACTTTGGCCATTTCATGAGAAGAGAAGACTCCCTGGAAAAGATCCTGATGTTGGGAAAGTGATGTTGGCAAGAGGAGAAGGGGATGACAGAGGATGAGATGGCTGGACAGGGTCATCAAAGCTACCAACATGAATTTGACCAAACTTCAGGAGGCAGTGGAAGACAGGAGGGCCTGGCGTGCTCTGGTCCACGGGGTCATGAAGAGTCGGACACGACTAAACAACTAAACAACAACAATTTAAAAAGCATTGTGTCTTGGTACCAATACTCTGTGGATATGGGTGTCCTAGTGTGTAAATGAAACATGCATATTATGCAAAGATAGCTGTCAGGACTAAAGATCTCTACTGCAGGAGAGGCCAAGGCTCTGATTAATTGACACCACTGGATAGCTGCTGGAGATGTTTCTGCTCCTAATGTTCAACCAAAATCCTCCCTCCTGTAACTTCAGGATGACCTTGGGCAGATTCTCAGCCTGGTTCCCCCCCCCCCTGCATTGATACAGCCTACAATATTTGGATATCACTGGCTTCCCTCACAAAACTATTCTAAGGATTACCGGAATAATGGATGTGAAGAGCTTGGAATACTTAAGGGGGAAATGCTATATAAATATACTGAGCATTATGATAAACTGCCGCCTCAGCGTGGTGGCTCACAAGATGAAGCTGTAAGAGAGAATTTGCTTTATGGTAAGAACATAATACACTTATGTTCTATGTCTTTATGTTTTACGGTATTTTAACACTGTACTCCAGCACTGAGGGAGAAGCCGTGCTTTACTCCAGCTATAATGCTCATCCCTTCTTCTTTTCTCTCTCTCACTTTTCCCTCTCTTGGCTGTACATTACTGTGTTGTGTGGAAAAAAAAGGCTTGCCATAGCTCTGAAAGAAGCAATGATTCCCAAAAGCTTTTAAGAAGCGAAGAGGGTCAAAACTGTCTTCCTAGATTAACCCACTTTTTCTTCCCAGATGTTTGAGGGGGCCTTCAAACAGAGTGTGAAAAAGGATAATCTTTCCCCCTTTTTTTTGCCCAAATATGTTAGCATTTAGAAGAGGGGTGAGAATCCTGCACCCTGCCTTAACCTCACACCCAGAGCCCCTCCTAATCTTTGTAGACAATACTGAGCTAGATGGATCAATGATAGGATCTGTATAGATCCTTTTTGGAGCTCGGCCAGCCTAGCTCACACAGAAGATAACAATGTTGGGCATGCTTGGGGGGGAATCAAAGTTTGCTGAGTTACTGTTGTTATTATGTGCCATGATGAAGACACCTCTGGCTTAGGAACTCTATGAATGAGTGAACTTCAAGACGTCCCGTTCTCGACAGCTTGCTCAGGTCCTGCAAACTCAAGGTTGTGGCTTCTGTGATGAAGTCAGTTCATCTCATATTTGGCCTTCCCCTTTTCCTGCTGCTTTCAATGTCTCTCAGCTCTATTGTATTTTCCAGTGAATCTTGCCTTCTCCTGATATGCCTGAAGTACAACAACCTCAGTTTGATCATTGTTGCTTCCAAAACTTGATTTGTTCTAGCACCCGTTTGTCCACTTGCATAAAAGCTTCCCAATGCATCTTATTCAAGATCTGTAATAAGAGCGTAGACGTGAATGCTGCTTATGGCGATAGCTTTTCCATGGAGTCTGATTGATCTTATGCAGTCAGACTTTACGTTATAGCACCCTACTGCCTGTGCTACAGCCTTTCTCAGTATTGGAGCAATCCCATTTCTTCTTGATTTGTCATTTCCAGAGTAGAACACTTTATAATTATCTGACTGAAAATATCCCAGTACGGTCCACTTTAGTTCACTGACACAAAGCAAATCAATGTTTGAATATTCGATTTCTTGCTTTGTGGTTTTCAGTTTACATTGATTCATGCTTTTCACATTCCATCTTCCAATTGTATGTGTTGTGCACCATTGGACTTTGTGCACATCAGCAACTAGATATCCTTTTGGCTTTAATCCAGCATCGTTAGTGATAGCATTATTCGTCCTTTGCTGTTCCCCAGTAGCTGAATGCTTTCCAACCTGACAATCTCATCTTCCAGCACTATTTCTTGTTTCATTTTGAACTATCACATTATAGAGATTTCAAGGTAAGAAAGGTCCAGCAGTGGTTTTCCACTGACTTTATCTGTGAAGGATTAACAAAAGTTAGCTTGAGTATCAATGCCATTGTCTGTGAAAGATCCTCCACCAGCATCACCTTGAGCTACTGCTGCTTCCCAGTAGCTGCCCTCCAGAAATTTCTCCATCCCCATCATCAGTGGAACTATCCATTTTCTTCTGCTGGTATGGCCGTTACTCCTGAAGAGGTCTGGATGCATCTTAGTCTGGTCCTCAGGTGTGAACATTCTACCTTGGGTGACCCTGCTAAGAGTCCAGGAGCAATGGAGTCTAGCCTCCTGATGACCTCGCTCTAATTTTTGTTGTTTAGTCGTTAAGTCATGTCCAACTCTTCGTGACTCCATGGACCAGAGTACGCCGGGCCCTCCTGTCTTCCACTGCCTCCACTGGGTCAAAGTCATGTTGGTTGCTTCGCTGACACTGTCCAACCATCGCGTCCTCTCTCTTCCCCTTCTCCTCCTGCCTGCACATTTTCCCAACATCAGGGTCTTTTCCAGGGAGTCTTCTCTTCTCATTAGATGGCCAAAGTATTGGAGCCACAGCTTCAGGATCTGTCCTTCCAGGGAGCACTCAGGGTTGATTTCCCTCACAAATCCAGATATGAGCATTGCTGTTGGAAGGAAGGAAGGAAGGAAGGAAGGAAGGAAGGAAGGAAGGAAGGAAGGAAGGAAGGAAGGAAGGAAGGAAGGAAGGAAGGAAGGAAGGAAGGAAGGAAGGAAGGAAGGAAGGAAGGAAGGAAGGAAGTGCCTCACATGATTATTGCTTCCCCATCACCAGCAAACGTCAACTGGTGGTTGAGTCAGCTTCTCTATTTGGAATGGGAGGCAGAGGCACCGTCTTGCTTTTCTCCCCAGGCAGCAAAAGGTCTTGAGCTGGCTCCATGCATAGGTTTTGTGACCTTGCCAGTGTTTCTGTGGTCCAACATCCATCCAGCTGCCATAGGTGACGGGTGGATGTTGCAGTAGGCCCCTGATCTCCCACTCCTACTACATAGAGGACTGAGCTAGCTAAGTCAGGATGAGCAGCATGGTTTATTTATTTATTTATTTATTTATTTATTTATTTATTTATTTATTTATTTATTTATTTATTTATTTATTTATTTATTTATTTATTTATTTATTTATTTATTTAAATCTATACCTAGCCCATCTAGATCCAAGTCTACTCTGGGCGGCTAACAATAAAAAATGGCATAAAGCGATATAATAAAATAGAGAACAACAACAATAATAATATAATTCAAGATGGGGAAAAATAATCAAGTGATGATAGGAGGGAAAGCCTGCCCAAAGTGCCAGGTCTTAAGTGGGCTCTTAAAAACACCCAATGAGGGAACCAGACAGATCTCTGACGGCAGGCTGTTCCAAAGGCGAGGGGCCACTGCTGAGAAGGCCCGGTTTCTTGTTCTTTCTGTCCAAGCCTCCCTTGGCGCTAGGGCCCTCAGCCGCCCTTCCTGGCTAGAACAAGTGATTCGAGTAGATCTAGGTGGGAGGAGGCATTCCACTAGATATCAAGGTCTTAAACCCTTTAGGGCTTTATATGTCATCATTAACACTTTGAAATCGATGCAGAAATGAACATGGCTATGTTCCCATTTAACAGGAATAAGTTCCAATAGGCAACTTCAGCCTTGCACCAGAATCTATGGTAGGAAGTCATGCGTTTGGCCTCCCTGTCAACTATGAGCACAGTAGGGTGGCGACATACTCTTTTCTGGAGAGTCCTCCATGTGAAGGCCTGCAAGAAGAAAAACCCTCGCTTTGAAGGTGTCTCCCATGTGAGTCTCCATTCCTCCTTTAAAGGCAGAGAACAACCCAAAGATGACAAAGGATCTTGAAGTTGCCCATCTCCAGAGAGCAGCTGGACAGCAGACCCAGTGGGAACACAGATCACTTCATCACAGTCTTCCCTCCTTGAGCCAGATGCTTTGCAATTCTGTTTGAAGTGTAACACTCACTTCTAGTTTTGTGTCTATGCCCCTAAATTCGCATACAGCATTTTAGGCACAACCAGTCTTCCTTCTGAATGATGCACGTTCTCCCTTCTTGACAAAGCACACATGGACAGTCAAGGTGAGAAGAGCACAAGGGAGAAGGGGAGACAGAGCTTGGAAAATTTCCTTATTTGGAATGCCGCTCCCAGGCGTCTTCATCTAGCATGGCCTCAGGTGCCGGAATGTGAAATAACTTCTAGAAGGAAGTAGAAGAAATGCAGGATCAGTCCATTCATTGAACTACTCGATCCATGCTCCTTGACTTAAGCTTCCTAGTCGTGACCTTCTCTTTGTAGAGATAACATCTCTACTGGTTTTGGAAGAAACGAATGAGCGAACGAATGAACAAAAAGACAGATCCCTTCTCTTCACACAGAAGGGAAGGTTGACAACAACATAAAGAGAAATGAGCATTTTGTGCATAACTTTGGCTTTTCTTTCATTGGGAAGAAACTGCAACTAACAGAATCTTCTCCTTTTCTTTTTAAAAATCTATGCATATAAACGCGTGCCAGACAAAATGTGTGTCTTTGAAATTTGTGTGCAAACATATTCAGTGTATACAAAATGTCTACCAAGGTGCATACATTAGGAAAAAAAATGTATACCAAAATAACATGATTTTCCAAATAGAAAATTGCTCACGGAATCTTACAACCTAATATTTAAAAAAAAGGTCAGAAAGAAAATACATATGAGATTTGAAGAACAGCAAAATGGAAGCTGAGTGATTTTTTTTATACCCTTCATCTCAGCGTTTTGTTCTTTTCTGGCAACGATGCCTCCTTCCCACCTTAATTGTCCTTTCCATAATTTCGTCAGTTCTCCATATCTAGCAGCAAAGTAGGTTTCTGTAAAGCCGGGTCATAAGGCACAATTTTAGTGGCGGCTGAAGCAATTTCTCACTGCAGTCCCATGGTTTCCTGTTATCATGACATCGGTTGGAAGCCGTACGAAATTATGACAGCAGCCCGGAGACTAGCTTCTGTAACATTAAAACAAGCTTCAAGTGTGAATTCAGAATCTAATGTATGCTCTCCTCCTCTGGGCAAGGAGTGCTAGAGGGAGCCCATTAACCTGGAAAGGAACGGAGCTATTTTTGGCTGACGGTCTCACACTTGGGGTTGTCAGATTACCAGTGAAAGATACTGTATGTGGTGCAAAGAAATGTGAGTTGCCGCATTTAATCTGTGTGCATGAACGGTAAAAGGAAACCCAGATTTCCATGGCTGTTTAGAAAACAGGTTTATTGTTTAGAAAACAGGTTTAAAATCTCAGCCAGGAAAGAACGTTGGGGGACTGAATTCTCACTTTGCATTTGAGGTGAGCCTCATGAATCCCTGAGATTCTAGGAAATACAACATTCAAAAAGATCATTTAGTAGGATCCCAAGTGGCCCAGTTGCTTTTACTCATGGGTAGAGCAATCCTCTTCATGGATTGCTGCCTTGTTGTGGCGAAGTAATTCTGAGAAGCTATGGGCTAGGCCATGCAGGGACACCCAAGATCAACAGGTCATAGAGGAGAGTTCCAACTAAACACAATCCACCTGGAGTAGGAATTGGCAAGCCACTCTAGTATCTTTGCCAAGAATACCCCATGAACAGAAACAAAAGGCTAAAAGATATGACGCTGGAAGATGGGCCCCTCAGGTCGGAAGGCATCCAACATATTACTGAGGAAGAGTGGAGGACACATACAAGTAGCTCCAGAGCTAATGAAGTGGTTGGCCCGAAGCCAAAAGGATGCTCAGCTGTGGACCTGTCTGGAAATGAAAGTGAAGTCCGATGCTGCAAAGAAAAATACTGCATAGGAACCTGGAATGTAAGATCTATGAACCTTGGTAAGCTGGATGTGGTCAAACAGGAGATGGCAAGAATAAATATTGACATCCTGGGCATCAGTGAACTAAAATGGATGGGAATGGGCGAATTCAATTCAGACGATTATCATATCTACTATTGTGGGCAAGAAGCCTGTAGAAGGAATGGAGTAGCCCTCATAAGAGTGGGAAAAGGTGTAATGGGATATAATCTCAAAAATGATAGAATGATTTCAATATGAATTTTGCTATCAACATGAATCTGACCCAACTCCGGAGGCAGTGGAAAACATGAGGGCCTGGCGTGCTCTGGTCCATGGGGTCACGAAGAGTCGGACATGACTAAATGACTAAACAACAGCAACAAAGAGCACAGCAGGTCCTGCATTCAATTCCTCACCTCTTAAAGAAGAGCAGTGGAAGATCCAGGTCTGGTATCATCAAGAGCTGTTCCCAAGTACATAAATGAAAACAGCCCTACCATTAGGCAGAGTAAGGTGGTTGATTCAGGCAACACATAGTGAGTGACAGGGAGGGGGAAAATAACAGCAAACACCTAACCACTCAGTTATGTTGGGTGACAGGGCTAAGCAGTACCTCAGAGACAAAGCCTGTGTTTTGCACAGAAAAGGTTACAGGCTCACTTCCTGGCATCCACAGGTAGGGCTGGGAAAGAATATGGATTGAAACCCTAGACAGCCACTTCTAGTCAATGCAGAACATACTTAGCTACATGGGTTTCATTTTGCTCAGTTTAAACCAGCTTCCAAAGTTTTTTTAATATCTCACGTGAGTTGCTCCATAAGGCTGCCTGATGCTCTCAAGTCCGTTCAGGCTGGTGACTACAGTTTTCTTGGGTCCACAAATCTGCTCATTGTTTTGATGCAAACTTCACAGGAACTATCCAGGGTGCTGAACCATATTCCCTGCATTGCCTCTGGATCGCTGCTTTAACGTTAAGACCAAAGCCCCATAGTGCATTCACTGCCCTGGATCCTACAGCCACCAGTGCCTTGCATCAGTGGTCCCCAACCTTGGGCCTCCAGATGTTCTTGGACTTCCACTCCCAGAAATCCTGGCCAGCAGAGGTGGTGGCGAAGGCTTCTGGGAGTTGCAGTTCAACAACATCTGGAGGCCCGACGTTGAGGACCACTGCCTCACATGATTGTTGCTGCCCCATCACTAGCAAACATCAATTGGTGGTTGAGTCAGCTTCTCTATTTGAAATGGGAGGCAGAGGCACTGTCTTGCCTTTCTCCCCAGGCAGCAAAATGTTTTAAGCTGGCTCCATGCATAGGTTATGTGACCTTGTCAGTGTTTCTGGGCTCCAGCATCTATCCAGCTGTCATATGCCCCTGGTCTCCCACTCCTACTACATAGAGAACTGAGCTAGCTGAGTCAGGATGAGTAGCATGGTTGTGTTCCCATGTAACAGGAATAAGCTCCAATAGGCAACTTCAGCCTAGCATCAGAATATATGGTAGGAGGTCATGCGTTTGGCCTCCCTATCAACTATGGGGACAGTAGGGTGGCCACATACTCTTGTCTGTAGGAGAGAGTCCTCCATGTGAAGGTTTGCAAGAAGAAAAACCCTCCCTTTGAAGGTGAGTCTCCATTCCTCGTTTAAAGGCAGAGAACAACCCAAAAGATGATAAAGGAATTTGAAATTGCCCCTCTCCAGAGAGCAGCTGGACAGCCGACCCAGCGGGAACACAGATCCCTTCATCACAGTCTTCCCTCCTTGAGCCAGATGCTTTGCAATTCTGTGTGAAGTGTAACACTCACTTCTAGTTTTGTGTCTATGCCCCTAAATTCGCATACAGCATTTTAGGCACAACCAGTCTTCCTTCTGAATGATGCACGTTCTCCCTTCTTGACAAAGCACACATGGACAGCCAAGGTGAGAAGAGCACAAGGGAGAAGGGGAGACAGAGCTTGGCAAAGTCCCTTATTTGGAATGCCGCTCCCAGGCGTCTTCATCTAGCATGGCCTCAGGTGCCGGAATGTGAAATAACTTCTAGAAGGAAGTAGTAGAAATGCAGGATCAGTCCATTTGTTGGAGTACAAGATCCATGCTCCTTGACTTAAGCTTCCTAATCGTGGTCTTCTCTTTGTAGATACAGTATTTGGCTTCCTTAACCATATACACAAATACTCTTTATTCCATAAAGGACGCCATGTGCTCTGGCCAATGTGGTTTGAATCTGGTTTGGCTCTCGTGTTGTTTCCAAAACCAGTTTTGGAAACAACACGAGAACCAAACCAGATTCAAACCACATTGACCAGAGCGCATGGCGTCCTTTATGGAATAAGGAGTCTTTTCTTTGTGTATATGGTTAAGGAAGCCAAATGCTGAGAGAACATCTTGTGGAGAATTAAATTATACATTTATATGCTGGCTGGAGGCTAACCCTAGCATTTGTGTTGCAGAGCTACTTAGAAAAAACAGTTGTGACTTGTGCTGTCAGATTTCGAAGTGCAGCTAAACTGCTTTATTCCAGATGCACCATGAATATCAGACATCCTTTTAATAGAAATGGAGGTGGAAGGGTACCATAAGGCCTTTTGTTTAAAGATGTCGGTCTAAGAAGGATGGAAATTGTAATGAAAATCAGATTTTACTAGGAAATAAATATTGGAAAATGGCTTCTCCCTTCCAGAAGCTTTTAACATAACAGCCCGAAGTATAATTCCTGCTCTAAGATTTACAGTAAGGTAGGGACATACGAAGTTTTTTTTTAAAGAATATTGAGACTAGCAACATACAGTGATCGAATCTCTTTTAAGAGAAAGATCTAGCAGTTTTTGTGTATGTATATATAATGTGTGCATTGATGAGTGAAGGAAAATTCACCCCACTGTGTGTTTGTTTGTGTGTATGTGTGTGTAAAGATAATGATCTAGATTGTCTTCTTCAAACGTAAATGTACTGTATCTTAGGTGGGCTCCTTCTGGGTCAAGAGATTCATTCCCACCCATAATCCTCTTTTCCATGAGTTATTCAATGGTTTCTGAACGTTTGCAGTGAGATCTTCAGGACCCTTGCAGGGCAAGTGTCAACCCTGTTTTCACCTGGCAAACTCCACTCTGTTGAGCAGCAATCTAGAGACTGTGCAGTATCATGCTGTTGGAGCATTATTTCCTCTCCCGGAGTCTGTAACTTGTGGGGAGCATGGCTGGTGGCTATCCTGGTGTCTCTGGATATAACTAGGTGGTGTAATCCACTCCTCGTCCTCTGTATGTGTTATGCCTGAATAAGGGATGTAGAATATGTCTGCATACAATACAAGTGAGAGACAGGGAGACACATTATTTCAGAACAAGTGCATTCTGCCTGGATAAGACATAAATAGCCAGTGGTGTGCAATGGTTAGAAAGCTATACTGGAACTTGAGACACCCATATTCTAACCTCTGCGCAACCCTAGGCTTGTCTGTTTCCCTTCCCGAGCCTGACCTCCCTTATGGGACTGTTGTGAGGGTTAAGTGACCAAGAAGGTGGAGAGTCTCTCATTTCAGTAACTAACTCTATAACACATGCCCAGCTCACATGCAAAATTAGCAAATCCAGGCCATCGTGAATTACACTTTCCTAGCTCTCATTAAGAGCTCAGAAAAGTTGTTGTTGTTGCTGCTGCTGCTGCTGCTGCTGCTGCTGTTCTTCTTCTTCTTCTTCTTCTTCTTCTTCTTCTTCTTCTTCTTCTTCTTCTTCTTCTTCTTCTTCTTCTTCTTCTTCTTCTTCTTCTTCTTCTTCTTCTTCTCCTTCTCTTTTTCCATCATCTTTTGGACTACAACTCTCAGAAGTTGCCCGATGACATGACCACACTGGCTGGGAGATTTTGGGAATAGTAGCCCCCGGATATAGTTTTCCTCAGCTCTTGCTCCCTCCTGCCTTTTTTCTCCACACTAGTGGAAACTTGTGAGTCACTCCTTCCCTCACTGACCCTAGTCAGGTCACATGCTACCTTTGTACAGTGTGTTTGCACAACAAACACACTTTCCTCTGGCACTTTCCCCATAAGTCCTGTAGGAACCATTGCCTCATTTTATTCGATGAGGCCACCGTTTAATATTTCTCAGGGACTCTCTTCCTTCAGTGTCGCTGACATAGTCATGGATGGTGATCACAGGATATGATCATTCCATGTAATCCTTTGTTAGGGGTGGGATGTGGGAACAAACCATAGTGGCTCAGTGGGGTGGTGAATCCCCATCACTTAAGTGGCCCCACAGCTGCAGAATGTGCCAAGGTGGTCCACTTAATTAGCCACTACCAACATAGTGCCCTCCAGACATATTGAACTACGTAGCCCTCATCCTCAGTGGCATTGTATTTTGACACTTGTGGAAAGTTCTCGAGTGAGCAAAGCTGGTGTAACCCATTGCACATTATCTCAGAACTTGCCCGGATTTGTTCACACATGCATATATCTGTGCTCACGGCACAGTCTTTCCTCCCAGATACAGCTGGAGCTTGATTCGGATGGAATTCACGGGCTCGGGCAAAGAACCACACAAGCTAGTTGCATGCTTCCTATTAAAATCACTGTCTTCCTTGCCATCTCATCCGTGGGAGATAATGATTAGATAATAAAGTTGACAAGATTATTATTTTTTTGTCAAAAGTGACACATGGAATAAGGCAGACATGAGTCGCCCTGGCTCCACCTTGGAATTGTCGTTGTGAGATGACTCACTCGTGGCACCTGGGCGCTTTCTCCTCCACAGCTGTCAGACGCCAATGAGAATACTGGCACATCCCTTCTGTTTTTCTTGTTAGCAAGAATCTATTTTTGAATAATAATCAGACACTTAAAGGATATTCTACCACAATGTGGAGCTGGTTAGTTTATTAGCTATTCTAAATATCTCCTTCCTTCCTCTGGGTACGTAGGAAACCAGGCTGGCCCCATCTTTGCTGTCTTTCAGGAAGCAGGCAAAGACCTTTCTCTTCAGGCAAGCTTTCCCTCAATGACTGGACACCTGAGAGGGATTTTAAAATGGATTCTTATGCATTACTGCTTTAAATGTGTTTTTAGTATTGCCTTTAGTGGTGCTGCGGGCTAAACCGCAGAAGCCTGTGCTGCAGGGTCAGAAGACCAGCAGTCGTAAGATGGGATCTACACAACGGAGGGAGCCCCCGTCGCTTGTCCCAGCTCCTGCCGACCTAGCTGTTTGAAAGCATGTAAATGCAAGTATATAAATAGGTACCGTCCTCGGTGGGAAGGTAAAACGGCGTTTCTGACCACAGAAACTTTCTTCGGACAAGCACTGGTTCTACGGTTTGAAAATGGGATGAGCACCACCCCCTAAAGTCGGAGACGACTGGACTAAAACTGTCAAGAACCTTGTTTACCATTGCTCGTCATGGTATTTGTTTGTTACTTTTTTACTATTTGTATATCTGTTTTTAGCATTAAACAAAATAGGACCTTTCTATCCACAGGACTGGTATCCACTGATTCACTTATCCACTGGCTGAAAATACAAACAACGTCTCTGCGAAATACTATTTTATGTGTGTTTCCAAGGTGTGTCTACCAAAACTGGTCACTAGAGGGAGACAGAGATCACGAAAGGTATAATGTTCTTCCACGTTTTTCAGCATTCATGGGAGAAGGCTTGAAACCTATCCCCCACAGATGCTGCAATCAGACTGTATTGTCTTTTAATGATGTAAGCCACCTTTTTTAAGGAGAAAGGTGGGGTAAAAATATTTCAAACAAACAAAGAAACAAACAACACTGTATAGAATAGACAGCACTTTCCCCTTAGTAAGTGGTCTCTGCTCTATGGAGCATGCAATCTTTATTTAGACAGTACTGCAACATATTGAGCTATGTATTTATAGACTTCATCTTCCTTCCTTCCTTCCTTCCTTCCTTCCTTCCTTCCTTCCTTCCTTCCTTCTTTCCTTCCTTCCTTCCTTCCTTCCTTCCTTCCTTCCTTCCAACAAGAATCTATACATATCCCTATCAATTTAAAGGCACCTTTGGAAAAGATGGAACTGAATTCAAAAGGAGGCATAAGAGGAATGGAGCAATGCACGTCAGCCTTGCCCCTTATGCCCCTATGCCTCCTCTGCGTGTTCAGTAGTAATAGAAACAGGCCCTACATAGCCAAAGATGTACATCTGATGGTCTTCTCTACTTGAACAGAATAGTTGGTCAATCAGGGTTCCTGGTTACATAAAGAAATGGGGTTCCCATTCATCTGGACAATCAGAGTCCCTGCTTTTTTGGGTGTGGAAGGTCCTTTCGTTATGTGGACAGCCATGGTTCTGCTTACATGGGCAAGCAGGGCCCCTGCTTATATGGCCAATTATATGTCCTGCTTACATGGCAAATGAGTGTTCCTGCATTGTGGGCCATCAGAGTTCCAGTTATGTGGCTCCAGATTCCACAGACACTTTTTTTACACAGCTGTTGAATGTGTGTGTCTGTGGGCATCATGGCTACTGGGTAGGCTGATACCTCTGGATATAGTTGGGAGGTACGATCCATTTGGCCTCATCTGTGCCTATGTTCATTTCCATATCCCTGTAGTGTGGGTGTCTCAAAAAAACTTGTGCATATATTTATGAGAACACCTGTCTAGTCGGGAGTTCCAGATATGAGCCTTGCTGCTTAGAGATGTATGTGTACAACTAGGCAACATAATTGTTGAGAAAGCGCTGCTCATACAACATTGGACCATCCTTCTCACAGAAAGCATAACAGAGAGAAGCTACCCTCACCCCATGCACAATAAGTCCTGCGTCAACATATTTACTGCATTTGCTACCATTCAAATGTAAATCTGTACCCTTCCTCTCCATTTGAACTGCTGTTTGTTTGAACTGCGGTGACTTTTGTGCTGCCTTTCAATGCATTCATAACCATTTGGGAACTGAGTGTCTTTTCAAAAGAACAATATGAATCTGCAACCTCAGAAGCCAGCCTTTGTAATGGGCTCTGAGGCTCTTGAAATGCATTTCCTAGAGGCTGGCGACTTTGCGGTGTGACACACAAACCACCGAATCACAGGCTTCAGATGGAGCTGAGTTTGCTACACAGCACCAATGTGGTGACCTGCAGAATATTAAGTTCTTCACCTGGGCAGAAATTTGTTTTTTCTGAAAGGAAGTTTTGAATACCTGCTAGGTATTAACAGTTCATCGGGGAACCCAGGCGAGGCTGTTCAGCTCCGTGAAGTCATTTTGTTTGAATATCCACAACACAATAAAACCATTTCCACGTTTTACGTTCCAGATGGGTCCTCCGCTTCACTAACGTTTATTGCCGTTTTTATAGGATGTATTTATACAACAGGTGGCTGGGTGGCTCAGTGAGTTCAACGCCCCACTGTGCCTTGTATGAGAAGAGCCAGCCTGTGTAGCCTTGGGTAAGGTGTAAAGTCCAGAGTAGCCCCCCTCCCCAAAGGAAAGGACTGGTCAACCACTTCTGACTACTAGAAAACCTTGGCAAGGGTCTCAATGAATCAGAATCAACTTGATCGCACCTGATTTTCTCATTTATACAATCAGTTACGTTTGCAAAACGCTCAACAATCTTCCTCTTAGAAACCACACCAATTGTCCCCAGCTCAAAGCCTATCATAGGGACGTGGTGGCGCTGCGGAGGGACGTGGTGGCATTGTGGAGGGATGTGGTGGCACTGCGGGCTAAACCGCAGAAGCCTGTGCTGCAGGGTCAGAAGACCAAGCAGTCGTAAGATCGAATCCACGCGACGGAGTGAGCGCCCGTCGCTTGGCCCAGCTCCCGCCAACCTAGCGGTTCGAAAGCATGCAAATGCAAGTAGATAAATAGGGACCACTTCGGTGGGAAGGTAACAGCGTTCCGTGTCTAAGTCGCACTGGCCATGTGACCACGGAAAAGATTGTCTTCGGACAAAACGCTGGCTCTGTGGCTTGGAAACGGGGATGAGCACCGCCCCCTAGAGTTGAACACGACTGGACAAAAATTGTCAAGGGGAACCTTTACCTTTACCTTTACCAAAGCCTATCATATATGTTGGG
The DNA here is from genome assembly GCF_051106095.1 of Pogona vitticeps. Lineage (NCBI taxonomy): Eukaryota > Metazoa > Chordata > Lepidosauria > Squamata > Agamidae > Pogona > Pogona vitticeps. The sequence continues at coordinate 231,492,584 of NC_135786.1, forward strand.
CTTCAAGTGCCATGATCACCAGCATGGCCGGTCTTGTCTGGGGATGAAAGATGTTGTAATCCAACATAGACAGAGAATGTAAAATGGTGGACAGCTGGTTTCTATGCCAGACAGTTGTGATCCTAGATGTATGGGCAGGAAACTGAGGCTGAAACTGAAGAATTGAGGTTGCCTCTGGTCATAGAATGCATGTGAGACCGTTGGAACCTAACCATCACAGATCCACCCAAACAGTGCTCAACGTTGGGCCATGTTAAGTTGGTGGAAAGCTGGGATTCCATATTTCACTTGGGGCACATTAGTCTCCTGTGTGCATTGCCTCCCCAAGGAGATTCTGAGAAGGGGTTTTTGTACCACCATTCCCAGAATCTGATTGGTCATGTCGGGTGGGGCAGTTCTGTGAGCTTTGAGATGAAAAACAAATTCCTTACGATCTGCTTTTGGGAGAGCTGTGGAATGTAACATAACTATGTAGAAATATGCCTGATACAAACGTTTGTCCATCCAGCCCAGGATTTTCAGCTTTACTCACCAGGCTCAACTCTGTTCCAGTTCCAAAAACAGATGATAGCAGGGTGGCTGATGTCCCATCCTGGTTCTAGTTAGATCTGAGCTTCAATGAGATGAAGGATGCGATCAGATGGAGCTTTGTCCTATGATTTGGATGGCTTTTGGCATGGGCTGGTTCGCTCCATTTCCCACACAATGTACAGGCAATTGAGAACCAGCCCTATCCTTATCCATTCCTAACCATTTTTTGAGGGGGTGGGGGAGGGAGGTCCCTGGCAGAAGCTGTTTTTTTTTTAAGTGAAGTTGGATCTTTCTTTTTTGATTCCGTTCCAGTGTGGCTGATAAAAGCAGATGGCTTAGCTGTCACTTTACTTTCTCCTGCCCTTCCCTCCACCAGGGAAAGACAGGGGAGGATGCAAAGGTTTCTGTCCCCTCCCCTCGCCCCATTGATTTAAAAGTCAGTAGTACCAAATCACCTTGGTGGCAAGTCAATTATACCAGAGGACACTTTAAGATATTTAAGTGAGGAGACAGGAAGTAATGTGAAGGGGATCTTTTTAAAATCTCTTCCCCCCCCCCCCCCGCATTTACCCTTCATATGGAGGAATAGGCTAAACAATCATTGGAGGGGTTATGTGGTTTCCTGACCCCAAATGACTCCAAACGATTCAATCCTTACTTGTGGAAGCAAGGATTGCTCCAAACTGCATACCATACCTCCAAGTGACCCTGTTTAGCCTGATTTGAATCCTGTCTTTGCATGATGGGTCCAAAGTAGGGCAGCCTCACTTTCAGAAGTTTTGTTTCCAGAGATACTCCAGGCTTGGTTCGATCTGGGAGCTACTTGTTTGCTTTTCTTGGCAGTCCAGGTTATCCGCAAAGCTCTCCTCTGGCACCACATTTCAAAGGAATCAATTTTCTTCTTGATTTCTGGGCTGCCACCTCCATTTGGATTGATGATTGAACCAAGGTTTACAAAATCTTTCACTATTTCAATTTCTTCATTGTCAACATTAAAGTCGTGTAGTGCTTCTGTAGTCAATATTTTTGTCCTCTTAGTGTTCAGTGCTTTGGCACTTTCTTCTTTCATGTTCCTTAACAGTCGTTTCAACTCATTGCTGTCTTCTGGTAGTAAGATGGTGTCACCTGCATAAGTTAATTTATTGATGTCTCTTCTATCCATTTTCACTCCTTCATCTGAATCCAGTGCAGATTCTCATAACACTGCGTACAGCAGTGTTTCCCAACATTTTTAAAGTCACGCCCCCCTTTTGTAACAGCCAAGTAACCTGCAACCCCCAACACCAAATTTGCATTAAAAGGGTTTTTTAAAAAAAACAGGGTAAAGACAACACATTAAAATAGATTGTTCAGAATATAATGCTAATCTAATATGTAATCTGATGGTTGTACCTGCATCTGGGCACCCAGCTTCAAAATTCATGGCTGCTAAAGCCACTTTCCGCCACTTGGCTTGTAGGGGATGTGGTTAGATCCTGCCTCCCACTCGTCCTTGCCCCAGTCCCCTGCCTGAGCTGGTGCTGGAGGAGACTGAACAACCAACCTCACTGGACACCCAGGAACCCCACAGTGGGAAGTAAAAAAAGCTCAGCTGTGGGTGGTACAAGCGAGAGAGGGGTTGGGATGTGTGCAGAAGAAAACCAGAGGAGGGGTGGAAGTGGAAGGCAATGTGTCCCCTCTCCTCTGAAAACCACAGCGGAAAACCTCCAGAAAACACTTTGTGACTTCCTTGGGGGTGTCGATCAACAGACTGGAAACCCATGGTGTAAAGAATGAACAGATAAGGGTATGAAATGCACCCTTGTCTGACACCTTTGCCTATAAGAAACCATTCTGTCTCTCCATGTTCTGTCCCAACAATAGCTTCTTGTCTATTATACAGCTTACACATCAGGACAATCAAGCACTGAGATACACCTGTTTCTTTCAGATCAAACCATACTTTCTCATGATCCACATAGTCAAAGGCTTTGCTCTAATCTATAAAGCATTGACTGATCTCTTCTTCTGAAATTCTTTGGTGGCAGATATTTGCAATATGATCTTGAGGGCCTCAGCCTTTTTTTGGAATCCAGTCTGAACATCAAGCATTGTTTAGCCTGATCCAGCCCGGGATAAATTGGCTGTCTAGTCACATCCTTAAGAAGACTAGGAAACAAACAAACAAAAAGTTATTTTCTAAATATCCCGTGTACTGAACAGATGTTTTTTCCTGATTGAAAAAGAAAAGAGAAGATTGAGACAAAGAAAGAGAGAACGTAGAGTTGCCATATCAATGACAAGACTGAATCGTTTCTGTCTTGGATTCTTTCAATCTGCTACCATACTCCTTGCATTGGTTTGGAGGTAATGGGTTCCTGTTTCTTTAAATATTTGTTTCTCTATTTCTCCCTTCCCCTGCCGGTGTTGGTCTCCAACTCCTCACAGCATTAGCAGAAATATCAGATACAGATCATTAATCACAACGCCTGTACTGTCCTTGAATTATTTAATGCAATATTTGAGGAGCTGTGAATTATTTAAGGCCGTGTGCGAAAGGTCCTCTCCGATAGACATGCAGCGATTATTAAGAGCCACTGCTAAATCTGATTTATTTTGCCACAGTCCTATACTAGTGCTGAATGTTTCATAATAACCCCTTAGGTTGCTAAGCCAAAAATGAGAAAAGTGGGATGGAGTGGTTTCTCTCTGTGTAGACTACTTTCCCCTGCAGAATATCATGAGATCATAGAATCACAGAACAACTGGGTTGAATGGGGCCTCTAAGGTCATCAAGTCCAACCCCCTGCTCAACGCAGGAATCCAGAGTAGAGCTGGTAGATGGATGCCCAGTTTTCTCTTAAATGCCTCCAGCATTGGAGCGCTCACCACCTCTTTTCCTGATATTCAGCCTAAATCTGGCTTCCTGCAGCTTGAGCCCATAATTACATGTCCTGCATTCTGGGATGATGGAGAACAGATCCTGCCCCTCCTCTGGATGGTTACCTTTCACATATTTGAGAAGTCCAGTCTTACATATCTCCCCTCAATCTTCTTTTCCCAAGGCTAAACGTGCACTTTTGGAATATTCTTCATTTTCTTCCAGCTGGCTGAATAACACATTAATAGTGAGGTTGTGTCTTTATTGCGAGGAATGGGAAAAGCTTGAGGTGATGATGAACAAGAAATGTGCCTTCTCCTGGGAAAATGGGGAGGATGTTTGTGAGCCCCACTCTCCTCCTTGGGTCAGCGGGTGACCCCCTCCATTCCCACATCCATGGAGTTGACGCCAGAGTTAGTAAAAACAACAGGGTTCATTGAATCGGGGGAAGCCGGGGATCAACGCTGAAAACATTGAGCAACAGTTCACTTTCAGGGCTAATTGGCTTGACTAGCCCCTGGTCAAGTTGCTTTTCCTTGGCTTCTTCAATACTAGGTGCCAGGTAGTTCTGAAACTTGTGGTCTGGAGAGGTAAGGGCCTATACAATGAGGGCGGGGCACATGGTGTATCAGTGGCCCTCCAACTGGGCACTGGGATGTCCCCATCTGTTGCTCCTCCTCCTAGAGATGGCATCAATGGGCCTTTTGGCTTTGTCACTGCTGGAGTTTTGGCAAGCCTGTATGCTGCCTTTAGTAGATCTGGCTGGGAGGGACTTTTCGGGGCTAGGATAATTGTTAATCAATCGGAAAATAACCAATTATTCTTCCCTGCCTGTGATTTCAAAGGGAGACATGTCTCTCTGTTTAAGAGTGTCCTTTCTCCCTCTCATTTCAGTCTCCTTGCAGTCAGTGTGCAATTAGAGAATATAATCAGCAGGATTCTTCTAATTCTAATTGCTAGCGTGCTACAAAGAATCGGAGACGACCTGACGACAGATTCTAAGCAGGGTGTGAGTCTGTTGAAAAATTGTTGTAGGCAGTCTTTCCAGTATAGGAGGCTGTTTTTGATCTGTTCAGAACTGTGAGTGAATGAAACTTTTTAAATTCTTTCTCTTACCAATGTCTCAGAGTAAGTTCTTGAGACCGTAAGTGCCAGTTAATGAGACAAAAAAGATGTCCAGCTCTGGGAAGGCTTCAAGCTATTTCTTCTCGAAGCCCCTGAACATTTGCTGCACAGCCAGAGGTTTTAAACCAAAATTCAAAACTCTGCAACCGTCACCTCCAGAACCATAGCTGGGTCAGAGTGACACAGTGAGACAAAGGAGGGCTCCACTGTGAGTGTCTCCCTCCCCAGTAACAGGGTTGGGGAGAATCACGAGGGTACAAGTGTTTTAGCCCTTTTCTCTTACGGACCCAGAATGTCTAGAGGTCTTCCCTTGTCTAGATGTCTTCCTTCAGCACATTATTGCCACTTCCTAGGGGATTCAGGTGAATCTCCCTCAACCTCCTCAGGCTGGATATCATCCCCCAACCCCTATTGGGCATTTCCCCAAGTCCTTTACTCTCCCTCCATGATCAGATCAGGAGACTCCCTTCCCTCTTCTTCTTCTCCTGCCAGCTGTAAGGGGCAGCAGACATGGGTGGGACAGGTTAAACATCTTTTCCTTCCTTTGGCTCTTCTTCTGAGGTGATGCAACTGTCCCCACTGAACTTTCTTCAGCTTCCCAGTATGTGTTTCTCTGCCGGCAAGCTTGCAAAGTCACGCAGAATACATCATGAGTGTGAAAATCTAGCCATTCCATTTGATTGCCTTGATGAGATTCCCTCAATATACTCACAGTAGTCAAATTCTGGGGACGTGGTGGCGCTGCTGATTAAACCCCAGAAGCCTCTGGGTTGCAAGGTCAGAAGACCAAGCAGTCATAAGATCGAATCCACGCAACGGAGTGAGCTCCCGTCACTTGTCCCAGCTCCTGCCAACCTAGCTGTTCAAAAGCATGCAAATGCAAGTAGATAAATAGGTACTATCACGGTGGGAAGGTAACAGTGTTCTGTGTATGGACAAATGCTGGTTCTTAAGTTTGGAGACAGGAATGAGCATCGTGCTCTAGAGTCAGACACAACTGGACTAAATGTCAAGGAGAACCTTTACCTTTACCTATTCAAATTCCAGATTGATAGACTTTTAATCTTATTCCTGCATAGAAGTGTGTGCATATTTTCAGATGTGTTCTTTCTAATATATGCATCTTAAGTTTTCTGTACTTTCTCACCATTGACTAAATGAGCTCGCTGAATCTGAAGACCTTAGGAATGGACCTCAACAGATGGGAAACCTTGACCTGTGAGCGTTCAGCCTAAAGGCAGGTGGTGCATCACAGCCTCTCCCAATTTGAAGAGACCCTTGTCCAGCAGGCCGAGGCAAAGAGGCAGTCCTGAAAGCAGTAAAATTAGAGAGCTGGACAGGGGACAGATTGGATTTGTCTTCAATGTGGAAGGGATTGTCACTCTCGAATTGGCCTTCTCAGCCACACTATTCCAAGTCCTCCATACAGAGCACATTACCATAGTCTCTCGAGACTGAAGGATGCCTAACACCAACAACAATTCAGGAAAAGAAGTGTTTGATCCTCTTGCTTTGCTCCTGATGATGGGAGGCAGAAAGATACATTCCTGTTTTGGTTAAATTGTCTGACAGAACATAGATTGGATGCGTTCATAAAGAATCTCAATTATTGGGAATTTGTTTTTCATCTCTGGCATAAGAAATATCTTACAAGTATTCAGTTCTGTAACAACTGTAAGATCTTTGTATTTCAGCCAACGAAGCCAGCTAGTATTTTATTGAACCAATCATTTACCATCAAAGGAGTCAGTCCGAAAAGTGCTGCTAATTTCTATGGCATAGTGGTTTACAAAATAGAAGAGAAAAAGTGTCTGCCCCAAGGGGGTGACAATCTAAAATCAACACAGCAAGAAAAACAGAAGAAACGAGAGTGGAAATGAAGATGGAAGAGAGAGAAAGAATATGGATTTAATTCAGTCACATGTCCTTCAGCCGTGCTAAAGCGGAATATCGTGATTAACAGGCAGAGCTTGGCATAAAAAGGTTTGAAGGAAGAACAGGCACCCCAGGTTTTTCTAATTCAACTTGTAACAAGGGTATTTCAATTCAGAAAGAGAGTGGGATGGGCAAGAAAATATCTTCTATTCTCCTGGAACAGGAATTAGGTCCTTCGTACCTTAAGGTGCAACTACACAGTGGGAGAAATGTGAATGCTTCTAACTGTGAAGTCACACCTGGAAAGTTGGTTTTTTCCAGGTGAATTTTCTTTAGCCAACCACAGAGGAGTCAACAGAGAGAAAGGAGGAAATTGGTAATGAGCACATTTGCCATTTATTAAGGCAGCTGCTCTTTCACTGTCTAGATTTGTAGGAGACATGCTTACAGTAGAATTGCCTTAACAAGCTGCAGACAAAGGCTCATTGCTAGTTTCTTCCTTGCCGATTCCTGTCTGGTCAGCGAGTGGATTTCTACCACCTAGTCTTGTAAAGAAGGGCTGATTGCTTATGTCCTCCTCTCTCCCTCCCTCCTTGCTTCTTAATCTCTCTTTTGTCCCCTAAGTGCTCTAGCGCTTAGCACAGGCAGTAAGCCTTAAAAAAAAAAGTCTGAAGATGACTGGTGCTTGGTTGAGGAGAACTGTTACCCTCATGAGTGTCTCTTTGCTTACCTTTTCCCCACCTTGAATTAGGAAACTGGCAGAGCCAGCTTCTGGTTGCCCCTTTGGCCAACAAAGCTGTACTTGCTCAAGTGATCACACCACCTGAACTGATGTGAATCCATTCAATTTGGAAAAAAAATTAGAAGCCCCAGTGATAGAGGGGGGAAAAAAATCAGATGATGGATTTGCATCTCCAGGTTGATTTACATTGCCTTGTACGTTGTTTAATCAATGGAAAATAATATAAACTGAACTGTCACAATCCCAGAGAATTTCTTGCGTTATTGTCCCATGTAATCACTTCCTTTGTTGGCATAACACAATGACAGTTCCTATGGGCAGGAGAGGCAATGGAAAGGTAAATCCTTGTAGTGATACTCGGTTCTTGCACTTTATTTTATTGAAGATTTTGTCTCTAAAGCTTTTTCTCAGACTTTTTGTCTCTGCTTTTGGTCTCTGATTTAAAATTTCAAATCTTTGCAAACATTTAAGGTGCTACAGTACTTATTTCCCTTCATGGATTGCTGCCTTGTCGTGGCGAAGGGGCTTGAGTAACTCAGAGAAGCTATGGGCTATGCCGTGCAGGGACACCCAAGACGGACAGGTCGTAGTGGAGAGTTCTGACTAAACACAATCCACCTGGGGTAGGAACCGGCAATTCCACTCCAGTATCTTTGCCAAGAAAGCCCCATGACCAGAAACAAAAAGCTAAAAGAAATGACGCTGGAAGATGGGACCCTCAGGTCAAAAGGCGTCCAACATGCTACTGAGGAAGAGCGGAGGACAAGTACAAGTAGCTCCAGAGCTAATGAAGTGGTTGGGCCAAAAACAAAAGGACACTCAGCTGTGGACGTGCCTGGAAGTGAAAGGAAATTCCAATGCTGCAAAGAAAAATACTGCATAGGAACCTGGAATTCTAAGATCTATGAACCTTGGTAAGCTGGATGTGGTCAAACAGGAGATGGCAAGAATAAACATCGACATCCTGGGCATCAGTGAACTAAAATGGACAGGAATGGGCGAATTCAGCTCAGATGATTATCATATCTACTATTGTGGGCAAGAATCCTGTAGAAGGAATGGAGCTTTTACAGGGAAAAGCTGTAATGGGATACAATCTCAAAAATGATAGAATGATGTCAATACAAAACCAAGGCAGACCTTTCAACATCACAATAATCCAAGTTTATGCACCAACCACCATTGCTGAGGAGACTGAAATGGAAGAAATATCAACAACCTCCAATATGCAGATGATACCACTCTGATGGCAGAAAGTGAGGAGGAATTAAGGAGCCTTGTAATGAGGGTGAAAGAGGAGAGTGCAAAAAACGGCCTGAAACTCAACATCAAAAAAACTAAGATCATGGCCACTGGTCCCATCACCTCCTGGGAAATAGAAGGGGAAGATATGGAGGCAGTGACAGAGTTTACTTTCTTGGGCTCCATGATCACTGCAGATGGAGACAGCAGCCACAAAATTAAAAGACACCTGCTTCTTGGGAGGAAAGCGATGACAAACCTCGACAGCATCTTAAAAAGCAGAGACATCACCTTGCCAGCAAAAGTCCAAATAGTCAAAGCTATGGTTTTTCCCATCGTGATGTATGGAAGTGAGAGCAGGACCATAAAGAAGGCTGACCGCCGAAGAATTGATGCCTTTGAATTGTGGTGCTGGAGGAGGCTCCTTTGGACGAACAGGTATTAGGCACTTCTCAGCCCTGGCTCCTCCAGTGTGACCCACTCAGAGGCAGTGCCTGGAGGAGGTGGGTCAGAGAATTTGGGGCACTGCCTCTGTGTGGGTGCCCAACAGAGGTGTCGTAGCTGGGAAGCACCAAGCACCTATTTGTCCAAAGGACAAACCAGCATAAACTCCTCAACTGGCAGGTGGTACCTACCTCTAGTCTTATCTAGACTGGTCCCCGCTGAGACTCTGATGGGAACTGAAGGGAAGATAAGAGAAAAATAAAGACCTCAAGAGTCACAGTATCAGGTAGTATCAGAGTAATCGAGGAATGCAGAATTGTCAGAAAAACGATCAGGTCCAAGCCAGTGCAGAAGGTGGTCCAGCAGTAGACGTGGCTCAAGAGGTAAACCATTCAACAAAGCTAAGATCAAACACAGAGAGCAATCCAAAGGCTGGCATGTTACGAGGGGGGAGGCTAGGATTTGGAGATTGGGGGCACAGCCACCAATCAGCTTGAAGCATATGTAACCTGGTTTCCCAGACCTCATCGGGGCCCTGCTGTCACTTATTAGGAGTCCCTACTCTTAAGCAGAGCTTGAGAGAACTATTTTTGGACGATATCACCAACTCTGCCCACCTAGCAGTTCAAAAGCATGCAAATGCAAGTAGATAAATAGGTACAACCTCAGTGGGAAGGTCATGGCATTCTGTGTCTAGTCACGCTGGCCACGTGACCACGGAAATGGTTTTCGGTCAAATGCTGGCTCTACGGCTTGGAAACGGGGATGAGCACCGTGCCTTGGAGTCAGACACGACTGGACTAAATGTCAAGGGGAACCTTTACCTTTACCCATAGCACCCACAGTTCACCAGCCATCATAGCCACTGGGGCCCCAAAAAGAAGCCTATCTAAGCTCTATGACGGTATTTGCAAGGCCTTTTTAAAAATTAAATAAAATGGCAGCTTCAGAAATCCATCACTGGAATGGCTAGGCCATTTATTCTCAAAGCAGCATGCACAATGGAAAGGTAGCCATTTCTGCTTGTTTTTTCCCCCTCCCATTTCTTGTTATTTAGGGTACTGTGATGGGTATTAAGCAAAGAAAGGAAGAACATGAATTATAAAATAAATCAATTATGTTCAAAAGTGATAATTTAAAATCAGGCAAAACACGCAGGGTGGCGGAACGCTCTTTGTTTTCATTACGGCATCACTTGTCGTGTTATTCAGCGATGTAACTTCTAAAAGACAATTATATGGTGGATATTACAGATTCTGTGTTAATATAGATGACTGGCAGAAATCTTTTTTTCTTTTTTTCCAGGAAAGAATTTGAACCTGGAAGCCGTAGCCTTAAATTTTAAAATTGGATCAAAATTTCCCAAGAACTGTGAAGATGAGGAAAGATGTTGGAAGAACATCTTCATCTTCATTTCCATCCACCTAAAGTCAGGAGCTGTGGCTGCTCCCAGGTTTTGAGATTCTCTTACGCAGGAGGCCTGGCTGGCCCCATCTTTGCGGTCCTTCTGCAAGCAGGCAAAGACCTTTTCTCTTCAGGCAAGCCTTCCCTCAGCAACCAGCTACGTACAGTACCTGCGTGTGGTGTTTAGATTATTGTGCATTACTACTTTGATTGCATCTTTAGTACGACTTGTGTTTGCCATCTCTCAGTGTGATATTTGTTTGTTCCTTTTTGTATGATTGTTTTAGCTTCAATATTGCCTTTTAATGATATAAGCCACTTATTCATAAAGAAGTGGCTTTGAACATTGTCTTTCAGTGACATAAGCAACCACCTTGGGTCCTTTTTCTCCCCATGGAGAAAACATTGCAGCTGTACAGCCTTGAGGTTATCAATGCCTGCACCGCTGTAGCTAAGCTATCCCTATCTGAGAAGAAGTGCTTGCCCACCCAAGTCCCAGAATAAAGACGCGAGACAATGATATGGATTAAAATATGGGCCACACTTTATTAAATCAAATCCAATTATATATATCACTGGCCTCATCAAATGAGGGCCTGCGGTAGGGCAGAAGCAGGAAAATGCAGGGCATTCACGATACCCCTAACAGTCAATGGGTGAGTCCCAGGCCCCAGGTTCCAGTGGTCTTGACGACAGTAGGAACTTGGGTGGCCTCTAATAAACACCCCAGACCTCGAGACATCTTTACTTGATGACTGTTGGTCTGAAAGTGGCCCAGTGCATCTTCCCGCTGCTGGCCCTTTAATCGCACGATCCGCAGAGCCAAGAGGTCAGATGCGCTGTCGGCTTACCAGAATTACCAATGAGACACACCAAGACAACCTGTTTTTCCGCACTATCTGCCAGTGTGGCCGAGAATACCACCAATCAAATGCCAACAAACCCTTCCTTAGTGTGGGATAGGTGAAAAATCCCCCCCCCCCAGTCCAACAGCCAATCAGGATGAGGGTCAAAAATTCCTATCCGGCCCCTTAACGGCGACCACAAATCACACTAGAAAGAGGGTGGGTGGGTGCCTGAACAAGAAAGAGGATGCACCGGGCGCGAGCATCCCTTTAAGTAGCTGCTCACCCTCCCTCTTTTGACACGTGACCGGAGCTGCCTCGCGTCCTCCGGAACCGGGAGGGCAAACGCCAGCCATGCAGCTCCAGGACGTTAAAACGTCCATCCTGTGGCTGGGACCAATGGCAACTTTCCCACTTGAGCCACTGCAGATATTTCTGGACTACAATTCCCATCATCCTCAGCCAGCATGTCTAATTGGTAAGAGATTATGGGAGCTCTACACCTGAATGTCTAGAGGGAGCAGGGTGTGGGATCAGGGTTTGCTCTATTCTGATTGGCAGTGGCTTTCCAGGCTGTCATACGAAATACTTTCTCATAATCAATTAAAGTTTTTTTTTCCATATTATTCCTGTACAAATATAAGCCTCTTACCTTGAAGAGAGCTTAAGAGAGTTCCATGTTTGCAGACCATTCTCTTGATTCTGTGGGACATTTGCTCAATAAGTACTGTCGTTGTTTAGTTGTTTAGTCGTTTCCGACTCTTCGTGACCCCATGGACCAGAGCACGCCAGGCCCTCCTGTCTTCCACTACCTCCCAAAGTTGAGTCAAATTCATGTTGGTTGCTTCAGCAACACTGTCCAACCATCTAGTCCTCTCTCGTCCCCTTCTCCTAGTGCCTTCACACTTTCCCAACATCAGGGTCTTTTCCAAGGAGTCCTCTCTTCTCATGAGATGGCCAAAGTACTGGAGCCTCAGCTTCAGGATCTGTCCTTCCAGTGAGCACTCAGGGTTGATTTCCTTCAGAATGGATAGATTTCTTCTCCTTGCAGTCCAGGGGACTCTCAAGAGCCTCCTCCAGCACCACAATTCAAAAGCATAAATTCTTCAGCGGTCAGCCTTTTTTTATGGTCCAGCTCTCACTTCCATACATCACTACAGGAAAAACCATAGCTTTGACTATTCGGACTTTTGTTGGCAAGATGATGTCTCTGCTTTTTTAAAAAACAAAAACATAGTGCCACCTTAAAGACAAACTGCTATGTTTTAATGTGAGCTTTCATGGACAAATCCACTTCCTCAGACAGAAGTTGAGATACTTTGTATCTGAGGAAGAGGACTTCTCCACGAAAGCTCACATTAAAATATAGCATTTGGTCTTTAAGCTGCCACAATGTTTTTGTCTTCTTTATTTATTTTTATTTTGTATTTGCTTTTGTCTTATATGCTAGCACAGACTAACATGGCTACCTTTTCTAAAATTGTTTGTTCATTTGATTTTTCAAAATTCTCTCTTTGTTCCCCAAGTGAGGACCCAAGGTAGCATACCATTTTTTAAAAAAATCAACAGTGAATCCAAACAAATTGATTATGAGTTAAACTCTAATATGTACATATTTAAAACTCTAGTTTGGAAACTCTAAATTTTAAGAGACCTCCCATCTCATTTGTGTTCTGGCTCCTTAAAACCTTCTCTAAAGAGGTAACTTTTCAGCTGCCGGAGGAAGGAAAGAAAGGAATGAACACAGCAGCCATCCTTCCAGAGAGGTGGAGTTCCATAAATTCACCGGTTGAGAGATCACACGTGTAAAAAGAAGTCTAAATATTGTGGTCTAGAGATTCTGTATGCCTGTCAAACAGGCTTCGTCCTCCACAGCATACGATGCATCTAATGACTTGCCTTTCACTTGGCATTTTGCAGCTAATACTTATTTTGAAACTTACTCCAAACTCATCAAGGCCTTATACATCATTTAAATACCATGAGGAATTAAGGGCGCTTCAAGCTGTGATAAGAACTTTGGCTGCCTCTTAGAACTTGGGGGTAAATGCAGTCCCTCTAACTCAGAAGGAGTTTGGGTTGGTCCTCCCCCCCCCGCCCTACTCACCCTCCTCACTTTTTACAGGATCAACAGCTTTGTTCACTTTGATCTCTATTACTTTTATAAACGAGAGAAAGCAGCAGAAACTTTGCCCTAGCTGTGGCTAATTAGGTCTGCTAGTTCTAATCGTACCAATCTGCATTTTAAAGAGCCGTGGCGTGACAAGATTGCTTGGTGGGTAAGGAATGGAGGTGGTAGATGTTTCCTCGTTATGCGCATCAAAGTTTCTGATAACAAAATAGCGGAGGTGGAAGAGTAGAGCTCAGACAGATGTAGTTCCAAATTAGTGAAAAGCAAACTTATAAATAAAACCAGAACACATTATTTGCACATTCCCCCCCCCCCCGGCTATAATTGGGAGTCTTCGCCCACTTGCCTTTGACTGGAAGCGATCAGCAATATGCAAAGCTATAAGACACTGAGATGCATCCACAATCTTTTAAAGGATAGACACACCTAGACAATTAAATCCATATCATGCACCACCACCATCTATTTAATAGATACAGATAAGCCTTTTTGCTTGACAAAGCTTGAAAACAGCCAGATACAAGTAACCTGAAACAAGTTACCTCTTTTTTTTGTAGTAAGTACATAATAAATAGAAAATTATGAGAGTAACCAGATTGCATGCATGTTCCCAAGGCAAGTAACATTTTCTAATTACTTTAAAATGTCATTTTTAAATGAGATTTTTAAAGAGGGATTTATAGAGGATTTTTAAACAAGTTTGATACCATCTTCTTACCAGTTCTAAAGCTTTTTCCCCCCAGAGTGTAATGAAAAAATAACAAAAAGGGATGACTCACGGAATAAATTATGCAATAAGTTACTTGTAAAGCACTGTAATGTGTAACAGCAACAAATCAAATTTCAAACTCTATAATAAATAACATGAAAAAATCTTTTTAAAAAGCAGCTTTCCAGGCTTTGATATTTAGTCCCAGGTAAGACGGCTGGAAAAGACCCTGATGTTGGGAAAGTATGAGGGCAAGAGGAGAAGGGAATGACAGAGGATGAGAGGGTTGGACAGTGTCCTCGAAGCAACCAACATGAATTTGACCCAACTCTAGGAGGCAGTGGAAGACAGGAGGGCCTGGCATGCTCTGGTCCATGGGGTCACGAAGAGTCAGACACGACTTAACGACTAAACAACAACAAGATGGCTGGATGGCTCAATGGGCTGGGGCAGCTGGTTGTAGAAGAATCACAAAAATTAGGATCCACGGAAGCCTGAAAAAGTAGATACTAAATCATGGTGGAAAGAAATAAAAAGAGGTGTCTTTCATCAGTTGTTCCCCCCAACCTAATAAGAATCTGAATGTCTCACATAAAAACCATAAATCCTGGTAACAGAAACTAGAGGATAACCTAAATATGCAGCAGATTTAAAATAGAGTAGAGTTGGTTGAAGCTGGTCCCACCCTCATGGGCAAGAAAAAGAAAAGACAGCGTCCCTCCAGTGGTTCTCCTAGCAAGGCTCCAAAACAACAGAAGCTGGACCAATGGACCGAACTACTTCCAGTAAGTGATTTTAACAGCCACTCTGCTTCTAAAAACTCTGCCTTGATGGTGAATGATAAGGGAGAAGAGAGTGATACTTGCTCAACCCTAGCTAACCTCCCTTCTTCTGAAAACGGCCAGCTCTTTACCAATCGCTCCCTCCCAACAACCGCAGCTTCAGTGGGAAACCCTAAACAAACCCATCAAATGCTGTGTAAGAATGCTGAAGTGGATTTTGAACAATTCCTGTCCCTCTTGGGAGAACACAGCATTATCTCTGGCAGGACAGTTATGTCTATTTTCCACCGGCTTAAAGAAATATCATCCCAAATTGAAACCCTCCAGAAGCAAATGAAGCAAAGTGCCCTGCAAAATGCTTCGGGAACTCTTCACTGTCTAGATCCATGCAACAGCCGAAACAGAGAGAAGCCTTCTTCGGTTGACTCACCTGACAAAGGGAATGAAGAACATAAGTTAAAACTCGAAACACCGAGCTACTTTTCTGCTTGCTCGCAACGTTTCCAACCCAATCAAATAGTCCTTGAAATTCAAAATGCACTAGCTAACAAGGACAAATGGCTTAACAAACGATGTGTCCTCATTTCTTTAAGTAAACTTCTTCGTATAGAGATCAGCCAAGTAGATCTGGACAAAATAGAATGGCTTCCTGGATCTCCTAACTCAGAAAGAATCCACCTCACCTTCTTTACAAATACACTACCTTTAATGCTCTTGCGCATGGGGAGGTTTCTAGAAAATTTTCAAATAAGAACTAAAAGAGTCTTTGCAACCACAGGGTTAAAACCCCTGCTTACAGGGGAAAAAAAATCCTTGGTAAGCCTCCCTTTTTCCCGAGCTGCTCAAAATATCTCTTGGCCAGCTTCCCAGACTTCCGATAAGCCTTCTGCAATTAACTCACAAACTAATCAGGTGAATCCCCACAGTCACATCCTCACTGAAAAAGAGCAGTCTGCCCTACAGAGTTTGACTCTCAGCCTAGAGAAATCCTTAAACAACATCAGAGGCTCCTCGCTCAAAAGAGGCATGCAAGGAAACTCTGACACGCTACGGAATATTGGCCTAGTAAACCCCCAGGAGTTCCTGATGGAGATCGAGAATTTCCTGGGAACTGACCAAGATCAAGTGGCTGACCCTAGACACCAAGACGATCGAAGGGCTGCCCCTACAGCTGTTCTACCACCTGGCCACGATGATTTTTTTGACCTCTTAACGAACTCTCATAACAAACCTCAGCCGGAAGCAGAGATCATTTCAGTAATGGATCAAGCTAGGACATCTGATTTTAGCCTGACAAACTCCCTTCAAAACTCTGCAAGTTTTGACCCAAGCTCAGGAAAGGCAAATCTCCCAGCCTCTAAACCTACCTCAAAAGACTCACTCCTGCAGCTTGAGCCTGTTGGGGCTGATGCAGCCATTGCAACGAATACTCAGGCTCCGCCCCAACATATGTGTCTTACAATTTCTAACGCCGATCCCATTGCAGTCCCTCCTAGCGAACCCAGCAGAACTACAGTGAGCCCTCTGACAACGGATTCTAATGTTGCTCTGCATCAAACCAGAGACTCTACTAGTTTTCTCGTGGGTCACAATTCCGACCTTGAGGTGATTGCTAATGGTTGCGCCCCATCCCAGTCCAACAACCTTCTAGACCTACTTACTGAATCTGATTGACTGGTCAACCCCCTTTCATACTCCTCCTCCACTTCACCTATCAAGCTAATCTCTTGGAACCTCTCAGGATGGAGGAGTAAGTCCAAGGACAAAGACTTCCTGAACTACCTTCGATCCTTCGATGTCGTGCTCTTCCAAGAAACCTGGGCGTTAACGCAAATCAACGTCGAAGGGTTCAACTCTTATTGTTCTCCAGCCCTAAAAACTAACAACAGAGGCCGCCCACAAGCCGGTCTAGCAAGTCTGGTGGCCTCGCATTTAATTTCTGAAGCTGTCAATCTACTGTCGGACTTTCCTTGTTCAATTCAAGCCACAAAACTCACCATTGCTAAAACAACGCTAATCATACTTAATATATATATCCCTCCATCTCCCAATTCCGCCTCTCTTCATCACCATTGGTCACATTTAACTTCTCTTATGGAGGACCTGGAAAGAAAATTTCCCTCCTCAGAAATTATTCTGGCAGGAGACTTCAATGCAAGGGTTGGTAACGATGCCTTGTTGTTCCACAAGGCTCTTGATGTTGACCACGACACCTTTTTACCACTTCCTTACTCACAAAGCCGACATTCAAAAGACAAATTACTAAACCGTGCTGGCATTTGCTTAACAAAATTCTGTTTTCAGTTTAACAGAATATGGCTTAATGGGTCAACGAACTTCGCCAATTCCGGTGATTTCACTTTCCTGTCACCCAGAGGCTGCAGCGTAATCGACTATATAGTGATCTCTTCTTCTTTTCTGCCATACGTTTATGACTTTGCAGTGGGCGACCGTACAGATAGCGACCACGTCCCTTTAACAATGAAAATTAAGCTTCATTACCAGCCTAGCTCTCTTTTAGCCAAACAATTCCCTGCTGAATCTACCGAGGCCCTATGCAAAATCCATTGGAACGAGGCCTCAATCCAAATATTTTCTAACCTAATCAAATCCCACACCATGCTAGAACTTCGGCTACACTGTACTTCATCTGACGACCCCCCCGAATTTATTAAAAGATACGAGGCTATACTGCTCCACATAGTTGATTCCTTGATCCAGAGTCCAAGATCTCAAAGGAACCTAAGAACGCCTTATAGTTCTCCCTGGACAGACAAGGGGTGCCGTGAACTGAAACGTCTCATCCGTGACACTTACCGCCAATACCGGGACTCCAATGACAGATCTCTACTTCTAAGATACTTTGACCTCAAAAAACAACTCCAACAACTTATCCAGAAAAAGAAAGAAGACCTTTCATTTTCCCAGTGGGAACAGTTATATCAAGCCACAATTTATAATAAACCTAAACTTTTCTGGTCTATAGTATCTGGGTCTTCTCATAAAGCTGATCCAGAGGCTTCCACAGTTTCATCACTGGAGTGGCTTCGACACTTCTCAGCCTTGTTCTTTGAAAGACAAACTGATGTTCCAAACTTTGTAGATCCCCCATTGACCGCCTTACCCAACTGGCCCTTGACCACACCAGACGAAGTCCGTGAGTTAATTTCCCAACTCAAAAATGGAAAAGCCCCTGGCCCCGATGTCATCTCAGCTGAAATGCTAAAGCATGACTCGGACTTCTGGGCCCCCCTTCTTGCTTCCACCTTTTCAATGGCTGACCAAACTGGCTTAATGCCAGAAGCATGGACGAATGCCATTATAACTCCCATCTTCAAGAAGGGAGACCGCTCACTCCCCTCCAACTATAGGCCAATTAGTCTCTTGTCCATCATCGGGAAACTCTATGCAAAGCATCTAATGGCCAAACTTGCCTCCTGGATGGCACAGTCCAAAATCCTTGGGCCTGAACAAATTGGGTTCACTAAAGGGAAGTCAACTACAGACCACTGTCTAGTTCTCTATCATCTGGCCAACAAATATTCACAGAAGCCCAATTGTAAACTCTACACTGCTTTCCTGGATCTGAAGGGAGCCTTTGATTCTATTGACAGAGATCTCCTCTGGTCCAAACTATACAATCTGAACATTGACCAAAGACTGCTCTTCCTCATCAAAAGATTGCATACTTCTACAACTTGCCAAGTCAAGTGTTCCCCCGCTGGAAAACTAACATTAAAGATCCCGGTTAATAAAGGCGTTAAACAGGGCTGCATCCTAGCGCCCGCTTTATTTAACCTGTTTCTCAACGATATGGCCCCTTTCCTGGCTGAAATAGATGCTCACTCTCCTAAAATCGGCTCCCTACAAGTCCCTCTGCTCCTCTACGCGGATGATGCTGTTCTAATTTCCCGCACCCGTGTGGGTTTGAAACGCCTACTCACTAGGTGCCTCGAATATCTTAACCAAAACAAGCTTCTACTAAACTGCGAAAAATCAAAAATTCTTGTTTTCTCCAAATCCTGGCGACCCTTAAAATGGGTAATCAATGGAAACACAATAGAACAGGTTAAGCATTTCAAATACCTTGGTATCAACTTTCAATATAACTTATTTTGGACACAACACCGTAATTCTGTTACAAATCTAGCCACTTCCAGCACCCTTGCAGTCTCCCGGTTTTTCTACAATACTGGCAACCAATTCATCCCTGCAGCCATAAAGGTTTTTAACGCTAAAGTTCAGGCCCAAATTCTATACGGTTGCCCTATATGGATCAGCTCATTCGACCATTCTATTGAGTGTATCCAGTCAAAATTTCTTCGCAAAATATTAGGGCTGCCTAATTGCGTCCCATACGCTGCTCTTTGCCTGGAAACCGGACAGACTTCAATCGAATCTAGAGCCTGGTTGATTACCTTCAAATACTGGCTGAGACTTCATAACGACCCTGATCCAAATAGTCTCATTTTTCAACTACTTCAAGATTCATCCTCCTCCAACTGGCTTGCCATCATCGAGAAAAAAATTAGTGCTTTGGGTCTATGCTTGGACTCCTTCTATATGCTGTCTGCTTCTGAAACGTTTCAAATAATTAAACAAAGAGTCCTGGACATTGAGCAACAAAACCTTTACAATGCGGCTAACAAGACTTGTTCACCAGTGAAATTGTCTCTTCCTTGCAAATTTGGACATATAGCTTCATACCTCTCTGCACTAAGTAACCCCCAGCACCGGAGGGCGTTCTCATTGGCCCGGTTTAATGTGATGCCATCTGCAGTCCTGACGGGCAGATTTTTAAGGACCCCCCACGCAGATAGGGTTTGTTCATGCAAACAAAACTGTATCGATTCAATTTCCCATATCCTATTAGGGTGTCCCAAGTATACTGCCCCTCGTATCCAACTTTTAGAACCAATTTTAAAAAACAAATCAGGCCTCTCTGAAGCTGACAAAGTTTATTTTATGTTGAGTGACTCTTTACAGGATGTATCTGCGAGTGTAGCATCCTTTCTACACTATGTTACAATCCTGTGTAACAAAGACCAGCAAACTGTACTCCTCTTTTAACTTTCCTTTTATACGTTGTCTTGTCTATGCCAATAAAGGTCTGATTGAAATTGAATATAATAATAATAATAATAATAATAATAATAATAATAATAATAATAATAATAATAATAATAATAATAATAATAATAATAATAATAATAATAATAATAATAATAATAATAATGCACAACGGCACAAAAGTGTAGATGATAAAACCCTAAAATACACAAACATAACACAACATATTTTGTCCAAAAGGTCTTCCTGAGTGGTGTAGTGAAATGACTGCCAGACTTGCAACCAACAGTAGTAAGGCTGCGGGGAACTACTACAAGTTTGAAATGCTCAATCACAGTGCCATTCCAAACATCTCCAGTTCAGGATCAGGTCCCTTCACAGCTAGCTCTGTGGTGGTTCCAGCCAGTGACAAAAATCTTCCAGAGTTGCAGTTTCCTAAGGCTATGCAATCAATTTGGAGATACTGTATCGTCTAAACCAGTGGTTCTTAACCTTTGTTACTCGGATGTTTTTGAACTGCAACTCCCAGAAACCCCAGCCAGCACAGTTGGTGGTGAAGGCTTCTGGGAGTTGCAGTCCAAAACTCCTGAGTAACCCAAGGTTAAGAACCAGTGGTCTAAACCCTGCTGAAAAAAGTAACTCCAGCGTCAAAGCGTGAGTGTTAAAGTGTCTTTATGAATCAGGTCATTAATGTGGCAGTGAATGAACTTTATTAAGCAAGCCATTAACTGGGGGTCCGAGATGACCACCATCTAAAAACCACATGCTGGTGGTATGGCCATAGGTAGTCCACAAATGCCTTCTGGGCCACCTGCCCTCAAGCCTTGTGTGCATCATCATAGCCCTCAAATGGCCCAGCAAGGGGGAGAGGTACTAAATGGCCATGATGGTCGCCACTATTAGATGTCTTGTGCCTCTCATAGGTTGTGAACACTAACACATGTACTAATCAGATGGGCAGTGTTCTTCGTCCCCACCTCAGTGTAGTCTGATATGCTTTCTGCTGATGAAAGCATCCTGCTGCCATTCTACTGTTTCTACTGGGGAGACAACATCACATAGATCCTGTTGCAACAGGAAACCCAAGGGCTCTGAAGTTGTCAATGGTCTATGAAGTGTCCAGAGAAGTGAAGAAGTAGGTATGGGAGGGGACAAGCAGATGTCTGAGCATTCATAAAAGAGTTGAACACGACACATGGAAGACTATCTTGATAGCTCACTGGTTTAAGCATGTGGCTGATCCAGCTCTGCAGTTCTAAAATGATGATGATGATGATGATGATGATGATGATGATGATGATGATGATGATGATGATGATGATGATGACGATGATGATGATGATGATGATGATGATGATGATCCTACAGCCCATGAGCAGCAGCAGGAAAAACAGAAGAAAAGTGGCGAGCAACAGTTGCATAGAAGAGGATACACAAGATAACTGGACTCAACGGATGGCCATCCCTCACCAGCCAGCTTGGTCAAGAAAAGAGTTGGTGACACACAACTGCAGAGTGGCCCACACCGAGCTTTGTGGTGGCATCCTGGCAGAAATCCATGCTGGCCAACTCTCTGGGTGTGACACCAACTCTTTCCATGACCAACGTGGGTTTATGTATCATATTCCAATCCCTTTCTAGGTTGGGATGCAGCTCCTCCACAACCATTACCATCATTATCATCATCTTAGAGTTGGAAGGGACTCTACAGATGACAGAGTCCAGCCCCTGTCGGGGAGACAGAGTGGGGATTCAAACTCCCAACCTCTGGCTCTACAGACAAACACCTAAACCACAGAGCTATCCAGCAATTCTCCCTTAGAGTCTCCCTTGTCACTCCAAGGCGAGGTACCCACTGTCCATCACTGTTATCGCATAAAGCTGACGTCTCTGGCGCAGAGTCTTGTCCAGTCCAGGCAGTCCAAATAACTCACACATATACAGGCAGCTTCTCCCGACACCAAAGTATATTTACAATATATACAGCAGTTCCAACTGGCAGCATGACATCAAGTAATGGATCAGTGGTAGGAGGGATGCATAATCAGTTCAGCTTCACATATATACAGTCGTGCCCCGCTGGATGATTACCCTGATCTACGACAAATCCGCTTTACGTTGACGTTTTTGTGATCGCTTTTGTGATTGCAAAACAATGTTTTAAATGGTTTTTTTTTTCACTGTGCGATGATTGGTTCCCTGCTTCGGGAACCGATTTTCACTTTACGATGATCAGCAAACAGCTGATTGTCAGGTTTCAAAATGGCCACCGGCTGAAGAAAATGGCCCCCCGCTGTTTTCTAGGATGGATTCCTCGCTTTACAGGCTGGCCACGGTATGGAGGATCTTCGCTGGACGAGCAGGTATTCAGCCCATTGGAATACATTGAATGGTTTTCAATGCATTTCAATGTTTTTTAAATTTCATTTGATGTTTTTGCTCTACAGCGATTTTGTTGCAACGAATTAACGTCAAACAAGGCACCACTGTATACTTATACATGTTAGCATACAACCAATCATAGCTGATGTTGCATCGTCAGTGGCTCAGCATATGTTGCACAGCTGTACAATCATGGATTCTCATTAATACAAACCTTGTTCTGCTAGGTTAGGAAATTATTCTTAACAATGACCATCCCAGATTCCATCAACAACAAAAATCTCCCACCACTCTGTACGTAGAAGCTAGCTCCACCCAGAAACCGTGGCATACGATGGGTAGGCCCCATCATTTTGTTCACAAAAATCATTCCAAATGGATTTATTTTCTTTTTGCAAGAAAGTAAAAGCAGCTTGACTTAGGTAGTGAAGTGAAAAGCAACAGCATGGATAGATTGTCTTTAACCTTGAATCTCTGAGCAGAGAGATAATCACCACTAGAACATAAAATTCAGTTAAGTGCTTGTTACAAAAACAGAACAAGCGTTGTGCTCATTACAAATAATAAAAAAGTATGCTTCTTGGCGTTAATGCATACTGAACGTAAACATTTATATTTATATTATCAAAATTAATTGGAGACAACGACAGTAAGTATTTCCTTGCTGCCACCTGGTGGGAATGAAATCTGCTACAGAGGCAAAAGAGAGAAACAATGCCTGTGAATTAAACACACACACACACACACACACACACAGAGAGAGAGAGACAGAGAGAGAGAGAGAGAGACAAACACACACACACACCCCCCTCCATTTAAATACGATATTTTTTTGCAAGCAGTGTGAGGTTTGTTTTGATGAGATAACAAGTCGCGTTTTAATTATGACGATCCTAATCTTTCTTAGGTAATAAAACATCACACTGTATGGAGGCTGTCTTTACCAATTAGGCAGGATAAGAAAGATGTTCTGATGACATCCTCGGCTCTGTAACAGAGAACAGACTAAATGGGTGATGAGACGGCCCAATTACTCTGGCCTGGGTCTGTCTAGAGGATGCTTAACAGCATTGCTTTGAAGTCATTTGGGACAATTCTTTTCTCCACCTGTAAGGGTCAACTGCACCACACTTCAAGATTTAGTATTATCGGCCTTTGTTGTATCTTTCTGGGTTTTTTTTTGGGGGGGGGTCTGTTCCATAAACTGGAGGACTTTAATGCAGTTTAATTAATAAAGCATGCAGCACCCTTCTTTTTCACTCTGTTCCAGCCTTCGGCTGCCCCCCATCCATGATACTCGTCTTTATTGTTCTTACCATTCCCTCACTCTTTTTATAAACAGGTGGGGAACATTATTTTTGCACCGTTTTTATTAAAAAAAGAAGCAGACAACCCATATTTCAAAGCTAGTATATATTTTGAAGTCAGTCCTTCAAAAGTCCTTTAGGACTCGGGAGGATGTTTCTACAGGTATCGCTCGCTCACTTGGCTTAGCCGTCTCTTGTAAAACATAACGACAGCTGAAAAATGACATAGCAAATAAAACAGCCAGGAAACCGTTCCTATGTATTAAAAACGAAGGGCATGATCCAATTAAACTGAAATACCTGTAAGGCTGTATCACATTGGTTGGAAGACAGAAAACGGTTCCACTCTCTCCCGGTGCTTGTCACAACACATGCGGAGTATTTTGTCTGGATTTAGGCACTAATTTAAGGAAGGGCCTTGGCAAGCTGGAATATATTAAAAAAGGAAGGTCAGGTTGGTGACGAAACCCTTTTGAAAAATGACTGAAACAGCAATAGATCGCCTCGACAAGCAAAGACAGACTTCATGGTGGTCTTTCAAATATAAGAAAGATATGCAGAAGAAATCAGTGTGTGGAAACTGGAACTAGATTTTGGCAAAGGACAAGCTGTCTTGATTGTATAAAAGATAGTCTCCAAATACTGTGATTTCTTTGTTTAAGACAGTTAAGTCTTGACCTCCATCTGTCAATTTCAGGATTCCTGCATTGAGTATAGGGTTGGACTAAATGCCCTCCCAGATCCCCCTTTACTCTGAAATGCTATAATTCTGAAAAAAGCAAGGAGAGCTACCTTTCCTCCTGATGGGTTCATTTTCCTTATGCAGATTTTGTTTCTGCTGCGTGCACGTGCGTTATCCTGAACAGCATTTTACCATGTCAGTGCCCCACATATAACCAGAAATGGTGTACACGTGACATTGTATTTAACTCTGTAGTTCCATATTCAGCATGCACAAATATTCAACATTTTGAAAACTAAGTGCTATGGAAGTGGCGAGGAGTGGCTTCGAGAGCCCCCACCCAATGCTTACAAAAGTTCCTTTTCTGAAGCTATAGCTTTCCAGGAAGCACAGCCATACTGGCAGTTGTAGCCCCAAAAGGAACTTTATTTAAGCTCTGAGAAAGGGTACGTGGGAAACATTGCTACCTGACAAGTCCCACCACCACCACCAAGAGTTGAGCTGTCATCAGGATACATGCAACAAGAAGTCTCATGAAGTGCAATGCTGGTGCTCCACTCCCTAGCCTGCTCTAAACAGCACAATGAGCGTACAGTCGTGCCCCACTTTACGATTGGCCCGCATTACGACGAATCTGCTTTAAGACGATCTTTTTGCAATCCCAATTGCGATCGCAAAACTATGGTCTAAATGGGGGAATTTCGCTTAACGATGATCGGTTCCCTGCTTTGGATCAAAAACAGCTCATCGTCGGGTTTGCAAAATGGCCACCAGGTGCTTAAAATGGCTCCCCGCTGTGCTTAGGGATGGATCCCTCACTATACAGGCAGCGAAAATGGCCGCCGTATGGAGGATCTTTGCTGGATGGTGAGTTTTTATCCCATTGGAACACATTGAACTGTTTTCGATGCGTTTCAATGGGGTTTTTATTTTCGCTTTACGATGTTTTCACTTAACGGCGATTTTCCTGGAATGGATTATTGTCATTAAGCGAGGCACCACTGTATAGTCAAAATGCCAGATGACTACAAGCAAGGGAAAGGAGCTGACAAGAGAGCTACCGAGACCTGGCAACCCGAAACAGAATTGATTTTGCATTGCTAACAGGGAATAGAACACGGCTGTTGCACAAGGTTATTTTACATTTTCATTGCCCATCATAAAATGGGCAAGGCTGTTTGACATATTTTTATCTAGTTAGCCAGCCCTCCCCAGATTGGATGGGGTAGCAATTAAGGCATTTATTTATACGCCAATAAATCTTTATAACAATAAATATCTAATCACTTTCTGGTCTGCTCATTACATAACCATTTGGAATGCCTGCACGTGATTAAAGACTCATCTTTTGTGAATGTATAATTCTTGGCCTATGACAATGAAATTGATCTCCCCTTCCCCCCTCCCAGCCTCTATTTCCTTTTAATAGCCCACCAGGACCGTCTATGATCACTGCCTTCGTTACAGCCAAATGAAATGCTTATCTGGTATTCTTAATTTTTATGGGTTACCAAAGAGGAAAGGGGTTGCATTATAACTGGAAGCGACTTAGTGATCTCTTCCCAGACCAGCTGCTAATGTTTCGATTTAAGGAGGTGCTTCAGAAGTTGCTAGACAGAAAAAAGAAGAAAATAGCTTCTTTTGATGAACACATTTGTAGACACGTTGCAGGGGATAGGTGCTTTCAACAGTGTGCTGAAGTCCACATTCCTTCTCATTCTCACAATCATTCTATCCATCTTTTCCCCACCACACCATTTTCATCCAGTTTTTCCACCCCAAACTTTCTTTATGCAGGATGTAGCAGAAGAGCGCTCCTGCCCTGCACCGTCAGGTCCACTGCTGGTCATAGCCTCTCCATCTATAGGTTGGGAAAAGAGGTTTTGAAGTGGTCATGGAATGTTGAGTAGAGATGGGCCTGCACCAGTTCATCCCAGTTCGTGCTGGTACATAAAGGTGGCAGCAGAAGTGCTCCTGCCCCCCTCCCTCACCTCCTTAGCCAATCAGCCACTCCACCAGGCCCAGCTGGCTTGCTTTTCCCACCTCCTTGGCTAATCTCCCAGTCATGGGCAAGAGCACAGATTTCTCTGCCTCGCCCCTTTGGCCTGAGTGGCCAATCAGCCAAGAGGGCGGGGCAGAGAAGCCTGAACTCTTGCCAGGATTGGAAGATCAGTCAAGGAGGTGCCGGAAGCTACCAGGCTGGGCCTGGTGAGTGGCTGGCTGATGCAGAGGAGGCAGGGGAGGACAATAGCAGCACCTATAGTTGTCCCTATAGAGATGCAATTCTTGCAGAGCTGCATCAGTTGAGCAATCAAACTTGCAAATCGCCTCCCAGCAACCAATCGCAAAGCAAAAGGGAGCTACTTTGCACCTTGTGGAGCTAGCATAAGCAATTGAATTTAATCTCTAAAGGGAGCTTCTGCTTCCGTTGATGCATTCACTGTGACTGAAACCAAGTCACAACTATTGTAGGTCCACTGAATCCGGGGAACTTTTGGAGGACTTGACTCATCAACTCCCCACTGATTTAATGGGCCTACTCTAGTTGCAACTTGCTACATGATTTCAGGCTGTGTCATCTTGTTTGGAGTCTTCAGTGGATACAAGGGAATAAGAGATGAAACAATTACAGAGAATGCAATTACAATCAGAAGAGGCTGATCCCCTTCTCTTTTTTGCAACTATGAAGATGTAGTAGTGGAGTGTAATCATTAGGTCTTTCTTCTTCTGTGTTGCTATTATATATTTAAAATACCTTTGTATAGGAACGGAGGCTACTTATGGTGTGCATAGGGGCCATTGAAGAAGCTGCTGTGATGATGTAGAAAGGTCTGGTCATGCATGCACTTGTGCTTGTGCTACCAATTGTGCAAGCAGTTATGAGCAGGCCTGTGACCAGACCTCTATACTAGAGATGGGCATGAACTGCTGCTAGTTTGTTCATCGGCCGAACAGGTGATCAACACCTGTTCAGCTGATCAACACCGCCCCTACTTCCCTGCCCCTTCTCTTCCTCCAAGCACTGCCTCTGAGTGAGTAGCACCTGGTGGAGGAGAAGGAGCCTGGAAGCACCGAACATTTGCGGTTCCTGGCAGTGGTGGTTGGATTCTGTTTAAACGAGAAGCCACTTGTAGAGATTCATAAGCCTCTCTGAAGTCGAAGGAAGAGAACCATTTCTCCTTATCTCTGCAGCGTTTTCCCCCCTTAAAGTGACTGCGCTTTCCCCCCTCTCCCCCCCCCACTTCCTCCAGCTTATCAGACTTTTTAACAGAGTGACATGGGTTGTTATGTAAAAACAGCCAGAGGCTTATGAAAGAACAAAGGCTGACTGAGCAGGTTTAACTTGTCGTTTCTACAATAAAGTTTTTGGCACAAAACAGCAGGATCTGAGGAGATGGGTTGAGGCTAGGTTTGAAGGACAAGTGAAATGCGAAGGAGCTGTCTGGCCACATCATTTTGGTGTGTCAGAAATGAAGCCAAAAAGATTTGCTCAATGCAAAGGATGGAGAGATACCCTGTGCGTGTGTGTCTGTGAAAAGCAGGGATATGTAGGTTGGGGGAATTCTTTGAAGTCTCCTAGTGAACCCCCTGGATGACAGTAGGATAACTCACCATAGACTCTGTACATGTGATGTATTCTCAAAGTACGTGTGGTTGCCAGACATCGGTTCCCAGATGTTCTTAGACTCAAGCTCCCAGAAGCCTCCACCATTAGCTGTGCTGGGCAGGATTTCTGGGAGTTGTAGTCCAAGAACACCTGGGCACCCAAGATTGAGAATGGCTCATGAGTTCAAGTGCGATCAACTGCTTTTTTCTTTTAATTTTTGAAAAAAAAAAATTCAACCCCCAAAATGGCAGATTTAATGTAAGGGATATGTGTGGGAGGGTCACTCTATGCTGCCCCACCCCGTGAAAGCCTCTAGAGATTTTTCTCTGTTTTGCAGTCACCTTGGAAATGCACAAAGAGCCTTGATTTGGTGCGTATTTACACGTGTGTCCAATGACTGTACATGCCGCCATTGCTTCCCAAGCAGACATGCTTGTTTGCAATCTAGTAGCAAGAAAGTTCACTTAAGATCTGATACAGAAGGCAGCCCATTCACAAAAGAAACTGGTTTGTATACCCCCCCCCCCAGTAAATGGCCCCGGTTGCTTTTTGAATGAGCACATCCACATTAAAACGTGTCTGTCCATGTTTGTATCCTGATTATTGTTCCCTCTCTGATCTTTGTGAAGACCAACAAGAGGGACAAAGGGAAAAGGACAGGATGTATTTAACTTGTCAATATAATCACCCATTTCAAGTGTGGGAGGCAACTGCAGGGGTAGCGGTTTAATGATGTGGGTGAAAAACCCTTCTTTGAGAAATGCTATGCTGGCACCTTGGAAAAGTGTTGTGTGCGTAAACAATCACAGACAGGAAGCTTCAAGCCACAGGCAATTCCTACTGCTCCCTGCTGAATATGAGCCAACAGTGCAATATGGCTGCAAAAAAGGCAAATGTTATTTTAGACTGCTTTAACGAAAGTATAGTCTCGAAATTCCATGGGGTACTAGTTAGGCCTCATCTCGAGTATTGTGTCCAGTTATGGACACTGCACTTCAAGAAGGATGCCAAGCAAGTTCAGAGGAGGGAAACAAGGATGATCAGGGGACTGGAAACTAAGCCCGGTGAGGAAAGACTGAGAGAACTGGGCATATTTAGCCTTGAGAAAAGAAGACTGAGGGGAGATAGAATAACAGTTTCCAAATACAGTACTTGAAAGTCTTATCATATAGAAGAGGGACAGAATCTGTTCTCATTCATCGCAGAGGGGAATAGAATAGAATATAACTTTTATTCAAGAGGCCTTCAGACTGTTTCGAACATCGCAGAGGGCAGGACACACAATAATGGGCTCAAGCTACAGGAAGCTGGATTTCAGCTGAATTTCAGGAAAAACTTCTTAACTGTTAGAGCAGTACGACAATGGAACCAATTAGCTCGAGATATGGTGGATACTCCATTGCTGGAGGCATTCAAGAGAAAATTGGAGAACCATCTGTCAAGTCTGCTTCAATTTTCCTGCATTGAGCAGGGGGGTTGGATTCAATGCCCTTGCGGGCCTCTTCCATATCCATTATTCTATGATTCTGTGATAAGGAATGTTAGGTTAAAAGGTGGGATTCCTTGTGAGGAATTTTTCTTTGGGAGTACTTGACATCTGTGATAGCAAATCCCTGCTGACAATTCAATTATTCTATAATTCCCTGGGTTTCACCTGCATGGTGTGACATGAACCATTTGAGGGAGCATCATTCATCGTGGACAAGGTCAATCATCCACCTTGTGTGGATGATTATCATAGGAAATATGCCCCTCGCTGTTCGTTATGTGCTGAGGCCATCATGGCAGAACCTGGGAAGGAAGAGACTGTGTTGGTGACTGTGGAAAAAAAAAACTTCCACATGAAATGCTACAAGTGTGAGGATTGTGGGAAGCCCTTCTCTGTTGAAGCAGAGGACAGTGGCTGTTTCCCTCAGGATGGCTGTGTGCTATGTAGGGAGTGTCAAACCACAGATGTCAAAGCTGCTGTCTGAGGAGGACCTCTGATCAGCCTATGGTGTCCTTATACCCCCACCCACCACCCACCCCTCATGAGAAAAGCAGTGAGAATGATCTGGAAATTGAGTCATGGCAACTGGACTTCTTTCTTGTTACACTGATATGTTTCACTACTCATCCAAGTAGCTTTTTCAGTCTGAGGAGAGTTGGTAGGAAATCCCTGATACATCTTCCACATTGGTTTGACTTCCCCCTGGTCTGAATAGGCTCCTTAGAAGGACAAAGGACTAGGGGTGAGGGATAATTTCACTTCTGCAGTCTTTCTCCACCCATTGTCATGGATCATTAATGGTTGTTAACGGTGGTCTTTAACTGGATGGCTGAGAATCTTCACAGAGACAGTGAGAGTGATGTTCTCTGAGTTGGTTGTTGTGGGTTTTTCAGGCTCTTTGGCCGTGTTCTGAAGGTTGTTCAGCCATAAATACTCCACTCCCAAGCCAACTACACCAGAGCACAGAGTGCTGTCCTCTGAAGATGCCAGCCACAGAGACTGGCGAAACGTTAGGAAGAACAACCTTCAGAACACGGCCAAAGAGCCTGAAAAACCCACAACAACTGTTAGATCCCAGCCATGAAAGCCTTCGCAAATACCTTCTCTGAGTACTTGTGATGACCCCTCCACTCCACTTCTCAGAATCATAGTGCATTTCTACCCACAATATGTATGGCTGGCAATTTCATTCCTCTCCCACCCAGTATTCTTTTAAAAAAATACATTAAGTTGTAAGGAAAGAATTTTAAAGATATGAACATCTCGTCTACTGACGGCACTGATCAAAATATTTAAAAGGGATACTAAGAAAAGCACACAGTATATTTTGCCTAGGGCGTGAGTTCTTGTCATTGTCAATCCATGACTAATTAATGATTAAGTAGAGGCAGTGGGTTGGATTTCAGAAGCTTCTGGCATCAGACCTTCATCGTGGTGGATTTCGGGGAACTCAATTCAAAATCTGTTGTGGGAGGTAAGGAAGAATAGAAGCACTGGAGGAGAGAATGCATTTCAGCAAAGGCTTCATTCACAACAAGGAGCCAACTTTTATCCATAAAAAAGAGAGACAGAGTGGAAAAGGTTTCAATGATTTCATTCGCTCATGCAAGACTGGGCACCCCAAGCTCTGTGTTTGGCTTTCTCCAGATGAACAACAACAGGTGTTGCTGGCCCTCCTTTGTGCTCCACTGCTAGTTCATCGAAGTAACACTGATTCATGGAAAGAGATGAGAAATGCGTGCTCTAAAACCGCTCAGTGCTTATCTGCACTGAACCTTGTATTATTTACACAGTGAACCACACAATGGTTTATGGTACGTGTGGCTTTCACTTGCTGCTGAATATTGTCAGCAAAGATTTTCAAGAAGCACAGTCTCACAATTGATCTCGCATGCAGACATACAAACGTACGCTGCAAAACTTTGTTTGGTCAACTTCTTCTCCCATCATCCTTCATCTTGCTGGCTAGGACTGATAAGAGTTTTCGTTCAACGCCGTATGAGCCTTCTTAGCACTTAAGATCATCAGAAGAGGCCCTCCTTTTAGTCCCATTGCCAGCAAAAGCACAGTTGAAGGGGACATGAGAGTGGGCCTTCTCTGTGGCTGCTCCCATATTATGGAATGCTCTCCCTTGAGGGCTTAGGTTGGCCTCTTCCCTTTTATCCTTCTGCTGGCAGCTAAAGACCCAGCTTTTCAGGCCAGCTTTTAAAACTTATAACTGAGTTCCTTAAATGCTGGTTTTTAGTAGAGTTTTTAAAGTTTTTAACCATTCAGTGTATTTTAATTGCTATCATAATTTAATTGTTTTAATGTAATATTTTTGTTTTAAATTCTATCTTTTAAATACTGTCAGCTGTCTTGAGTCCCTTTATCAGAAGAAAGGTAAGCTAAAGGTTCCCCTAGACATTTAGTCCAGTCGTGTCCAACTCTAGGGCTCGGTGCTCATCCCCGTCTCCAAGCTGTAGAGCCTGCGTTAGTCCATAGACAGTTTCCGTGGTCATGTGGCCAGCGCAACTGGACACAGAATGTCGTTACCTTCCCACCGAGGTGATACCTATTTATCTACTTGCATTTTACATGCTTTTGAATGGCTAGGTTGGCAGGAGCTGGGACAAGCGATGGGAGCTCACTCCGTCACGTGGATTCGATCTTACGACTGCTGGTCTTCTGACCCTGCAGCATAGAGGCTTCTGCGGTTTTTACCCGCAGCACCACTACGTCTCTTATCAGAAGAAAGGTGGCCTATAAAAAAAAAAATAAGAGGGATGATCACAATTTTCTCACCCAGCTGTTGTAAAATGCAATCCTTAATAGATAATTAAAGAAGGATGAAGTCCTATATGGAATGTTAGAAAAATGAAAGTAAAAGTAGAAGGGAAACGTAGGAAGAGAGACTAGCTTTAGGGAAGTGTTAAGGAAATAAAATAGCATGTTAAATTAGGACTGAATACCAACCTCACCTCAAACCCAAATCAGGGCATGGTTACATTGCAGATTTATCTCCATTTCACCCCAGATGTATTTTAAATTGATTTTCAGTCATATAGTTTTTGCATTGTTCTGCATGTTCAGTTATGACTTTGATATAAGGTAGGGGCTTAAAACTGCTTCGAGAAACTAAACGTGAGATTTTAGTTTAATTAACCAACATGCTTGCAGATTGCGTGGTTTCCCTTGTCACTGATGCTCATGCATGGCCAATGATTGCAACCTTTTCTTTCCCATTTGCTTTTTGTTGTGCAGTATTTCTTTGGCCTTCAGGTATCTTCTGGAATGAGTGCATTTCTCTCTCTCTCTCTCTCTCTCTTTCTGAAAATAAATTTAAAGTGACATAGCGATACAGTGACATTACTGCCGACTGACAGACAGCAGTGTTCCCACCGTCCAAAACCTGTGACTGTCCACAAAGGCAGTACTTTATACGACAGGGGAGCTCACATTGTCCGAAGTGCTTTATAACAAATCAATTTTACAAGTGTGTTAAATTAAAAAGTCCCTGCCAACTTCTTTTTTTAAAAAAAACACACAACTCGCTTTGCAGCCAAAATAAGTGGACTTTACCATGTGTCATGTAGCCAGGATTTTCCAAATTGATTTTGATTACACAAAACCTGATCCAAAAGTAGTATTTAGTGTCAGTGTAATCACACCCTCAGTCTGATTTTGACCTGTTTATATGCAGTCCAGATTGAAATGGAATGGCTAGGTTGTTCCATTACATGAACTGAATTTTCACATCGATATAGCTCAGAGGCACAGCTTGAATCCGAATGAGGCACCAATTGTGTCTGCCTCAAGAGCCCCATGGCATAGTGGTTAAATTGCTGTACTGCAACCTCATCACTGAGGTTCAATCCCAGGTAACTGACTCAAGGTTCACTCAGCCTTCCATCCTTCGGAGGTCAGTAAAATGAGTAACCAGGTCACTGGAGTGGGTGGCAATGTGTAGTCTGCATAATTAACTTGTAAACTGCCCCGAAAGTGCTACCCACCCAGAGCAGTGCTGTAACCCTAATGGGAGTGGGATACAAATTGATTGATTGATTGATTGATTGAATGAATGAATGAATGAATGAATGAATGAATATAAGCAGGATGCTTTACTTTGCTTTCCTTTTTTTAAAAGGAAATTTTATAGTTGCTTTGAATCTAATGGTCAGTGATGGTCACTTTTATTCGCCTCTTTAGGATCTACCATGTTGCCAAATTTCATTTACATCAATACAAAACCAAAGAAATTATAGCCATTTCAGCTTTCCAGTACAAGATAATGGGGTAGTGAAGGTGGTGGTGGCAGAGGAAGAGGAGAAGGAGGAGATAATATGATTTGACAAATCAGTTAGACCCTAGGATAAAAATCAGGTTGGACAAGGTAGAAAGCCCTGTGAACTGAATTGGGATCAGTTCTGGAGCACAAACTGGCCTCTGAACCAGATCAGGAGCACCATACATCATCAGTAGGCATCCTTCAGTCTCAAGAGACTATGGTAACGTGCTCTGTACGGAGGTCTTGGAACAGCTAGTGTGGCTGAGAAGGCCAATTCAAGAGTGACAATCCCTTCCACATTGAAGACAAATACAATCTGTCCCCTGTCCAGCTCCCTGATTTTGCTGGTTTCGGGACTGCCTCTTTGCCTCGGCCTGCTGGACAAGGGTCTCTTCAAATTGGGAGAGGCCATGATGCACCGCCTGCCTCCAGGCTGAACGCTCGGAGGTAAAGGTTTCCCATCTGTTGAGGTCCATTCCTAAGGTCTTCAGATCCTGCTTGCAGATATCCTTGTATCGCAGCTGTGGTCTCCCTCTGGGGCGATTTTCCTGCACTAATTCTCCATATAGGAGATATTTTGGAATCTGACCATCAGCCACTCTCATGAAATGCCCAAGCCAATTTAGACGTCACTGTTTCAGTAATGTATACATGCTAAAAATTCCAGCTCATTCTAGGACTACTCTATACATAGCCTTAATGTAATACAGACTTTGTCAACTTTTAAGCAGATGATTGTGGCTAGCAAGTGGAGTATACCCACATTTTTGCAGCCGTGGCTATTGCAACACACTGGCTACAGTTTGAGCGCCACTTTCTTTCAGTCTCCATTGTGAGACTTGATAAATATTCACAGCAAGATGTCAAACATCGGCTGCAAAGCCAAACAGGAAAATGTCAATCTCTTCTCTTTTGTCAAGAAACTTGTTGAAAGAACTGCCTGAGCCTGTACTCTGTTTATCAAAATGGGTTCGGAAATCTCTAAATCCGTTCATCTCCAGGATTATCATCACCTGGTTTCCAGTCAACATTCTCATTTCCTTTGGTGAGGAAGCTTGGGTTTTCCCTCTCCCCCCCCCAATACCTCAGGCCATTAACTGCAGTATTGATCTAAACCTAATACATAAGACTTCCTACATCAAAAGCCATTCTGGACCTAAAAGCAGAAAGCTGTTTAATTGGAAAAGATATAGTAGTGTTGTGGGTGGGGGAACATGGTTGTGTCTGTTCCTTGTAGCCATCATTCCTTCCCAATCTTATTCCCTGCCTCTGGAACCTAAACTATACTGAAAACTGAAAGATCATGGATTAACCTCTGGGCATTAATAGGAACAAGAAACTCCTGTCAACACTTTATACAAAAGATGGTTAATTGACTGGGGTTAATTGACTATTTACAGAATGATGAGCCTGTTACAGTGGTGCCTCACTTAACAATTGCCCCGCATTACAACGAAATCGCTGTACGATTGTGATCGCAAAAACGATGGTCTAAATGGGGGAATTTTGCTTAGCGATGATCGGTTCCCTGCTTCGGGAACCGATTTTTGCTTTACGACAATCAAAAACAGCTGATCGTCAGGTTTTCAAAATGGCCATCGGGTGCTTAAAATGGCTCCCCACTGTGTTTAGGGATGGATTCCTCGCTATACAGGCCCGAAAATGGCCGCCGTGTGGAGGATCTTCGCTGGACGGTGAGTTTTTACCCCATTGGAACGCATTGAACGGGTTTCAATGCGTTTCAATGGGGTTTTTAATTTTGTTTTACGATGTTTTCACTTAATGGTGATTTTCCTGGAACAGATTATCATTGTTAAGTGAGGCACCACTGTATTATTATATAGAAGTAAATACCTGGAGAATGGAAGGTAGTCCAAGGGGGGGGTGTCTATTTGTTGTTTAAGGAAATTCATTTAGAAACAGTACACATACACAGACACACTCACACAACGAATGTGTTAATTTCAGTACGCTCTAGAGCTGGCCTCCACGAGTGATGGGCAGTTGTCAGACATGAGGGGGAAACCATGTGCTGCTTCCTGTCTTTAGCTGGTACGGGAACAAACAGTAAGTAACTCCAGGGGAAAGAGAAGAGAAGTGAACCTGAGAGTAACAATCTACATAGGGATTTAGAAAAGACAAGATGAAGGAAATCCCTGGGCCTGTCTAGCCATCTGTTATTCATAACTCTGCCATTCCTGTCCATTGGTGCAGACGACTTGCTGGTTTTTAATATGGTCCAATTTCCCCACAAACTTCTACTGAAGTTAAAGGCACCTTCCCATCATTAAAAACAAGTACAAAACTACAAAGTTATGTTGTGATGTGAAACAAATGCAAGGGATTGGGAGGGAATTTAAAACAAGCAGCAACATTGAATAAACAAAAGTGAACAGATGGAGACTGACTACTTACTTAAAAGTGGTCACACAGATATAGTAGAAAAAAAGAGGGCAGAGGGAACAACACAGACTGGCATAATGCAAATTTAGTTATATCTAGACATAGAGTAGAGCTCCTGAAATCTATGGGGGCATGTGACTCATTCAGTAGGTCTTTCTGAAGCGTGATGAGGCTTGGATTCAACCCAATTAAAAAAGGTAAAGGTTCCCCATGACATTTAGTCCAGTCGTGTCCGACTCTAGGGGGCGGTGCTCATCCCCGTCTCCAAGCCGTAGAGCAGCTTTTGTCTGTAGACAGTTTCCGTGGCCACGTGGCCAGCGCAACTACACATGGAACGCCGTGACCTTCCCACCATGGTGGTACCTATTTATCTACTCACAATTTTTACATGCTTTTGAACTGCTAGGTTGGCAGGAGCTGGGACAAGCGATGAGAGCTCACTCCGTCCCGTGGATTCGATCTTATGACTGCAGGTCTTCTGACCCTGCAGCACAGAGCCTTCAGCAGTTTAACCTGCAGTGCCACCACATCCCTCTCAACCAAATTACCACCATTTAAATAAACTGGCCATGTATCTCACCTTGGTGGTGGGTACGGTGATCACATGACCAATTAACTTGCTTATTCTGTTCTCCAGGTATTGCCTCATGTTGATGGACAGCTTCAAGGTCTCTGCTGTGCCACCTTACCAATCTTTAATATTAAACCATACCTGGGCTGAAGAGTTGTTCACCCAGAGGTTGCTTTGAAATACACAATTGTCCCCTGCAAATCAGAACACATGGCATCCTGAGAAAAAATCACACTCTCATCCCATCCTCAGTTTCCAGATAAGAGGTCTGAAATGGTCTTTGACCAGATAGCTCGGTGGTTGGCTGCAGAACCAGAGGTTGGGAGTTGGATTCCCTGCTATGCCTCCTTGACTGGGGCCAGACTTAATGAGCCATAGGCTCCCTTCCATCTCTGCAGTTCTGCGATTATTATTTATTATTATGTTTCTCTCCATATCAATGGAAAAAGCAGTATAGAAATGAAACAGAATAGAATCAATTCTACACCCTTCTATCAGAAGGAATTTGTAGCCACCTCCAGAAACAGAAGATGGGGTAAGGGCACAGTAGAAGACTGGAAAAGGTGTGTGTGTGTGTTTAAACAACTCCCAGAAGAACCCAGCTAGCTTGTCCATGTTGATGGGGAAATCATGGGAACTGTAGTCCAAATCAACTTCCGAGAAGGAGTACATAGGGACGTGACCAATAACCAACATGGTTTGTGCGACAAAGGCCTCTCGAGATTCCTCTCTTTCTTGTTCAACTCGCCTACTGATTCCTGGGGCAGTGAAGATGTGTTGATGAAGGAAGAGGCAGCTGCCAGCCTGGTTGACTCTTGTACATGGAACGTAAAGGTGGATGAGAGCCATCTTGTCCTTTAATTCAGGCAGCTGAACATCTTGAGATGGCTTTGGAATGGCATCTTTCTTCTATTCTCATTCTAAAAGTTATCAAAGGAATGGGGCATTCTAATTTTAGAATCAGCCTTACAACCAACGCCCCCCTGACTAGTCTTTGCTGTATTTTCAGCCAATACACGCAATAGGAAGGGTGAAAGATGTTGTTTTACTCATACCCTCTCAAAATGGTACAGATTTTCTGTCAAAAGACAGCTGGGATGATTCTTGGGTTTCTGTGTGGACTCTCGGTGAGTCATCGGTCTCTTGCTGAAGTCCAAGAATCACACGGTCAAAGGTCTCTCTCTGAAGTCAAACTCGTAGCCTGCCATGGAAAGGCCAAACCTGTACAGGTGACAATAGAAACGTCACGAGGCTCTCCTAATGGCTTTAATCACATTTCAGTCAGATCTACAAGTGAACGTTTATGAGACAGTTTGGACTTGAGAAGGGTGAATGCCTTTGCCTCGCTGCAAAAGTTCTGGGCCTGAAGGAGTTGATAAAAACATTACTGCAACACTAAGTTTGAGAGGCTTTAGTTCATATGCCACATTCCAATTTATTTTTATTTTTAAATTTATCGTTTTAAATTTATTTTTTACTCTGTAAGAAGGACTCTGGGTGGCTTACATTGATAAAAGACCAAATTTAAAGCTAAAAACAGTCAGTATACTAAGTCCAAAAAGGATCAAACATTCAACACACTAAAAAAAATGGTAAACAAAGTCGACACCAAAGCCACATTCAAAGCAGTCGACACCAAAGCCACAACCATTCATTTAAATACCCCTCTCAGGCAGCTAGTCATAAAGAGAAGGCTTGCCTGAAGAGAAAGGGCTTTGCCTGCTTGTGGAAGGACAGCAAAGGTGGGGCCAGCCTGGCCTCCTGTGGGAGGGAGTTCCAGAGTCTGGGAGCAGCAACAGAGAAGGCCCTCTCCTGTGTCCCCATCAGACAGACCTGTGGAGGTGGTGAGACCCAGAGGAAGGCCTCCCCTAATGATCTTAAAATCTGAGAAGGGTCATCAAGGGAGATGCAGCTCTTCAGATAGCTTGGACCCAAGCCGTCTAGGGCTTTAACAGCACCTGGAACCTAAAGAAAGGAGTCCGTGGTCTCTAATGGCTCCTCCATTTTTATAAACCTGTGGACAGAGAGTAAAATGAAAGCATGTTGGTGTGTTCAAGAAGGGCAAAGTGGGAGAGGGACATAGCTGTAGCTAGGTTTCTTTCAGTAGCTGTAGCCCGCTAGCTACCATTATCCTGGGAATCATACTTGGAGTGATGTTACAAGAATGTACAGTAGACCCCTGTATCCACAGGGGATTGGTTCTAAGCCCCCACCCTCGGATGCTAAAAACTGTGGCTAATACCAAAAGCATGGTAAAAAAATTCCAGAAAAACATATTTTCACATGCATTGCAAGAACTGGCCACCGGAGGGCTCCAGAGACCATGCTAGTATTCTTCACTAGCAAGGATTCCTAGCACAGTCTCTGGATCAGTAATGCATGTGAAAATAATTATTACATGGATTTTTTCTTTTAATCTTTTTAAACCACAGATCCCACGTATATAGAGGTCCTACTGTATCAGCTTAAAGATATGGGAGGCAGGGAGGGAAAGTTGGCTGCCAGCTGCTGATTGAGATGGAGGCGACGTCGACTCTTAACACTGTTAAGTAGGTGATGGTGTGAAACAAGATACGCTTGGGGCCGGTTTTGCTCCCATTTTCTCATTTTAGTCTTCTTGCCTCTGCTGGAATGGTATGGATATGGAAGGCAACATCTGGTGCTGCCTGAGCAACAATGTCAGTCTGAGGGCCGATGCCATCCTTGTCCGTCTCTGGCACATCGGGTCTTTGGGAGAGAAGTGTCTTCTTCACCATCGTGTTGCTCTGGCTAGATTGCACAAAAACTGCACTGGAATGTGTCTGAGGTTCATCATATCTGTCCCACTTTGAATCAGAGGCTTCTCTGCTACCTCCTCGTCAAACACACACACACATCCCTGTACTGTTGCCTGCTGCTCTTTCATAATTTCAGTGATGAACAAGGCAGCTAGGGGAGAGATTTTGTTTGGCAGGCTCATCCTAGCAGTTGTAGGCTGTCTTTCCTCTCCCTCCCTCCCTCCTCTCAGTAGAAGCTGCTGCAGTGGGTGCAGGCAGCATTCCTGCAGCCTAACCCAAGTGCATGCTTCCATCACATCCACCTTTCAAACTACCTG
Organism: Pogona vitticeps; assembly: GCF_051106095.1. Classification (NCBI taxonomy): domain Eukaryota; kingdom Metazoa; phylum Chordata; class Lepidosauria; order Squamata; family Agamidae; genus Pogona; species Pogona vitticeps. Next base: position 231,532,146 of record NC_135786.1, read on the forward strand.
CAGACTCCACCCAGAGAAGAACAGGACCTGATTCTGCTACAGCAGAACACAAACTCTTCCAATAAAAATCACACAGGGTCTTGTTTTTCCAGAAATAGGACTTAAGAACATATTTTATTACTCAAAGCCATTGATAATCAGTAAGAGGCATTTGTAGTGAAATAAGGGAGATATATATTTAAAAGATGTTATATAAACATTAAAACACTTTCTCTCTGGAGCATAATATACAGTGATGCCTCGCAAGACGAATGTGCAATGAAAAACTCAAAGACGAAAGTGTTTTGCGATTTTTTTGGTGACTCACAAGACTAATTTTTCTATGGCTGCGCTTCGCAAGATGAAATTTTCGCAATACAAAATGACTCGCAGAATGAATTATTTTCGTCTTGTATACAGTGATGGCTCTCAAGACGAATGCCTCACGCAACAAAAAACTCACAAGACTAAAGCATTTTGTGTTTTGTTTTTTTTGGTGACTCGCAAGACAATTTTTTCTATGGCTGTGCTTCGCAAGATGAATAGGAATGCATTAATTAAATTTCAATGCACTCCTATGGGAAACCGCGCTTTGCAAGATGAAATTTTCACAATACGAAATAACTTGCGGAATGAATTATTTTTGTCTTGTGAGGCATCACTGTATATATTTGCTGTTTTGGAAGAAGAAGAAGAAGAAGGGAAGGCAATGTTCCGTTTTGTTTTGTCCTGGGGGTCAAAGACTTTCCCTGTGATTGGACATATATTTCCTGAGATGTGGTTAGACCACAGCTTGGAAATGTTGCTTTTTCAGACTACAGCCCCAGGAATTCCTCAGCCTGCGTGGTCATGGCTGGCCGGGCAACCCCACAAGTTGCAACCCAGCACGATAACATGAGGTTAAATAGGGGGATTGTGCAGGGAGCTGGTATTTGAAAGGAGTGAGCATTCATGACCCTTGGAAGCAGGCACTGAGGAGGGGGGGAAAAAGCAAGTCTCTGGTCCGGCTTGATTATTACTTTGGTGTACTTGAGGATAGAGGGGAAGAGAAGAAAATCCCTGAAGTGGTTCTAGTAAGCTGGTAATCCAAGCAAATAGACCTCGACTTCTACAGGATGAGATTGTGATCATAGTCGTCTTCTTTGACCCTTAATGCCATCCTCCCATCAGTTGTGCTTTTCACTCTGACTCATTCATTCTTACAAAGTTTCATTTCTCCTTTCTTTTCCTGTTGACTGTATGCTTTCCCCTGGGGGGAAGCCATTTCCCTCCTACACATCTATTTGATGTCTCATCTTCCCTGCTTGTGAACAGAGTGGAAGGACGAATTGCCAGAAAACTGGGTATGAATTCCCAGATCATAGAGATCTACTTCATTGTCACTATACAGATTCCATCTAGGAGTGAGCGAGCAAAGCTGGGCTTTTGTGGAGGCCCTCTTGAGGATCTGTCTGGATGGGAAGGGAATGACGTTCTTCGGATGAAGAAAAAAGAAAGTGATCAGTCCAAGGTTTGAAGCCACCCAGAACACACCTGACCTCATCTCATTTCCAAAGCTCAGCAGGATCAGGCCTGATTAGTAATTGAATGGAAGACAATAAGAGTATATTTTGGGAGGGAGGGTTGGACTCCCATCCCCAAAACTATCCAAGAGTTCCACAGGTAGGATCCTAGGAGTTTCAGGACACAAACCCACAGCCACAGACTCCTACACTTCACAAAGGTGGAAAAGGGCCTTCTTCTAAATGACCACCTCCTGCTGTTAAAGAAAGCAAAAAAGAAAGAAAAAGAAAGAAAAAGAAAAAAGAAAAGAAAAGAAAAAAAGAAGAAGAAGAAGCTCCTGCAGTACTTCCTGGGAGTTTTCATCTTGCCAACACTTAGGCTTTATGTACAACATATAAATTCAGGGAGATAGGAGACACACAGAGAGAAACATTCAGCCCACCACCACAACGCTCCACACCATGCCATACATACCGGATAACAACAACAATCCTCATGGATTTCTCTCCAAAGATGTAAAATGGCATAATGCTGGCTTGGTTGGCTGAGAAAATTATTTACCCATTTTTCTTGTGTGCACTTAGAGGCCAAGAAAGTCATTTTCATCAATATGTGTTTATTCTTAAGAACTATGATACTTTCAGAGATGTATTCTCTGCCTTTTGTTTTTTTTACATATGCCTTGTAAGCTCTAAGCTCCTATATTTTCAGAATGTAACAAAACCATTGCTTTCTGTCTTCTTATTTTACTTTTTTAAAAAGTCTTGTGGATTAAATTTTGACCTATTTGCTTGCAACTTAACTTTAATGTTCAGAATCTTTTAAGCATTTGTGGCTACGTTTTTTATAGTTGTAAGACTTTTGAAAGCTTGCAATATCTGAAATATTTTGTGGTTACGGAACATACAAACAATGCAGATAAATAAAGCTTATAGGATTAGACAAGCTGATGTTGTGTGGATACTCAGATTAATTTTGATGTGATTGGAAATGATTGTTTGATTTAATTCTGGAAATAACTCTTCTTTTGGGGGGATAAATCCCAGTTGTGACTATATGGTTTCTGATTTTTTCCTAGAGACCTATAATGTTCTGTAAAGTTCATTGGCAGAAGTTCAGGATACGTGTCCTGACAAAGAGATCCCTGTGCAGCTGTAGTTTGGTGTTTTCAATGTTTAGTATCAGAACTGGCCACCAGAAGGAACTCAAGAGTGTTTCCCTGTATTTTTCTACAATAAAAATTGTGTGCCATTATTATTATTATTATTATTATTATTATTATTATTATTATTATTATTATTATTATTATTATTATTATTATTATTATTATTATTATTATTATTATTATTATTATTATTATTATTATTATTATTATTATTATTGTTATTGTTGTTGTTGTTGTTGTTGTTGTTGTTGTTGTTGTTGTTGTTGTTGTTGTTAGTAGTAGTAGTAGTATTAGTAGTATTAGTAGTATTAGTAGTATTAGTAGTATTAGTAGTATTAGTATTATTAGTATTAGTATTATTAGTATTATTAGTATTAGTATTAGTATTAGTATTAGTATTAGTTCCGTGTCTAAATCACACTGGCCATGTGACCACGGAAGATTGTCTTCGGACAAAACGCTGGCTCTATGGCTTGAAGAGCAGGATGAGCGCCGCCCCCTAGAGTCGGACATGACTGGACAAAAATTGTCAAGGGGAACCTTTACCTTTACCTTATTAGTATTAGTATTAGTATTTATTTATTTATTTATTTATTTATTTATTTATTTATTTATTTATTTATTTATTTATTTAATACCCTGTCTATCTGGTCGGTGAGGACCATCAAGTCAGTTCTGAATTATGGTGATCCTACCCAGTGTTTTCTAGATAGAGAGTACTCAGAAGTGGTTTACCATTCCTTTCTTCTAAGAGCATACTATGATTCTGCAGCTTGCCCAGGTCCACATAGGCTAGGTCTTCTGAGATGTGAAATGGAGAATTGAATTCCTAACCTCTGGCTTGACAGCCAGATACTTAACTTACTGAGCTATCTATGCATTCTAGCATATTGGTAACATGAACATGATATGTTCCAACAACATGCAATGGAACAAATTAATTTGGCAAATAGATACTAATAATGATAGCAGGGTTAGCATAATGGACAATGTAACAAATTCCTTTAAAAATAGTTCAGGATCTGAGTGGGTCATGTATTTGGTAGGACTGCCTTGAAGCAAGGATGCAAGACTTGTTGAAAAGAAGGCTGAAATATATTTTTATTTTCTGAGATGTGGGGGAATAAGCTACTCACTCCCCTTGGTATCAAAGTGGAATAGGTAAAGGTAAAGGTTCCCCTTGACATTTAGTCCAGTTGTGTCTGACTCTAGGGGGTGGTGCTCATCCCCGTTTCCAAGCCGTAGAGCCAGCGGTTTGTCCGTAGACAGTTTCCGTGGTCACATGGCCAGCGCGACTAGACACGGAACACTGTTACCTTCCCACCAAGGTGGCACCTATTTATCTACTCTCATTTTCCATGCTTTCGAACTGCTAGGTTGGTAGGAGCTGGGACAAGCGATGGGAGCTCCCTCCGTCACGTGGATTCGATCTTATGATTGTTGGTCTTCTGACCTTGCGGCACAGAGGCTTCTGCGCAGTACCACCACATCCCTCCAGAGTGAAACAATGAGTATAATTAAGGAAAGTTGGAGAATATCCACCCACTCACTGTCTGTGCAATGCAGATGGTTCCACAGTTCTGATGGAACAGCATGCTGAGGAAGACAGAGGACAGAGCAAAATCTAGCAAGATTTGACTTGAAGTCCTGCAGAGTTCAGATCTGCCTGCTCATTGCATTGAACATCAGGAGTTTGTGTATTTAAAGCAAGAAACATTGTTCTGGTTTCTCATGTGAGAAACTACTGCTCATCTGTTGGCTGCGTGTCCACCCTCCGCTATCAAAAAAGAGAAGATAGTTACTTATAGCTCAGTGGTTGTGGTCTCTGGCTGTGGAGCCAGAGGTTAGGAGTTTGATTCCCTACTGTTTCTCCTTGACAGGAGCTGGACTCAATGATCTGTCGGGTCCCTTCCAGATCTGAAATTCTAAGGTGTGTTTTCAATAAATCTCTCATATTCCCACTGCTGAAACTCTGTATTCTTCACATGGAAATTCTGGGCCACAGCTTAGAAACTGAAAGAAGAGTGGAATTTGAACTGTGTTTCTCTGTACAATTAATTTCTGCTACTGTTCCTTCAGAAATCGAACACAGAGGACAAATTCTCTCTTACTTCACTTGGCCTTGCTGTCTGCCCTGTGTGTGTGTGTTTTGCTGACACCATGCCCATCATCTCCCTTGATGATGTTTAGGGGTGCAACTCACCTTAGGCTCAACCAACACAGTCAATAATGCAGTATTACAAGAGTTGCAGTACAACGATCTCTGGTTGGCTGCAAGTTGCCCACCCCATCACCACATCGCATTTCTCATAGAAGTAACATGAAATGTGTCCACCCTGCGAGGATTAGGGAGCAGTTCCTGCACTCTCATCTGAGTTTCTGATGCCTTAGCATAAAAAAATAGAGATCTGGAACCATAGTTTTTCCAGCAACATTTTTTCAGGGTTGAGGAAGGGGCTTGTACCTCGCTCAGCTCTGAAAAATAATGTTCTTCTGTGGGGCAGCTCTGGGGCTGCAAGTAGTCTGTAGTGGGTTAAAGAAGGGAGGGAGGGAATGCCAGGAAGCCATCAGCTGCAGTGGTAAATGAAAAGTGTGAGAAATGTAAAAGTATGTGGGCAAAAGAGAATTGCAAAATTGGAGAATTGAGGGCACTGAAGGGCTTTGATAAGGAAGTCAGAAAAACTAGCAGAGAACAGTTATCTAAGAATATGTAACTGGGGTAAAAGAAGCCTGTACTTTTTTCAATGAACAGTGTAAATGTGTATGCACAGTTATTTTGGAAAAAAGGCCTTACACTCTATACTACTTTGGAATACGTGAGCATTGCTCTTTCACTGATCCCTGTGCCTCCAGTTTTAGCATGAGTTTAATACAGAGATGGACACAAACCATTAGTTCCCACAGTTCATACTGGGTCAAACAGGTGTTCAGTGCTTTCCAGCCCTGCCTCCTGTAGCAGAAGCCCACTCAGGGGCAGTGCATGGAGGAGGCAGGGCAGGAAAGCCAGGCTGCTGCTTCTGAGTGCCCCCCCCTCAGAGGAGGTGGGGCTGGGAAGCACCTGTTTAGCTTAAAAAACAAACCAGCATGAACCACCGAACCAGCGATTCATGACAATCTCTAGTGTTATATAAAAAATCCTGCTAAAATTTAATCTGGAGATTTCTCCCAAAGTGTTTTTTTTTCCTCAACCTTGATGGAAAGGGAGTGCAAATGCTCTGAGGGGAAGCCATTTTTTTGCCTATGATACAGTTCTTCCCCAGCCTTCATAATCAGTGGTTAACTGAGGACTGTGGCAATGACCAAAATCAATACTTTAGGGCAGCCATTCTCACTTTTTAATTTTTTTAAAGGCCGTGGCTGTAAACACAGTCTGGAAGAAACAGCGGCTGAATCAGGATTGTATAGGTTGCGTAACAAACCTTATAAGGTGGTGTGTGAAGGATTGTTTCCAGTCTGTGGCCCCTTCAAATGCACCAGGGCCCCCCAAGGGCCACATGTCCCCCACGGAGAATGGCTGCTTTAGGGGATGTGGTTAGAAGGAACTCTCTCAAAACTGAGGTGAAAACATCTCTAGCTTTATATTACTCAAGTAAACCAGAAAGGGATCTACCCTCATCAGCCGGTTGATATGGCTGATTAGCTGAAGAGAAATTAGAGCTCCCTATGGGTACCAAATGGGAGCTGACACCTCCCATTTCCACCACCTTAGATTAGGCATCCTTCAGTCTCGAGAGACTATGGTATTGTGCTCCGTATGGAGGACTTAGAACAGCATCTAGTGTGGCTGAGAAAGCCAATTCGAGAGTGACCATCCCTTCCACACTGAAGACAAATACAATCTGTCGCCTGTCCAGCTCCCTGATGTTGCTGCTTTCAGGATTGCCTCTTTGCCTCGGCCTGCTGGACAAGGGTCTCTTCAAATTGGGAGAGGCCATGCTGCACCGCCTGCCTCCAGGCTCAACACTCAGATGTCAAGGTTTCCCATCTGCTGAGGTCCATTCCTAAGGCCTTCAGATCCCTCTTGTAGATATCCTTGTATTGCAGCTGTGGTCTCCCTCTGGGGTGATTTCCCTGCACTAATTCTCCATACAGGAGATCCTTTGGAATCCGATCATCAGCCATTCTCATAACATGCCCAAGCGAATGTAGACGTCGCTGTTTCAATAATGTATACATGACAAAAATTACAGCTCAATCTAGGACTACTCTATTTGGAACTTTGTCCTGCCAGGTGATACCAAAAATGCATCGGAGACAGTGCATATGGAATGTGTTCAGCTTCCTCTCCTGCCATGCACGAAGGGTCCAGGACTCACTGCAGTACAGGAGTGTGCTCAGGACACAAACTCTATAGACCTGGATTTTGATGTATTCCATCAGCTTCTTATTAAGCCATACTCTCTTTGTGAGTCTTGAGAACATGGTAGCTGCTTTGCCAATGTGTTTATCCAACTCAACATCTAGGGAGAGAGTGTCTGAGATCGTTGAGCCAAGGTACACAGATTCATGAACAAATAGTTGTCCTAGGCAAGTAGAAAGTTAGTTTAGTAGCCTTGACCAACAGCTGCTCTTCTGGGATGGAAGTCATTTTAGAAAGACAGAGAGAAATGGGGTGGAGGACCCCCAAAATCTTCATAGCCAGGGATGGATCTCCAGTAAAAGAACCCTGTGAATATGCAAATCCCATAACCTAAAGCCTCTACAAATCCTAGAAGGGCTTCATCAAAACCTCTGGAATTCTGCGTACAATAACATGCACAACTAATAATTATTATGAGTCTTTTTCTTGCTAGAGGAAGGGATTCTTATTTTGCCTGCTATGTAATGCCTACGTCTCCTAGAGTTATTCATAAACAAAAAGACCCACTTCAAAATCGATCAATCGACTCCTTTTCCTCTTCCCCCTCCCTTCTGATAATCATCTCCATTGCCCTCCTGTTGCAGTTCACGATATCACACGGGGAGATCAAAGTCCAACATCTGAATCCAGCACGGAAACCCTTTGCCACTTCCCGATAAACAAAACACAATTTGCAGATAACATCACAGCGTCCATCAAAACAGACACTTTTCCAATTAGATTTAAAAGAATTCTTAATTGTTATAGATCTAATCGCAGCGTACATGGATTTTCACCCTCCCCGCTCCCTTGACTGTTGCATTATTTCACAGCTTCCAGCCTGTTTTACAGGGCATTTATTTCCCCAGAGATGCTAAATAACAGACAGGTCTGAATAAGAAGCAGCTGATGCCTCTCTGACATGTAGGTGCCAAAAAAAAGAGCAAACCGGTGTTCCACCCAAGCCAGAAAATAAAGCTTGCATTTATAATGCACGGAGCTTAAATGCACATGGGCTTGGAATGGCCAGAACATATTTTTCAACCATTCACTGCCGGATGAGTCAAATTGTATGTACAGAGAGTCTAACTAGCAAAATATAACCTCTCTGAATCCAATAATTTTCACAAAACTTAAATCCAATGATTAAATGTCATATTGAACAGGTTAGTGACTTAACCCCTGACCATGACTTCACATCAACCTTGCTTACACATGCCAGGTGATAAGGCCCTGGGGACATCAGTGCTTAATAAGGGATGTTCTACGGGGTGAAAATGAAAGCAATTCAATGACAGGGATGTGCAATTTCAGTTGGTCTGTGGCCAGTTTTATTCTCCGAAATCCCATCATAGCTCAGGCTATGACGTACTGCCAAAATTCAGCAGTGTGGCCACAGACGGGAACTGAAATAGCTGGTTGAAATGCCTTTCTGTGATAAAACGAGGTGTAAGGTAGAGGGACATCTTGTTTTAATGGAGAAATGTATCATATTTTTCCATGTACCATATTTTCCGTGTATAAGACGCCCCCATGTATAAGACACACACACCCACTTTTCTAATCCAAAATTAAGAAATCTAAGTAGGGCTTAGCAAGTGTAGGGAGAAAGGGATCAAAGCGCTGCAGGATCGCTTTGATCCCTGCTTTCCCCTCCACCTTGGATGAGTAGAGAAATGGAGTCTGGGTGTTTGGCTGGGTCTGAAAAGAGCCCCCCAGAAATCCACAGAGATGAACTTCAGCATGGAGTCCAGATGCCATAAAAATGTGCACCAAATCTAGAGGTGTATCTCACCCCTCAACAACAGCACCCTTGAGAGCCACAGTTCCTCACGAGAAAGCCGAGGCTTTTCCTTAGCCAGGAACACCCTCTTCATCCATATTCCTTGTTCCTCTACTTTAGTGTTTGTTTGTCCCTCATTACTTGCACCAGCAATTCCCTCATTGTCAGTTTGACCGCTACCTTTTTCCCGAGAGTTTTATTCCAACCTCATTTCTACTTGTCTAATCACAATACCACCTCCCTGACATTTCCGTCTGTCCTTCAAATGAAATGCTGGGACCGCACCAGAAAAAAATGATGGAGAAGGGAAAGAGGGAGAAATTCTAAGGGATTAGGAAAAAGTGGCTAGGAGTAGTAAATGTTGAGTTTCATCCTCATATGCTGCCTTTAGCTAGTTTGGCTGGGAGGGACCTTTCTGGCCTGGGGTGAATGTCAATGACTCCAGTGGTAACTAATTGTTCTTCCATGCCTCTCATTTAAACAGAGCAATGCCCCTTTGCTTAAGTATCCTTAGTCCTCTCTTTTAGTTTGCTGTCAGTTAGTGTGTGCAGGAGTCTTCTGGAAACAGGCTGTGAGTCTATTGAGGTTGTAAGCAGTCATTTTTTAACTAAATGCTGTTTTTTTTTAAATATTTTTTTATTTATTTATAACTATAACAAAAAAATCATATACATAAAACATATACACTTACAACACAATAACAGTGTTCCCCACCACCATATACGGGACCTCTTGCCATATTCTTCTTTTTCTTCTTCTTCTCATTCTTCTTCTTCTATTGTCCTCCTCTCCAGAACTGCATAGATTCTTGATTTGGAGCTCTCCCTTTTCCCCTTATTAACACATATTCCAAAAATTTGCCCCATATTACATAAAAAATATTCTTTTTCAACTCTCCTTTCTTCATCTTTAAATTACAAGTTAATTTATCATTTAATGCTATATTCCATATTTCTTTATACCATTCTTCAATTTGTAATTCAGTCTTTAATTTCCACTGTCTAGCAATAATCAATCTAGCTGCTGTTATTAGATTAGTTATCAATTCTTTAATCATTTTGTCATATTCCACGTTCTCATATATTGATAACAAAGCAATCTCAGCCTTACATTCTATATCTTTTCCACAGATACAACTTAATTCTTTAAAAATTTGTTTCCAAAAACTTTGTACCTTTTCACATTCCCACCACATATGAAAGTATGTACCAACTTCTTTCTCACATTTCCAACAGACATTCGGATGACTGGTGTTAATTTTGTTTAATTTTACCGGTGTTAAATACCATCTTAAACTAAGTTTTAAAAAATTTTCCTTTATTCTTACTGACATCAATCTTAAAATCCTCATTTTCCATATCCTCCTCCATTCTTCTTCATTTATTCTTTTCCCAATATCTTGTTCCCACACCAATTTCAATCCTTCTTTCTCACTTTCTTCTTCCTCTAAATTAAGAAGTGAATAAATTTTACTCACTGTACCTTTTACTGAGTCAGTCATCTGAATGTCCTCATATGAGAGTAAAAATTGCTCAAATTTTGTGTGTTCTCTACCTTTATTATATTTATTTGCCCATTCCTTAGTCCATCTTTCCAGTTGTACATAGTTCAACCATGAAATAGTCTTGTTTTGAAATACTTGTTTCATTTGATCTATCGATCTCATTTTATACAGCCAATCTTTCAGTCTAATCACTTTTTCTTCTTTAAATAAATCCATATACACCTTCATATTGGTAGGAAAATCTTCTATTTCTGTCACTAATCCAAATGGAGAGTATGATGAACATAAATTCTTTTTATACTTATACCATATATTTAACAGTGTCTTTAAAAAAGGATTATTAACTTGACTTATTTTGTCTTTCTTACCTTTAGCAAATAAATATTTTTCTATATTTCCTTGTAAATGCTGTTTTTGATCTGTTCAACTGTGAGTAAATGAAATTTTTTTTCTTACCAATGTCTCAGTGAGTTATTTTGATTCTAAGTGCCAGTTGATGAGACAAGCAAGGGGATGGTCTACTCTGGAGAGATTTGAAGCTAATTCTGCTCTGCACCTACACTGCACAGCTAAAGGTTGTTGTTTTTTAACCAAAATTCAAAAATCCTGCAATAGTAAACTGATTGTTGCTTGCAGGCCACGAATCTCCGATGGCACACTATAGAACTGTACAGTATCAGAACATCTGGATAGCAAATCTCTCAGTGGATTGCCTGGTCTGTTTTCTACTTTCATGTCTTATTTGCCCGCTTATTCCAATGCTGCATTGTATTCAGACATTTAAGCAGTCTGCTCCCATCACTACTGTATACTGAACTGCCTTAAGAAAAAAAAACATTATACAGATTCATATGTATACCGAAGAGCATGGCAAATGCCTGTATTCAGAGGCAGCATGATTCTGAATGCTGGACTCTGGGGATAAACAAGAACATGAAGAGCTTGTAGAGAAGCAATTCTGGATATTCTATGCACTGTTCCCAAAACCCTCAGCATTCTAGGGCAAAAAAATATTTGTGAACATTCTGTGTCCTTTGAGAAAGAGGCAGACAAAAATCTAATTATATTTCCTACAGTATTTATTTTCAAAGAAGACTGGATGATTTAGAAACAACCAAGAACATCCAGCTGTTGGTCCCAACAGAGGTGCTGTCCTTGCACCACTGGCTTATCAGCAGCTATCGATCCCTCTGATGGAACTCCGACTATTAGTCAGAACTAGATGAGCCTCATAAGGGACTCCTCATGTTTGCTTGAAATCTTGATGTTCTTTGGAGGGAACTGTCTTCAGAGGGTAAATGTCCTTTGTAGAGGTTCTTTTTTAAAAACCTAATCAAGTCTTGTCATAGTGCCTTAGTTTCAAGAGACCATGGCAGACCGATTCTAGGCATGACAGTTATATTATTATGCCTGCAATGAGTTGCACAACAAAAAGCCATCAGGCCTCTGTGATCATAAGCAATGTAATTTTTAATATTTATTTAGGTTTGTTTGTTTGCTTGCTTTTAAGAAATCTCAGTTTCTGTTTTCAGTCCTACCTGATTTGGTTCTTCCTGCAATGGGAATCCGTCTGAATTTTCCATGCACAGGAGTTAAAGTGGGAGCAACCATGTAAACATTCATCCCTTTCTGGCAGAACAATCTTTTACAAGACTAACCACACCGTGGTTGAAAATTGGCCCTGACACTTTTCACATACAGGCAGTTTTTTTGGAGATGGAAAAACTATCAAGCAATTGCCTTTACAAGCCCAGTTCTGTCCACCCCCTCCCCCACTGGTTTTTGGCTGCTTTTTAAAAAGTTACTTCAAAAAAAATTAAAAATGGGAAAAATTCCACCAGATTGTACCTCAAAACTCAATTTCAGAGAAGAACATAGACTAGCTGCTCTCCCTTCCTCTCCTCCTTTTTGTGCAAAGGAAACTTAATAGGGGGGAGGAGAGTAATGTGAACAATTAAATAAATCTACCCATTGCTTTGTTTGTGCAGAACAAATTCAAAAGAAAGGAGCCTTTGAGTTGACCACGCATATTTTAGAAGAAGGACACAATGTCAGCATATTGATGAAAATGTGTCATTATTCCCTGTAATGACCCCGACTCCCTAAAGAGACAAAACTACCACCTTTATTTTCTGAGGTAAGTCCTCTAGGCCTCAGAAGTGCAGAATAAGCCCCATAGACAAGCCTGAACCTTAAAAGTTAACTTTGATTTGCTTCCAAAGCAATAAGACATAAGCTTTGTGTTTCCACAGAATGCACAACAGCCTTACCAAGTAGGACAGTAGGCCCTTTTAAGTTACAGTAGCAACTATTCACTTTATTTCATCCACACTTGATTTAGATAGTCCTGCTGTCTCAAGAGACTAGATTCTTGTTGAAAAATTATATTTGTTTGATTAAGAAAATAAAGTTGATTCACTAGCATACAGTTGTAGCTTTAAAGCATAAGCATTGAGCATCTCCAGACTATTACAATGTTTAAATAAACTTACAATTTCTAATAGAAATAAAAACAGTTAGGTAATTGTCTTTGCTCTACGTTTCTACATGTTGGCATCTAGAAACTGGGCTAATTTCATGTGCTTACTTAGAATTTTTAAAACGTAGAGATCAGGAGATCTGTGATTTTGTGTTGCTTGACTCTGTTTCTGGATTTAGTACCTTTACGAGTAGCTCTCGTAAACCTGTCTTCTACAACCTGTCCGAGGCTGTCATACTTTGAACAAACCCTGAGAAGACAAGACTCACTGGAGGGGACAATAATGATAGGAGGCAATATATAGCCTGCATAACTAACTTGTAAACTGCCCAGAGGGTGCTTTAAGCACTATTGGGTGGTATATAAGCAACATGCTTTGCTTTCTTAAGAGCAACTTGGGCTAATGAAACTAGAGGAAATGGCCAAAGAAAAGATTTCCCCCCCTCCTACCATGTTTTAAATGCCTTGGTCCTAATCTAATCCCTCTGCCACCTTTTTTGATTTTAGGCTCCACCTTTTCTGCCACCCAGGTTAGGAGATTTCACAGGTGGCTTCTTCTGCATCCCAACCCACAACCTTGTAAAGAAAGATAAAAAGTAAAACCCAGGTAAAGGTATGCTGTGTCTCATGTCTGTCACAAAACTATGTTCCCTCAATCCTACATCTCTCTCTTTCTCTTCTTCTTCTTCTTCTTCTTCTTCTTCTTCTTCTTCTTCTTCTTCTTCTTCTTCTTCTTCTTCTTCTTCTTCTTCTTCTTCTTCTTCTTCTTCTTCTTCTTCTTCTTCTTTCCTGGCATGTGGGTGAATTTATCCATTTACATATATACTGTCTGCATTTCTGTGTCTCTTCAAAGCAGGTTTGCAGCATTGAAAAGAATCTGGGATGCTTCAGTGGGCATCTGCTTCCTCTCAAACAAGCTCCAAATCTTCCCGAAATAGCCCACATTATTCATGATTCATCCAAAATGAACGCAGGCCCTAGTAAGAACCTTACTGTGTTGTATTCAGTCATTTCAGGGGAAGGCTCGAAACCAAGCCCTGTGAGGAATGATGGGAAGAACAGGGCATATTTATCAAGAAAAGAAGACAGAGGAGAGATAGGATAACAGTCTTCAAATACCTGAAAGATTGTCATAAAGAGGGGCAGGATCTGTTCATTTATTTATTTATTTATTTATTTATTTATTTGATTTATATCCCGCTCATCTGGTAAATCTATACCACTCTGAGCAGTTAACAGGAACATATATACAATTACAATAAAATAAATTAAAAATCAATTAACAGAAAATGACAAAAATCATAAATAATCGCAAATAATAAATAGATAAAGAAGAGAAAAATAAATTAAGTTAAATTAGGTGCTGGCAGGAGGGAAGGCCTTGACATAGAGCCATGTTTTTAGTTGAGTTTTGAATGTACCCAGCGTAGGGGCCGCACGAATCTCAGGAGGGAGATTGTTCCAAAGGCGAGGAGCCACCGCCGAGAAGGCCCGGTTTCGTGTCTTCTCCCTCCGGGCCTCCCTCGGCGTCAGGCTCCTCAGCCTCACCTCCTGGGTCACGCGGGTGGTCCGGGTAGAACTTGGTGGGTGAAGGCGTTCCGCCAAGTATTGAGGTCCCAAACCATTTAGGGCCTTATAAGTGAGCATTAAAACTTTGAAGTCAATACGGAAACGAATGGGCAGCCAATGCAGTCTAGTCAGGATAGGAGAAATGTGATGGAATTTTCTCCCTCCGGTAAGGAGTCTGGCTGCTGCATTCTGCACCATCTGAAGTTTTCGTATCAGCCTCAAAGGTAGCCCCACGTAGAGCGCGTTGCAGTGATCTAATCTTGAGATTACGAGCGCGTGTATTAAGGTGGTGAGCGCCCCCGAGTCGAGATAGGGCCGCAGCCGGGCAATCCGCCAAAGGTGGAAAAAGGCGGAGCGGACAACTGACGCCACCTGTGTTTCCATGGTGAGCGTCGGGTCCAAATGTATGCCCAAGCTGCGGACCCCACTCACCGGAGCCAGGGTGCCCCCCCCCAAACGAGAGAGAGCCAACCAAGCCACCAACCACGGGGGGGGGGCCCACCCTCAGGACTTCCGTCTTGTCCGGGTTCAGCCGCAGGCCATTTTCCTGCATCCATTCCAGTACAGTCCCCAGGCAGCGCTGAAGGGACAGGACGGCATCACCTGCAGTTGGTAAAAAGGAGATGTAGAGCTGGGTGTCATCAGCATACTGATGACACAGCGCTCCACACCCCCTGATGACCCCCGCTAGCGGCCTCATATAGATGTTAAATAGCATTGGGGAGATAATCGACCCCTGTGGAACCCCACAGTTGGAGTTCCACGGGGCCGAGACACTCTCCCCAAGCTGAACTCTCTGGGGGCGGTCCTCCAAGAAGGAACGGAGCCAGGCTAATGCCAGGCCACCGATTCCCAACTCGGAGAGCCTCCCCAGGAGGATACCGTGGTCGACGGTATCAAAGGCCGCCGAAATATCGAGGAGGACCAGCAGAGACGTTTTGCCCCTGTCGGCCTCCCTCAGCAGGTCATCATACAGGGCGACCAATGCCGTCTCTGTACCGTGACGCGGCCTGAAGCCCGACTGGAATGGATCCAGGCCATCTGTTTCATCCAGGAGTGCCTGAAGCTGGTCTGCCACCACCCTCTCCACCACTTTGCTCATGAAAGAAATATTGGCGACGGGCCTATAGTTGCCAATTTCGTCCGCCGCCAAACTAGGTTTCTTTCGTATGGGCCTGATGAGTGTCTCCTTGAGGGCAGGCGGGAACCTGCCCTCCAGGAAAGACCCATTTATTATTGCTGTGGCCCATTCAGTTGTTTTCGGCCTGGCTGCTTTGATTAGCCAGGCCGGGCAAGGGTCCAAGGAGGAGGTGGTGGCCCGACAGCGGTCAAGCACCCTGGCCACAGAATCAGGCGTTACTGGCTGGAAAGAGTCGAGAATAACCGGGCAAGACGGAGCGCTGGACATCTCAGTTCGATTCACTGCATTTTAAAAAGGAGAGAGCTCCCGGCGGATGGCCTCCACTTTAGATTTTAAAAATGCCGCAAATTGGTCAGGTGAAAAACTAGGGGGAGGCCCATTACCCGGACCAACTCCGGATAGGTCGCGCACTATACGGAAAAGCTTCGCCTGCTGGTTGGACGCTTCGCTTATCCGGTTAGCGAAGAATGATCTACATGCAGCCTTCACCTTATTCAGGTAAAGGTTAGTTGCAACCTTGACAGCTATCCAGTTGTTGTCCGTCGGGTTCTTCCTCCATCTACGCTCTAACCTTCTCCTAATTCGCTTCATCGCCCGGAGCTCCAGGTTGAACCAGGGCGCCGGACGAGTTCTGCGCCGGAGAGGGCGTTTGGGCGCGATCGTGTCGACTGCCCGGGTGGCAGCGGTGGACCAGCTGTCCACCAGGACGTCAACAGGAGCGCTAGCCAGGTCAGCCGTAATCCCTCTCATAGCCTCCTGGAAACCGATCGGATCCAGTAGTCTTCGAGGGCGGACCATGGAAATAGGCCCCTGCTCCCTGCGGGGGGAGAGAGCCACTGTGAGGTTAGATTTTATCAGGTGGTGATCTGACCATGACAAGGGGATAGACACGAGGTCCGTCACCATCAGACCACTCTCGCCCCAATTGGAGGAAAAAACTAGGTCTAGCGTGTGGCCACCCACGTGGGTGGGGCCGTTGACATGTTGGGACATGTTCAAGGAAGCCATGGTTTCCAAGAACTCAAGAGCTGGCCCAGTAACCTCTGCCTCCGCATGCACGTTGAAATCACCCAAGACCAGAAGCCTCGGGGATCCCAACAATGCCGCGGAGACAAAGTCAGCCAGCTCCGGAAGGGAAGTGGCTGGGCTGCAGGGAGCACGGTAGCCCAGCAAAATCCCAATTCCATCCCTGGCCCCTATCGACACGTGGAGTGCCTCTAGACCCGGCCTTACCACCGAGGAGCGCCTGGTAACCTCCAAGTTGGATTTATAGACAATGGCTACTCCCCCTCCCCGTCCTTCCAGTCTACCCTGGTGCTGGACATCATAACCGGGCGGGCAGATGAGAGCCAGAGTGCACAACACATAATAATGGGTTCAAGTTACAGGAAGCCAGATTTCGGCTGAATATCAGGAAAATTCCTAACTGTTAGAGCAGTACAACAATGGAACCAATTAATTTGGGAGGCGGTCAAGAGAATATTGGACAACCATCTGTCAGATATGCTTTTATTTGGATTCCTGTATTGAGCTGGGGGTTGGACTTGATGGCCTTATCGGCCCCTTCCAGTTCAATTATTTTATGATTCTATGAAGCCAATAGTC
Source organism: Pogona vitticeps (assembly GCF_051106095.1). Taxonomy (NCBI): domain Eukaryota; kingdom Metazoa; phylum Chordata; class Lepidosauria; order Squamata; family Agamidae; genus Pogona; species Pogona vitticeps. The sequence continues at coordinate 231,549,213 of NC_135786.1, forward strand.
TGTTTACTTTTAACTGGATGTGGCTCTTTGTTGAGTGAGGCAGAATCAGCATCCAATTCTATGATCCAGTCCACCTATCTTTAGAAGCAGAGCTTCCTTAATGCTGAAAGATACCTGTTCGCAAAATCTTGTGCTTTCTACAAGTCTTTGCAGGAAAAATCTGTTTCAGGGAAGGTATATATAGGAAATCTAACTGCACGGGACATGTTATGAGATTGGAAAAAAAAATCCCTACTGTGAAGTCATACATATTTTCTCTAAAAGCTGGCCCTCAATTTTCCTCTTTACGACTGCTTTACTACCATCCTTACTTCTTACTACTTTCCGAGTTCCTTTGAACTGGAGATGCTCGAGATCAAAGTAGTTTCCTTTCTCCATGCCAGCCATGGTAGTCTGTCCCTGAGGTACATCCCCATTGTGAGGTATGAGGAACTTGACCTTGGGCAAGTTGAACGAATCCATACCTGCAATTAATCGCTTCCTTTTCCTTTTCTGCTTGCCATCTTAAGGTCATACCTGCTGTGTACAACACATTTTCCCCCCGTCTTATACACCTGCTCTCCATCATGGCTGACTAAAATATTCATTTGTTCCTACCTTCTTACGAAATATCTTTTTCCATATAGGTGTAGGCAGCTCACATGTCTCTCCTAAGGATTCTTTGATCATGGAGGCTAAAATAGCCAAGAAATACGGTCAGTCATTTCCTTGCACCTGCATAAATATTTCCCAGAAAACAAGCTCAGTGAGGCCTGGGGTGAAAAAAGAGTTACCTTCACTCCACAGTGGATATTTCTGAGGTAACAGTGAAGTTAAAATGAAATGGATGGGGGAGAGGAAAGGCACTGCATGAATAAACACAACAATGGACACTTTCTCCTCCTCCTTCTATCATCACCATCATCATCATCGCCATCCCGAAACAGTAATTTTAAGGCACTCTCAGTATAATAGAGCCAGCTTTTCATAAAATTGAGCATGCTGAATATGACTCAGGTTCAAAGGCACAGATGATTTCCCACAATTAAAGTCGGATAATACTTTTACGTTGCCACTGAAGTGTCTTTTAAAAGGTGAACTTCAGAGTCTTTTATCACCCAGGGCACTGCAGAGTGGGGGCGTGGGGTGGGTGAGAAATGGAAAAAAATCCAGAAATCGTGTGGGCTTTGTATTGAAGCGACGGGACCTTTATTTGAACTGAAGTTCCAAGACGAAGTCAATCATCTTAAGAATCAGCTTGATGGGTGATGGTGCTATGAGAGCGGATGTAACCATTTATGCTTTTTCCATCTTTGTCAACAAAAGACAGCCTTCCATTCAATCTACGGTCTCTGTTACCTTTTGTTGAAGTGCGTGGCCCCAGTTCCTAGCTGGGGCCAGACGTGCCGAGAGACACCTCAATCTCTGGATCAGAAAACCTGCAGATTAATTTTTCAGTAGTAGGCAAAACCAGGCAAGATAAATTAAAAAAGAGAGAGAGAGAGAGATCTTTCAGGCCACCCTTCCTATAATGCCTGGTTGAGATGATCTATCCGAGAAAGAGCCAGTACTGGAAAAGGACGTGAAGCAGCTGAAGCTCTCCAGAACCTTGCGAACTCTTTCAGGGTTCAGATAGTGGCATTTCCGAGGCTCCTGGCATTACATTGCTAGAAGTAATGAGTAACCTCGTGAGGCTTTTCATTTAGGCCAGTGGCTCTCAACCTTGGGTCACCAAAGTGTTCTTGAACTGCAAATCCCAGAAACCCTGGCCAGCATGACTGGTGGTGAAAGATTCTGGGATTTGCAGTCCAAGAACATCGGGGTGACCTGCCTGCTTCCCAGGCAGAAAGAGACATCTCAGGTCAAACAGCACTGGGCAAGGAGCAAGCTGACATTCGGAGTGGGTTGCCTTGTGCCTCTTACCACCATCAGCTACCCCAGAAAGGCACCATTCCAAACTTCTTTGACATCACAGGCATGCTGCAGAGTTTTGAATTTTGGTTAAAATCTCTAGCTGGGCAGCAGAAGGGCAGGGATTTCCAGAGCAGAATTAGCTTCAAATATCCCCAGAGCAGACCACCTTTTTTCCTCTCCTCAACTGGCACATACAATCTCAGTAACTCACTCTCAGCCACTGGTAAGAAGGGGGAAAAGTTACATTTATTTCCATTTCTGAACAGATCAAAAAATGATGGCTTCCAGAAAAAGGCAACTACGCAGCCTGTTTCCAGAAGACTTCTGCAGACTACAGTGGTGCCTCACTTAACGAGCGCACCGTACAACGATGAATCCGCATAGCGATCCCCTTTTCGGGATCGCTAATGCGGAGGCATACCAATCGTTCCAATGGGCAAAACTCGCATAGCGACTATTGGTAAGCGTTTTGCTTACCGATCTTCGCTTTGCGATGCCCGCGGATCAGCTGTTTGGCGGTTCTAAAATGGCCGCCGGACGCCCGAAATGGCCGCATGCAGCGTTTTTGCACCCTCCCCATGGCTGGCATGGTGCGAAAATGGCTGCCGCTATGGAGGAAACTTCACTGAACGGTAAATTTAGGGCCCATTGGAACACATTAAACATCGATGTTTAATGCGTTCCAATGGGTTTTTATGATCCGTTTAGCGATGTTTTCACATAGCGAGGGTTAATCTAGAACGGATTAACCTCGCTATGTGAGGCACCACTGTACATTGTAATGGCAGGGTGCATGAACTGCAAACAGACAAAAAAAGAGGGGGAAAGGCTCAGAGTGGAGAGGCGGACCTCTCTTTGAAATCAGAGGCAGAGAAGGAACAAATGGTTACTTCTGGGTAGATTGACAGTCACCCAGTCCAAAAAGGTCCCTCTCACTCAAATTTACTAAAGGCTGTATGTGAGGTTGCTCCCCCTCCCCCTCCAAAAATGCATTTACTCTTTAATCTCAGGTTTGGGTCCTTCATTTTCAGGGAATGGGAATGAGAGCCTCTAAAAACAGTAGATTTCGCCTTATTCTCTCCTCTGCTTCTTCCTTTGCTTCACTGCTTAGCAATCAAGAGACACCGCCTAGCAGCCACAGGGCCACACTAGGCTTAATAGTTTTGGCAGGAAAAGGTCAGAATTGCCCACAGTGATACAGAAATTCTGCTGGTCCTGATGACATAATTCCCAGCCTGTCATAACGGCTAGGCACTCAAGGACTTTGATGATGTAGCTTAATAGTGGGGGCTACCACATTCAGTGCAAAATGTTGTGTGCGCATGCACATACAAAACTGCCAGTCCTTGGCCTTATCCAGCTGCCAGGACAAAACATGGCTGCATATTTTGCTAGTAGAAATAAGGCAAAAAGAGCCTCGTCAACTGCCCTGTGTGATTTCTTGGAAGGAAAACATCCCTTCAGCAGGGTGTGCTTTCTCTGGATTCAAGGAAGAACAGGGCAGGGGTAGGTTTTACCGTAAAGTCCTGAAGAGCTGTGCTGAGTTAATAGAATGATATATTGAAAAGAGGCTGAAACAGGGGTTCTTTCAGGAAACAACAAACATTAAACCACAATGAGTGGTTTTCTGGCTGCTTTCCCCTTTTACTATAAAAGTGGCGACCTTGTGAACTCCAGAAATGCCTTCACCGAGCTAATGAAAACTGTTAAATGCTGTAATAAATATTGTAGCACATGTGCACACATGCATGCATGCATGCACACACATACACACACTTCCAGGTGTAAGGGGGTGGGTGGGAATCTGAACAAGAGAAAAAGCAAACAGCAGACCAAAAGATCAACCTAGTTCTCAGAATCGATATCAACTTCAGGTTTCATAGAATCATAGCATAGTGAAGTTCATCATTGCTTGAAGGGGCCTATAATGCGATCGATTCCAACCTGCTGCCCATTGCAGGAATACAGATAAAAGGGTATATGCCAGGTGGTTGTCTAAGTTTCTGTTGAATGCCTCCAGTGTTGGAGCACTCACCAACTCCTGAGGTAACTGGTTCCACTGTCGGACTGCTCTAACAGTTAGGAAGTTTTTCCTGACATTCAGTCGAAATCTGGCTTCCTTTAACTTGATCTCATTGTTGCGTGTCCGGAACTGTGGGATGATCGAGAACAGATCCTGCCCCTTCTCTGTATGAAAGCCTTTCAAGTCTTTGAAAAGTGTTATCCTATCTGCCCTCTCTCTTCTTTTCTCAAGGCTAAAGCTGCCCAGTTCTTTCAAGTTTTCCTCCCAGGGCTTGGTTTCCAGCCCCCTGGGATCATCCTTGTTGCCCTCCTACTCATTTGTGCAAAATGCTGGGTTTATTCACTGACTAAATAAATCGCAATGCTGGGCCACAGGTTATGAGGGAACACTAGTAGACATGGGGACGAATATAAAAACGTATCAGTTTTCTGACGAATATAGCCGATTTGTCATATATTCGTCGATCCGTATTTGTAAAATTTTAAATCAGGACAAATATGGCTTGACGAATATTTCCTCGGGTTTAATTCGTCGATCTATCCATATTCGTCTATATTCGTTACCCCTTTTGGGGGCCTCTCTGGGCTTGATGGCACCAATTCAAAGCTCTGGCCAATCAGGACAGAGATCGTGGATTGGCAGGACTAGAAAAAAAATAAGAGCTTTTATTGCACTCATCTATTGCTCAGGAATCTCGTTGGACCACAAAATTTCTTGTCAAGTTGGAGTGGAATTGGAACAGCCAAAATCAACAAGAGCAATGAATTTGCCAAGTGTTTTCTTTGAAAGGCACCAATTTTCTCTGATTTCTCAAGATTAACTAAAACAGTTGTTTTTTTAAAAAGGAAGAAACTACATATGAAGAATGCACGAATTCCACTAGTTGACAGTTTGTGAGAAAAATATTTGTTACTGTGGTCCACCTCAGTATCACCTCAACAGGGAGACATATGTGATCCTCCTCCAGCATCATTTAGGCTGCCTCATGTAATCGCAAAAATCAAATATAATAATTACAGGACAGAAGGAGTAACATAATCTCGTCTTGATGTAATGCTGTTAGGGATAACAGTGATAGATACTGAGGAAAAGAATTAATTACAAGTAAATCATTATTTGTGACGTTCCTTCCTAACTCTTTCAGGGGAAATTGTCTAGCTTTGATTGTTCTATTAATAGGTGATTTCTCTCATAGAATACATTGTTGGCATTGTAAAGTGCACTTTTAAAGAAAAAAAAAGGGGGGGGGAATCAAAGCTTAACACCACCTAGTTTAATTAATTTGCCCAGACATGTTCCCATCTGTGGCGCTTGTTTGATGTCTTAAAACCCTCCCTTTCTGCCTCATTCCTCAGGGCTACCAAAAACCAAAGCTAAGCTGTGATGCTAATTCGTCCCCATAGGTTAATAAACAGAAAGTTGTTTCTTCGTCTCTTTTTTCCTCTCAGCTGTTTTCCTTGCCAGTCATTGGAATAGGTCTGAATCCAAGCACGACAGCACATCTGGATGTCAGGGACGGGAAACACTCAAGTTGGATGGTTTGACTTGCACTCATCTAGTGATTGTAAACATGTGGCTTTTCTGGTCAGCCCAGATGGCTGGTGGAGGGGGGTGAAGGAGTGGGGGTGGAAATGTAAAAGAAAAAGCTGTCCCACCGCAAAACCTAGAATCAACAATTTGCAGCTAACCTCGCCTCCCATATGGAAGCAAAGCGTATTCACCAGCCCCAGCTTGGCCTTCCCAGCTGTCATGCAAATTGTATGCAAATAATGTTAATGATGCGTTCATAAAAATGCACACTTTAGCTCATTTCATCTGGCTCATCACCGCAGTGGTCCTCTTGGTAATTGGAGTGTGATTGGATTTGCTCCTAGGCTCTGTGAAGCAAGGAGCGTGAAGCCAACGATCGGAGGCTGGAAAACTCCTTTGCTTTGTAGGATGCTGATGAACTAGACCAACAGAGGGGAGCAAGGCAGCACATCTGCCCAGAAGGAAGCCATCATTTCTTCGAAAACAACAGGTTCCCTCTCAACCACCGTCTGTCACCGCTTTGAGATTCTTGGTCTGCTTCTCCTCCTTGATGGAATATTCACCAGACTGAGTTTCTGGACTGCAGATCCAAGAGTCTCTTCGCCAACGGCTGTGCTGATTGGAAAACGGTGGGAGTTGAAGTTGGAACACTTGTTCACATTTCAAACTCTAGTAGGGTGGCCTCAAGAACAACAAGAAGTCTTCTGGCATCTTCAAGCCTACCAAGTTTTATTTTGCATAAATTCTGCCCCCCCCCCAACCCTTTTAGTTCTTTATTCGTATCAGAGCGCTTCACAATTTAAAATTATGGCTGTATAGGAAAGGGAAAGAAAATGAAAAAAAAAAACAAATCAAAACGTTAGGATAATTAGACCAGGAATGCCAACAAAAAGAAGAAATTAGCCATGGGCTCCATGGAGTGGGTTATATGCTCAACGGGTCACTAAAAAGCTACAAACAAGAGGAGCTTCTGAGATCTACCGAAACACACCATCAGGCAGAGATAGTATAAAACTTGAGAGTACAGATGCCTTGGTACCGCTGGATGGATTCCCACTGTTGGTCGTGTAAAGCTTGTGTAACTTAATGATAATCATGTATTGTCAAGTCAATTCTGACTAATGGAGACCATCTCTATGTTTTTCTAGGTAGAGGTTACTTAGAAGTGGTTTACCATTCTCTTCTGGGGGCACCCTGGGTCTGTGCTGCTTGCCAAAATCTACACAGGCTGGGTCTTCTCCATGGAGGCACAGGGGGGAATTGAACTCCCAGTCTTTCACTGAGCTACCCAATGAACATTTGTAACTTAATGGTGGCTAATTATAGCTAAGAGTGAGCTATTATAGTTAATGTAGGAGTTGGCAGTGCTTATCTCACTACTGCTGTTGGCCATGTCACTATGCACGGGACCCAGACATATCCTAGCACTTTGTCAATTAGCTGCAATTAGCTGTGGTAGGTTATAAAAACCAGATGTGAACACCGGTAAGACCCTGGCCAGTATCTCCAGCTGAAACTCCCAAGTTTCACATTGCTTTGCCAGGATGCTGAATTCAACAATAATGGCTGTCACAGGCAGCCCAGTTTTTTTGGCCTATTTGAATTATTTGTCTCCCTCCAAGTTTTATATCATCTTTACCTCATGAAGAGCTCTGAGAATTCTTGAAAGCTGGCCGTGTTTGTCACTTCTCAGTGATCCAATACACAGGTAGCATCGAAACCAGACCTTTGTTTCCTGATTCTGTGTGTGCCGTGGAAAATAGATGAGCATAGCTTATTTGAAAATTCCTGTCGTAAATGACTGAGAAAAAGTTCTACGAGAATGGCTTTGTTGGAGACTCGCAGAGCATCTGTTTTAAGTTTGCATACTTCTCCAAAGAAACCTGTTTAACATGAAGGTTTTTAAGATTGTCTGACCCCTTGAAAACTCTGAACTTTTCATAGCAGCGAAACACGTAGGTACGAGAGAAAGATAATCCTGCTGTTCCTTTTTCTAAAATAGTTGAATAATGTTTATAGAGTTATCTTTACCGCCTGATTATCACGGAGCGAGATAAAAAGGTGGTGGCTTCCCTCTTCCTCCTCTCTTTTAGCGACGCAACCGACACAAAACCATTCCGAAGACAAAGTCATGAGGTTGTGGAGAAAGAAGTCAATTTAGCCCTAAGGAACAGATGAGATAAAATAAGCAATTGGTGGTAAAGCTTGTATTTTATTCAGAGGAAGCTTTCAAATAAAAATGGATGAAAAAGAAAAGGTTTTTTTCTACAGCTGTTTATTATTCCCCTTCTTTCTGGACATGACTTTCAAAGATGATTAAAAGGCGAAGCAAAATAAATTCACTTTTGGGAGTGAGCAAGTGCAGTAGCAAATCCAACTTCACCCCCCCCTCCATCCTTCACGTGACCTCTCCTACCAAGACAGGGCATCCATGACCAAAGGCAGCATGGTATAGTGGTTCAAGACTGGGGCCCAAAGGACCAAGGTTCAAATTCTTACTGAGCTGTGGCGTTTACCATGTGATCTTTGGCCTATCACAATAATCTTAGCAAGGTGTCTAGATCTCAGGGGCCTGACTGACATCTCATGGAATTGAGCTGCTTCTCTGGTTCTCCGAACAAGAAACAAATTCTCATGGAGCAGCCATAAAAGAGAAAGTTTGATATTTGTCTGTGAGATGCCTTTAAAACCTGGATAATAATAATACAATCGTGCCCCGCTGGACGATTACCCCGCTCTACGATGAATACGCTTTACGTTGATGTTTTTGCAATCTCTTTTACAATCGCAAAATGATGTTTTAAATGGGTTTTTTTCGCTGTGCGATGATTGGTTCCCTCCTTCGAGAACCGATTTTCGCTTTACGAAATGGCCACTGACTGAAGAAGATGGCCCCCTGCTGTTTTTTAGGATGGATTCCTCGCTTTACAGGCACCAAAAATGGCCGCCGTATGGAGGATCTTCTCTGGACGAGCACGTATTCAGCCCATTGGAACTCATTGAATGGTTTTCAACGCATTCCAATGGGTTTTTAAATTTCATTTGACAATGTTTTCGCTCTACAGCGATTTCGCTGGAACTAATTAATGTCGTCAAGCGAGGCACCACTGTAATGTGTTGTCAAGTCAATTCTGATTGATGGCAACTCTTTTCAGGGTTTCTAAGTAGAGAATACTCAGAAGTGGTTTCCCATTCCTTTCTTCTGGGGGTGCCCTAGAACAGTGTAAGTTGCCCAAGGCTGCACAGGCTGGCCCTACTAACAGGAGCCATCATGGAGAATTGAACTCCCAGCCTCAATCTACAACCAGATGCCTAACTCACTGAGCTATCCAGCTGGCTCTGAATAGTCGTCTTCAATCATTCCGGTTTAGTAGTAGCCAGCTCAAGGTTGACTCAGCCTTGGTAAAATGAGTACCCAGCTCGCTGGGGGTGGGGGGCAATGTGTAGCCTGCACAATTAACTTGTAAACTGCCCAGAAAATGCTTGACGTGCTATGGGGCAGAGAGCAACGTTCCTGTCGTCAGGGGAGTCACTGGTAACATCTGCCATCCCCAGGCACTGGGTGAGAGACAGTGCCTGGGAGTATTTCTGGCCTGCACTCCCCTGCCCTTCAGGACCGGGACCCTGCTGCTGCTGCTGGTGCTGCTGCTGCTCTGGGCCACCCCACCCCTTCCTCAACACCAGCCACCTGGCTGGGAGGGGAGGGAAGCTCTAAAAGCAAGAAGCCAGTGCCAGGGCCCTGCGAGAGCAACGTTCCTGTCGTCGGGGGAGTCGCTGGTAACATCTGCCATCCGCAGGCACTGGGTGAGAGACAGTGCCTGGGAGTATTTCTGGCCTGCACTCCCCTGCCCTTCAGGACCGGGACCCTGCTGCTGCTGCTGCTGCTGCTTTGGGCCACCCCACCCCTTCCTCAACACCAGCCACCTGGCTGGGAGGGGAGAAGGGGCATTAGAAGGGTGTGTGGGTTTGTTCTTGTTTGTTTGTTTTAACTGTTAGTATTACTAATTGCCATCAGGTTGCATAGAGACCCACAGTGGACCTGATGGAACAGGAAGGGGGGAGGGCGTTGGAGGGGGCAGCCATTGAGGTGGTGCTGGGTAGGGGAAGGAATGGCGGTGGGGGTAGAACATGCCCGCGTAGGAGAAGAGAGGTTAGATATCTTACATCTATCCCCTCTTCTAGTCCTACCTCCAACCAAATGGTATCAGGCGACCATATCAGCAAACCCTCGAGCCACACGGTGCTGTTGATGAACGCCAGGTCAGTACAAAACAAAACTGCCCTCATCCATGATGTAATTCTGGATGAGGGGGCTGACCTGGCGTGCATTACTGAGACCTGGGTGGGAGAGGAAGGTGGTGTCCCCCTCTCCCAGCTGTGTCCTCCTGGGTACTCAGTCCAGCACCAGTGTCGCTCAGAGGGTTGGGGAGGGGGAGTTGCTATAGTCTATAGGAGTTCTATCTCCTTGACCAGGATTCCTATCCCTTTGAGAGGAGGTCTTGAGGGCCTGTATTGTGTGTTGGGCTCACGAGACAGATTAGGGATTCTGTTGGTGTACCGCCCACCCTGCTGCGTACCAACAGTCTCCCTACCTGAGCTGACGGAGGTAGTCTCGGACCTGGTGTTGAGGACTCCCAGGCTGCTGGTGCTGGGGGACCTCAACATCCATGCTGAGGCTGCCTTGACTGGGGCGGCTCAGGACTTCATGGCCGCCATGACAACCATGGGGCTGTCTCAATGTGTCATCGGTCCGACACATGAGAAGGGCCACACCTTGGACCTGGTTTTCACAACAGGACTGGAAGGTGGTGGTTTGGATGTGGAGGGGCTGGTCGTGACCCCATTGTCATGGTCAGACCACTTCCTGGTCAAGTTCAGTCTATTAGCTTCTTCTTCCCTCTGCAAGGGTGGGGGATCGATTAAGATGATCCGCCCCCGGAGACTAATGGATCCGGATGGTTTCCTGAATGCTCTGGGGGAGTATCCGTCTGATATGGTTGGCGCTCCTGTCGAAGCTCAGGTCACCCTATGGAATAGGGAGATGACCCGGGCGGTTGACACGATTGCACCTAAGCGCCCTCTCCCTGCTCGCCGAGCCCAGACAGCTCCCTGGTATACTTCTGAACTGCGGGCGATGAAGCGAGAGGGGAGACGGCTAGAGCGCAGGTGGAGGAAGTCCCGCTGGGAATCCGATCGAACACGACTTAGAGCCCATTATCGGGCCTATTTCGTGGCAATACGGCTGGTGAAACGGCAATATTTCTCCAGCCGCATTGCTTCCTCAGAATGTTGTCCAGCAGAGCTGTTTCGGGTGGTCCAGGATCTTCTTCCACCGGGAAACCCGGTGGAGGTCCCGGACTGCTCATCAGCTCGCTGTGATGAGTTTGCTATTCATTTTGAGGAAAAAAATCGCTCAGATTCGCAGTGGGCTGGACTCCACAGTTACTGCAGAATCAGAGGATGTGTCCAGTGCGCCGTGCTTAGGTCAAACTTTAATGGATGAGTTTCAATTGTTGAGACCCGAGGATGTGGACAGGGTGCTTGGATCTGTCCGTTCTACCACCACGCCGCTCGACCCTTGCCCATCTTGGCTAATTGGAAGATCTGCCAGGGGGGTTCACACTTGGGTCCAGGAGGCCGTGAACGCCTCTCTGAGAGAGGGAATGGTCCATACCGACTTGAAAGAGGCGGTAATTCGACCACTCCTTAAAAAGCCTAACCTGGACCCAAGGCTGGTGGTCAACTACCGACCAGTGGCGAACCTCCCTTATTTGGGCAAGGTGTTGGAGCGGGTTGTGGCCGGGCAACTCCAGGCGCTGCTGGATGAAACGGATTTTTTGGATCCATTTCAATCGGGTTTGAGGCCGGGTTTTGGTACAGAGACTGCCTTGGTCGCCCTGTATGATGACCTTTGCCGGGAGAGAGACAGGGGGAGTGTGACCCTGTTGATACTCCTGGACCTCTCAGCGGCTTTCGACACCATCGACCATGGTGTCCTTCTGGATAGGCTGGCTGGGTTAGGAGTTGGGGGCACTGTTTTACGGTGGTTCCGCTCCTTCCTAGCTGACCGTATCCAGAGGGTGGTGCTGGGGGACAGTTGCTCTGCCCCATGGCATTTATGTCATGGGGTTCCTCAGGGCTCGATACTGTCCCCCATGCTGTTTAACATCTACATGAAACCGCTGGGAGAAGTCATCAGGAGGTTTGGGCTGAGGAGTCAGCAATATGCTGACGACACTCAGCTCTACCTCTCGTTTTCCACCAATCCAGGTGAGGCGGTTTCTGTGCTGAACTCGTGTCTGGACCTGATAATGGACTGGATGAGGGTTAATAAATTGAAACTCAATCCAGACAAGACGGAAGTGCTGTTAGTGGGTGCTTCGCCGGACAGGTTGGAGGGCCACTTCCCTGTCCTGAATGGGGTTACACTCCCCCTAAGGGACAGGGTCCGCAGCCTGGGGGTGCTCCTGGATCCCAGTCTAACTTTGGAAGCTCAGGTGGACTCGGTGGCCAGGGGTGCCTTCCTTCAGCTGCGGAAATTATACCAGCTACGGCCCTACCTGGACGAGAGGAGTCTCATGACAGTTACACATGCACTGGTAACATCTCGTATTGATTATTGCAATGCGCTCTACGTGGGGCTGCCTTTGAAGACGGTCCGGCGACTGCAACTGGTTCAGAATCGAGCTGCGCGGCTGGTGAGTGGTGGGGCCGCCAGAGAGCACATCAAGCCGATTCTGTATAATTTACACTGGTTACCAGTTGCTGTCCGGGCCCAATTCAAAGTGCTTGTTTTGACATATAAAGCCCTAAACAGCTTGGGCCCTGGATACTTGAAGGACCGCCTCCTTCCATATGAGCCTACCCGGCTGTTAAGATCTAGCCAGGGGGCCCTTTTGAAAGAGCCATCCCTCAAGGAGGTAAGAGGGATGGCTTGTAGACAAAGGGCCTTCTCGGCAGCTGCCCCCAGACTATGGAACGCCCTCCCAACTGAAATTCGCCTGGCGCCGACACTGATGATATTTCGGCGCCAGGTCAAAACCTTCCTGTTCCAGAAGGCTTTTAATTGAAATAACATTAACTGTGGATCTTAAATTATGGCAATTTTAATTGTATTTTAATTGTATATTAATCATTTTATTTCATTGCATTGAATTTTAATTGTTGTAAGCTGCCCAGAGACCTTTGGGTAGAGTGGGCGGCATATAAATTAAATAAATAAATAAAATAAATAATAAATATAGGTAGCACACTTCACTTTGCTTTAGTATGAGAGCTCATTGGCTTAGCACAAAGCTATTTTTATGTGTGTTGCTCTTGCATGACATTGAAAGCACACACACACACAAAATGAAAGAAAGAAAGAAAAAAGAAACCACACTCACACACAATGAGAAAGGAGTACGGAAAGACTCAATGGTTGCATACACTGTGTGATTTGACCAAAGGAAAATATGGAGTCCTGGGCGGATGGCAGAAACAACTATGAGGCGCACCAGGGAAACACTGTTATTGTGGTGGTTCCTAGCTCTGGGTTGTTATCCTGTCAGGCTAAATGGGCTTCCCAGGACTCTGGACTCATTTACCCAGATGCTTGTGTACTGTTCGCTCTGCTTCTGGGGCGGAGGGGGGGAATATCTTCTAAATGAGCATTCTGAGTAGTTCCCGAGACAAACACCTGACCAGTGCAGAATAGAGGTTTTGATCCCGAAATTCCCAGGAATGGGCTTTTGACCTGACAATGCCCATCAGCCTACCCTACCTTATCAGACTGTTTAGAAGATTAGGAGGGAGAGGGGCAAACAATGTAAATTTAAAGTGGCAATCCAAGGTGGGGTCCCCTCGGAAAGTGGTAAATAGCGGAAATCCCAAGGGTCATCTTAACCCTTTCCATGCTGCACCCCCCTAAGTGCTTTTGGGAGCAAATCAGCTTGACTACATAGGCATCCTTCAGTCTCGAGAGACTATGGTAACATGCTCTGAATCGAGGAGTGTCCTCTCCAGAGCATGAAGCCCGGGTAAGGTAATATGGAGGATAGGCTGTTACCCAAGCAGCAGATCCCCCCTGTCCACATTGCTGAAATGGTCCAATGGAAAGGTAAGAGCCAATACAACTGGTTCCAGCAATGTCGCAGGAGTTGGCAGAATGACACATGCTGCCTTCGGGACTCCAGCTCCGGATTTTGCCTCAAGGTTAACTCCTGAAGCCTTTTCCATGAGTGGATATAGCCACAAGGCAGTGGAGGTTTGAAATTGGAGTTTTCCTTCTCCTAGATGGGCTGCCTTCCATGGCTGACGAGCCCCACCTACCCTAATAGCTTGACTAAGTATTAAGGTTAATTGTCATTGATCTTCTACCCTTAGATCTGTCCCTGAAGATGCCTTTTGAGTTAAAAGAAGCTGAGGAGAATTGACATAAACAAACAAGTAGTTTAAGTATCAGATTCCCTCACCAGCAGGGGTAGATTAGCAGACCTTTTTTCTTTTTCCATTGTAGTCAATGTGATACAGAGTTAGACGAGCTGAGAAATTTTTAAAAAGAGCAAGGAAGGTAAATACTTGACATGTGGGCATAATCCAGCAAACTGAGATACACCGAAGATGAATCTGAAGTGCTGACTGGAAAATTGCCATAACAAAGGTCAAACTATGTATTAAGGGGGTTACATATTTTCTATTAGCATATTTTCCTGCCAGCCGTGGGCTTTCTTCAGACCTGCATGCTTGAGCAACCAGTCTTGCAGATGAAGCCCTTGTTTACCTTTTGCTGACCAATCACAAAGCAAAGCACCCTTAAAGGCAAGATAAAGAGATGGGAGAAAAATGTTGTGATCAACAGATACTTTTATCTATCTATCTATCTATCTATCTATCTATCTATCTATCTATCTATCTATCTATCTATCTATCTATCTATCTATCTATCTATCTATCTATCTATCTATCTATCTATCTATCTATCTATCTATCTATCTATCTATCTATCTATCTATTTACTTACTTACTTACTTACTTACTTACAATATTTTTAGCTGCACCATTACCAGTGGCTTCTGGGTGATGTACAACAATATTAAAACTTAAAACATTAAAAACATTTAAAAAGACAATATAAAATATCATATTAAAACAATTTCTTAAAACATTAATATTAATACGTCCTGCTGCTCATGTGGCCAGCTAGGGAATACTGTTTAATTAAAATGCTGGCTAAACAGAAAGATCTTTGCCTGGTGCCGAAAAGCCAAGAGTGTTGGAGCCAGGCGGATCTCTATAGGGAGGGCATTTCAAAGTTGGGGGGGCAACAGCCGAGAAGGCCCTATTTCGACATGCCATCCCCCTCACCTCTTTCAGGGATGGCACCTTCAGAAGGGCCTCCTGGCTTGATCTTAGAGGACAATCAGGCTCATATGGAAGAAGGCGGTCCTTTAGGTAACCAGGTCCTAAGCCGTTTAGGGCTTTATGTGTCAAAGTAAACACTTTGAATTCGGCCCGAGCAGCAACCGGCAGCCAGTGCAAATTTTTCAGAACCGGCGTGATATGAGTCCATGTGGCAGCACCACTTACCAGCCGCGCAGCCCGGTTCTGTGCCAGTTGCAGTTGCCGGACCGTCTTCAAAGGCTGCCCCACGTATAGCGCATTGCAGTAGTCCAGTCTGGTTGTTACCAATGCATGAGTGACTGTTGCCAGGCTCCGCTCATCCAGGTAAGGGATGAATATATTCGAAGTTGATATATTCTCCGCAGCTGTAAGAAGGCACCCTTGCACACCGAGTCCACCTGGACTTCCAAGCTCAGACCGGGGTCAAGGAGCACCCCTAAGCTGCGGACCCTGTCCTTTAGGGGGAGTGTAATCCCATCTAAGGTAGGGAAATGGCCCTTTAACCTATCTGGCAGGACACCTACCAGCAGCACTTCTGACTTTTACCACTTAAGAGAGCGCCACTTCTAAATATGAGGTGAGTGTGTTCTTTCTTTTGACCTTAGAAGATCTAGGTTTAAAAACCTTCACCCACCCATCAACCTGGATTAAAATTGGGTAGGGCACATATGCTTTTTAGAGCTCTTTGGCAAACAGTCTGGATATAAATGCAGTAAATAAATAAGAATCAGATATAAAGCTTTGGTTTCCTCAGATTTATGCAGGCATTTAAAAACTTGTTCCAAAGCATGAAGCTTTTATGTTCATTCTTTCCCGTGATTGCTCTTACTTTATGGATTTTCTCTATTGCCTTGTATTTTAAATAAGTGGTTGGGTTTTTTTTACAGGGTGAGGGAGGGCAAATAATCAAAGCCTATAGTACTGGTGGACTGCGATGCCCCTAAAAACCATTAGCAGAGTGAGTCATATGGGGCTCAACTAGTGAGTTTAGCCTGAAATATCAGAATGTTTAGCTAGTATACAACAGGTTTCACTATGGAAATAAATCACATTTAGGTTTCTTATTCTAAGATATAAGAAAGTGGGCATTTATTATGGAAATATCGCAAATGAAGTTCCCGCTAAACCAAATGAAGACTCAGGGAGTCATACCTGTCGTATATCTCTTCGGGTCAAGCAAGGGCTGTCCTTCCCAAGAGAGGTTTCTAGAAGAATTTGAGAAGCAAGGGAAATGATGTCAGAAATTCTAAAATAAAATTAAATAAGATGGTAAATGGGGAACCAATAAACAAATAAAATCCGTCTAGCCAACGTTTATGAAAAAAGATACATAAACATGTGTGGAACCAATGATCAAATAAGGCCCATTTAACTAGATTTGGGTAACATTCTTATTCTCTGGATAATCCATTTCCAGAAAATTGCCACTTTCTCTGATACATCAGCATGAACACCTGTGTGTGTGTGTGTGTGTGTGTGTGTGTGTGCGCGTGCGCGTGCGTGCGTGCGTGCGTGTGTGTGTGTGTGTGTGTGTGTGTGTGTGTGTGTGTTGGAAAGCAATTTCAACCCAAGGGGACAAACTGAATTTCAGAGACATTGTCAGGGGAAACATTCCAGTGGTGGGCAGGTCCAAAGGCCATAGGGTGGAACCAAAAATACCCATGAATTTTAGCTTCTGAATGCCCATAACGGAGTCCAAGGAGACAAATTTCAATCTTTTAGAATGGGAAAACCTGCAAATAAATCTGGAAGAGAAACAAACAATTGAAGCCATAGAGAAAGACAAGGAAGACCAGACAGACAGACTGGGACCCCAAGAAGGGCTGGATTTAGCCCTAGGTTCCTCACATCCAGTTTATAATCATCATCCACAAGTGGACAAGACAAGGATTGGCAGGGATGATTCGACCTCCAGTGTCTGCAGAACTACGAACAATCTTTCGGAGAGAAGTAAGAAACCCTAAGGGAGAACCCAGAAGCACTGCATGGTGAGACAGCGGCTTTAGTAACTGTGGAATGTGGGCAGACCGCTGGAGAGGAACAGAATACTAGAGGAAGGTTAACAAGCATCATCATCATCATCAGCAGCCATCAAATCAATGGCGACTTCGGTAAAGGTAAAGGTAAAGGTTCCCCTTGACAATTTTTGTCCAGTCGTGTTCGACTCTAGGGGGGCGGTGCTCATCCCCGTTTCCAAGCCATAGAGCCAGCGTTTTATGTCCGAAGACAATCTTCCATGGTCACATGGCCAGTGTGACTTAGACACGGAACGCTGTTACCTTCCCACCGAGGTGGTCCCTATTTATCTACTCGTATTTGCATGCTTTTGAACGGCTAGGTTGGCGGGAGCTGGGACAAGTGATGGGCGCTCACTCCGTCGCGTGGATTCGATCTTACAACTACTGGTCTTCTGACCCTGCAGCACAGGCTTCTGCGGTTTAGCCCGCAGCACCACCACATCCCTCAATGGCGACTTAGGGTGACCCTTTTCAGGGCTTTATAGGCAGAGAACACTCAGAAGTGGTTTATCCTTCCCTTCTTCTGGGGGCGCCCTGGGATTGTGTAGCCTGCTCAAAGCCACCCATGCTTGCTCTACTCATAGGCGACACAGGGGGTGAATATGACTTCCAAATTCTGGGTCCACAACCAGATACATAACTCACTGAGCTCTCTAGCCAGCTTCTGAGGGAAGGTTAAGAAGAGGACATTGGTTCTGCTAGAAGAAAACACTTCTGGCTGCCTGAAACCCTGGACAGAACTACTCCACACCACAGTGGTTTTGACTGACTGTCACTTTCCTGCACATGTTGTTGGTCTGTGTCTCTCCATAATCTCTTGCCCTTGGCTAGGCTGGCGAGGGCCTACTGGGGGTGGCAGACCACCAGCAAGTGGGACGATACCCTTTGCCCACTGCAATGTACGTCTTTGGGGTAAAGAATGTGGAGTGCGGATGCTCAAAAGCCACCGTGTGAATGCAAAAAACATCACAACACTCCTTATCATCTTGAAAATACATAGTCTGATGGTTGGTTTGATCAGGCCTATTGGGGGGGGGGGAAGGTGTTGACCTATCTTGGATCATCATGCAGGAAGCCCTCTCTGCATTTTGCTCCATTCTTTCCTGAATGCGTTTTCCTAGGTCTCCCTGTCACAAGGAACCATTTTTTAAGGACAGCTGTCTGGAGCTGAGAAAGCCGGGGGTCGCTTTGATGGTCCTGCAGTGAATATTGCAGCATTTCAAGAAGGACTTTATTTCTGTTCTCTCCTCTTCTCCAGCCACATTTTGTTTCTTGCTGCGCAAGCAAACAACCTGATTTCTGAAAGCAGAAGGAAGCATGCAGCCGAAGGCATGAAACAGAGGGAGATATTTCTCGGCAAAGACGGGCAGGAATCCCACGGTAAGGCAGCGGCTTTGCTTTTTTGTTGTTGCTGGCTTCCAATTGAAGAGGTTTTCATAATGAGCAAAAGTGCAATGGGCCCCCTTTGTGGCTTTCCATCTTCCAGTGGATGACAGCAGGAAAAGCGTGGAGCTGAAATCTGTCCACCAGTTTTTTAGATTTTCATTGTACTTTCTTGGGTAATGTGTTTGAGCAAAATGCCTGAGACATATTGCTGTCTGTTTCCCTCACTCATATGGCATCACACCCTACTGTACTCCCCAGCTGCCCACATGTTTCCTGGCTTTTAGGCATTCTTCAGTCTCAAGAGACTATGGTAACATGCTCTGTATGGAGGACTTGGAACAGCATCTAGTGTGGCTGAGAAGGCCAATTCGAGATTGACAATCCCTTTCTGTGTTGTTTTGATGCTGTACGCGAAGCTGGAGTGTCCTCTCCAGAGCACGAAGTCTGGGTAAATTAATATGGAGGATAGGCTGTTACCCAAGCAGCAAATCCCCCCTCTCCATATTGCAGAAATGGTCCAATAGAAAGACAAGAGCCAATACAACTGGTTCCAGCGACGTCGCAGGAGTTGGCAGAACGACACAAACTGCCTCTGGGACTCCAGCTCCGGATTTTCCCCCGAGGTTAACTCCTGAGTCCTTTTCCATCAGTGGATATGGCCACAAGGCAGTGCAGGTTTGAAATCAGAGTTTTCCTTCTCCTACATGGGCTGCCTTCCAAAGCTGATGAGCCCCATCTACCTGGCTTTACTTCACTTGTTCTGGACGTTATTACAAGGACTAGGTCATCTAGAGTTTCAATTGCTTTTTTGAAGCCACACAATGACTCTGTCAGCTGAATTTTGATCCAACACAGTGATGACATCTCCTGGTTCCAAGTCAGGCTCCTGTTCCCCTTTTCCATGGCACGCTAATTTCTGACCATCTTTCATACCTTTGTCAATGTGGATTTCTAAGAGCTTTTTTCTCTAACCACCTTGTTATGAGCTGCCCACACAGTTATATGCTCCAACCTTCTTGGACAAGGGACAGGAAGAAATCTTGATTTATTCCTCCTTCTCACCAAGAAGGAGAAAGTGTATAAAGAGTTCATCCATAGGATTTCTGAGCTCCAGTGTGAGAATGAGACAAGGAGCATTTTTTTGGGGGGGGGAGGGTGTGTGTCATATTTTTCACAATTGGTACAAAATATCTCTGCACCCAACTAGCTTCTTTTTCCTTTCATAGCAAAAACATGACTCGCTGCATGATCTGAAAGCCACAAAGCACCCACGGATCCTTTTGATATTTAAAAGCCCATGCAACAATGCAGGAGAGCTATTGTAGTTTTGGATAGTTGTCCAGATGGGACAAAAAAAATCATTTCTTGGCATCTGGATGAGAATTTTTTTCCTTCCAATTTCTCAATGATTTCCATCTCATTAGAAAGATTCCATCCCCTGTCCTGAGATATCGCATATTTGCAAAACCAAGATGACCTTGCCTTTACTCCTCTGGCTTCACGTACCACCGACCCACAGATGTGCTGTCATACCACCATGAGCACGCCAGTCTCTTCTGATTTCAGAGCTAAGCATGAGCAGGTCTGGTTAGTCCTTGGATGGGAGACCACCAAAGAATAACAGCAAGAACTGGGAAAGAATATGACCTGAAACTGTGTGTGTGTTTAGTCGTTTAGTCGTGTCCGACTCTTCGTGACCCCATGGACCAGAGCACGCCAGGCCCTCCTGTCTTCTACTGCCTCCCGGAGTTGTGTCAGGTTCATGTTGGTTGCTTCGCAGACACTGTCCAGCCATCTCATCCTCGGTCGTCCCCTTCTCCTCTTGCCATCACACCTTCCTAACATCAAGGTTTTTTCCAAGGACTCTTTTCTTCTCACGAGATGGCCAAAGTACTGGAGCCTCAGCTTCAGGATCTGTCCTTCAAGTGAGCATTCAGGGTTGATTTCCTTTGGAACTGATAGGTTTGTTCTCCTTGCAGTCCAGGGGATTCTCAAGAGCCTCCTCCAGCACCACAATTCAAAGGCATCAATTCTTCGGCGGTCTGCTTTCTTTATGGTCCAGCTCTCACTTCCATACATCACGACAGGAAAAACCATAGCTTTGACTATTCGGACTTTTGTTGGCAAGGTGATGTCTCTGCTTTTCAAGATGCTGTCAAGATTTGTCATCGCTTTCCTCCCAAGAAGAAGGCGCCTTTTAATTTCAGGGCTGCTGTCTCCATCTGCAGTGATCATGGAGCCCAGGAAGATAAAATTTGACACTGCCTCCATATCTTCCCCTTCTATTTCCCAGGAGGTGATGGGACCAGTGGCCATGATCTTAGTTTTTTTGATGTTGAGTTTCAGACCGTTTTTTGCACTCTCCTCTTTCACTCTCCTTACAAGGTTCTTTAATTCCTCCTCACTTTCTGCCATCAGAGTGGTATCATCTGCATATCGGAGGTTGTTGATATTTCTTCCGGCAATCTTAATTCCGGCTTGGGTTTCTTCCAGTCCAGCCTTCCGCATGATGTATTCTGCATATAAGTTAAATAAGCTGGGGGACAATATACAGCCTTGCCGTACTCCTTTCCCA
The DNA here is from genome assembly GCF_051106095.1 of Pogona vitticeps. Taxonomy (NCBI): domain Eukaryota; kingdom Metazoa; phylum Chordata; class Lepidosauria; order Squamata; family Agamidae; genus Pogona; species Pogona vitticeps. The sequence goes on from NC_135786.1 coordinate 231,570,019, forward strand.
ATTTTGAACCACTCAGTTGTTCCATGACCAGTTCTAACTGTTGCTTCCTGTCCCACATATAGGTTTCTCAGGAGACAGATAAAGTGGTCAGGCACTCCCATTTCTTTAAGAACTTGCCATAGTTTGCTGTGGTCCACACAGTCAAAGGCTTTCGCATAGTCAATGAAGCAGAAGTAGATATTTTTCTGGAACTCTCTGGCTTTCTCCATAATCCAGCGCAAGTTAGCAATTTGGTCTCGAGTTCCTCTGCCTCTTCGGAATCCAGCTTGTACTTCTGGGAGTTCTCGGTCCACATACTGCTGAAGCCTACCTTGTAGGATTTTGAGCATAACCTTGCTCGCGTGCGAAATGAGTGCAATTGTACGGTAGTTGGAGCATTCTTTGGCACTGCCTTTCTTTGGGATTGGGATGTAGACTGATCTTTTCCAATCCTCTGGCCACTGTTGAGTTTTCCAAACTTGCTGGCATATTGAATGTAGCACCTTAACAGCATCATCTTTCAAGATTTTAAATAGTTCAACTGGAATGCCATCACCTCCACTGGCCTTGTTGTTAGCCAGGCTTTCTAAGGCCCACTTGACTTCGCTCTCCAGGATGTCTGGCTCAAGGTCAGCAACTACATTGTCTGGGTTGTCCGGGATATCCAAATCTTTCTGATATAATTCCTCTGTGTATTCTTGCCACCTCGTCTTGACGTCTTCTGCTTCTGTTAGGTCCTTCCCATTTTTGTCTTTTATCATGTTCATCTTTGCGCAAAATGTTCCTCTAATATGTCCAATTTTCCTGAACAGATCTCTGGTCTTTCCTTTTCTGTTATCTTCCTCTATTTCTTTGCATTGTTCATTTAAGAAGGCCCTCTTGTCTCTCCTTGCTATTCTTTGGAAGTCTGCATTCAAGTTTCTGTAACTTTCGCTATCTCCCTTGCATTTTGCTTCCCTTCTCCTCTCTGCTATTTCTAAGGCCTCGTTGGACAGCCACTTTGCTTTCTTGCATTTCCTTTTCTTTGGGATGGTTTTCGTTGCTGCCTCCTGGACAATGTTACGAGCCTCTATCCAAAGTTCTTCAGGCACTCTGTCCACCAAATCGAGTTCCTTAAATCTGTTCTTTACTTCCACTGTGTATTCATAAGGGATTTGGTTTAGATTATACCTGAGTGGCCCAGTGGTTTTTCCTAATCTCTTCAGTCTAAGCTTGAATTTTGCTATGAGAAGCTGATGATCAGAACCGCAGTCAGCTCCAGGTCTTGTTTTTGCTGACTGTATAGAGCTTCTCCATCTTTGGCTGCAGAGAATATAATCAATCTGATTTCGATATTGCCCATCTGGTGATTTCCATGTATAGAGTCGCCTCTTGTGTTGTTGGAAAAGAGTGTTTGTGATGACCAGCTTATTCTCTTGACAAAACTCTATTAGCCTTTGTCCTGCTTCATTCTGAACTCCAAGGCCAAACTTCCCTGTTGTTCCTTTTATCTCTTGGCTCCCTACTTTAGCATTCCAGTTCCCTAGAATGAGAAGAACATCTTTCTTTGGTGTCAGTTCTAGAAGGTGTTGTAAATCTTCATAGAATTGTTCAATTTCAGTCTCCTCAGCAATGCTGGTTGGTGCATAAACTTGGATTATTGTGATGTTGAATGGTCTGCCTTGGATTCGTATTGACATCATTCTATCATTTTTGAGATTGTATCCCATTACAGCTTTTCCCACTCTTTTGTTGACTATGAGGGCTACTCCATTCCTTCTACGGGATTCTTGTCCACAATAGTAGATATGATAATCATCTGAGCTGAATTCGCCCATTCCTGTCCATTTTAGTTCACTGATGCCCAGGATGTCGATGTTTATTCTTGCCATCTCCTGTTTGACCACCTCCAGCTTCCCAACGTTCATAGATCTTACATTCCAGGTTCCTATGCAGTATTCTTCTTTGCAGCATTGGATTTTCCTTTCACTTCCAGGCACGTCCACAGCTGAGCGTCCTTTCGGCTTTGGCCCAACCACTTCATTAGCTCTGGAGCTACTTGTACTTGTCCTCCACTCTTCCTCAGTAGCATGTTGGACGCCTTCCGACCTGAGGGGCCCATCTTCCAGCGTCATATCTTTTAGCCTTTTGTTTCTGATCATGGGGCGTTCTTGGCAAAGATACTGGAGTGGCTTGCCATTTCCTACTCCAGGTGGATTGCGTTTAGTCGGAACTCTCCACTATGTCCTGTCCGTCTTGGGTGTCCCTGCACGGCATAGCCCATAGCTTCTCTGAGTTACTCAAGCCCCTTCGCCACGACAAGGCAGCAATCCATGAGGGGTGACCTGAAACTATGGAGAGCCATTTGGTGCCAGAATGAAAGCGATGACACCTTCCCCCCCCCTTTTTTTAACCTATGTGTGGCATACAGCTAAACAGCTCAGAGATAGTAACTGAGGGCACAGCGCCGCTTACTTAAAAGGCAACATGTATCATCTGTTTTTTTGTCTAATTGGAATTTCTTTTGGGATTTGTGGTTGAATGAAGGTGGATGGACTTCAGGTTCTTTTCAGCCACACAATGCTGTGGATACCTAGATGTAACAATAAACTGGCTTCCATTGATCTGGACAGAAAGGGAAATATTTTATAGCTCTCTATGTTATCCTTTTCCTCCCACCCACCCCCCTCCCCATCTCCCCTTCGAAGCCATGGCCGCTGGGATTTAACAGAGCCATTTTTCAATCACTTACATCTCAACAGGCCATAAAGGAGAAAAACAACAGCATTAAGGCCCAACACAGATCCGCTATATTACGCCGACCCAAAATTCTATATCTTTATAAAGCAACAGCCGCCAAATGGAAGAGATCCGGCGGAGAATCCATCTCGGTAAGCCTGGCGTATTTCTCTTCTTTATTTTCCCTGGCTTCCGGAAATAGCCAGTTGGGTTAGTGATGATGAACACAAATGAGATCTAGAGGCGAAGAGGACTGGGAGGCAAATTCAAAGCAAGGTGGAGGTGAATCAATCTGCCCTGATGATGGCAAGCTCTCGGCTTCGTCTCCCCCGCAGTCGGAAGCCCCACAGACTTTATTATATCAGCGGTGCTTTGATTCACTTTGAAATATTATGACTGCTTGATCGCCGGGATACGGTCTCCACAGCGGGCCAGATGGCTTTTCATGAACTACCTGCCTGACATTCATTAGAGGGATGTCTGCCCGCACAAACTTTGAACAGAAATAAAGAATGGGCTGGAGGATGAAACAGGCCAGTGACCTAACACTTCTTCGGTTTCGTGGGTGGCTTTTCTGAGATGTGGTGTCTCCTCCCCATTCTTATTCCGTAAAAGACAACAAGCCTTCACAGCAGGACAGATCTTCCAGTGTGGCCAACAATGAAGCAACACAATCCAGCATAGGGCTAGTATCAACTTGAGGTGTAAGTGTATGATATTGGGACAACTCTCTCTCTCTCCCTCCCTGTGTGTGTGTTGTTACTTTGGCTCTATAAAGCAAGTCAGAATAGAACAGACATGATCAAAGGAACTAGAGATGGTTCAGAAATTTGCTTCAGTTCATTTTTTAAATAAAACTTTATCCAAATCTTCCATTTGTTTATACGTGAGGTAGAAAGAACTTGAATACTTTAAAAATCAAATGTAAGAGAAAAAGAAATAGGCATCTCTCTCTCTCTCTCTCTCTCTCTGGAAGTCAGCTTCTTTGAATACTAATCTCTCCAGTCTGGATTTGAATCTCAGTGGCTGAAATCTTGTTGTTTAGCAGAGTAAGGTGCACTAGATTAGGTTTATTCAATCAGAGGGGATATGGTGAGTCAACACCTCTGTAAGTTGCACTGCCTCAGTGGGCCTACTCTAGTTGTGACCTACTATGCTAAACATCAGGATTTCATCAAGTATATTCTGTGATGCAGAATTAGAATTGATATCCATTTATTATTATTATTATTATTATTATTATTATTATTATTATTATTATTATTATTATTATTATTATTATTATTATTAGCCTAGCGCTACCCCTCCATCATCACTTCCTTCACGGCTTTAGGATCAGGACCTTCCACAGATCACCTGAACTGAGGTTTTAGAAGGTTCCATAGATGAAACTGCCAGGAATTCAACTTGAGAGAGAGAAATATATATATATACTGTATATATTTCTCTCCCTCAAGTTGAATTCCTGGCAGTTTTATATATATGCACACAAAATTACCCATACATTTCTGAAAGGCTAAACCACCACTGTAACTGAATTTGTTTTCTATGCAGAATCTGGTAGCAGAATTAGAGGGCTGCCCATAATGGAATACCCTTAGGCCACACCTTTAGGCTGAGGTTCACATTAAAAGACATGCTTATTTCCTAGTATTATAATGTTCTCCCTCAAGACACTCCATCCCTTCAAAGCTGCACGCCCGAGCAATCAGAATTGCTAATGAACTGGAAATGATTACCTCCTAATGACCAGTCAGAAAACAAAAGCAAGCTAATCGGCAACATGAAGAGTGAGGAAAACTCATGTTAAGATGGGCAGATATCTCCTCTTAAGATCGTTCCACCACTAATCGTGTCCTGGTTGATCACGGAGTTTGACCCTTGCAAGACTGTTTCTATCATAACCCCCACCAGGCTTAAAAAGCCTAGAGTCTCTTAGCAAAGATAGGAACTATAACTCACCTTCTTTTGAGAGAGTATTGTGATTGGGAACCGTTCAGGCAGAAAAAACCAAGTACATTTCAAGCCCGTTGCTTGGCAATTAATGCACACTCGATGTCAAGACAGAAGAAAATGTCCAGGCAAAAGGGTGCATAGCAACATTATTGATGGAAAGCTGAATAAAAAAGAAAGAATACACAAGCACTAAATCCTGAAATAGTTTTACCGCTCTGCAGTATTCCACTACACCCTGACACTGTAGCGTGCAGTTTTCAGCCAGGCACTGAGATATAATTTAAGCCTAAGAATCAAAGCTGTCAGCATTTCACAGCCCTGGAGACGGAAGAGAGAAGGTGCTCTCTAAAATAGTTTCCATTCCTCTCCCTCTCTGCCTTTTTTAAAGAACATTAAAAAGTTGTGCTTACTTTTCTTACCTGACTGTTTGTTCTGCAAACAATAGGAGATCAGATATCAACAGAGAGCAGCATGTCATTTATGCTACTTAAGGTTTTTTTCCCCCCTTGTTAGTTGGGTAGTGTACATCTTCCAATATCTGTCAGGAGAAAAGAGGCCGTCCTTTTTTTAAAAAGGTTTCACAGTGGAGGCAGCTGGCTTTCGCTTGGTTCTCCCCATCCCTTAATCCCACCTCAGCATCCCTTTCTGTTCGCTCCTGGACCCAAGCAGAAAGTCCAGTATCAGAAGGGTCTATGTCTTTTATTGATTCTCACTAGAAATCCAAAAAGGTTTATAGCCATCTCCCTCTCGCTCCTGATAGGACAGAACAACAAATGACTTATGATTCTCTCTTTGTCCTGCCCCAAACTGAAGCAATGGGAGCAACATGAGGGGGACTCACCAATCACTCATTTCCTGCCCTCTTTCTCTTCTCCACTGTCTGTTCTAATCAGCACAGATGTGTTTTTGTGTTCCTGAATCCTTCACAAAACCGCACTTGGGGTCCAGTTTTGAATGTTGTGGCTCTGCTTCTCAAGGAATTCCATTTGACCTTGGGAAGTACCAGCAATGGCCGGAAGGAATCGCCTTCAGTCAGAATCCATGAAAAGCCACAACACTTCCCTGATACAAGTATATACTTGCTACCCCCATTGCTATCTCTGCATTAACTGAACAGCTGTTCTTGGCATATGTAACTTTCTTTTGTTTATTATGGTCATGTGCAAACCCAAGTTCAACCATTCAAGATTCAAACGAATGAAGCAAGCATTTATCCTCTGATGTTGTGATGGGCCATTAAGTTGTTTGGTGACCCTAGGAATTAGGTAAAGGTAAAGGTTCCCCTTGACAATTTGTCCAGTCGTGTCCGACTCTAGGGGGCGGTGCTCATCCCCGTTTCCAACGATAGAGCTAGCGTTTGTCTGAAGACAATCTTCTGTGGTCACGTGGCCAGTGCGACTAGACATGAAACATGGTTACCATCCCACCGTGGTGGTACCTATTTATCTGCTCTCATTTTTTTGCATCTTGCATGCTTTCAAACCGCTAGGTTGACGGGAGCTGGGACAAGCGACAGGGGCTCAGTCCATCATGTGGATTCGATCTTATGATTGCAGGTCTTCTGACCCTGCAGCACAGAGGCTTCTGCAGTTTAACCCACAGCACGACCATGTCCCTGACCCTATGAATTAACAACCTCCAAAAGGCCATCTCATTAACACTCATGATCGGGTATTGCAAACTAAAGGCTGTGGCTTCTTTACTAAGCTCAACAATCTCATCTTAGGTTTTCTTCTTTTCCAACTACTTTTCAGTTTTCCTAGCATTACTGTCTTCTTCTTCTTCTTCTTCTGTGAATCTTGTTTTCTTCTGTGTGTGCAGGTGAGCTCATTGGTCCTCCATGGATCCCTGCCAAGGATAGCTACCCATCACAGGTGGATCCCTTCTCTTCATTGTTACTTGGGTGACTCTAAATGGCAAATGACCGTATGGTCAACAAGAGGCAGGAAAAGAGCCAGGCTGGCCAGTGCCCCTGAGTGGAGCGGGGAAGAGTCTGAGCCCCCAGTGTTTAGGGACTATGCTGTACCACAGAGTAAGCCCTTAGGTCCTTTCATCTCATATTCACGGCTGAAGAAACTTACTACGGAAGACCCCCCCAAAGAGCCTGGCCAAGCAGAAGCCAGACCAAGGGGTCACAACTGAGACCAAGCAAAGAGACCCAATGGCAGAGGGAGAGCTAACTGTCACCCAGCTGTGCCATTTGCACAGTGAGAAGTAATTTAAGTGCTTGGGGCAACTAGCCTGCAGAGAGGCTGATCATTTCTAAGCCTTAATGGAGTAAAGGGTAAATCCTTCTACTAGAGACTCAGTGGTCTGGAGATAATTCCTCTATTGAGAATGTGGTGGCATGACGTACATGGTGAGGTGGTATTAACAGTTCCCCAGAAATGTTCGTTAGTTGAGTTGACAACTGATTCCAGGTATCCTTTGGGATAATGGACGGCACACCTCAGTATTGCTTTGGTCTCCATCCCCTCAGGTGAGGCATAGACCTTCAGGTCACGATATGCCGAAAATACAATAGCTTCAGTTAAGCTCTTATTCTTGCAAAGGAAAAGAACCTTGAAATGGAGAAAATTCTAAATTTGGAAGAGGTGATACCTTTATTTAGACCACTAAAAAAAATCAAACACCCTGTGCGAATTTCACGAATAAAATTTCACTTCATCAGGCAAAGGACAGGAAAATTATAAATGCAGCGTCCCAAAATGGTCACGGCAGAGATATAGGTTGATCTGAAATGAGGGACTACCTCCTATCCTGGAAGCTGAATGGAAAATGCCAACCCAATGGCACCATAGGTGAGACATTTTAAACCCCCTCCCCCCAAAACCTGGTTGAAACTAGTGCTCAAAGTGTCTGACTGGCCCAAGGTCACCCAATGAGTGTCAAGGAACACCCTGGAATTTTAACCCAGGTCTCCCACATCTTGAAGGGACGTGGTGGCGCTGTGGGCTAAACCGCAGAAGCCTGTGCTGCAGGGTCAGAAGACCAAGCAGTCGTAAGATCGAATCCATGCAATGGAGTGAGCGCCCGTCGCTTGTCCCAGCTCCCGCCAACCTAGCGGTTCGAAAGCATGCAAATGCAAGTACATAAATAGGGACCACCTCGGTGGGAAGGTAACAGCGTTCTGTGTCTAAGTCGCACTGGCCATGTGACCACGGAATATTGTCTTCAGACAAAATGCTGGCTCTATGGCTTGGAAACGGGGATGAGCACCACCCCCTAGAGTCGAACATGACTGGACAAAAATTGTCAAGGGGAACCTTTACCTTTACCTTTACCTCCCACATCTTAGTCTAGCACTCAAAGCACTATGCTATACAGGGTCTCCCAAATGTTCAAGACAGATAAGGAACGGGGCATATTTTTGAAAGGTGTTGCCTGTATGGCGTCCATCTTGACCCTGAGCTCCCCAAAGAGCAAAGACTGTCTGACAAATTGTTTTACTTTCATGCCTAGAAATGTATTGACATCTGCAGTGCGTGATGACCCTTGTTCTGAAGCGGGTGGCTTTGGACAGCTTTTGTGTACTGACGTGGACAAATCTGCCATGTACAGACAAGACAGCATCTCTTTTCATTTTCTTGGCAATGCTTAGATTGCAGTCTTTTCATCCTGTCCTCTAACAAAGGTCCTAAGATTTCTACTGATGTAAGTAGCTGTCTGTGTACACTATATATAGAGAGAGAGCCAATCCTTTTGGGAGTGTTTTTGAAGCTGTAATGTGCATTTAGCACATTCCCGGGAGAGTTCAGCAACTATTATTTACACTTGTGTGTGTGTACACAAATAGCTTCCTGCTTATCATCTCTCAAATGTCATCCTGACAGCATCTACGCCTCGGTGCAAAATGCCTTTCATGTTTGTGCTATCAAACTTTGGCAAGAGAATGGGAAATTAGAAACACCAAATATGGGCTTCTGGAAACAAAATTAAACTTTGGGAGCTAGGCCAGTGGCTTTTTCTGGATGTGACCTTGGCTGCTTCCCCATTTTCAGTGTCTCATTAATGGGTAAGATGACTTTGAGAATGACTTTACATGTGGCCACCAAGGAAGGTCAAGGTCTGCCAAGGACAGTGTGTGTTTATAAACATCCACCATGTAGACCCATTGTTCTGAATACCCTTGTAAAAAATACCTTGCTATCTTCTCAGATAGATAGGAAACTGCTCCTCTGGGTTTTGAAGAACATTCAAGTCAGGTAGGACCCTAAAGATTAGGACCAAAATCCAAAATTTGTCTCAACTACAATAGACCCACTGAACGAACACAAATTAAATCACAATTTAAGAAGTCCCAATTGATTTATTGGGTCTACTTTAGAGGGGATTAAATGCTGTGGTTAGGCCCAGATTATAGACGGGAGACATTTTTCCCCAGTTTAGTTTCTTATATATTTTCCAAAAGTTGCAAATGTCATGAAGTTTTCAACAGAGAATGTGTTTCATTTGCTTCACTTATTCGGGTTCACGTTTTTATAGTTACAAATTACTGCTAGCTGTTGTTGTGACACCAGCTCTGAGGTAGGATCATGTGCCATCTCCATTAACATCAAGCAGTGTAAAACACACACACATGCACACACACACACTTGTTTTGTTGAGTTTTTTTCACCACATCAAGATGAGAAGCAGAGAAAAGCAGAGAAAAAAGACTCACAAAGATGATGTCATTTTATTGGAGCCATTGATGAGCTGCAACTAGAGTGTCCTCAGAAGAGAACATGGGAATGAACTAGGACCATGAGAGACAAAAGAAAGGAAGGAAGGAAGGAAGGAAGGAAGGAAGGAAGGAAGGAAGGAAGGAAGGAAGGAAGGAAGGAAGGAAGAAAGAAAGAAAGAAAGAAAGAAAGAAAGAAAGAAAGAAAGAAAGAAAGAAAGAAAGAAAGAAAGAAAGAAAGAAAGAAAGAAAGAAAGAAAGAAAAAGAAACCACTCTTCAGGAAAACACACACTCCCAAGGAAACTTGAAACAATGTGTTCCAAATGGCCTCATTGCCCAAAATCTGGATAGCCCAGAATTACTAGTGGCTTGGAGTGATGAAGATGGTAATCAGTTCAATCCGAAGCTCATTCCAGAGAGTGCAATGCTGTTTTGGCAGCAGAAGACAAAGATGTGAGAGTCCAGCTTGACAGAAAGAACTCAGATTGTAACTACTTCCAAACTTCATTACTGTGCCAGAAGGATGAGGAATCCAAGCTGAGAGGAGACCAGTGCTTGGAAATTTTACCTCTGTGACTACAACTCCCAGAATCTGTTCAGCCAACAAGAGATAATGATAGCTGGGAGGACACTGAGAGTTATACGTCCAAAAGTAAGTCTTAAAAACCCACAGGCACTGCCTGGAATCCACTCATACAATAGACATGCTCCTTCTCTACATGTCTTCTGGGCAGCTTCTCTTTAATTCAGCACTATCACTGCTGGACAGCTCCCTGGCTTGCTCTGAAGGCCAAGTGCTCGTCATGAATTTTACATTGTTATAAACCGTTCTGCAAGAAAGGAGAGGGAATGTGGGACCTCTGCATTTTGTGAAAGCCACGTATCAACCATATGACATAGTTCCAGAGTTTGCCATAATTTGGCACCATATCAGGTGCCAAATTACTTGTTAGGTTTCCATGTGTGTAGTAATGAAGTATAATGAAGCAGCTCTTTATTCCTTAAAAATCAAGAATTACTTCTCGCATTGCACAGAACCTGAAATTTATTTGGTTATGTGCATTGGTTTATTCCCAATGCTAATTGTTGTACCATTCACTTTACAGTAGCCGTACTTCTGTTTCCCCCCCAATCAGCCTCAGACTGGGGTGCATGCAGGTGCAGATCCTGTGACACTCCAGATGTTGCTGGCTGGAAACAATGGAAGTTGCGGTCTAGTACAGTTGTGGGGCAGGGTACTGGAAACCATTGTTTGCCCCTTGTGCCTTTGTAGCTTCTACCATTGGGGTGACATCTAAATGTTGCTGGATTCCAAACACCATCATCCAAAGCTAACATAGGCAATAGTCAAGAATAATGGAATGTGGAGCCCAAGAATACCTGCAGTCCAGTCCCCCTTCCCTATCCTATTTTCTTGTAAGAGGATTCTGTTGTACACTGTATTTTTTGCACACAAGGTAAAAACATTAAAAGGTCTCAGGTAGAAAAGTATTTGAAAGGCATTTTGTTAAGATATTAGAAAGTAGATATCCTTTAATGTACAAGGTATTGAGCCAGATGGATCTACAGTTCCCCTGTCTATCTGCTTGTGAAGATCAGCTGCATGATACAGAACAACAGAGGGAAAATGCAGGAGAAACGTTTCTGTTTCCTTTGGCAAGGAAACACAGTTTGTAAACTGAAATCAGCAAGAGTAGAGGGGTCTGTTTCCAGTGTCCATATTAGCTGGAGGAATCCGGGGAGTTGTGAACAGAAAATGGACTTTCCCCAAGTTCTGATGGTCAGGATGTAAGTCATGTAAATCCTCATGTATCTCATTCACACATGTGAGAACTAAGAATTATGTAACGATTCTTTTTAACTGCAAGGATGGGGAAGATTTTCTTGACCCTCTTGGTAGAGTTCTCGCATTGGAGATAATTGTGCACAAGCTTGCCCTTTCTTTGCAAAAAAGAGACTAAATTTGCACAACTGCGAAATTGAGCAATTCACAGAATTTTGTGGATTGCCCAAAGGGAGGATAATTGCTTTCTTTAACAACCAGAAGTACTGAATGGGTTATTTGCCTCTTTCTTAATGATCAGCTGGCCCTTCTGTGCTTGATGTGTGTGATGTCCTGTGCTTCTCAGAAGTACAGGACACAGGGACCTTGGGCACAACTTAGAGCAGGGGTCCCGAACCCCTGGCTCGTGGCCTGATGCCAGTCTGTGGCCTTGACAGGACTGGGCCATGGAGACAGATCTCCCACCCCCACATGCACACCCCCACGGCCTGCCCAACAGCATGCACTGGGTGCCCCGCCCCTGCGCTCACGCCCTGCACCATTTGCATATGTGTGCAAGCACACCCCATGCCATCTGTGCATGTTCACAAGCACCCCCACCCCCCACGGGTGCACTCCGCACCATCTGCCTATGCACATGAGCACCCCCCACAAGTGTAGGGGGCACCCCACGCACAGACCCCCCACCCCCAACCAGTCCATGGGTCAGAAAAGGTTGGGGATGACTGAGTTAGGGAGAAGTTGAAGGTTGAAAAAAGAGCTATTTGTCTAGCATCAGAAGTGAAGAACCTTGAAAAAAAAATTAAGATTGTTTTCTCTCTTCTTATGTCATGACAGGCTAAACAGAAGAAAACAGGAATTAAGAGCATGTTCTTTCTATCTCTAGTCAGGAGACACAGAGTTAGATGATTGCCTCCACTCGCTATAAGGGAAGCCTTGGGAAGAAAAGATGGCTTACGTCTGGCCACTCATTAAGACCATAATGTGCCAATTGGCCCTCAGACATAAATGGCCATAGATGGATTATGTACAAATCCAAATTTCATTTCAAACTTTATTTCCACTGCATCTGATCCACATTGTTTCCTTCTCTGGCCTCGTTTTGGGCACTTGATCCAAAGAACATTTTGCCTCTGGGTGAGAATTCTGTGACCCTCATTTCCCGCTCTTCTTTGAAGTTGCCTCATTTTCTTTTATTTTTAATGTTTCTGTTCCTCAGTCTCACCCTGCTTTTAGCTAGTTTTTAGCCTCACAGCAGTCCCTCCACACTCCAGCACATCCTCATCTCTCTTTGAAGCCAGTGGGAGCTTTGGCTGCAAAAGATTACTGTAAAATTAACTCACCCCATGTAAGAAAGGAAGTCGTCGGTATAGCTCAACAGCAAGAGCTGGAGGTGTTGACTCGCAGCGTCTTCTTCCAGCTGTAAGCTAGCAACATTTTCTTTCCTCCCTAATTAAGCAAATGAGACGGTCTACCTTGCTGAGGGTCAATCTTTAGGGGGGGGGAAATACAATACGTGAGAAATCAGGAGAACAATTTTAAAAAAAATGGACATGCCAACAGAGATCAAGCATCTTTGTGGCACAGTAGGACTGATCACTCCCCGAAAGGAAAAGAAAAGAACAGGCCTTAGACAGAAGGAAGGGGGTTTTGAAAACAAAAACAGAAACAAGCTTTTAAGGGCCAGACTATTGGTTGATGAGGAGTGGTTCAAGGGGGTGGGAGTACAGATGCCTGGAGGCGTTGAAAGGCTTGCGCTGGCTTAATCGGAACTTATTTCCGTCTCCTTCCTGTGCTGGGAGGAAAAGAGAAAACTTTCCTTACAAAAGGCGCTCGACAGCTTTGAAGATCTGGAAGCCTGCTCAGCTGCATACCTACTGGGGAGAGGAGAGGAAGAAGCGGACAGGAAGAGAGTGTGAAGCATCACCAAGCAAAGGACGGTTTTCATCACTGCCGTGCCAACTGGGATTTTTTGTAGTCTTGTTTAACAAGCTGTTCTACTAATCCTGACTTCAGTTTCTGTGTATCCAGTTTGTGGCAAATAACACCAAATGTTTTGTAGGCTAGAATATTAGCTAAAGTGGAATCCAAATGGAGAGGAAATATCCAGCTACACGGGGTGATGGGGAGACCACAGTTATTTGTGCTGCAAATCAGATGTGTGGGCGTATGAATGAGCTACTCTTGTGGTACATAGGAATGTGATTTTTGAATTTTCTGGTATAAAGGTAAAGGTTCCCCTTGACCTTTAGCCCAGTCGTGTCCGACTCTAGGGGGCGGTGCTCATCCCCGTCTCCAAGCCATAGAGCCAGCGTTTGTCCGAAGACAGTTTCCATGGTCATGTGGCCAGCGCGACTGGATGCGGAACGCCATTACCTTCCCACCGTGGTGGTACCTATTTATCTACTCACATTTTTACATTTTCACATTTTATGGCTAGGTTGGCAGGAGCTGGGACAAGGGACGGGAGCTCACTCCATCGTGTGGATTTGATCTTATGACGGCTGGTCTTCTCACCCTGCAGCACAGAGGCTTCTGTGGTTTAACCCACAGCGACATCACATCCCTTCCTGGTATAAATTCCATCATTCTGAATTCTGGGAGTTTAACCTGCCTTTCTCCCAGGTGCCTCACATTTAGGTGTTTGTAAAGTGTCTGAAAGCTAGGTGGAATTCCCAGAGTGGAGAATTATATCATTTGTGGTCCAGAAAATCCAAAAATTCTATCACTAGTGGTACAGTTCAGCAGATTCTGTAACCATTTAATTATTTTCACCTTGAGAATGGTAAAACCCAAGATTCCTTGTGTTCTTCTGAGCAGCACTTAAAAGTCCTATTTCACAACTAATTTTGCCATTTTGCTTGGGTAGAACTCACTGAGGGACCGGGAGCATTCTCATTAATCTAGATGACAATAGTGTTGGGTATGAGAACTGTCAAAGCTATCTGTTGTAAAATGCAATGGACATTTTGTATTTATTTATGTAAAATATGTATTCACTGATTTTCATTTAAAAGGTTCCAGGGCAGTATAAATGTGTTTGGTAATTATAGAAGCTATTAACTGGTCTTCACTTCTTCAGTTTACTGTGAGGTGGTGTCTTAATCGGTATATTTGTTATTTTTTTAAATAAATATCGCAGTTGTGTTTCATGTATTTTATCAGTACCTTTTAATGTGACTTCGTTGGTGGCACCCCATTCTCAGATCTGGTGCTAGAGAGCAGATTAAAAATACATTGACTGACAAATGAATACAGTTAAGGCTGTGCACCAGAATCAGAAAATCACCAATTATTACAGACTGGTTTTTACCTTATATTTTGCAGGTTTGTTGCTGCCCTTAGGATCTATCTCGTCTCCCAATTGCATACACAACAGTGCCAAAATGAAAAAGTCATTGCCATTTTTATTTTTATTTTTCTTAAAACATTTAATCAAAATATGAAAAAAGAGAATAAAAAGCACATGCGCGCGTGCGCGCGCACACACATGTGCATACACATTGCCCCCTTCCACCTTTAAAGACATGCTGCATCCTTTTAATTAATACATAGCCATACATAGCCAATAAAAGCTCTCCAAATATTTCTAAAGATATTTTTGTTAAACCCTTTAAAAACTTAATAGCATGTTAGTTTATCATTATATTCCATACTTCTTCGTACCATTCATTTAATTGGAATTTGTGTTTTAGTTTCTAATTTTGAGCTACAATTAATCTTGCTTCAGACACTAAATTAGTTGGTTGTTGTGGGTTTTTTGGGCTGTTTGGCCATGTTCTTAAGGTTTTTCTTCCTAAGGTTTTGCCAGTCTCTGTGGCCAGCATCTTCAGAGTACTGGAGTAGGAACTCTGTACTCTGTTGCAGTAGAGCACAGACAGAGTTCTGAAGCCTGCATTGTAGGATTTTGAACATAACCTTGCTAGCATGTGAGATGAGTGCAATTATACCGTAGTTGAAGCATTCTTTGGCACTGCCCATCTTTGGGATTGGGATGTAGATGGATCTTTTCCAGTCTTCTGGCTACTGTTGAGTTTTCCAAACTTGCTGGCATATTGAATGTAGCACCTTAACAGTGTCATCTTTTAAGATTTTAAATAGTTCGACTGGAATGCCATCACCTCCACTGGCCTTGTGGTTAGCCAAGCTTTCTAAGGCCCACAGTTGAGCATCCTTTCGGCTTTGGCACAACCACTTCATTAGCTCTGGAATTACTTGTACTTGTCCTCCGCTCTTCCTCAGTAGCATGTTGGATGCCTTCCGACCTGAGGGTCCCATATTCCAGCATCATATCTTTTAGCCTTTTGTTTCTGATCATGGGGTATTCTTGGCAAAGATACTGGTGTGGCTTGCCAATTCCTACTCGCGTTTAGTCAGAACTCTCCACCATGACCTGTCTGTCTTGGATGTCCCTGCACGGCATAGCCCATAGCTTCTCTGAGTTACTCAAGCCCCTTCGCCACGACAAGGCAGCAATACATGAAGGGTCGAGCTAATTGCATGTAAATAAACATCTTGGCCATTTAACATCTACGCACATTCCTTATCTGTGGGACAAGCATCCACTGATTCACTCATCCACAGTTTGAAACTATAGAACTGACTGGATTGTTTCTAGAATGTGCCCACATGAAAATATGGTACTGAAGAAAGGTACACACAAGTTGGTGACCAACTCATCCTGTGCCCTTTTGGGGACATATCAGCTCAAAAGTGTCCATGCCTGAATTTGTGTGTTTCCAGATCTCCATGTTGTTGTTGTTTAGTCGTTAAGTTGTGTCCAATTCTTCATGACCCCGTGGACCAGAGCACGCCAGGCCCTCCTGTCTTCCACTGTCTCCCGGAGTTCAGTCAAATTCATGTTGGTCGCCTCAATGACACTGTCCAACCATCTCATCCTCTGTCGTCCCCTTCTCCCTTGGCCTTCACACTTTCCCAACATCAGGGTCTTTTCCAAGGAGTCTTCTCTTCTCATGAGATGGCCAAAGTATTGGAGCCTCAGCTTCAGGATATGTCCTTCCATTCAGCACTCAGGGTTGATTTCCTTGAGAATGGGTAGGTTTGTTCTCCTTGCAGTCCAGGGGACTCTCAAGAGCCTCCTCCAGAACCAAAATTCAAAAGTGTCAATTCTTCAGCAGTCAGCCTTCTTTATGGTCCAACTCTCACTTCCATACATCGCTACTGGAAAACTATAGCTTTGACTATGCAGACCTTCGTCAGCTAGGTGATGTCTCTGCTTTTTAAGATTCTGTCTAGTTTTGTCATCGCTTTCCTCCAAGATCTCCATGAAAAACCACTATTCCTAGCTAGGAGATTATCAGCTGATTTCCAGCCCACAGCACACAAGGAAAAGAGAAGCATGAGGTGGTGATTTAACCTTTGACAGTACCACCACCACACCAAAAAGGAAAAGGGAGACCAAGCAGGGTATAGAAATGGGATTTCGGCTTGGGAAGAGATCTGCACTCTACTTCTCACACAACTGACTGCCTTCTGTGCGGCGTCCACATGAACAGAATGCCTGGTATCCCGGTTCCTTTGACTTGTCCTCTTCTTCTTCCTGCCCTCCGTTCCTCTGCCTTCAATGGAAGGAGCCTCCTATGGTGGTTTCTGGAACAAACCAAGGACGAACCAGGAACTGTTGAGAATTTGCTGTTTGCTCTCAGGCGTTTGGAAGTCAAACTGGCTACTCCGTTAATGAAAATCTATTCTGCAGGGAAAGACTACGCAGAGATTATTCTTCAAGAGAATGTTATTAGCCAAGGAGCCTCCTAATCACACCCCAGAGAGAGAGAGAAAGAGAGAGAGAGAATGTTCTCTGAAATCCTCCGGCATTTTCAAACGTTCGTAAGTTTTGCTTATTCACCAGTTAATTAGATCTGATGGTCTTCTGGGTGGGAAGAACCATTTTACCCATTGCTTGCCATTAGGAAACAGTGAAATGAGTCCTCGGATGCTTTTCTTTGGTGTAGTAAATGCACAGTGCATTTACTACGGTGCTTCTTGAACACTTTAGGATCAATCTAACCACAACCAATGAGGAGAATCTTAGGATGTGGCTAAGCATCATATTTGGTTCATTCTCTTTCAAATGTCTCAGATTGAGTCAGTGAAACTTTAAGTGCCATTGAATGAGAAAGGGGGGAACATTCTGGTGAACTTGAAGCTATCCTCCTCTGTGGGTCTGTGCCCTTCTACTGTATAGCAAAAGGGAATTTGATCAGAAATTCAAAGCTCTTCAGCAAAAGGTCCCTGATTTTCAGCTTTTCACTACATTTGATTTAAAATAAAAAAATAAAAATTAGCCAGGATCAAACCCCTACAAAATCATGGGCATTCGCCCTGGAGTAATGTATTGGAACAAAAGACATCCAACATCAATTTTCAGTGAACCATGATGCTAAGAAATAGAAGGGATAAATTCCTATTGTCATTCTCTCAGCCCCATTCATGTATAACAACAGTGTGATTCTTGTTGCACTAAATCTATGACATGCACAGCAAGACCTAAACCTAACTATGTATCTTTAGCCTTGAGAAAAGAAGATAGAGGGACGATAAGATAACACTTTTCAAAGACTTGAAATGCCACCATACAGAGAAGGGGAAGGATCTGTTCTTGATCATGTGCAGGACGCATGACAATGGGCTCAAGTTACAGGAAGCCAGATTTCAGCTGAATATCAGGAAAAACGTCTTAACTGTTAGCAGTAAGACAATGGAACCAACAATCTGGCGAGGTGGGGAGTGCACCAATACTGGAGTCATTCAAGAGAAATGTAGACAATCCACCTGGCAGATATCCATTGATTTGTATTCCTGCATCGAGCAGGGGGTTGGACTTGATGGCCCAATAGGCCCCTTCTGACTTCACTACTACGATTCTAACCCCAAACTCACTGCTAATGCTCAATATATTTGAATTTGCAGGGAGTTCTTTTTGTAGAGGAAAGACAGACCAGTATGCCTTAAATCCATTTATGCATTAACTACTTTTATGTTCCACATTTCTACCTACCCCTGACATAGCCTCCTTTGATGTCCTCTGAGGTCCAGCAGGTGGTGGCCATGAAGTGGGGAAGAAGCATTTTGCCATAGACAGCCTGCACGGCTGTTTATGGCAACTGGCTGGTTAGGATGGGTTTTAAAATGGGATGGTTTGTACTGTATTTTGTTGTTTCTAAATCTGTTGCAGTAATGCTTTACCTAACATGTAGTGTCATTAAGTCTTTTTAAATATTTGAATAATTTGTTGTTTTTAGCTTTTATTATTGTATGTTTAATGATGTAAGCCGCCTTCAGTCCTTTTTAAATGACAATGTTAAAGTAATTAATAGATTAATTAAATATTTACCAAGTCAATAGACTTCTCATCTCTACACAGATCTATTTCATGGTCTTCTGGGAACACCTCCAGGTTTGAAAAGGCCCCATCTGCTTCCATCAGTGGACATCTGGCCATCATATTAGATTTCCCATAGTGCCCCAGAGGCCCAGATGAAGTGAGGGGAAAAGCAGGGAAAAGAATTTGGTTGGAGGTAATGATTCTTAATGAAAATATAATTTTGGTACCTCCCATGGCTCATAAAGGAAATTGTATCTTGATTCAGAAAAATATCAGATTTGCAAGATGCATGGTTTCGAGAAGCGAAATATGTACAAAACTGTCACTTTTTAAAAAGTGAAAGCTTAAAAACATATGCTTCTGAACCACGTACACTTTCGTCAGTGGCTAGGATGCCTAGAAAATGTGCATGTTTCTGGGGAGAAATTATACAAAACCATACACACCAGGAAACAAAGGCCAGAATTGATTGGTGTTTGTGTAATGATTGTATAACTTGTGTGTGGCTTCATGCGTCTGATTGATGGACCAAAACGTGCCCTAGCTTCTCATCAAATCAGCGCCAATGAGCCATGGCAAGATATACCGTACGTGAAGGCCAGTAGAGTTCTGCACAACAAGCACATAAAATGTGGCCAGGCACCATGCACCAAAGGAAAAAGCACCCAACCCTAACAAAGGAAAGGATGAGAAGGTAGGCATGCACTGAAGACATTGAGGTGACATTGAGGAGGGCTTTTCACATTCCTGCTCATAAACATCCAGTGCCCTATCTACCAGAGTTAGCCTTGCTGTTTTTTTCCCCATATCATAGGAAGTGCCACTGTAATTGGGCCAGGAGGAAAAGCGAGAGAGACTTCTGTGTCTGATAAATTAGTAAGTGAACACTGACTGTTAAGTTTCCCACCCAAAACCTTAATTAAGGAGAAAATTGGGTTTCCTTCTAAAGCCATTTATTTTAAAAATGGAAGGGTTGGCTTTTTAATCCTCAATTAGTTTGGAATAGACAGCCTTCTTCCTTTTCCTTCCCCCTGCCTCTTCTTCTTTCTTTCTTTTTTTTAAAAAAAGCTCTTTATAACTTCTGTAAGAACTGCAAGCCATTGCTTAGAACTAGAAGGAAAAGAGGGGAAAGCTTTTCGGTCCCGGCCTTTCC
Organism: Pogona vitticeps; assembly: GCF_051106095.1. Classification (NCBI taxonomy): domain Eukaryota; kingdom Metazoa; phylum Chordata; class Lepidosauria; order Squamata; family Agamidae; genus Pogona; species Pogona vitticeps. Next base: position 231,589,617 of record NC_135786.1, read on the forward strand.
GGTGACTCCCGGGAGCCTTTCAAAGCTTCGCGCAAAGATGCTAAAAGGAATCAAATTGATGTTTTGCACAAATCAGGACCTCTCCAAGCCACAGAATGCTTTTAATCCGAGGCGGCATGTAAGGCAATCGCTTCTAATTACCAGTCTAGACAAAATCAGGAAGGCTGAGTTTATTAAAGGGCAACCATATCAATACAAGCAAAAGCCATTCCCCGATAAGGGACTGCACGCTAATTGAAAAATCCTGTTTCAATCAGTTTTTGTGTGGTCTAGTTTCTAGTGGCTTTGAAGGCTCTCCCACCCCCCACCCCCCACTCCATTCTTTTGGCAAATATCCCAGAGGCCAGTCTTTCGAGGTTTGGGTGGAAATAAACCACTTCCTTGCATTATACGTAAATGAACAGGGTATAAAAGCTATTTCCCCAACACTCTGTAATATTGACCTCAGGGGTTTCAGAGTCAGCTCTTGCTGAGGGCCACCTCCTTGTCTTGGACTCACCACCGAGAGATTTTAGTCCTTGCTGCTATTCCTCTTTGCCATCTGTGACTTACTTGCCTTTTTTCTTGATCCTAGAAGTGGATGGGAAGTGAAAAAAGGTCAGCCGACAAAAGAGGAAAGAGAAACACTCGTGACCACCTGTTTGCTTGTACACCTGTGTCCCTGGGAGTGTGGCAAGCAGGAGCAACAAAGAAAATGAGCTTCCTTATTTAAGGAAACCAGTCCTTCCCCCATTATTCAGTGACCAGTGTTGATACTTGTTGAAATGCTGGGAATACCTGGTAATTGCTTTGTGTTTGGGTGAGAAGTGGTTAACTTATGGGGGGGAAAGGGGGTGAGCTTCTGGGATTTTCCCTTGCTTGGTGTCACTGTGTGTATGGTAGTGAGCACAAGAGGGGATCTTGTAGACCATCTTGACTGCTGCCATGGGTGTTGTCAACATTCAGGCTGCCTTTTGCTAGGTAAAGCTTGGCATCCTTTCTCCTGCTGGCAACATGGCCAAGATGTATTTGCAGCATCATTGGGCCATGTTCTTGCTTTTTGAATCATGGGTATGGAAGCGCAATATCCCACATTCATAAACCAGAGGTTTTCTTGAAGAATTTAATTAATACAAAAGTATTCCTTTGCAGATGTTCCATGAAGGTGTGCAATCACACCAGCATCCTGCTTCTCCTGTTCCTGCTCTCCACATCTTCAACTTGAAGGGCTAGCTTCTTTCAGTTCCTATATGAAAGTATGCAGCTGCCTTATACCAAGACAGACCAACCATCTTGCATACAGCTGTCAGCCTTGACCGACATGAGTTCTCCAAGGCTTCAGACAAGGACCTTTAATCAGCTCTGCAAGATGATTCTGGATCCTTCTGCATGAAGTGTGGAAAGATACTTTCTGGAATGATGATTCCTAGGAACGACTCAGCTGGCTTGGGTTTTCTGGGTGTTTAGTCCAAGCCCAGCATTCTCATAATGTTAACTGGTGGCACCCAAGTGCAGGAGCTGCTATGGTGTCCATTCTGTTGAAGTGTCCATTCTGCACGGTCATGTCCTAGGACATGCAACAAGGTCATGAATTAGATTTTATTACATATTTAAGTTGGGTTTCTCCTGCCAACCTAGCAGTTTGAAAGCATGTAAAAATGCGAGTAGATAAATAGGTACCACCACGGTGAGAAGGTAACGGCGTTGCTGTCTAGTCACACTGGCCACATGACCATGGAAACTGTCTATGGACAAACACAGGCTCTATGGCTTGAAGACGGGGATGAGCACCACGCCCTACACGACTAGACTAAATGTCAAGGGGAACCTTTACTTTTACCTTAAGTTGGGTTTTCCCCTCGTTTACTGCCTTATCTGTTGTTATTATTGCATTTCAGCTTACAGTACATTGTTGATGTGCTCAGTGTAAGCCACCCAGAATAGTAGCCTGGCCACTAAATGGGCAGGGTAAAATAAAAAATAAGATGGTGTGTGGCCAACCCTGTGTACATTCTTTTAAAGGCATGAAAAGAGTTTCTGTGGTTTTTACTGAACACACACAGGACACGTTCCATTCAATTTGAATCCCTTATCAGACATTCAGGTTAACACATGATAGTTGGAAAGAAGTGGCTCACACAGATAGTGATAAGAATGTAAATTGCCACTTGTCTCATTCTTTCAGGCTTGAGCGAGGAACTGCAAGATTATCCTCACCCTGGGAGAGTGTGTGGCATTTTGTCACACTCTGGCAAAAGAAGCAAGGAACACTTTTGCACAAATTGAGCAAAACTGTGCAAAAACGCTGCTTTAAGACAAACTTAAAGGCATGGTATTTTTGGATTTTTTGGACTATGAAATCCAGAGTCCCATCTGACAGATAGATACCAGAATGTGACTCACCTGGCAGGAGGGACTAAGCTGGAAGGCTTTCTGGCCTAGCCCCACCTGACTTTCTCCTATTCAGAAAGGTAGTTCCTAGCTAGTAAGGGGGACAACTTCCTTTCTGGACAGGAAGCTAGGTGGAGCTGGCCATCAAAGGCTTCCCAATTACGCCTTTCTCCTAGGTGCAGCACATTTAGGCGTCTGTTAGGTGGGGGCTCTTAGAGGGGACCATGGGATTTGTAGTCCTAAAGATCCAAAAACACCATGCCAGAGGTCAACTTGCCTAAAAGGATTATGGTTACTGGGTTTTTTATACAGACTTCTCAGGTTCTGAAGCCAGAGAGTTTGCACAAGCAACAACCAGACATTTTTCTTTGTTCATTCTTTGTACGTGTGCTTTGCTGTCTAAAGGAAAGGACACAATTTCTAGCAGAAACAGTTTGCAGAGCTTATGGAGAGTTTGGCGAGAAAAAAAAATTAGCACTTGTGGTGTCATTCTCACCCAGAGGCAAAGCATCTTTTGGGGACTGAAACCTCCTCATATCTCATCAAGTCTAGCCAGCCTAAATCAATAAAAACAAAGAATTGAGTGAGAACTCTTTGTTTCCCTATTCCTGGTTCCCCAAAGGTCCATATATTAACAAAGCATCTGAAAAGGTCTTCTCATTCACAACTTTATGGAGTGTTGAGTTTACAAGCAATATTGTGATAGTCATTAAAAAAATCCTCCAGGAAAGTTACTTTTTAACTTCAGCCCAAACATGTGCACATACATCCTTTTATCCATCCCCAGAAAGAGCAGGACCACACACATCAGAAAGACCACTGTTAACCACTGTTAATGATCCATGACAATGGGTGGAAAAGGACTACAGATGTGGGATTTTCACTCACCCTCCCCATCCTTTGTCCATCTAATAAGCCTACTCAGATTGGGGGAAGTGAAACCAATGTGGGGAATATATCAGGGATCTCCTACCAACTCTCCTCAGACTGAAGAAGCTACTTGGATGAGTAGTGAAATGTTTTAACCTAACAAGAAAGAAGTCCAGTTGCAATGACTCAACTTCCAAATAACCTCATAGAATCATCATAGGGTTGGAAGGGACCTTGGAGGTCTTCTACGTAGTACAACCCCCTGCCCAAGGTAGGAGACTGCATACCAACCTGGACAGATGGCTGTCCAATCTTTTCTTGAAAACCTCCAGTGATGAGGCACCCACAACTTTGGGAGGCAAGCTGTTCCACTGCTTAATGCCTTATTTCCAGGTTGGATCTCTCTCTGATGAGTTTCCACCCATTGATTCTCGTCCTACCCTCAGACTCAACGGAGAATAAATCAATGCCCTCTTCCCTGTGGCAACCCTTCAGATATCGGAAGATATGTCTCCCCTCAATCTTCTCTTCGTTAAGGTAAACATACCTAGTTCTTTTAGTTGTTTTTCATAGGATTTAGCCTCCAGTTCCCTTATCATCTTTGTTGCTCTTCTCTGCATCCCTTCTGGAGCCTCACTGTCTTTTTTGTGTTGTGGTGACTGGAACTGGACACAGCACTCCAAGTCTGGCCTCACCAGTGTGATCTAGAGTGGTAACATCACTTCCCGCAATCTTGATGCTCTCCCCTTGTTGATGCAGCCTAGGATGCACCTGGACCTCACCTGGATGACTGAGAATCTTCACAGATATAATGCACACAGATCTTTCTGAGGTAATCTCCAGAGTTATAGAAATGGGGGAAGATTAGGGTAGAATTTCGTGTGGCTGCATGTCCTCTTTCAGGAAGGACAGTCCTCTATTTGCATGAGTCCTCCATTTCATAGAATCATAGAATCATGGATTTGGAAGAAGACCATCGAGTCCATCCATCCTACTCAATTCAAGAATCCAAATCAAAGCAGCTCTGACAGGTGGCTCTCCAATTTTCTCTTCAATGCCTCCAGCGTTGGAGTGGTGGCTATCTACTCTAAGTCTATTCCTACTTTGAAGCTAAAATACCGGTAGAAGGGGTATAAGCACCCTTGAGACTCCCCTTCCAGAGAGAACAGGTTGTGTAGCCTTATCTTTCACCTGGACACAGTTGGTTTCATTCAAGTCAAGAACTGCCATTTTGTATGAATTATATATATACAGTGGTGCCCCGCATAGCGACGTTAATCCGTTCCAGGATTAACGTCGCTATACGAAAACATCGCTGAACGGAATAAAAAACCCCATAGGAATGAATTAAACCCTGTTTAATTCATTCCTAGGGGGCAAAAACTCACCGTTCAGTGAAGATCTTCCATAGGGCTGCCATTTTCGCTGCCTCGGTAAGCGAGGCACCAAACGGGCAGCCATTTTGGAACCGCCGATCAGCTGGGCGGCGGGCTCTTGGGGAGGAGTGTGGAGACCTCCTCCACCCTCCTTCCCAAGAGCTGGCCGGCCTTTCCCCCCAGCTGGGCGGCGGGCTCAAGCGGCAGCGGCTGCAGGGTGGGTGGGGTGTCTGGAAGGCTTCGGGACACCCCCCCACCCTGCAGCCGCCGCCGCCGCTTGAAGCCGCCCACCCCAGCCGTTCTCGGACTTCCAGGCGTCCGAGAACGGCTGGGGTAGGTGGCGCGGGGTGGCTGCCGGCGGCGGGGCCAGCACGTCCGAGTGGCAGTGGAGAAGCCTTCCCCCGAGGCCTCTCGGAAGTGCTGGCCGGGAAAATGCCGGCCAGCACGTCCGAGCGCCGGTGGCGGAGCCTTCCCCCTCCTCCCGGCTCTGGACGATCCACCCCTCACCCTCATTTCCACTGCCGCCGCCGGGTTTCAGAAACCCCTTCCGAGACCCAGCATCGGTGGTGGAGAGGGGGTGAGGGGTTGAGAGGAGGGCAAGGCTCAGGGAATACCCGAGCCTGGCCCTTCTCGACACACCCCTCACCCTCATCTCCGCCGCTGACGCTGGGCTTGGAAGCGGCTTCCAAAGCCCAGCAGCGGCGTCGGAGAAGGGGGTGAGGGGTTGGGAGGAGGGCGGCCGTGATCCGCGTCGTGGCTGGCTACCCCATCCATGGACAGAATCCAGAGAGTCCATCCATGGATGGGGAAGCCGGCCGGGGGCGGATCCAAGCCCTGGATGCCTGAAAGATATCCGGACCCCTCCCATCCTGCCGCCGCTGCTTGGATCAGTCCCTCCCTGGCGAGGGTAGGGATCCCGGCCGCGGGGGCAGGGTGGGAGGATCTGAGGCATCCGCAGGGGAATCCTGGGGGTGGCCTCGGAAGGACCCTTCGGAAGGGTCCTTCCGAGGCTACTGCCTGCATTTCCCCCCAGCTGAGCGGCGGGAGTGGTCCTTCAAAGGCTCCCGCCGCTCAGCTGTGGGAAAATGGTGCCTATGGGGAAAAATCACAAAGCGATTTTTCCCCATAGGCAAAATCGTAATGTGATCCGAAAAGCGATGGCAAAAAAGCCATCGCTATACGGATCCATCGTTAAACGGGGCGCTCGTTAAACGAGGCACCACTGTGTATATATATATACACAGTGGTGCCTCGTTTAATATATGTTTCCTTTTGAGTGATGTAGGTCCTCCTTTTTGGTCTGACCCCATCTGCCTCTGCCTTCAGTTATACCTCCTGGATGAAGTAAGTATGTGTGAGAAGAGATAAGATTGTGTGTCCCTCTATTCCTTCCTGTGGTCAAGCCAGATGGGTCTTCTGCTGGCTGCAAAAAGAACACAGCCTCAGAAGAGAATAGGATCATCTCTGCTTCCTCTCCAGGCTGTTGCTGCTTCTACTGCTCTCTTGCCCTGACTCTTCAGCCAAACCCTTAGGCAGTGTTATAGAGCAGCTTGAAGCGAAGGTGAAAATTCCAGTCTGCTTTCTTTCATTAACCCTCCCAGGCCTGTCATTAAATATGGCAGGCTTAGCATTTTTCCACTGCCAATGAAAGAGCCTCGCTTAATCCCAGGAGACTTGGAAGCTGTCTTTTCCCCCTTCTTTCTTTCTATGTATCTATCTTTCTTTCTTTCTCCCACCCATCTCCAACTTCGTTCTTTGCCAGGGCCCTAAGCTGATAAACAAGACAAGGTCAGCAATTTTCTGCTTATTGACAGCACTCTGTTTATCTTTAGAAGTATTAAAATAGTATTTCAGGATTGCCTAGAGCAGAAAAGCAGGCCAAAATCGAAACAAACATGGTGTGTATGTGTGTGAGTGAGAGAGGGTGTGCATGCTAATAAAATTTTTGTGATGCTGCCAAAAATATTATTCGTTTTTGGAAGGGGGGAGTTTCTTTGCGTGGGGTGATGGGGCATATTTTATGTGATTACAGAAGATTTCTTTTTGTAAGAGAAGAGAATATTGTGGTAGGAATGACAATAATGATAATTTTAAAAGCAGCTGAAGAAGAAAGCTGGGCTTGGAACAGAAAAATAAGTCCTAAGCCGTGACTTCAGAGAAACTAGGGTATGGCACCCTAAAAAGATGGGCAGATTTTCACAAAGTGGAATCTATGAATGGAGCTAAATGTGGAATATCTGGTTTTAAATCCTTCAGTCTCAGTTTCAAGAAACTCATCATCATCATCATCATCATCATCATCATCATCATCATCATCATCATCATCATCATCATCATCATTCTCTGTCATGTCAATCCCAAGCTATGATGACTCTTTGTAGGGTTTTCTAGCCATGCACTTCCCAAAAATCATTTGCTCCTTTCTTCCTCTGGGGATGCTTTGGAATTGTACAGCTTGCCCAAGGCTACATGGGCTGGCTCTTCACCCTGGAGGCACCGTGGGGAATCAAATACTCAGCCCTTGCTCCAGTTCATGGTGCTGTTTAGCCAGCCTCCCCCCAAGTACGTTTATTCAAAAGCATTTCTACCATCACCTGGGCAGTAAAGGCAATTACAGTGCTGTATAATGCTGTCTAGAGGGAGGTGGTGGCGCTGCAGGTTAAAGCGCTGAAGCCTCTGTGCTGCAAGGTCAGAAGACCTGCAGTTGTAAGATTGAATCCATGTGACGGAGTGAGCTCCTGTTGCTTGTCCCAGCTCCTGCCAACCCAGCAGTTTGAAAGCATGTAAAAATTTGAGTTGATAAATATGCACCACCTCGGTCGGAAGGTAATGGCGTTCCATGTCTAGTCGTGCTGGCCACGTGACCACAGAAACTGTCTTTGGACAAACACTGGCTCTACAGCTTGGAAACGGGGGATGAACATCGCCACCTAGAGTCGGACACGACTGGACTGAATGTCAAGGGGAACCTTTACCTTTTTATAATGCTGTCTGGATTACTTTGTGAACTGGTGAAGCCAGAGGTTGGGAGTTTGATTCCTTGCTGGGCCTCCTGAGAGAAGAGCCAACCTGTGTAGCCTTGGGGAAGCTGCACAGCCCTAGGGAGAGGAATGATAAACCACTTCTGATTGCTCTGTCCAGTGCTTCCCAACCTTAGGTCCCCAGATATTCTTGGACTGCAACTCCCAGAAATCCCGGCCAGCTCAGCTTCTGGTGAAGGCTTTTAGGAGTGTAATACCAAGAATATCTTGGGACCCAAGTTTGCGAACCACTGATCTATACCTAGAAAACCCTGGGAATGGTCGGCATAAGTGAGAATTGACTTGATGGCTCATGATTGCTATGTTATGGAGAACGCCATACCATGGGGGATATTGAAACAGCACAACTAGTATAAATCATACACATCTAGCATTAAAATGGGCAAGACTGGAACAGACATGGGGATAAGCACACACTCGACACACTGAGGAACCTGTGGCCCTCCTCCACATATTGTTTAACTTACCTGCCTCTATTACCATCTCCACACAAGAATTGGAGGTTGTTCATGACTTTGTGTACCTTGGCTCAATGATCTCGGACACTCTCTAGATGGTGAGCTGGATAAATGCATGGGCAAAGCAGCTACCACGTTCTCAACACTCACAAAGAGAGTATGGCTCAATAAGAAGCTGATGGTACATATCAAGATCCAGGTCTATAGAGCCTGTGTCCTGGGTAAACTCCTGTACTGCAGTGAGTCCTGGATCCTTCATGCATGGCAGGAGAGAAAGCTGAACACATTCCATATGCGTTGCGTCTGACACATTTTTGGTATCACCTGGCAGGACAGTTACAAATAGAGTAGTCCTAGATTGAGCTGGAATTTTTAGCCTGTATACATTACTGAAACAGTGACGTCTACGTTGGCTTGGGCATGTCATGAGAATGGTTGATGGTCGGATTCCAAAAGATCTCCTGTATGGAGAATTAGTGCAGGGAAAGCGCCTCAGAGGGAGACCACAGCTGCGATACAAGGATATCTGCAAGCAGGATCTGAAGACCTTAGGAATGGACCTCAACAGATGGGAAACCTTGAACTTTGAATGCTCAGCCTGGAGGCATATGGTGCATCATGGCCTCTCCCAATTTGAAGAGACCTTGTCCAGCAGGCCGAGGCAAAGAGGCAGTCCCGAAACCAGCAAAATCAGGGAGCTGGACAGAGGACAGATTGGATTTGTCTTCAGTGTGGAAGGGATTGTCACTCTTGAATTGGCCTCCTCAGCCACACTAGACGCTGTTCCAAGTCCTCCATATAGACCACGTTACCATAGTCTTTCGAAACTGAAGGATTCCTAACCTATCATCCTTGATCATAAGCCACTGTTGGTGGGGATGATGGGTAGGAGTACAGAGACCTGATGGCACAACACCACCCTTTCCATGATGCTTGGTACTCAGGCTTGCTTTTCCATCTGGAAGATAAAGAGCAACAGCACATTCTCTCCTCCTGTCTTCGGCATGCATAAAATGTTATGCAAATGATCCATAATGAGAAAAACATTCAGGTTTAAGATTTCTTCCTCTCAACCAAATTCTGGAAGGAGATTGCAGACACTTAAAGTGCATCAAACTGTAATTTTGTTCTATAAAAAGAAGTTCTTCCATGAAAGTACCTGATAATAACCACTCTTGAGGATTTTGAGGCTGCTTTGGGGTTTACATACACAAATACACACACGCACACGTAATGTTGCTATAACCTTTTCTCCCCAGACGTGATCTGACATCAATTCACCATTGTCTTTAAGTCGTTTCTTTCTAAGTTTCCCTCGGTGTCAGTGTTACATACAGCACTGATGTTACCTGTCTATCATGGGTTTGGAGGGAAAGTTCCATCCTATGGGGAGTGGAAGGCGGGACATCAGGAGGAGGGGCTGTACTGTATAAATATGTGATGCCTGTGTGGTGAGAAAACACACACGAAGATGCTGGGAGACACTGGGTTGTGACGAAGCAGCAGCTGGGAAGAAGAAGCTGTTGTGGGAGTCTGTGTGTCAGACAGGGTACTACTGTGTGTCAGAGTACCAACCTGATAGGTTCAGGTGTCTGTTGGTTAGCCAGAACTGATAGGTTCAGGGTCTGTGCTTCAAGTTAAGGGTTCTGTGTGAACCAAGCTGTATGCTTGTATGAGTGAGAATAAGCCACGTTACTTTATGTTATTCACCTGATCGTTTTATTTTTCCCTGTGTGTATTTAAATAAACCTTATTCTTTTATTGTTTAAAAATCCATCCCTGGTCTGTGTGACTTCTTACAGGGAATGGTTGGTGGCAGCTTAGTGTAACTGTGTGGCAGATCCCAGTAGGTCTGGGTTTGTCACATTGATTGGTGTCCAGCGTGTGGGATACGACTGGTCCAGTTGTCCAGCGGTCCAGAAAAGCCTTGGCAAGTGTGCCCAGAGCAAGGGGGGTCTAGTCAGAGACAGTCTGAGGCGCGTAGGTAATCTTCTAGGTGTACCTCACGGGGAGGTGCGCTAGTAGAAGAACGTGCCAACTGGGGAGACTTAGATTAAGGTGCTCTGAGGCAGCCTAGTTTTGGCGGGAAAAAGCTGAGGCAAAACTGCGTAGTAACAGTGAGCTAGCTTGCCAGCTGAGAGGCCCAGCAGAGGGGGGTAGGCTCTGACTCGATACTGTTGCAAGTTAGTGCTGAAGAACAGCAGCCTAGAGAAAGCTGGTTCTGAGGCAAAAAGGAAAAAAGTGGTCGTTTTATTTTGAGGCTTGACTTTTTAAAGCAGCCTGTTCTGAGGGGGGGTTATGCCCTTGACTCGAAGCCAAGTAGCAGAAATGAGTGAAGTGAAAGACCCCCAGATTGACCAAGGGTCTGAGGATGAATTTGGCTCAGTGCAAGGTGACAGCACAGGAGAGCAGAACCCAGAACTCAGAAAATTGCTCATAGCCCAACAGCATGAACTGAGGATGAGGCAATTTGAAGTGGAGGAAAGATTAGAGAGAGAAAGAAGGGAGGAAAGGGAAAGGCAAATTGAAATGGAGGAAAGGGAAAGAGAGAAACAAAGGCAATTTGAATTAGAGAGAGAGAGAATGGAGAGGGAGGAAAGATTGGAGAGAGAGAGAATGGCGTTTGAATTAAGAAAACTGGAACTGATGAACCAGAACAATAATAATAATAGGGATTCTGAGGGAGGCCAATTGTCTAAAGCTGACCTGAAGAAATTCCCTGTGTACCACAAGGGAGATTGTCCTGAGGTGTTCTTTTCCTTAGTGGAAAGAGCGTTTGTGGACTTCTCAGTGAGGGAAACTGAGAAGATGACCATCATGCGATCTTTAATCAGTGGTAGCCTGGCTGAGGTATATGCCGAGATGCCTGAGGAACTGATGAAAGATTTTGCAGAGTTTAAAAAACTGGTGTTTGCCAGACATGGGATAAATGCAGAGCAGCTGAGACAAAGATTCAGGTCCCTCACCAAGAAACCAGAACAGACTTTTACCCAAGTGGGGGCCCAACTGGTGAGGCTGCTTGAGAAATGGCTATCGCAGGAAGGGACAGAGACCTATGAGCAGCTTAAAGACTTGATAGCACTGGAACAGTTCTATTCAGTCCTGCATGGGGAATTGAAATTCCAGGTGAGGGAAAGGAAACCGAAATCTGTGGCAGCAGCCGCAGAGATTGCAGATTTTATTTCCCAAATAAGAAAGCCCTTGGGTGAGGGGAAATCTGTAGGTAAACCCAAAGAAACCTACAGCAAGTACTCTCAGGGACCAGGGAAAAGCCAGCAAGGGGGAGGGGCCCATGGTGAAGGGAAGCCCTCAGACATGAAACCAAGACCTCAGATTTTGGAGGGAAAACCAAAACAAGATGAGAGAGAATCAAAATACACCAGAAAATGTTATTTCTGTCAGGGAAAGGGTCATCTAATCTCAGAGTGTGAGAAATTAAAGCAGCTAAAAGGAATGGTGCCTCAGAATGCTAGTGGGACCAAGCCAAAAGCTGTGTTCTGTGTTCAGAAAGAGCAAGGCTCAGTGTCACTGAGGGAGCCTGTTGCCATGGCTACTCAGTCTGGAACAGCTACCTCTGCTGATCAGGCTGAGGAAAATGGTCCTCTTGTGGAGGTAAAGCGCTGCTTGCTGATAAAAACAGATTCTCAGTTGTTTGAGACAGCAGGAGTGGACGTAGGAATACTTGACCGTCAGTATAGGGGGCTGCGGGACACTTGTTCCCAGGTAACCCTGTGCCATCCAGATATTATTCCTAGGGAGTTTATAATCCCAAATGAGAGCATGAAGGTGGCAGGAATTGAGGGGCAGGTAATCTCTCTGCCAGTAGCAGAGGTACCTGTCAACTTTCAAGGCTGGAGGGGAGTTTGGAGGCTAGCGATTTCATCGACTCTGCCAGCAGCCGTGCTCGTGGGAAATGACCTGGCTGAACATGTGAAACGAGTGCTAGTGATTACACGCTCACAAGCCACCACGGGGACAGTTCAGGGGGGTAATGATGAGCCAGAGACGGAAGCAGAGGGGAGTTCAGAAGCTGTGGTGGAAACCTTAACCACAGACAGCAGATTTGGACAGGAGCAAAAGGCAGACGCCACTCTCCAAAAGTGTTTTGAACAGGTGACTGACGCCCAGCTAACACCTGAGACCCCAGTGAGATTTCTGGAGAAAAAGGGGATTTTATATAGAGAAACCCTGAGGAATATCTCAAAAGGGGGAGATGGGATCAGAAGTCAGCTGGTGGTACCTGAAAAGTATCGCCCCATGATCTTACAAAGGGGGCACTCTGACATGTTTGCTGCGCACTTAGGAGTGAACAAAACACAGCAGAGAATCACACAGAATTTCTACTGGCCTGACATAGGGAAGCAGATCAGGGAGTTCTGTAAACAATGTGATGTGTGTCAAAGGCAGGGGAATAACCGCGACAGGACCAAAGCAAAGTTGTGCCCTTTGCCTGTGATTGACACTCCGTTCAAATGCATAGGGGTGGATATTGTGGGACCTTTGCCCAAGGCCACAAAGAGGGGGAACAGGTTCATTCTAACAATTGTGGGCCATGCCACAAGGTATCCTGAAGCCATACCCTTGACTAACATTGAAACTAACACAGTGGCCGATGCTTTGGTGGGGTATATGTCCAGGATGGGATTTGCCTCAGAGATAATCACAGATTTGGGCGCATCGTTCACATCAAAGCTCATGAAACGCTTATGGCAAATCTGTGGAATTAAGCACAAGGAAACCACTGCTTATCATCCTGAAAGTAATGGGTTAACTGAGAAGTTCAATGGGACTCTAATGCGCATGATTAGGGCTTACTTGGCAGAGAATCCAAACAATTGGGACCAGAAGCTGCAATCCCTTTTGTTTGCTTATCGATCAGTGCCACAAGCCAGTACCGGGTTCAGTCCATTTGAACTTTTATTTGGGAGAAGGGTGAAAGGGCCCCTTGATTTGATCAAACAAAATTGGGAGCAGATCACCCAGGATGACCCACAAGACGTTGTGACATACATAGACACCTTGATGAATGACCTAAAGCGAAATCTAGAGCTGGCAGCAGAAAACCTGCAAGCTCAGAAGGTCAGACAGAAAACATGGTATGACCACAAAGCTAGAGAGAGGCACTTTGACCCAGGGGAGGAAGTGCTTTGGCTTAGGCCCTGCAGAGAGAATAAACTGCAGCTCAAATGGGCAGGACCATATAGGGTCATTTCCAAGATGTCAGACCTGAACTACCTTATAGAGCAGGAGGAGAACCAAGCAAGGAGGGTGGTTCATGTGAATGCCCTAAAACCCTACTACAGAGGGGAACAGAGGGTTTTATTTGCGATAAAAGCAGCTGAGAGTGAGGAAGCTGAATTACCCTTCTGGGAGGGTAGAGGGGAAGTAAAATACAACCCAGAGGAGGTAAAGATCAGTCCTGCACTCACCCAAGACCAGCAGCAAGACCTAAAAATGCTGCTTAGTAAATATCAACAGGTGTTTTCCAACAAGCCGGGGATAGTGAAGGGAGTGATGCATCGGATCCACACAGGGGATGCACCCCCGCAGGCAGTATCCCCATACCGAGTAACGGGACCCTATAGGGACAAGGTGCGGAAGGAGCTGGACGAGATGCTGAGGGAGAACATAATCGTCCCCTCTTCTAGTCCTTGGTCCTCTCCGATAGTCCTTGTGGACAAGCCTGATGGGAGCATTAGGTTTTGTGTTGATTACAGGAAATTAAACCGTGTAACCACTCCTGATGCCTACCCAATGCCCAGGCTAGACAACCTGATTGAAACCATAGGGGGTTGTCGGTTCATCTCATCATTGGACCTGGTAAAGGGATATTGGCAATTAAGAGTTGATCCCAGGGATCAAGAAAAGACTGCCTTTTGCAGCCCTTTTGGTCTCTATGAGTTTCGAGTCCTGAGCTTTGGTCTCAGAAATGCACCAGCCACATTCCAAAGGCTGATGGACCAGACCTTGGCAGGGCTCAGTGACTTTACAGTGGCCTACATTGACGACATAGGGATCTTCAGTAATACCTGGGAAGATCACCTGATACACCTGGAGTTAGTGCTGCAGAGGTTAAGTGCAGCAGGGCTAACAGTAAAGGCCAGCAAGTGTCAGCTGGGTAGCCCAGAAATAAAATACTTGGGTCACATGGTAGGGGGAGGAGTGATAAAACCCCTGGAGGCCAAAATAGAAGCTGTTCGTGATTGGCCTCGACCCAACACCAAGAAAAAGGTCAAATCATTTCTTGGGTTGGTGGGCTACTACAGAAAGTTCATCCCAAGGTTTAGCGAGATTGCGGCTCCGCTGACCGATCTGACGAGGAAGACGGCTGATGACCGCATCCCGTGGACCAGCGACTGTGAGGAGGCGTTCCAGAGGTTGAAGGAGGCGTTAATCAACTATCCTGTCCTGCGTGCTCCAGACTTCGACCGGGAGTTCATCATCTACACCGATGCGTCTAACAGCGGGGTAGGAGCAGTTCTGTGCCAGGAGGATGAGAATGGTGACCAGCATCCAGTGTCCTACCTGAGTAGGAAACTTCAAAAAGGTGAGAGACATTTGGCAACCGTGGAGAAGGAGTGTTTGGCCATAGTCTACGCGATCCAGAAGGCCAAGCCTTACATCTGGGGAAGACATTTTATTCTGTGTACTGACCATTCACCATTGCAATGGTTAAAGACAATGAAAACCCACAATAGCAAACTTATGAGGTGGGCTTTAAACCTACAGGACTATGACTTTGAAGTGAAGGTGGTCAGAGGGTCAGTGAACTGTGTTGCTGACGCCTTATCAAGAAGACCTGAAGATTGAAGACGGCGAAAGAACATGGACTATGTGTATATAATGATGACAAAAAGTTAAATGTACCTGGTTTTGAATTTGGTTTGTATGAATAAAGGTAAATTGATGTAATGTATATGGTAAATGTTTAAATGCCTAAATGGTAAATGTTTAACTTAGAATGTAAGTATGAGTAAGTATAATATGGTATGTATAACTGTTGTTGTGTGTTTTATCAAGGTTGTTTTTTGGTGAAAAGCACGTTAGCTTTCCCCCTACAAAACAACTTATAAAGAGGGGAGGTGTTACATACAGCACTGATGTTACCTGTCTATCATGGGTTTGGAGGGAAAGTTCCATCCTATGGGGAGTGGAAGGCGGGACATCAGGAGGAGGGGCTGTACTGTATAAATATGTGATGCCTGTGTGGTGAGAAAACACACACGAAGATGCTGGGAGACACTGGGTTGTGACGAAGCAGCAGCTGGGAAGAAGAAGCTGTTGTGGGAGTCTGTGTGTCAGACAGGGTACTACTGTGTGTCAGAGTACCAACCTGATAGGTTCAGGTGTCTGTTGGTTAGCCAGAACTGATAGGTTCAGGGTCTGTGCTTCAAGTTAAGGGTTCTGTGTGAACCAAGCTGTATGCTTGTATGAGTGAGAATAAGCCACGTTACTTTATGTTATTCACCTGATCGTTTTATTTTTCCCTGTGTGTATTTAAATAAACCTTATTCTTTTATTGTTTAAAAATCCATCCCTGGTCTGTGTGACTTCTTACAGGGAATGGTTGGTGGCAGCTTAGTGTAACTGTGTGGCAGATCCCAGTAGGTCTGGGTTTGTCACAGTCAGTTTGTTTCCTGCTGATATTGTGAGACTGTCTTCCCGTGTTTGTTCTGACAGATTTATTTTTGGCTTGACACAACGCCCCTCTCTGCGGACCTGAGCTGGCATCCATCAGACACTGATTGATTTAGATCGTAAGTGATGCCACCCTATAAACTTTATTAAGCCACAAGGTTTACTCCGTTATTCACTCTCCTACATCAGCAACTGCAGCTGTTTGGTCTTTATTACACAGTCCGAGGCTTCGGTTATTCCTCCAACATGCTATCATTTGGAAATAGTAGAAATATAACTCTTTTAGTATTTCTTTGGCATTATCTGGAATTGCAGATGCAAATGAATGAATGAATACCATAAAAATGGTCAAAATGGCGCTTAAGCCCATTTTGCATTTCATGTTTGTAAAAAAGAAAAGACACATTTGTGGCATGAAAGTTGAAACGATGATCCTTCATGCAGAAAGATCCTTAGCAGAAAGAGTGATAGAACTCAGAGGGGCTTAGTAAAGGTAAAGGTTCCCCTTGACATTTAGTCCAGTCGTGTCCGACTCTAGGGGGGCGGTTCTCACCCCCGTTTCCAAGCCGGAGAGCCAGCACTTGTCCGAAGACAGTTTCTGTGGTCACGTGGCCAGCGTGACTAGACATGGAAGGCCGTTACCTTCCCACTGAGGTGGTAGCTATTTATCTGCTCGCATTTGCATGCTTTCAAACTGCTAGGTTGGCAGGAGCTGGGACAAGTGACGGGAGCTCACTCCATCACATGGATTTGAACTGCTGATCTTACGACCTTGCAGCCCAGAGGCGTTGAGGTTTATTTAGCAGCTTACTTCCAAATAAATGTACAACATAGTTATTGTACAGTAGGATCCCCCTATCCACGGGATCAGTATCAGTGGATTCACTTATCCACTGCCTGAAAATACTAAATAAAAAAACCCCAGACATATATAAGAAATACATATTTATGCACATTTCCAAGGTGTATTAACCAGAACTGGTCACTAGAGAGAGAAAGAGACCATTCAAACAGCATCATACTTCTGAGTTTTTCAGCATCTATGCGGGTGGATGGGCTTGGAAACTGATCGTCCACAGATAATACGGTCCTACTGTAGTGCTCTGTGAGGGTGGACAGCCTGCAAGCTGGATGTGATCCTCAGGAATTATGCCCCTTAAAGCTGCTGCACAAAAAGGCCACCCCCCACTACAGTATTTTAAAAAACATTTTCAAAACTTGCTTCCAAATCCCTGTTTCTGACGCTGGTTCCCATTTCTGATCAGCTGGGGAGGTTGCGTGTGTTCTCTAAGGCCCTTGGACTCTTGAAAACATTTTTTAAAAAATCTAAACCAAAAGTACCACTCTGGACACTTCCTGTTTATATGCTTCTTTTGTTTTAAAAAGGGTCCCGAATGGCACTTTCCAGGCCTGGTATGGCCCTTTGTGTAATCTGAGGTTGCTCACTGCAAGCTGTAACTTGCATTCTAAGATGGAAGGGAGGTCCCTGGACAGAAGCCTTTATAGCCTGACTGCCTCATCCTTCCCTCTGGAATTCAACTTATCCCTCCCCCATCATCATCATCATCATCATCATCATCATCATCATCATCATCATCATCATCATCATCATCATCATCATCATCATCATCATCATCATATCTGTGAAGATTCTCAGTCATTCAAGTGAGGTTATCTGGAAGTTGAGTCATGGCAACTGGACTTCTCTCTTATTAGTTTTTTTGTTTAACTTTTAGTCTTTATTGCATTTAAAAAAGAAATTATAAAAAGAAGTAAATAATTATCACACTATTAACACATAACCAAAATAACTTTCTATTATCTCTTTTGCAAAGCAGTAAGTCCTTAACATTTTTACTTCCTTATTTACCACCAGACATTTATTTTCTTCGCAATCTTAATAATACCTTTCTTAATTCTTATTTTATATCCATATTAATAATCTGCTTTACTTTGTTTTTACTTCTGTTGAGAGCAGTTCTGCCTCTAATTTAAGCCTAAGTCACTTGGTACACGTTTGGAATCTTTCTTCCATTTCTCTTTAAGATAATTCTTTGCTTTCCCTCCATTGAGATTCGTGCTCCGTCCTGCTCTTTCCTTTCAATGAGTCTGTTAGTTTGTCCATTAATATTAGTTCCCGTAATTTTATTAAACAATCCTCCACTGAAGGTTCCTCCTTGTCTTTCTATTGTTTTGCCCCTTGAATTCTGGTCGCACCTAATATGTATAAACATATTTTTGTCTCTTGTCTCAAATTTAACTTTACCGTATTGAACAAATAAGTTTCAGTTTTCATCTCCATTTTTATTTTTAAATCTATGGTGATTATTTCTTTCTATTTCTTTCCAAAATTTCTTAATAAATTTACAACCCCACCACATATAATACAGTGTTCCTTTTATTGTCTTACATCTCCAACATTTATTTTTCTCCTTTTTCTTCACCTTTGCCAATTTCTCTGGTGTCATATACCATCCATATAATATTTTCATATAATTTTCTTTCAAATCTGTACTAATTAATAGTTTTTGTTATCATTCTATGCTGTAAAACAATCCTCTGTTTTGAATTGTTCTACCGAATTTGTGCATCCATTTTATTATATTTTCTTTAATTTCTTTCCAATAATAGTTTATACCAGTGGTTCTTAACCTTTGTTACTCAGATGCTTTTGAACTGCAACTCCCAGAAACCCCAGTCAGCACAGTTGGTGGTGAAGGCTTCTGGGAGTTGCAGTCCAAAACTCCTGAGTAACCCAAGGTTAAGAACCAGTGGTTTATACAACTTTGTGATTTGATGATTTTCTTTTCTCCATACTATCTTTTCTAGTTCTTTAGTAATCCTATTCATTTATTATCCATTTTCATTCTTTCTGATAGCTGTCTGTGTGGAAACCACTGGCATATTATTCCTGCTTGATTCATTTCTTGTCTTGTTCTTAATCTTAGTTGTCCATCATCTCCTTCTATGAGTAGATATTTATATGTTAACCATTTATCATTCTTTATGTCAACAACCTCTCTCTTATTAGGTTGAAACGTTTCGCTACTCATCCAAGTAGCTTCTTCAGTCTGAGGAGAGTTGGTAGGAGATCCCTGATATTGCCTCCAGGTTGGTTTCACTTCCCCCTAATCTGAATAGGCTCGTTAGATGGACAAAGGACTGGGGGTGAGGGATAATCGTACTTCTGCAGTCCTTCTCCACCCATTGACATGGGTCTTTAACAGGCATTAACGGTGGTCTTTCTGGTGTGTGCGGTCCTAATCTTTCTGAGTATGGATGAAAGGGCAACAGATTTTATCTAAGGCTCCCACCCCTGTTGAGTGAGGGATTTTCTATATGCCCTCCCTGACCCCTCTCTCAAACTACCTATCTTCTCGTCCAAAATGAGTATATCTTGGTCATGAAATGAAAGTCCTTTGTCCTTCAGATGAAGGACACTGCTGATTGTGGTCCTGAGCCATTGCTCCTCCAGCCAGCGCTGGGCCATTCTCCCATTTAGTGGCTGTTCGGTTTCTCCAGTGTAGAGGTCCAAACACTCCTCTTTGCATTGGACTGCATATACTATATATTCATCCTACTGTGTTTTGGTATCTGGTCTTTTGGGTAGACAAGTCTCTGCCTTAGTGTGTTTGTGTGTTTGAAGTGCATAGGTATGTGATGCACTTCAAACACATCATCATCTTAGTACTGCAGAGCTGGAAGGGGCTCTGTGGATCCTCCAATCCAGCCCCTGTCAAGGAGGCACAGCTGGGGAATCAAACTCCCAGTCTCTGGCTCCACAGCTCGAGACCTAAATCACTGAGCTATCCAGTAGTTTTCCCGCTGAGCTTGAGTAGTACAGTAAAGCCAATCAGCCCATAAAGTGAAAATCAAAGCAAGAGACCAAAGCTGAGCCAATGACACATTCAGATTTTATTAAAGGCTTTGAAAAGCAGCAGCCTAATAGCTATTGTGATGCTATTCCTAGCAGTTAGCCACAAGAGCCATTAGAATGTGAAAATAAAATGGGAGAAACATTCATCAAAAGCTACGGCCTGACTAAACATGACATCAGACATGTGTTTGAGAAAGGGTGCTTAATACCATGGCTTTGATTTTGAAGGGAAAGTAGCCAGCTTGGGGAAAAGAGACACAGTCGTTCTGTCAGTGGCGAGTAGTAATCCTTCCTCTTCAGAGCTTGGAAATCTGAACTGTTTTGCATTGCCGCTCCGCGGTGCTGGTTGGCAGGTGGATTTCTGAGTGGTATCATCTGAAGCACATCCCAGTTTTGCTTGCTCCTCCATTTCACTTTTCAATCAGAAATCTGGGAAAGAATAAAGGCAAGCAACGTCCCAGACTCTACACACTGTCCGTGGCTAATATCTTCTGAGCTTTCTTAAGGTGTGATCAGACAGGTATATAGGTTACATTATAGAGACGTGCATGAACTGGAAAAATGACAAATCAGGGTGTTTCGTGGTTCGTGGCTACTCACGAACCACCCACAAAGTCCGGAAAAACGAACCAGTTTGTGGTTTGTTTTTTTACAGGTTCGCGCCTAGGGGTAAAGGCTACCTATCTCGCCAGCCCATTTGCAATCTTCCCCGAGCCCATTCCCACTTCCCCTGTTGCCCCCCAACATGATCCTGCCACCTCCTCCTCTTCATCCTCCATCCATTTTGCCGAATATGAAGTGCTTGGTGGAAAAAAAAATTGGCACTTTCTTTTGTTTCAGCAAAACAGGACCCCAGAACCAAACTACAAACCCAATCTCAAATCAGTCCAGTTTGTGAGTTTTTTTGGTTCATAGTTCAGTTCGTACCCACCTCTAATTATGAACCACTTGTGGTATGGTCCAGTGTGAGCTGATGGTCATACAATCTACAGGCTGATCTCTCTCTTTTTGGCCTGATCGCACTGATTCCCTGATGGGTGGTGGAGTCGCTTTAAGAGAAATTGTTCTCGACAAAAAAAAAAAAAAAAAACCTTTCTGGTGTGATCAGACACTATCCTTTCTCACCATCTGATTGCATTCTTGCTTTCTTGCAGGGAAGTAATATACAAGCATATAATCAAATTATACAGAATGCAGTGGGATTTACACTGAGGACTACCAACCTGAACAGCTTTAAAGGTGATGGGCTGGACCATTTTCTGGAGAAAGTTGCTATCAGTGGTGTCTGGTCACAATGTGTGTACCCATTACCAAAAGAAGCATGTAAGAACAAACTATACTAGAAGACACCTTCGCAGTTAGAAGGTGATAAAACATTATTCCTCTGGAGACTAATTCCTTTAAAGGTTCCATGTCTGCACGATTAGAGATGCAACTGATGCCGGTGTTTCCACCTGATGATGTATCAGAAAACAAAGATAACCAGTGTTACAACTTGCATGCCTATAAAAACCTCATGTTGGAATAAACATGAGGTTTCTCTTTGAACAATCTGGGGACCCCCACCACCACCCCAAGTTGGAACTGATGCTGGCTGAGGAATCAGAATTCTTGTCTGCCCCTTCATTTTCCTGCACATTTTAACATAAATACCGAAAGGCACTATGTATCTAAACAACTCTCTCTCTCTCCCTGTGAGTGGTTGCTCCTGGACAATGGTGGCTGGTGACTCCCACTGGGGGGCATGCCATGAATCCACTCCGGATTTTAGTCCACCCTTTACAAGGGATGGCCCACATGCTGAAGCCTCTCCCCCAAAATAGGTGGAACACCTTGGGTACCTCGTGCAGACTAAAGCCCAGGACAGGTTCATACTAGAGATGGGGGTGTTCGTATTTGTCTATGCGCGATCCGTGCGCGATTCGCTCACCACTCTTGGACCTTACAGTGAGGCTTGTCCTCCCACCTCTGGCCAGGAGTGGCGAGCAGATCAGGTGCTGCAGAGCCATTGGTAGAATTGTGCCATCCGCGTCAGAGCTATGAATGGACCGTTCAGCCCCATGGGGCCGGACCCTTGTTAGCGCCCCCTGTGCGGGGATGTTCATATTTGTAGACGAATGTGAATCACCCCATCTCTAGTGTATACCATTCCCAAACAGGGAGTCTATATATATATATATATATATATATATATATTCTCTAGACTCACAAAGAGATTATGGCTTAATAAGAAGCTGACAGAATATATGAAGATCATACCAATGCAACATACCAATGCAACATGGTTGCCATATATATAAAGTGTGTGTGTGTGTGTGTGTGTGTGTGTGTGTGTGTGTGTGTGTGTGTGAATGTGTATGTATACACAGAGAGAGAGAGTCACACACACACACACACACACACACACACAGAGTATATGATGGAAGGCCAATGCAATATTTATTTATTTATTTATTTAACTTATATGCCGCCCACACTACCCGAAGGTCTCTGGGCGGCTTACAGCATTTAAAATACAATAAAAAGGCAAAATAAAAAGGCAAAATAATTAAAATGCAATTAAAATATATATTCTAAAAATTGCCATCAGACCTACAGCTGATATTATTTCAGTTAAAAAGCCATTTGGAACAGGAAGGTTTTGACCTGGTGCCGAAATGTATATATATATAAAGTATATGATAAGCTCCTGGTTCCCTCTTTATATTTCTGAGCTCAGGTAAATGAGCAAACAATTCTACCACTTCTAAAATTAGCCAGCATTATAGGCAGGTGCCTAGCTGTGATAAAAAATAAAGTGGTTCACCCTCCCCTGGATGGCTATTTTAATTTTACCAGACCACCCCTTTCATTTTTTTTTTAAAAAAAGTCTCCAGTGGCTCATTAAGTCTGGAGGGTCACTTGGCACTTCAGAAGTTCTCTCAGGTTGAATCCAAATGGTGGCGCTTCTCTTTCAGAGCCAGGTCTACTGCTGGTCTCTGATTAAAAGGAAATTAAGCTCCTGAGGCCAGTGAGGAGATGTGGGAACCAAAACTATGCCTGTGAGTGCCAGGGAGGCTTGCGTTTCAACCCAGCTTGCCTGTCTGTTCATTGCACCAGGCGCTCGACACCTGCTGTTCCCTGCTGAGCTGGTCAAAGTCCAGGGGAGCTTAAGAGAGGGAGTGGAAATTGCTCCAGGAGCGACATTAAAGGCAGGTTGCATCTGTAGAGCGAAAGGCGTTATCCAGAGCAAGCCGGAAAAGCTGGTGGTTTTGAGCTGAACTGCGTTTCTTCTGAAATGAAGTCCTTCCCATTTTTGTGGGACTTCCCCCTCCACAAGAAAGTAGGTTGAGGATGTCAGGTTTAGGGCTGCAAGATGGGAGAAGAAAACAAGCAACTTCAGCTGCCGGGATCTGGATCCCCGCTGGAGAAAGATACTCCCCAGGGGATCACATGGAATGGAGAGGGATGGAGAGGGATGCGTGGAATGCTTGGATCCAGCTATGCAGAGCGGTTGCTTTGGGACAGTTTCCCCCAGATGTGTTGGTAATACAGCTGTTTGGCAACCACCTGGCCAGGTGTCAAGGAAAGGCATGGATTTGGGATATTCTACGTGATCTGACATGGCTGAAGACCATGTACCTGGCCATGCATATCGTATCGTCCCTCGGTTGGCATGGAGAGATGCCAGGGATTTTTTCTCCATTAACACTGTGCGCAGGCGTGTTAACCGGGAGGTCTCCAGAGTGGTTTGCAGAGGCCTTGGATCAGTGACTGGTCACCAGGGGATCCGCATGGATAGGCCTGAGGTTTTTTCCCCCGGAACGATGGTGTACATCTGTCTGATTTGGGTTTGGTTGTCTTCTTGGAAGACATCAAAGGGGGCCTGCTTGTTGAGCTCGATCGGTTCAATGGCGGGCATGGGACTTAGCATGGCTAGTCCCTATGCTGTGGCGGGTAGTGCAGATATAACAGGGTTTTTTTGTGAGTCCCATTGCAGTATCAGGTAAGCTATGGCCCATCTGATGTCACAGCGCTGTGGATCGTGCAGTTACAGTGCTTGGGGAGGGGAAAGATGCGCTGGGGCCACACCTGAACCAACAGTCAACACGGAGAAGCTGGCTTGAGGTCCAGTGGTGGTCAAATTGGGGCTGGCCGGGTTCTCGCTGTCTTTAAGACCGTGAAAACTTGGGCCCTGGGACTCGCCCATTTGTTGCTTTTTAATTTTTTTTTAATTATTTGATAACTTGGGTTGGGGTATGGGATACAGAAGGTAAAAGGTAAGGGAAGAGGATTTGGGTTACGGGGAGAGGAGAAACAAATATATACTAACATCCATTCTATTCATATTGTAATATCAAGATTCAAGCTCAGCTGTTCTACTATTTTCTGCCTTCCATATTTTAGTTCACATTTGGATCTATATTATTCGAGCACTATCTGATGACTCTAACCATTGCTTAAGGGGTCCTTTGAGACCTCTGTGCTTAAACCTGATTCTGCACTACGGCAGGATTCCCTTTTTGCCAAACGAGGGCAACATTGATTATGCTAAATAAAGTATGGCCTGTGTTTAATCCATATTTCTGGTCTCGTGTCTTCATTCCAGGGTGGGGAGGGCAATACCAAATCTTATTTCTTGCTGTGCACAAAGATGGTTGCAAATTCTAATGACAGAAATGTGTCTCAGGATATTCAGGAAATAATTGTCGACATCACTGGGCTGAAGAAGAAGAAAAAAACAATGTAGCTGTCAATAACTCATAGGGTGCATGAATGATATTTTTCTCTTGGTCCTGACAACATTATAGGAAATTAATTTCTCTCCACAATGCAGATCAGATAAAGAAGATGGAAGGGAAATAAATTAATTTGGCTGATTTTATTCCATACTATAATCCCACCATTAATCTCTCCTGAAACAGAAAGTCCTGGAAACCATTTCAAAATTAATTTCAGGGAAATAGAAGCTTTATGGGATCAAGATTACTCTCCTGCACCAGGAAGCAATGCATTTTAATTTAACCAGTAATTAGGCCATAACATCAAATTGCTGCAGTCATGCCCTGTTGTCTTTCAGACTCAGGTTGAGGTGTTCACATCAGGATTCAGGGCTTGAATTTGTAAAAGTCTTAGCCGCACACTTCTGTAAATACCTCTATGCCAGTGGGGCAGTGAATCTGTTCTAGGTTTTAGGTCAGACTTTACAGAAGTTGTTGAAGGCATGGGTTCCCAAAATGATATGGTGGAGAGAGAGTAAAGGACTAACGCATTCAGCTCCCTGACTGTGCTAGGAAACTCACGGATGTGTGTATGGAGTAGGTAAATCCACTCCTTAAATATGTCACTTACCTTGAAAACCCTATTAGAAGGTTTGGGGGTGCCCAGTTTATGAATTTCCCTCTCTAAAAGGTAGCAGAACATCCTTCAAGCGGAGCTGGGACATCCATCTTCCAGATCTACTGTTTTATGATTCCATTTAAGGACCTGATCACACACGCCAAAAGAACCCCAGTCACACCTCTTTGGCTGTTTTTTAGATTGTTTCATAAATTTCTGGTCACACAACATATGGCCAATATTGATTCGTTTTCCTGGCCAGCGGTTTATTTCCACTTGATTTCCCCCACACCAGGAGGCTTCTTTTATTTGGTACCGATGATGCATCGCTTCATTCCTTATCGTTTCAGCCCATGTGAACATGGCTGTCAGTGAAGTGGAAGAGGCCTATGTGTTCCTCCCTTAAACATGTGGAGTTTCTCTGTGTCCGTAATGACTGAGAAGTTCAACCTTTCCTCACATCAGGGTCTCTGCCACAGAACTCCTTTGTGTTTCAGGAAATTTGGGGACAGGGACGTGGTGGCGCTGCAGGCTAAACCGCAGAAGCCTGTGCTGCAGGGTCAGAAGACCAAGCAGTCGTAAGATCGAATCCACGCGACGGAGTGAGCTCCCATTGCTTGTCCGAGCTCCCGCCAACCTAACGGTTCGAAAGCATGCAAATGCAAGTAGATAAATAGGTACCACTTCGGTGGGAAGGTAACAGCGTTCCGTGTCTAAGTCGCACTGGCCATGTGACCACGGAAGATTGTCTTCGGGCAAAAACGCTGGCTCTATGGCTTGGAAACGGGGATGAGCACCGCCCTCTAAAGTTGAACACGACTGGACAAAAATTGTCAAGGGGAACCTTTACCTTTTTATTTCATAGCACCCATTCGGTTCATGTGGAGTATGAGGCAAACCAAGTGGCCCTCACCAATCCCACATGTTTATTGAGACCATGCCTTAGGAACTCTCCCAACATCTCTTTGCCGATTAGAGCCAATGAAACTAGAAGTGGTAGACCAGATGCATTTCAAGGTGTTAGTCATCATTGTGATGCTGGAGGAGGGCTTTGCAGAGTCCATGGGCTGTCAGAAAGATGGCAGTCCATGGCATCCTAGATGTGGGTCCTCAATCAGATCATGAGAAGACAGGATTCTCTGGAAAAGACAAGGATGCTGGGGAAGTATGAAAGCAGCAGGAGAAGAGGGAGGCCAAACATGAGATGGATTGACTTCCTACACAACCACACAACTCCCAAGAATCCTCAGTCAAGGGAGTTCCTCTCAGGGGATATTAGGGTGGCTTCTCTTCTGAATTTTTGACGAGACAGCAAAAAACTTCCTGGCTGGTTTCCTCCCTACAAGGTTTTGACTTTTACGACCCTTTCGACTTTGTTTTATTTTATTTTTTACCAAAAAATTATGTTGTGGTGGTTTTATTGTACATCCTTTTGAGGGCCATGCTGAGGAGAAGAGTAAAGTATACATCTGTTTCATGTACAATAATCAATAACTCTGCAGCCACTGATGTAGAGATTGCTATGGTTCTGCATTTCTGATTATCAGGTATATATCATTGTCAATTGCTCATTGGTTCTGTGGAAATAACAGCACTTCCGTCTCTCTCTCTCTCTCAGATTTGTTTTGATGCTGTCACACACGTCCAAATACTTGGTTAATTAAGCTGATGCATGTGTTGGAATTTAGGTCATAAACTCCTTTCATTGCTTGACTCCTTTTGCCTTTTCCCCCAACTTCTTCCCTGGGAGGAAGAGTAGTGGAAAGAACTCAGTATGAGGTGTGCAGCATTTTCCTCCAGAGGAAAGTTGTTGTCTTTTCATTCTGGTGGGAATGAAGCATTGGAGGCAGAGATAGAGAAAGGAAAGACTTCTTCCCGGACGAAAGAATTATTTGATGTGGAACCTGTGCAGGGAAGTGTTGGTGGGTGGAGGGACCAGCTGGAACTTCTCTTCCCTGAAAATCTGCAAACCACAGACCAGTCCTTCTTCCAGTCAACATGCTCTCTCTCTCTCCCTCCCTCCCTCCCTCCCTCCCTCTCCCTCCCTCTCTCTCTCTCTCTCTCTCTGCTGGCCTTTTCCATTCCTCCCATCTCTGTCCCCCACCCCCATCTCCATGCTTAGCTCACCCTGATCCCATCTTTGTCTCCTTCAGCCCTTCATGTTCTTCCATATTTCTGCACTCTTCCATTGCATCTCCTTCATTATCTCCCTTTGGCTTTTTAACTACCCAGGTTAGTGCATATTTGCATCTCTCTCTACCTCTACCACAGTGGGAAGGTCATGGCGTTCCGTGTCTAGTCGCACTGGCCATGTGATCACGGAAGATTGTTTTCAGGCAAACGCTAGCTTTATGGGTTGGAAACGGGGATGAGCACCACCCCCTAGAGTTGGACATGACTAGACAAATTGTCAAGGGGAACCTTTACCTTTACCTTACCTGCCTCTGGAACCCTAATGCAGAAACATTGTGTCCTGGAATAGTAACTGGACATCATTTGACCTATTTTCTCCAAACATTTTTCTCCCTCCCTCTCTCAATAAATCTCTTCTTTGGCTGCCCTCCTCCTCCTTCAGCATGCTTTTACTCCTCCTTTGGCCCACCCCCCTCTGTCTCCACCAGGAGCAAATCTGACCCATCCCATCTTTACCCCTCTCCACACAACTAGACCCATTTATGTAAGATTTGTGTGGTTTTCTGTATTCTACAATTACATCTCCTCTTCCTCTCATGGTTTTTCCCTTGCATACCTACTTTGCCCCTTTCTCTCTTTACCTCCCTCTACTATCTTGGATCTACGTCTTGACATGAGGAGGAGGATTTGGTGTGTCAAGCAATGTGGTCAGAAGGCAGGATTTTTAAAGCTTAAAGCACCAGATTAAGATACATCCACTCTCTTCAGGACTCCATCGGCACTTCAGCAAAAGAGAAGTGACAACACCAATGGTAGTGGAAGATAACATTGGCAGACAATGGCAGCGGCTCTAAAACTAACTCTTGTTAGTACAGGCTTTAGTAAATCATGTATGAATATCTTATATATTAAAAACTTGGTGATAAGATCATCCAAAATGAAACAAGAGAAAGTGCCGGAAGGTGTGACATGAGGTCAGAAGGCATTCAGTTAGCTAATAAGGAAAAACTAAGGTTACATATGAATTTGATGTATTCTCGAAGGCTTTCACGGCTGGGATCTGTTGGGTTTTTCAGGCTCTTTGGCCGTGTTCTGAAGGTTGTTCTTCCTGATGTTTCACCAGTCTCTGTGGCCGGCATCTTCAGAGGAACAGGAGTAGGTACTCTGTCCATGCTCTGTTGCTGTTTGTTGGATAGTTGAGTATTTAGCCGCTCAGAGTGGTCTATTTGACCAGATGGGTGGGATATAAATCAAATAAATAAATAAATAATAAATAAATTATAGCTGTGGGAACAGCTTTTGTCCTTTTCAGGAGATAGGGTGATCAGTGTGTTTTTGTTGTGGATGTATTGTTGTGATAAGTGGGAGAGATTATATGTCACTGTGATTGATGTGTGTCTTTAGCCGGTCTTTTTTGTGCAATGATCCCTGGTCCTTGTGGCTGGGTAGAGTTCGTTGACCTTCTGCAGGCTGTATTTTCCAGTCATGGAAGCCAGGCCTTGTTCAGTTTCAGACTTTCCTTTTTTTTTTGTTGAAGCTATGCTGATGTTTATGGATTTCAATGGCTTCCCTGTGCAGTTTAACATAATGATTGCTGGTGTTGCCCAGTACTTCAGTATTGGGCAAGCCTATAAAGGTAGGTCCACCATCCAAAGGAGCTTTTATCAGAGGATTGTGGCTGAAGAAGTACTTCCACACCCAGAGAAAAGAAGACACAGGGGTGACACTATGACACTTTTCAAATACTTGAAGGGCTGTCATATAAAAGAGGGGCAGGATCTGCTTTTGATCATCCCAGAGTACAGGACACGTAAAATAGACTCAAGTTACAGGATGCCAGATTTTGGTTGAATGTCAGGAAAAACCTCCTAAGTGTTCGAGCAGTACGACAATGGAAGCAATGCCCTCGAGAGGTGGTGAGTGCTCCAACCCTGGAGGCATTCAAGAGAGACTTAGACAACCCCCTGGCAGATATCCTTTAATTGGGTTTCTGCCTTGAGCAGGGGGTTGGACTAGATGGCCTTGTAGGTCCCTTCCCACTTCACTCTTCTATGATAGGATCTACTGTTTATGTTACAACACCAAGCAATGATGAGCAGGAAAGATGAGAAAGCTGTTAAATCAAGAAGGAAATGTTTGGTTTATTTAGGGTTTCCCAGTTAGCTGCTGAATTTCAACAACAAATTACAAAAAGCCATTTAACTGACTAGATAGGCGGGATATAAATTCAATAAAACAAACAAACAAACAAACAAATAAATAAATCTAAATCCCCCCCTCTTCTTTGTCATTAAAATTAGACAACAATTCTGACACTGCTGTTTTTGGGGGGCACTTGAGGGGGCCACATGCCAACATATGGATCTTTTGTTACCGAGCTGTGTCTTAAGGCAATTCAGAGTTAAAGTCATACTCCAGGAAGGGTGACAGGAAATGTCACGGTAGTGTTGCAGTTACATGCCTGGCCTGAGGATGCTGAAATTTTGAGTAGGTTTCCCTTCCTTTTCGTTTCTTATTAATATGTTTGTGACTGTTGGAATCCATTGATTTAAAGTTTATGAATTTTGCATTATGTTTGTCGGTGGGGTTGCTGTTTTCTCCTTAGGTACGGAATTGAAATATTATTGATAGGTTTCTGCAGCATGTTTATTAGTGGATAATAATCTATTCTGCCTGGTTGCCATCTTTCATAATATTTGTTTCAGATATTATTGAAAATTGCTTAGGTGTGCCTTTCGGAAAGAAATGCAGAGGAAAAATGCTGAGATGCATTGCAATGGATGCTTGCAATATAAGCCCTACCCCCAAAATAAGCCCTAGTTAAGTGAAACCCCACCCTCCACCATTGTGCAGCCGTGCAGCCACATGACTGTAAAATAACATGACTATAAAATAAAACATCTCCTGAAAATAAGCCCTAATGCGTTTTGGAGCAAAAATTAACATAAGACCCTGTCTTATTTTCAGGGAAACACAGTATGAACATTATGAAAGCCTTTCTTACAATATGTACAATATGTTTCAAAATAAAAACCATTGCCCTGCTAGAGGTTTTCTGCAGGAACTCTTTCTCTTTCCTAATAATGTGTGTGTGCATGCATTCATGTGCCATCAATTCAACTCCAACCTACAGTGACCCTTTCCAGGGTTTTCTAGGTAGAGAATACACAGAGGTGTTATTTACCAGTCCCTTCTTCTGGGAGTGCCTTGGGACTGTTCAGAGTGGAAAACCTCACTGGAACAGCAAAACAGGATTGTGCAGCTTGCATTTTCCTGCTCTGCAAGTAGAAGATGGGGTTTCTTTTGAAGATCACCACTTGGGCAATGAAAAAGCTTGTATAAGCAAATGAGACAATTCTTATCCTCAGCCAGGTACCACCTATCCTGTACCTGTGCATCTGGTTTCTCTTGCAGGACCTTACCTTCCCCGCCACTGAGCTGCATCTCATTGGATAGGGCTCAGTGTTCAAGTCTGTCTAGATCCTTCTGAATGCTGAGTCTATCTTCCAAAGTATTAGCATTTCCCATTAGCAAATTTGATGAGTGCTCCTTCAATCCCATCACCCCGAGCATTTATGAAGATAACATAGACATGGCCTGCAATTACATTGGACCATGCATTATAACATAGTCGACTTCAAAGTTTTAATGCTTACTTACAAGGCCCTAAACGGTTTAGGACCTCGATATTTGGCAGAACGCCTGCTTCCACCAAGGTCTACCCGGATCACCCGCGCGAGTCAGGAGGTG
Organism: Pogona vitticeps; assembly: GCF_051106095.1. Lineage (NCBI taxonomy): Eukaryota > Metazoa > Chordata > Lepidosauria > Squamata > Agamidae > Pogona > Pogona vitticeps. Next base: position 231,620,449 of record NC_135786.1, read on the forward strand.
AGGCTGAGGGGCCTGACGCCCAGAGAGGCCTGGAAGGAGAAGACACGAAACTGGGCCTTCTCGGCAGTGGCTCCTCGCCTCTGGAACAGTCTCCCTCCAGAGATTCGCGCGGCCCCTACTCTGGGCATCTTTAAAACCCAATTAAAAACATGGTTATTCATTCAGGCCAACTCTTAATTTTTTTCTTTTCTTTCCTTTACTTTCCTGTTTTTTAAAAAATTTTATTGTAGCTGTTACTGAACCAGCATGTATTTATCTGTGTTTTATTGTCTGTTTTTGTATGGAAGCCGCCTAGAGTGGACTGGTAGCCTAGATAGGCGGGGTATAAATCAAATAAATAAATAACATAAAATAAATGTTGAAGAGCACTGGGTCTAAGACAGAATTTTGGGGGACCCCAGTTCCCAGCAATGCAATTTCTTCACAGTCTTCAGTGCTGACCATCGCAGGCATGGTGATATATTTTCTGGGCCATGCTCCTAACCCAATTTTCTACAGCAAATTTACCTTTACCATTAACAAGAGGAGAATGCTATTTTTTTTCCAAAGTAAAGAAATTGCAAGGGACTCGACTAAGCTACAGCCCTCCATGATGTCCTTACACCAGCAGGCAAAGCAAGAAGAAAAGGAAAGACTTGATTGCTGGCAAAGATATGAGCAACACATCCACTGCCGTCATGTTTAGTAGCCCACACAACGAAGCAGCTGTTGGCACATGTTTTTCTATTTGTGTGTGTTATAGGTGTTCTTTTGGGAATTGGTTGGTTCATGAGAAATGGGTTTTTAAAAGTTGGGTCCTATACTTTTTTTAAAAAAAAAACCCACTTGCTTTTAATAGATAAATAAAACCTAAGCATGCTTCGCAATGACAACTATTGCCTTTTTCTCCCTCTTCAGAGTTAATCTTGTTGTGAGCTGCCTTAAGTAGAGATGTGAAAGTTGCTTGGTCTTGATTTCCATATTTCTCCATCTCTCATTTCCATTTTCTTCCCATACTTCTTTCATATCGAGTTTTAAGACTCTCTCTCTCAATCTCTCTCTCTGTTTCCATATGGACATCTGAGTGCATTTTAATGCATTTTCCTAATGTTTGACTCTACTATGCATTTCACTTAACTTACACATCTTTCTACGGAGTAAGGCATGTTTGTGTGTAGTTTTTCTATTGTGCATGTTTTAACTTTAAAACACAAACACAGACAGACACATACACACATCCATCACACACACATCGTTTTGCTCATGTTCCACATCTGCAAAATAGCCAGTAATTCAGAGCTGTCCTTTAGAAGTCTGTGGGCCACCCAGACCACCATCTGGACTTCTGAGGGGCCACCTCCTCATTCCCAAATATAGCCCACTTGTTTTTAAACCCATAAAAGGATCTCAGTCCTTTTAGCAAGCAGGAGGCGGGACTGAGATTCTCCCCACACAACCAAAGAGTGGTCGGCTGCCAGTGGAGGCAGGGAAGGGCAGTTTGCCTGAACTGGATTGCTGCTGGAGATGGAAGACCTTGGTGGAGCGCGATGCAAGGTGAGTGGGCCAGCCAGTTTGGGGTGGGGAAGAATCCATGGAGCAAGCTGTGGTGCCACACAGATTAATTCATATGAAGTATACAAATTAATTTGTGCCTATCTCTAGTTTTGACTTATATACTGCTCCAAGGTGCAGGATTCACTGGGCTTGGCTTCTTGTCCAATTTGGCTGTCCCCACCCACCCAAGCAGGATGTCAGACACCCCCCCTTAACAGCAAAATGAAATTCAGAATTTTCAAACAATTATATTAAAGGTACTGCCGACCACTGTGTGTTGGAGCAGAACCTTCACAGTTGGCTTTAATTGTCTTTCCCCACCTGTTGGTCAAGCTGCCTCAGCACAATGCTGTTTTATTATCTACTCTGCCTGTGGAGCCAGAAAGGAGCTAGCCGAAGCATTCACTAATGAAAGAGGTTCTGAGGTCATTTGTATATCTTCCCAATTATAAGGAGGATGTTAAATCCAGATAATGCACCAATTAAACTTAAGGGGAATTTTGCCGAAATCATAATTAGATGCAGAGACATTACATGGGGTTAATGGCTCAGAGTTATATTTAGCTTGAAGGAGAATAAATTGACCATCCTTATCTGGATCTTTTAGGGGGGGGAAACCCACTTAATTGGAAATTTACTTCTCCAGCAATTAAGACTGAAACCTCTTATTGTCCCTGGGGCCAATGACTTGGAATCTAGACTATTTAATTGTGGTCATGTTTTCTCCTTCTGTGAGATAATGTCATATGCGAGTGACGTTTTTCTAGTGTGCTAAGGCTACGAAGCATAGAACACATTACAGCTGGGTGCAAGTGGCTGGTCCAAACCGTCCACCATATTTGTGGGCAAGGAAATTGAGCACCTCATTTCTCCTGGGAATGGTAGTCAACAGTTTCTTTGAGACGAAATTCAACATTGGTGGAAATTGCAGTAGAGCCTCTTCCCCCCCTCCCCAAAGATTATTCCTTCCTTCCTTCCTTCCTTCCTTCCTTCCTTCCTTCCTTCCTTCCTTCCTTCCTTCCTTCCTTCCTTCCTTCCTTCCTTCTTGCTTGCTTGCTTGCTTGCTTGCTTGCTTGCTTGCTTGCTTGCTTGCTTGCTTGCTTGCTTGCTGCCATTGCAGGCTGGCTATAGGCTGGCCATCCTAACATCAACTGAAAGGAGAATAGCTATCACTTTAAAAAAAGGACATCAGCACATTAAATTGTATGTGCTAATTTATATGTAGACGTTAGAGATGGGCACGAACCACCAATGGTTCATCTTGGTTCGTGGTTTGTGGAAGTCCACGAACCCCAAATTAACAAATTTTCCTGAACAAAAATCGATTTGTTGCTTTGTTTGGATTTTTTTTAAAAGACAGACCAGGCTGCCTTGGTCTCTTCAAAAAAGCTTCTCGGATACCACACCCCTACACGAAAAATGCCCATCCCCATTTGGATCTCAAGTTAGCATCCAAATCCTTGCCATACTAGCTGTTCTTGAAAGAAAAAAAATCCTGCATTCAGTGGGAAATCATGTGATTATAGTCTTTGGTAGTTTATTCCTTGAACAACAAGAAAAAGCACATAATCACCAAAGACCCAGCCCTCAAACAAAGATAAAACTCCAGATCATATTTGAGGAAGGGGGATTTTAAGTATTAATTTCTTCTACCTTCTTCCCCCTCCTCAGCCTCCCCCCCCCAACACCATCCTCACCCTCCTTCAGTCATCACAATGCTTTTTAGACATGACAGGTCTACTTTTCTTTTCCTCAGATCTATCAATCTACATTTTAGACAGTGTTGCAGAGGGGGAAAAAGATTTATGCTTCCTCTCTAACAATATTTCAAAGGGGAATTACTAAATCATAACTGCTCTTGTCTCCTTACACACTGACATGCTTACTGCTTCTCAGCTAAATCAAGTAAATGGGTTTCTTCTCCCGTTTTTATTTTTATTTTTTCAGATTAAAGGGGCTGCATTGAATTTCTCTGCTAATGTGCAGCAGAAGGCCACATTTGCTGAACCATACATTTGACCAAGAGCCACATGATGCGTTAGAGACAAGGGAAATTAAAACTGCATTACTTGGGTCTCCTCTCTTGAGTGGAGCTATTTCGGTGGCTGGGGGATTATTAATATTTCACTCGTAATGTGACTTTCATGGTGTTAGCATTAAAGGAAGCACGAGGTCCGACCCAAGGGGATTGTCATGAATTGGGGGGGTTCTGGGGGGGTGGGAGAAGGATCGGGAGTACTGTAATAGCATATCTCAATTTAAGTGATACTTCATGCAGAACGTGGTTGTTGAAGCTGGGTGGGAATGGGGGTAGCTGGAATGTGCACTGAGGCTGGGAAAAAATTCATCCCAGTGTCTCCATCTCAGACAATCTCTGTGTCTGGAATGATAATGCAAGCAAGCACTAAAGTAGTGTAGGATATTTTATTTTTGTCTTGGTAAAGTCGCTGAAGTATAGCACAGAGGAATGTAGCAAATAAATTACAGTGATGGGAGGGAGGTAAATAGTCCAGGTGTTTTCCTCCCTTGTCTTTTCTAGAATTATATAAAGACTGGTAATCTTAGCCCCCCCCCCTTTCCTCTTCTTCTCCCTAGTTAGAGAAATGGTTGGCAGCAGACTTGCGTGCATGGAAGCCAGCACTACAGACTTCTCTATCTAAGTTTAGTGCTTCCTGATCTTACTTAATCTCTAAATGAATTCCATTGAAGACAAGAGGAAGTAACTTTATTTTGCATCAGAAGCTCTGCACCAGGCCACTCCACTTTGCAAGTTTAAATGGCAAATAATCTTAATAAAACATGCGGATACACAGAAGATCACACGATCCTTCCCTTGTTTGAAACATGAAGCTGCCTGGCATCAGAGATGCACATTTTAAGGCACTTTTAGACAGCTGTGTCACAACAGAGAGACTTTTGCCATTTCATGATACTCCAAAGCTCATCTCAGTTGGCATCTTTAAGCAGACAGATGACAAAAACAGGAAGAAAAAGCAGGGATAAACCTATACTGCACTGGCTTGTCCCCCTTTATTCTCTGGGTTTGAGAGATTATATCAGTTGGGACCAAGCAATGAGGCTGGTGAATAGCCTGCCAAAGAAGGGTAGTGGAAGGAAGGACTTCCCCTCGAATGTCAGCTAGTAGTTTCTTTGGTATAACTAGCATGTTGTTGTTGTTGTTTAGTCGTTTAGTCGTGTCCAACTCTTCGTGATCCCATGGACCAGAGCATGCCAGGCCCTCCTGTCTTCCACTGCCTCCCAGTGTTGGGTCAAATTCATATTGGTTGCTTCGTTGACACTGTCCAACTATCTTGTCCTCTGTCGTCCCCTTCTCCTCTTGCCTTCACACTTTCCTAACATCGGGGTCTTTTCCAGGGAGTCTTCTCTTCTCATGAGATGGCCAAAGTATTGGAGCCTCAGCTTCAGGATCTGTCCTTCCAGTGAGCACTCAGGCTTGATTTCCTTCAGAATGGATAGGTTTGTTCTCCTTGCAGTCCAGGGGACTCTCAAGAGCCTCCTCCAGCACCGCAAGTAGCACCACCACAAACCATAACTAGCATGGTTTCCTCCAAAGAACTGTACTTTTATGACATTGTTGAGAATTTTCCACTAGGGTCTCTGAAATCAGGAATCAGTACTGGTCCCAGCATATATCCATCAAGCCGAGTAAGAGATGGAACCAGTCCCTTTGGGGAGGGGGGGCAGAGTCTGGTGTATTCTGAGAAGTGTAGTGAAAAAAGTTACTTTTTTCCACATCTGAATCCAGTCACCATCCATGATGTCTCCCTGAGATTAGCTCTGTATTACAGACAAGGAGCAGAGCTGTGCTTTAGAAGATCAATCGCACTTTGTCTCTGCTATGAACTCACCATGATGCTATAGGCAAGCCATCTTCTAAGATGAAAAAGCACTGGCTATCATGCTGCTTTTTTTAAAAAAGTTATTCATTGCATGTAGTTTGCTGCTTGTGATGTGTGGCAAGTCCAAGATTCCTTATAGATCAGTACGATGGCCACCAACACAGTCAGGATGTAAATTCAATCTAGATTATGTTTTCGAAAATTGTGTTTTCAGCCCTGTATGCTTCAACGTGTTCCTTATTACATGCATATTTATTTTATCTACTATTAATGTTAGCTGCCTTGAGTACCATTTCTGGGCATAAGTCTAAGGCAGGAAACATAAATCTAATAAATTAAATGTATCAGTATCAACTGGAGTTTTCATCAGTACAATTAGCATGGTTTCCCGTAAAGGACTGTAATTTTATGAAGGTGCTAAGAATTTTGTGTTAGAAATCCCTAGCCGCATTTCACAAATTGTTAAACCAATTTAGGTGTGCCACGCAGATATACATTTCCATGATTTTCTATCAGAATGTCACTGTCATATTGAAGCACTTAATTTGTGGTTGCAAGATAAGAGTCTCCCGGAAGGAAGGCATTATTTTGCTGAATGCACAGATGAACTGCATTCTTCTACGCCCATTCAACATTTAATTTCTATACTCCCGCAAATTCTCGCAGACACACAGGTATAAATATTATAATCTACCTGACATTTCAGAGAAAGATTGGACGAGAACAAAATTTCGATGTCCTTAACCTAAGACTCAGTCAACAGAGAGTTGATATTTAAAAATTAATTGAGCTGAATCTATGTCTTCTGTCTGTTTCAGCAAGAGAACACTTGATAGTTTGTGATGGTAATCATTTATCTTATGCTTCACTTCCTTTGTCGGCTGAGCTTTCGGACTACTCTCTCTCTCTGTGTGTGTATGTGCTCACACAAACACACACAATTTAATATAATGAGATTTAAGACATTCAGAATTCCACCCAAGGTGGCTATTAGGATAAAGTCTATTATATTCTATGCAATGAATTCCATTCTGATAAGCGCCTCCCCGCCCCCATGGCCTTGAGGAGGCCATGCATTTATGCAGATGCCGCGATTCTTCCAATGGTTCTGCAGATCACAATCCACTCGCCACTCCTGGCAAGAGGTGGGAGGGCATGCCTCGCAGAAAGGTTGAAGGGTGGTTTGCAGATCGTGATCTGCAGAGCCATTGGAAGAATCGCAGTGTCCGTGGCAGTGGAGGATCGGTGAGTGGACTGTCCGGCCCCATGGGGTTGGACCCTCATTATTGCCACTTGTGTGGGGGATATTCGTATACGAATACGAATATTCGAATACGAATATGCCCATCTCTATCCAGGAGGACATCCAAGCTACCTGTGATTTCAAGGGAGCATAACCTCATCTACCACAGGCAGGGTGTCTCGACTGCCTGATCTGTTTTTCAGCTGCTCAGAAGCACCGTTGTCTTGTCTGAATTAAGCTCCAGCTTGTTCTCTCTCATCCAGTCCATTACTGAGACCAGACATTGATCTGGAACTGAAACAGCTTCCTTGGATTTGGGTGGAAGCAAGACATAGAGTTGGTCATCCTCCCCATACTTGGCCACATAGACACCTGACTGTTCAGCATCCCTGGGGGCAAAGGACTGAAACACTACCATTGTAAAGGATTCATCTGACTGGGTCCCTTAAACACTTACATATGTCTTTGCAAGACTTCCATTTTCTTTGAGACAGCTGGCAGATGCTTATAGATGGTTTTCAATTTCACATTAAAAAAACCTTCACTTACCTCCAGATATTTTGGAATACATCTATTATCACTAGCCATTAAGAAAGGGTTCACTTACACATTACCAAAAAGGAGGTTAAAAAAAAAACATACAGGTTTGCAGAATCTGTACAGTTTTTGTGCTAATTATTGTGTATAGATGCAAATCTGGAAAATGATTGCTGTAATTTAAATGTATATGACTACGGTGGCACCAAAATGTGAAGAGAAAGATGGATTCAACCCATTCTGCCATGATTACCTGGAATTGTAGGTGGGAGGATTCTGCATTATACATAAAAAACTGTTCAGTGCTGGCTTTGACCCTGGTGGAATGTGTAGTAAAAGTAAAATAAGACACTATACTTTGAAACTGATTTGTAGGGATGTTCATTGTACACAAAAAGATGTATTTCTTTGGTTTTCAGTTCTTACAGGAGGTTGTTTTCCTACTTTTTGTGTATCCCATCCTTTCATTTTACACCAAAGTGAAGACTTTATTTTTTCTGATTTCCTGTTTTTGTTTCCCCATTTGTATTTTCTGGCACTCCAAGAGCCATAAAGAAACCTTAAAAGCTACTTTAAAAAGCGATGGAAAGGCAACAGAGAATCAATCTACTCCAAAAGCAGGCAACAGTGCAAGAGCAAGAAAGAAAAAAAATCATCAAACTTGTACAGGTACCCACTACCACCATTCCTACACACACAGCAAAAAAGAAGCTGGGTAGTTGGTCCTTCTATGATCAAACCTTTTCACGAATGGAAGACAAAACCTGTATCCAGCAGGCTGGTGGAAGCCAGGTCATTATAATTAAGAAGGAAGCAGGATAAGGAGAGCAGACAGAAAGCTTTATATCCTGCTTCATCAGATGTTAGTGTTTCCAGGTTGAAAGTTTTCCATTGTGTCAAATGTTGGATGCAAACACGGGTTCCTGTACAGTGGTACCTCGACTTACGAACTTAATCCGTATTGGAATGGCATCCGTATGTCAAAAAGTTCGTAAGTCGAGGCAATATGTCCCATAGGAATGCATTGAAAACCATTTAATCCATAGCTGCTCTTTTTCGTTCGTATGTCAAGGCGCTGTTCCTAAGTAGAGGCATTAGTTCCAATAGGAACTAATGCAAAGCCGGTTAATCCATACTCTACCACTAGGGGGATAATTTTTCTTCTTCTTTTGACCTAAGATGAACTTAGGTTAAAAAAAGGGCAGGAAAGGTTTTTTTTTAATTTTGCAAGTCGAGACTCTGTTTGCAAGTCGAAGCAACATTTTGCGAACGGAGCCATTCGTAACTCGAAACGTTCACAAGTGGAGATGTTCGTAAGTCGAGGTACCACTGTACCTTGCAAACTAGGTGTGATGCACCGGCCCCCCCTAAAGGGCCGCTGGCATTCAGTCAGAAAGTTTGACAGGCCGCCTACCTACCACCTTTGCGCTAGGGCAAGTCCCAAGACCTCAGCAGTGCGTAGTGTAAGCCCTTTGAACAATTCTGACCTTAAAAGAACACTTACTCTTTAACCAGTACTTTGCAAGTGCAGACACATGAGCTTTGTGATTCCTTAGAATAAATAAATAAATAAATATTATGTTGTCGTTTAGTCGTGTCCGGCTGTTTGTGACCCCATGGACCAGAGCACGCCAGGCCCTCCTGTCTTCCACTGCCTCCCAGAGTTGTGTCAAATTCATGTTGGTTGCTTCGCAGACACTGTCCAGCCATCTCATCCTCGGTCGTCCCCTTCTCCTCTTGCCGTCACACTTTCCTAACATCAACGTTTTTTCCAAGGAGTCTTCTCTTCTCATGAGATGGCCAAAGTACTGGAGCCTCAGCTTCAGGATCTGTCCTTCCAGTGAGCACTCAGGGTTGATTTCCTTTAGAATTGATAGGTTTGTTCTCCTTGCAGTCCAGGGGATTCTCAAGAGCCTCCTCCAGCACCACAATTCAAAGGCATCAATTCTTCGGCGGTCTGCTTTCTTTATGGTCCAGCTCTCACTTCCATACATCACAACAGGAAAAAACATAGCTCTGACTACTCGGACTTTCGTTGGCAAGGTGATGTCTCTGCTTTTTAAGATGCTGTCAAGATTTGTCATTGCTTTCCTCCCAAGAAGCAGGCGTCTTTTAATTTCGGGGCTGCTGTCTCCATCTGCATTGATCATGGAGCCCAGGAAGATAAAATCTGACACTGCCTCCATATCTTCCCCTTCTATTTCCCAGGAAGTGATGGGACCAGTGGCCATGATCTTAGTTTTTTTGATGTTGAGTTTCAGGCCGTTTTTTGCACTCTCCTCTTTCACTCTCATTACAAGGTTCTTTAATTCCTCCTCACTTTCTTTTTGTGGCCCTCTCCACCTCTTCAATTTAGCCAGATCCTGCTGTTCAAGAGACCGACCCTTTTCTAGAATTTTTATGATTATTTTTTATTAGAAAAATAGAGCTTCATTAGAAATCAGTTTATATTGCTCAAGCTTTAGCATCAATAACATAGTCAAAGATCATTGCAGTTAAATAAAATAACTATTTCCCATTAAAAATAATAAACACTAATTGAGCTAAATTAAGGTGGGCTATCCCCATCTCCTTCTTTCTCCTTACTTACATACTCTCTCAATCAAGTTCTTTCTCTCCCATCATCATGGAATCAAAATCCAGAACAGAACAACGCGTGAACTATTGAACCACTTTCACATAACCCATCATCCATTTTCTACTTTCTCAAACTCCTCCCTTCTTCTTGGCCTTTCTGGCTGTTAGCTAATTAGCCTCAAGAGGCTGTACCACCTTCCTCCTCTCCTTATTCCCATGAGAGTCCAGGTGTTATCTCTTCTCCAACTAGCTTGGAATGTTGAGTCTTCTACAGGCCTCTCCATTTGGCCTTCATCGTTATCTCGAACCAGGCTGTAACAGTCTTCAGGAAAACACTCTCATGGGGCTTAGAATAAGACATTCCAATGTCTCTCAAATCATCTTCACACAGAACGTGTCTGACTCCATTTTACATTTCTCTGACTACATATCCCATCATCTTGACAGATAAGATGTCTTTCTATCCTTTTTGGTGGTACTAGCTGAATCGAGCTGAACTTTCTGTTTTCCACAGTGCCCCTGATGTACTCCATTCTGGATAGGGTTTAAAATTAAACTGACAGCTACCACCTATGTAGCATGGTTGCTTTCAGATGGTGTTAAGCCCAGATAATTCTCCCAAGAACCACCACCACCAGTGAACACCAGGCTGTAGTCCATAATAGGCCCTTTCAAAATTGGAGTTACTCCCACCTTTAATGAACATCAATGTGCAATTATGTATTCAAATGTGCACTGACCTTTGCCTTTTAAAACATACCTCTTTAAAATTTAATTTCAATGTATTTTCTCTCCAAATACTCATTTTTAAACTCATTTATATTTCAGTAAAAAGATCAGTACTGCATTAGAACGTTTGATCGATGCAAAACCCGGTAACTAAGTTTTGATCAACATTGGAATTGATGGAGACTGGATTTTTGCAGACACCTGCAGCAGAAAATCATAGCTGCCCCATCTCCTCATTAAAGTAAAACGAAAGAAATCTGAGTAAGAAATATATAGACCTGATCTATAGTATACAGGAGCCAATGAATCCTACTTGTTGATAAATCCTGAAAAATTGATGCCAAGGCATTCTGTCATTTGAAGAACTCCCAAGTCAAAAATGCTTCTGCTTTTGATTCAGATCAGAATCAGGTCTGGGGAAAAAGAACACAGTAAGCAAATTCAGATGAAATCCATCAGTACCCACTGCGGAGTGCAGTAGAATTCTTATGATTGCATTTCATTTTTAAAAATTTTTGATAGCCTAATGGAAAAAGAATAAATCATTGCACCTGACAAATCAGAAAGCATGTGGACAAACTCTGTTCCAAGTGTCTGATGGTTTCCTACACAGAAAGTAAGGTCAAATTACGTGCTAAGTACAGACATTTAGTATCAAAATAATATGAATAATTCAGCAGGCAAGGAGGAGTATGGAATGATAAGATATGGATGTGGAATAATGCAGTCAGTGGAGACAATGCAAACAGGAAGCCATGACATGCAGGGCTGTAGGTGTGGAGTGACAACAGCAATTATGACTTCCCTGATCATGGAACTGTGTGCTTACAATAACTGACAATGTTGTGATTCGGTCTAATGAACAGTTATCTCTAACTGAAGCAACACAGAAAGCGAACAATCAACTCTCTCCCATCTGTTAGTACCAGTACCTTCAACTTGATATTTACTTCAAAATAAGCCCTTGTGAAGGTTCCCAAAGGCCTAAATCCTGTTGCATAGTTGATCTGGCATAATGTCATTGATGTAACTTTTGGAGGTAAATTGCTTCAAGTTGAGAACTCACCCTACAGTTTGTCCGTTGCATACTGAGTTGTGTGACTCAGAGCACAGCAAATAGTATATATAATGATTTTTAACTTGAGATTTTATTTTCCTGGGCTCCATGATCACTGCAGATGGAGACAGCAGCCACGAAATTAAAAGACGCCTGCTTCTTGGGAGGAAAGCGATGACAAATCTTGAAAGCATCTTAAAAAGCAGAGACATCACCTTGCCAACAAAAGTCCGAATAGTCAGAGCTATGGTTTTTCCTGTTGTGATGTATGGAAGTGAGAGCTGGACCATAAAGAAAGCAGACCGCCGAAGAATTGATGCCTTTGAATTGTGGTGCTGGAGGAGGCTCTTGAGAATCCCCTGGACTGCAAGGAGAACAAACCTATCAATTCTAAAGTAAATCAACCCTGAGTGCTCACTGGAAGGACAGATCCTGAAGCTGAGGCTCCAGTACTTTGGCCATCTCATGAGAAGAAAAGACTCCTTGGAAAAAACCTTAATGTTAGGAAAGTGTGACGGCAAGAGGAGAAGGGGACGACCGAGGATGAGATGGCTGGACAGTGTCTGCAAAGCAACCAACATCAATCTATAGAGAGGGAGCAGCTACAAAAAAAAAAGCTTTTTAAAAGTACCCACCAAAAGTACATGTGAATGAGAGAAGGTCCCTCATCTGAAGATCTCAGAAACTGGAGATACAGATTATAGGGAGATATACTCCTTCAAGTAGCCTGGATCCAAGCCCTATAGGGCTTTGTAAGCTGTACCCAGCTCCGAAACAGAAGCTGTTGTAACAAGGGAGTTATATGTTCCATGTAACCAGTCTTGATCAGCTGCAATATTTGACTGAAGTTTCTGGATTCTCTTTAAAGGCAACCCCACGTAGCATGTGTTACAGTAGTCCAAACAGAATGCAATGAAGCCATGGGTCACTGTAGCCAAGTCAGATATTTCCAGGTTTAGAGAACGTGGAAGGGTCTCTCATCTCTGACCTGGCTTCACCCAATAGAATTTTTTGTGGTTTTTGCTTGGGGCCAACAAAGGACATTCTCCCAGGTATTTTAAATTGTGGATTTTAATTGTAGACCAGTAGTTGTACACTTTTAGCATTATTAGCCCAAATCCTCTTGCTTGAGGTAATAAATTGCACTAGAAGAGCCCCATTAAATCAATAGGAATTTGGTGACTCAACTGCACCCTAAATTCTGTCAATTCATATGGGCCTACTCAAACTGTGGCTTACTTCAGCAGTGTAAATTGTAGTTAGAATAGGCCCGTTTGAAGGGAGGAGTTGACTCATCAAATCCCATTGATTCAGTGGACTTACTCTAGTGTGATTTATTATGCTAAACCAACAGGATTTGGACCACTGGATATTAATCCATGCTAATTTTACCTTTGAATACCATAGAATCTCTGTTGAAGTTCTTGCTGGAATTTCTTTCTGCTTTCTATTTTCTGAGTGTGTGTTGCTTGCTTCAGTGTTTAGATCTGCCTAACAAAGGTTGTTGCTGAGTGGCATATATGTACTGTTGTTGATAAAAAGACTCATGAAAGGGGGATGCATTGCATTTAAAACAAAATCACAGATTAAGAGTTGATTTTTGCCTTCAACTGCATGGCTTCCTGACATTGTTGGATATATACCCATGGGAGCGACATTCATTCATGTTTTCTTGCAAGAAACCTCCTGTTTGGTACAGGAGAGGAGTTTGCTTTCCTCTCACATTTCTGTAAGTCAGGAAGTGGCAAAGCACCTGTAGCCTCTCACTAATTAAGCCAGTTTTTCTTTGTGACATGGCACATTTAATGTCACATCGCTTGAAGAAAATGCAATGTTTGCTAATGCTGGAAAACAGCCTTGTGGCAGTAAGTGTCGATGGACTGAAATCTACCAAGTTTAATATATGCTGTTCCAAACTTGCCTGTCATCACTTGCCATTAACCTAGTCTACTTCTTCTTCCTCTCCTCCTCCTCCTCCTCCTCTTCTTCTTTTTCTTCCTCTTCTTCTTCTTCCTCCTTCTCCTCTTCTTCTTCCTCCTCTGCTTCTTCTTTTTCTTCCTCCTCTTCTTCTTCTTCCTCCTCCTCTTCTTCACCATCACCAAATGTATTCATTAACAGAGCAGCAGCAGTGTGCATAGCGCCTTTATGGATGAACAAAACAGGACAAAGCAATACATAGTCTAGAACCTGCAGTGCAGTGGGAGGAGACATAATAAGAGGTGGCACTGGGCAAGTGTGTTAACATATGAGTAGTAGCGATTATGCCCATCACTCCCCCTCTGTAATCACTTCATGAATGGTCTGAAGAAAGATCCTTCACTATCTGTGGAATTTCTCCCTGGAAAATCAGGGCCCCTACATATGGAGAGTCTTGATAAAGGATGGAGGCTTTTACATCAATGTATACAAGGATAATCAAACTGGAGACACAGCAATTGAAGCTGTCTTGATCCTCATGCATTGATTAAGTATGCTTCCACTGTATGTGAATAAAGGTAGATCTTACCTTCTGTTCAATATGAGAAAAGAACAGAGTAGCAGATGACTTTGGGTGAGGTTACTTTCATGCCCCACCAGTGCCGTTACATGGAATCAGGAGAGGGACCCAGACACTATGGTGGGCAATGGCTGCCTCTTCTGGTGCCTCAAGAAGGCAGAGCTTTCTTGAACCATCACATCAGCCAGACCTGTTGCCATGCACAGCTTTTTATTTCTGTTTTTGATTTGTCTTCTTTTTGCAACACCTGGAAACTTCTTGGACTAAAAAAAGAAGTCTGGATGACCTCCTTGCATGAGAGAAGCAGACCCTAGAATCATGCATTAATTGGGAATTGTGTCGAGTGTTGTATGACAATAGCCAGAGACTCCATAGTAAAGGCAGATTTTGCCGATGGGTTGAGAGATGAAAGTGAAAGCACTGAGAGCAGATACTGTTGAGTCAAGATCCAGACAAGAGGAAAAATGGATGGAGTATACTAATGAGCAGGAAGCCCTGGAGAGCTAAGGAGAGTCAAGCAGGGCAAGGAAAGGTCATAGGAACACAAGCCGGGAGCCCAGAGTTGATCTTGGTTGCAGCATTTTGAAATGGCAACTTTTTATTCTTTTTAGTTTCTGAATATTGCTGTGGGCTATATATACATCTGGTTTTTGCTAGTGGACTAATCGTTACTCATCAGAAGCTGCTCTAAGGGAAGGGGATTATCTTGATTATCATATTTTCTTTTTAAGAAGCAGGCTTGCGAGCACAGAGGGCATCTAGACCAGTAATGGGATTATAAATCACCATTGCGTGATTGCCCTCTAAACATGCTACATTTCTTGTAGGGCATGGATGGAAAAGGCATGCAGGTTTACACAGTAGGTAAAACCCTTATGCATCTTCAGGCAATAATGAAAAGGCAGGAGGGAATGTTTCCCAGTCACACCTGACATGTCAAAACCAAACTGAAAGACAAGGGTGTGAATGGGAGCGCACATGAATTTGTGTTCACTGCCATTTATACTGACCAAAAACACCGCCCTGACAATTGCTCTGTGTTTGGGTAAGAAGTGGTTAGCTGATGAAAAAAGGAGTCAGCTTTTGGGATTTTCCCTTGTGAGGTGAGCTGAATGGTTGAATACAATATGAATGGTTCAATACAATATGAGCTGAATACAAGAGGGCATCCTATAGACCATCTTGACTGCTGCCATTGGTGTTGTCAACATTCAGGCTGCCTTTTGCCATGTAAAGGGACGTGGTGGTGCTCTGGGCTAAACCGCAGAAGCCTGTGCTGTAGGGTCAGAAGACCAAGCAGTTGTAAGATCGAATCCACATGACGGAGTGAGCGCCCATCACTTGTCCCAGCTCCTGGCAAGCTAGCAGTTCAAAAGCATGCAAATGCAAGTAGATAAATAGGGACCACCTCAGTGAGAAGGTAACAGCGTTCCGTGTCTAAAGTCGCACTGGCCATGTGACCACGGAAGATTGTCTTTCGACAAAATGCTGGCTCTATGGCTTGGAAACGGGGATGAGCACCGCCCCCTAGAGTCGAACACGACTGGACAAAAAATTGTCTAGGGGAACCTTTACCTTTACCTTTACCTTTGATATGTAAAGCTTGGCAATGCAGATGCTATGCTGTTGTTTAGTTGTTAAGTCATATCCAACTATTCGTGACCCCATGGACCAGAGCACACCAGGCCCTCCTGTCTTCCACTGCCTCCCGGAGTTGGGTCAAATTCATGTTGGTAGCTTCGATGAGACTGTCCATCCATCTTGTCCTCTGTCGTCTCTTTCTCCTCTTGCCTTCACACTTTCCCAACATCAGGGTCTTCTCCAAGGAGTCTTCTCTTCTCATGAGATGGCCAAAGTACTGGAGCCTCAGCTTCAGGATCTGTCCTTCCAGTGAGCACTCAGGGTTGATTTCCTTCAGAATGGATAGGTTTGTTCTCTTTGCAGTCCAGGGGAATCTCAAGAGCCTCCTCCAGCACCACAGTTCAAAGGCATCAATTCTTTGGCGGTCAGCCTTCTTTATGGTCCAGCTCTCACTTCCATACATCGCTACTGGAAAAAGATGCCATATCTGGCCATTTCCTTGTGTTTTGAATATCCTACATTCATAAACTGGAGTTTGATGCTTGTTTTTTTTTTAAAGAATTGAATATTCCAATACAAGAGAGATACTGGCAAACATTTGTATTCTGAACTGCAGCACAGCACCTTACTGAAGACAGTAATCCAACAGCTGCCACATCATGGTCAGGAAGCTGCTTAATGTGATGCCTTCCATCTTCCTTGTACTGCTGGTGAAATCATTTCTATAGAAGACAGCACTGTGGCAGATTCCCTCTGGGAACAGAGAGCACAGCCGAAACCTCCACTGTCTGTGTGAAAAATAGTGGGTCAAGAAGAAAAAAAAAGGCATGTACTGTAAGAATACTAAACCTGTCTGATCGACAGGGCTGTTTCTCATTCCAGCGCTCATCATGAGGCCGAATTAAGGACCAAGGGACTGGCTGCCACTGCCATTTCCTTTTATGGAACTCGTAGCAAAAGTTACCGCTGATGTTATTCTTGGTGGTTTGCTATCCCTTGCTCAGGATGGAGGTCAGAGTTCTCCCTGGGCCTTTTGGTGGCAGTCATATAAAACTTCAACAGTCATTTCATATGCAACAGGTATACTCCATTGTGCCGGAGGAGGCTCTTGAGAGTCCCCTGGACTGCAAGGAGAACAAACTTATCCATTATAAAGGAAATCAATCCTGAGTGCTCACTGGAAGGACAGATCCTGAAGCTGAGGCTCCAATACTTGGGCCATCTCATGAGAAGAGAAGACTCCCTGGAAAAGACCCTGATGTTGGGAAAGTGTGAAGGCAAGAGGAGAAGGGGATGACAGAGGATGAGATGGTTCAACAGTGTCATCGAAGCGATCAACATGATTTTGATCCAACTCCGGGAGGCAGTGGAAGACAGGAGGGCCTGGCGTACTCTGGTCCATGGGGTAACAAAGAGTCGGACACAACTAAACGACTAAACAACAATATTTGAATTTCAGTCTATCTGTCTACATTTTCTGACTTCCTGACCACTATAAACAGTTTACAATTTTTCATTAAACGATGCTGTTTCCTGAATTCCTATCAAGTGATTCCAAGGAAATCTCTAACTCATAGAATCACAAATGTGTGCATTTACTTGCAAGTGAGTCCCAATATCATCAACAGGGTTTGTTCCCCTCCAAGGAATGTTCCAGAATTTTGCTGATGCAAGGCTAGGCACCTATAGCGAACCTATAGTGGAACTCTCCACTTAGAAACCCTAGGAACTGCAGTTCCCAAGACTCCTAGCAACCCATATGCTGCTGTAGGACCATTTTAGGATATAACAGAGATCATATCAAAACGCCTGGAAGCTTAAGGGTCTGCAAGGCAAAAAGACTTGTTTATCATCTCCTGGCCCCTTTGCTAGAGGGTCCTTTCAATAAGGGCATGACACAACCTTCCTTTTGTTTTTCTAAAGCCTGGTCTGCCAACAAAAGGATCACTTCATTTTAGAAAAACGAAAGGGAGGTTGTGTCATGACCTCATTGAAAGAATCCTCTAGCAAAGGGGCCAAGAAATATTAGATAGGTCTGTTAACTTTGCAGACCCTTAATCCTCTGTGGTGCATTCTGTCTCCAGAGATGGAACATCCAGTCTCAGACGCAGATAAGGTTGCTGGATTCTCGCAGCCCATGACAGCAAAGAAGGATAAAAACATGAAAGACTCAAGAAAAGATAATCAGAGTGGCTAGTTTGACAGAAGTACTCCCTAAATCATAGAATCATAGAAAAGTGAAGTTGGAAGGGGCCTACAAGGCCATCAAGTCCAGCCCCCTGCTCAATGCAGGAAGACAGTCAAAGCATATCTGCCAGTCAATTATTTAAGTTTTTCTTGAATGCCTCCAGTGTTGGAGCACTCACCAACTCCCAATATCACTGGTTCCACTGTTGTACTGCAAACAAAGAGATTGTATCACACGAAAAAGGAAGGAAGACCATGTATTGATATCAGCAAGACTCGTGATCCAAGAAAAGTGAAGGAATTTGCCCAAGCGCTTGAGGAAACCCTTCCAGGTCCGGCTAATTTAAATACACTTGAATGATGGGAACATTTCAAGAACCCTGTGTATAACACCGCCTTGTCCACCTTTCGCAAGAAGACCAAAAAAAGGCTGACTGGTTTGAAGCCCATTCAGAGGAGTTGATGCCAGCCGTCAAGGGTAAGAGAAGAGCTCTAGCAGCATACAAAGCCTGTCCTAGCGAGTACAACTTGCAAGCTCTTTGAGCTGCTCGTAGCCAAGTCCAACAGGCTGCCAGGAGATGCTCCAATGAATATTAGCTTCAGCTCTGCTCTCAGATACAGATAGCAGTGGACGCAGGTAACATCAAAGGAATGTATGACGGTATCAAGCAGGCTTTAGGTCCAATACAGAAAAAATCTGCTCCCTTGAAGTCTGCTACAGATGTGATCCTCCAGGACTGAGCACAGCAGATGGAACACTGGGTGCAGTACTACTCTGAGCTATATTCCAGAGAGAATGTAGTAACCGAAGAAGCATTAAATAACATTGAGTGCCTGCCTGTCTTGGAAGAGCTGGACAGTGAACCAACCTTAGCAGAAATAAAAGCGGCCTTGGATTCCCTCACCTCCAACAAGGCACCTGGAAGGGATAACATCCCCGTTGAAGTGCTGAAATGCTGTAAGGAGATCATCACCACCAAACTGTATGAAGTCTTTCGTCTCTGCTGGAGGGAAGGTGGAGTACCACAGGATATGAAGGATGCAAACATTGTCACGTTGTACAAGAACAAAGGAGACAGGGGTGACTGCAATAACTAGTGTGGCATCTGTCTTCTTAGTGTTGTAGGGAACCTACTTGCCCGTGTTGCGATGAAGAGGCTCCAGGTGCTTGCAGACAGAGTCTATCCAGAATCACACTGTGGATTTCGAGCCAATAGATCCACCACTGACATGGTATTCTCCCTCAGACAGTTGCAGGAGAAATGCAGGGAACAACAACAGCCACTCTTTGTGGCCTTCGTAGACCTTACAAAAGCATTTGACTTGGTTAGCAGGGATGGCCTTTTTAAAATACTTCCCAAGATTGGATGTCTACCTCGACTCCTTAACATCATCAGGTCCTTTCATGAGGAAATGAAGGGCACTGTAGTTTTTGATGGCTCAACATCAGATCCCTTTGACATCTGAAGCAGAGTGAAACAGGGCTGTGTCCTCGCACCAACCCGTTTTGGGATCTTTTTTGCTGTCATGCTGAAGCATGCCTTTGGAACTGCAGCCGAAGGTGTCTATCTCCAGACTAGATCTGACGGAAAGCTCTTTAACCTCTCTAGATTGAGAGCGAAGACCAAAGTCCAACTGAAATGCATGCGGGACTTCCTCTTCGCAGATGATGCAGCCATTGTTGCCCACTCTGCTGAAGACCTCCAACAACTCATAAATCATTTTAGCAAGGCCTGCCAAGACTTTGGACTAACAATCAGCCTGAAGAAAACACAAGTCATGGGCCAGGGCGTGGACTCACCTCCCTCTACTACCATCTCCACACAAGAATTGGAAGTTGTTCATGAATAGTCCTAGAACGAGCTGGAATTTTTAGCATGTACACATTACTGAAACAGCGACGTCTACGTTGTCTTGGACACATCGTGAGAATGGCTGATGGTTGGATTCCAAAGGATCTCCTGTATGGAGAATTGGTGCAGGGAAATCACCCCAGAGGAAGACCACAGCTGCGATACAAGGAGATCTGCAAGCGGGATCTAAAGGCCTTAGGAATGGACTTCAACAGATGGGAAACCCTGACATCTGAGCGTTCAGCCTGGAGGCAGGCATTGCATCATGGCCTCTCCCAATTTGAAGAGACCCTTATCCAGCAGGCCAAGGCAAAGAGGAAATCACAAAAGCAGCAAAATCAGGGAGCTGGAGATCCAATCTGTCCCCAGTGTGGAAGGGGTTGTCACGCTTGAATTGTCCTTCTCAGCCAGACTAGATGCTGTTCCAAGTCCTCCATACAGAGCACATTACCATAGTCTCTCAAGACTGAAGGATGCCTAACTTGAACTGTTCTAACAGTTAGGAATTTTTTCCTGATATTCAACCACTATCTTGCTTCCTTTAACTTGAGCCCATTGTTGCATGTCCTGCACTCTGGGATGATCAAGAACAGATCTTGCCCCTCCTCTTTATGACAGCCTTTCAGATATGTGAAATGTGCTATCATATCTCCCCTCAGTCTTCTTTTCTCAAGGATAAATTTGCCCACTCCTTCCTTAGTCGATCCTCACAGAGCTTGGTTTCCAGCCCCCTGATCATCCTTGTCCTCCTCCTCTGAACTTCTTCCAATTTGTTAGCATCTTTCTTGAAGTGTGGTGTCCAGAACTGGACACAAGACTCAAGGTGAAGCCTAACCAGTGCTGAATAGAGGGGGGACTAGCACCTTGTGGGATTTGGAACTATGCTTTAAATAAGAACTTTGTATAACCTAAATAAGGACGTCTTTGGGAGCAAAATGTGTTCTTCAGAGTTAGTTAGGCATCCTTCAGTCTCGAAAGACTATGGTAGCGTGCTCTGTGTGGAGGACTTGGAACAGCGTCTAGTGTGGCTGAGGAGGCCAATTCGAGAGTGACAATCCCTTCCACACTGAAGACAAATCCAATCTGTCCCCTGTCCAGCTCCCTGGTTTTGCTGCTTTTGTGATTTCCTCTTTGCCTCGGCCTGCTGGGCAAGGGTCGCTTCAAATTGGGAGAGGCCACGATGCAGTGCCTGCCTCCAGGCTGAACGCTCAGATGTCAGGGTTTCCCATCTGTTGAGGTCTATTCCTAAGGCCTTCAGATCTCGCTTGCAGACGTCCTTGTATCGCAGCTGTGGTCTCCCTCTGGGGCGATTTCCCTGCACTAATTCTCCATACAGGAGGTCCTTTGGAATCCGACCATCAGCCATTCTCACGACGTGCCCAAGCCAACGTAGACGTCGCTGTTTCAACAATGTATTCATGCTGAAAATTCCAGCTCGTTCTAGGACTACTCTGTTTGGGACTTTGTCCTGCCAGGTGATGCCAAAAATCCGTCGGAGGCAACGCATATGGAACGTGTTCAGCTTCCTCTCCTGCCGTGCACAAAGGGTCCAGGACTCGCTGCAGTACAGGAGTGTGCTTAGGACACAGGCTCTATAGACTTGGATCTTTGTATGTGTCGTCAGCTTCTTATTGAGCCATACTCTCTTTGTGAGTCTAGAGAACATGGTGGCTGCTTTGCCAATGCGTTTATCCAGCTCGACATCCAGAGAGAGGGTGTCAGAGATGGTTGAGCCAAGGTACACAAAGTCATGAACAACCTCCAATTCTTGTGTAGAGATGGTAATGGAAGGAGGTGAGTCCACGCCCTGGCCCATGACTTGTGTTTTCTTCAGGCTGATTGTTAGTCCAAAGTCTTGGCAGGCCTTGCTGAAACGATTCATGAGTTGTTGGAGGTCTTCAGCAGAGTGGGCAACGATGGCTGCATCATCTGCGAAGAGGAAGTCCCGCATGCATTTCAGTTGGACTTTGGTCTTCGCTCTCAATCTGGAGAGATTAAAGAGCTTTCCGTCTGATCTAGTCCGGAGATAGACACCCTCGGTTGCAGTTCCAAAGGCATGCTTCAGCATGACAGCAAAAAAGATCCCAAAAAGTGTTGGTGCGAGGACACAGCCCTGTTTCACTCCGCTTCGGATGTCAAAGGGGTCTGATGTTGAGCCGTCAAAAACTACAGTGCCTTTCATTCCCTCATGGAAAGATCTGATGATGTTAAGGAGACGAGGTGGACATCCAATCTTGGGAAGTATTTTAAAAAGGCCATCCCTGCTAACCAGATCAAATGCTTTTGTAAGGTCTATGAAGGCCACTAAGAGCGGCTGTTGTTGTTCCCTGCATTTCTCCTGCAGCTGTCGGAGGGAGAATACCATGTCAGTGGTGGATCTATTAGCTCGAAATCCGCACTGTGATTCTGGATAGACTCTGTCTGCAAGCACCTGGAGCCTCTTCAGAACAACACGGGCAAGCAGCTTCCCTACAACGCTAAGAAGAGAGATGCCACGGTAGTTATTGCAGTCACCCCTGTCTCCTTTGTTCTTGTACAATGTGACAATGTTTGCATCCTTCATGTCCTGTGGTACTCCACCTTCCCTCCAGCAGAGACAAAAGATTTCGTACAGTTCAGTGGTGATGATCTCCTTACAGCATTTCAGCACTTCAGCAGGGATGTTATCCTTTCCAGGTGCCTTGCCGGAGGCGAGGGAGTCCAAGGCCGCTTTTATTTCTGCTAGGGTTGGTTCGCTGTCCAGCTCTTCCAAGACAGGTAGGCACTCAATGTTATTTAATGCTTCTTCGGTTACTACATTCTCTCTGGAATATAGCTCAGAGTAGTGCTGTACCCAGCGTTCCATCTGCTGTGCTCGGTCCTGGATGAGCACACCTGTAGCAGACTTCAAGGGAGCAGATTTCTTCTGTATTGGACCTAAGGCCTGCTTGATACCGTCATACATTCCTTTGATGTTACCTGTGTCCGCTGCTAACTGTATATGAGAGCTGAGCTGGAGCCAATAGTCGTTGGAGCATCTCCTGGCAGCCTGTTGGACTTGGCTGCGAGCAGCTCGAAGAGCTTGCAAGTTGTACTCGCTAGGACAGGCTTTGTATGCTGCTAGTGCTCTTCTCTTAACCTCGATGGCTGGCATTAACTCCTCTGAATGGGCTTCGAACCAGTCAGCCACCTTTTGGGTCTTCTTGCCAAAGGTGGACAAGGCGGTGTTATAGACAGTGTTCTTGAAGTGTTCCCATCGTTCAGGTGCATTTGCAGTAGCCGGACCTGGAAGGGCTTCCTCAAGTGCTTGGGCAAATTCTTTCACTTTTCTTTGATCGCGAGTCTTGCTGATGTCAATACGTGGTCTTCCTTCCTTTTTCGTGTGATATACTCTCTTTGTTCGCAGTTTTACTCTACTACACACCAGGGAGTGATCAGTATCACAATCAGCACTCTGGTAACTGCGTGTGATCGTAATACTAGGAAGGCTGGAACGTCTAGTGAGGATTAGATCGAGCTGATGCCAATGCTTGGATCTTGGATGTCTCCAGGAAACTCTGTGTTGCAGCTTCGTGTTAAAGAATGTGTTGCTGACGCAAAGACCATAATGGCAGCAAAGCTCCAGCAAGCGCTGGCCATTTTCATTCATCTTTCCAATGCCAAAGTGACCTAGACAAGTGGGCCAAGAATTATGATCAGCACCAACTCTAGCGTTAAAGTCTCCAAGAATGAACAGTGCCTCTCTTTCAGGGACTTTTTTGATAGCAGCTGCCAGATCGTCATAGAATTTGTCTTTCACTTCTGGAGTGGATGACAGTGTTGGTGCATATGCACTAATGAGGGTTACTGGTCCTGCTGATGAGTGGAGCTGCAGAGACAGGATTCTTTCACTCCCCACAGTAGGTGGAACAATGCATCTCAGGAGAGTATTTCTGACTGCAAAGCCAACACCATATTCCCTGGTCTCATTCGATGGTTTTCCCTGCCAGAAGAATGAGAAGTTTTTTTCCTTGACAGATCCCGAGTCTGGCAATCTTGTCTCTTGCAGGGCAACAATGTCCATCTGCAGTCTACTCAGTTCCATGTCAATGACAGCTGTCTTGCGCACATCGTCTATTTCTTGCAGGTCATTAGGAAAGCCGTAGTCAGGAAAGCCAGGGGTCATTGTCCGTACATTCCAGGTGCCCAGCTTTAGGGCAGGCGTTTTCTTACGATTGTTGCATGGTGCACAGTTATCGATCTGCTTGTCGGGTTTGACCCTAAACCCCACGCACCCCGTGAAGTTAACAGACCGTGGCGAGGTAGCACCTTACTGGCTGGGGGCTGCCCAGCTTAAGGCGGGCGGTATCTACCTGGTGAGGTGTAATGACCTCTCCCACCGTCAGAAGTAGCCCCTGGCGTCATGCTCTACGCCAATTGAGCAAGGACTTATAACCGGTAACTGCTACTTCCCGTGTTGTTTCGACGCTGTATGCGAAGCTGGAGTGTCCTCTCCAGAGCACGAAGCCTGGGTAAAATAGTATGGAGGATAGGCTGTTACCCAAGCAGCAAATCCCCCCTCTCCACGTCACTGAAATTGTCCAGTGGAAAGGCAAGAGCCAGTACAATTGGTTCCAGTGACGTCGCAGGAGTTGGCGGAATGATATAAACTGCCTCCGGGACTCCGGCTCCGGATTTTGCCTCGAGGTTATCTCCTGAAGCCCTTTCCATAAGAGGATATAGCCACAAGGCAGTGGAGGTTTGAAGTCGGAGTTTTCCTTCTCCTAGATGGGCTGCCTTCCAGGGCTGACGAGCCCCACCTACCCGGTCTTCAGAGTAGACCTAAAGCAAAATGTTCTTCATCCGAAACTTGAATGGGGTGCCTAGAAACAACAGTACAGAAGCTTCAGTTTGACTGAAACTGAGGGCTGGGAACAGTGGTCCAGCACTGAATGGCCTTCTGGCATTGGATTGAATCTCTCACCCCCGGGAATACTGTATGGATCCTGGGCTATATCATGTTTGGCTGCTTATCCCTGCCTGTTTATAGCTTTTATCTGCTGGTTTGTTGTTTACTTTATCTGATTTGTTAGCTTTTGCACTTCCTAAGGGGACAGGACTTGCTGCCCAGATTCTAGGAGGTAGAACAGATGGCATTTTGTAGGTGACTGGAAACTATGTGATACCCATAGTCAGGGGACACTCTCCGGATTGAGCCCAGAAATCAAACGAATGATTATTCTGCATTTTGGAGGAAATTGAATCACTTTATTTGAGCTCATTTAAAATTGGATATGAGGGAGAGGGTCATTGCCACGAGGTGCCTTTGAATTATTCAGAGAATAAGTCCTACATGTACTTACACACTTAATAACTCGAGATTTCTCATTTGACCTTCTCCCCTCTGTTCATATTTAATGTTCGGTTATCTGATGTTTCCCAGTTGACCTTCTAAGTAGAGGCTTTGCTAAATGTGATAACTAACAAATGCAGTCCTTCCAAAAATCTTGCAGGTCATTTATTGTCACAACCAAATCATCACAGTATAACTGGGCTAGAAATGTTCTAAGTGGATCTCCCATTTACACACATTACACACATTTGCCCTACTAGATGATGAATTCTCAGACCTCTGCATTCACCAAGTAGTTTAAATGTTCACTTCCCATCCCTTCATAAGCCCAAACTCTGTTCATATAATTCCAGGGTGTTATTTAAATAGTTCATCTAGAGCACTGGGTCCAGTTCTGGGTATTGTATTTTAAGAAGGATGTCAACAATCTGAAGCAAGTTCAGAGGAGGGCAGCAAGGATGATCATGGGACTGGAAACCAAGCGCTGTGAGGAAAGACTGAAAGAATGTTTAGCCTTGAGAAAAGAAGACTGAGGGGAGATAGGATATAACTCTTCAAATAATTGAAGATTGTTATATAAAGAAGGGGCAGGATTTGTTCTCAATCATCCCAAAGTGCAGAACACGTAATAATGGGCTCAAGCTACAGGAATCCAGATTTAGGCTGAATATAGGGAAAACATGTTAACTGTTAGAGCAGTACAACAGTGGAAGCAACTACCTTGGGAGGCGTTGAGCACTCCAGTGCTGGAGGCATTTCAAGAGAAAATTGGACAACCATCTGTCAAATCTGCCTTGATTTGGATTCCTGCATTGAGCAGGGGGGTTGGACTTGATCGCCTTATAAGCCCCTTCCAACTCCATTATATTATATGATTCTATGATTTGAATAGTTAGTAGAGATGGGCATGAATTTAAAAAATGAACCAGCAAATTTGTTTAAAAATCACTAATTTGTCAATTCATATTCATACAAATTAATGCCTGTGACGAATGCGAATCAATGAATTTTTAGCTGTTTTTTGTGTATTCATTGGGCTATAAAATGCCCCCCAGGACTCTAAAGACACCAAACATATAGAGGGGCTTCCTCTGTTGCTTGTCTACAATCCCTCCAAGCTTGGTAAATACTGGATTTCAAATGTCTGACTCCTACACTCACTACCCCCCCCCCCAAGGAGATAGTTTCTCTATGGTCCAAGCCACTCTGCTGCAGTTTTGATGTGAGGACTCTGTGTGAGGACTCTGGTTAGGAGGGTAAAGCAACCTGGGGTTTTGTGTCTGTCTGTGAGTGTGTGTGTGGGGGGGAAATCAACACATCTCACCAAAGTGGACTAATACCAGATTTAGTTCTTACCAAAAGCTCTAAAACATAGTAAACAATTATCAGAATGATCTCGGTAAGAAGAAAACAGATATTCTATGTATAACAGTTTGAGTCATTAAGCAATAAGAAAGTGAAAATAACATAGAAAAATGTACTGATATAAAGGAGCGGACAAAGGACACCCCCAAGAACAGTTGCATGGCGTCAAGGATGTCTCTCATGGCCCCTAAAAATTTGAAAGCAAAACCCACCCCCAATTTCTTAGGACCACCAGGAGTTTTGTTTATTTTTTTCTAAACAAGTTGGAAGGAGCCACTCGAACTCTCCAAATCTAAACTCGAAATGGCCGTACAGTTTTGAATTGTATTTTATGTTATCGTTTCATTTTTTACAGCTCTTATTGGCCATTTCAAGGGCTGGTATAGCCTGTGGCAGGCCCTGGGGCAATAAACTTGGCTAGACCTTACCCTTCCTTATTCAGGAACTAGTAAAAACCCATTCTTCAGGCTCAGTCTACCCTATTCTATTTCATTTATGTAATTAATTCATATCCCACCTTTCTTCATTAAAAGGCATCCAGGTCTATTAGTAGTACAGCCTGAAGCCTTCCTGCTCTCAGTTAAGTTTCTTTTCTCTTTGGAATCTGGAAGTGCTGCAGCCCTCTTTGTTCTGGCTTCTTTTAACTTTGAATTCTCCTTGTCTCTCTCTGTCAACTTCACTTTTATGCATTGGTCCCAATGGCGGAAATGGATTTTTGTAGAAGTGCACAGAAGTGCAGTTGTTGTGAGCTGCTGATGGGCTTCCCAGAAGCATCTGCTTAGACACTGTGGAAAGCAGGAAGCAGTCATGTGTTTATCCAGTAAATTTGTAAGCTGCCGTGCAGCATACGCCTCTCAGGATTACATGTGTCCACATTAAAGTAATAGCATTTCCACAGAGGGCAAAAATTTGTGTTCCTTTTCTCGTGCTTAGCTGTAAAGAAGTGCTGAATGAGACTTGATAAAATTAAGCTTTTACCTCAGCTCAGGGGTGGCTGGTGACCTCAGGTTCATAGGGCAGTGAATTTGTTTTAGCCTATCCTTTACAGGAGCTATCCAGGGTGCTGAACCTCAAAAGCTGAAGAAGATTCACTGCCCTGTGAATCTTGAGTCACCAGTCAATCCCGCCTCTGGCAGAAGAGTCTGGAAGACAGCTGTAGGTTTCTAGGGTAGAAGACTTGTGTGCAAAGCAGCTTGTCCTGCAGATCCTAGCTTAAGTAGCTACCTTCAGATATAGTGGAGAATGTGTGTCTTGTTGCTGTTAACAGCAGAAAAATGCAATATCCGTTGGCTTTTGTACATGGAAAAGGAAGGCCACCATCTTGTCTTTTGGTTCTGGTGGAGCAATATCTCAGGATGCCCCAGTTCTCAACATAACTGTGCATATACATATGCCCAGCTAGTTACCTTTTTCACCTGACAGACCCAAGGAAAAGGAGGGCCTTCCTTCTTGCTCGTTTTAACATCTTCCCGTCTGCTTACCATCTTGGTAGATATTCCAATACTCCCCGACCAAACAGACTATGCACATTCTGCTCCCGTGAACCAGACACAGTAGCCCACATCCTACTTCGTTGCCCCTCTCACTCCGCCCTTAGATCTTCCCTACTAAACCCCTTTCTCCTAACCCTCCCTCCTGCCCTTTCTGATCCCCTTCCAATCCTCCTTAGTGACTCCCTTCCAACTACTACCTATCTCGTGGCGGAATTTCTGTTAACCATTCTTATGAGAAACCACAATCCCCATCCTTCCCAACTTCAGTTTTAATTTGTTTCCTTTAATTTCTTGGTCACACTGTTTACTCCTTTAAATGTAATCAAATGCCAATAAAGGTTTATGTAATGTAGTAATATACACAGGATGGGGTTCATTTATAAAGTTTATGCATCCAAATATTCTACTGACATGGCCATCATGCCATCTGTTTTGGGCTCTCAGTCTTGTCA
This sequence comes from Pogona vitticeps, assembly GCF_051106095.1. Lineage (NCBI taxonomy): Eukaryota > Metazoa > Chordata > Lepidosauria > Squamata > Agamidae > Pogona > Pogona vitticeps. The sequence goes on from NC_135786.1 coordinate 231,648,724, forward strand.
GGAAGAGAGATACATCATTTTTATTGTTGCTGTAGTTGTTTTACAATAAGAAATGTCTTTCTGAAGTCTGACTTTAGGAGGGGAAAGGGTTGGTATCTATTTGGGGAACTCCTGGGCTTTCAATATAATTTGAGACTGTATCCTTGGGGGTGGGGAAGAAAGAAAGCTTGTACATATGTCAGGTTCCAGCCGTTGAATTGTCAAATTAATCATGACTTTGGGAGAAGTTAATGACAGAAATGCTCCCTTGTGGAGGTTGCTTTGTCTGCATTCAATCTAGCAAAAACTCTTCTGCATTTCTGTCTCTACAGAAGCCACTGAACTGGACAAATCAACCAGGTTGAAGTTCTCTGTGTCTGGGGTTCTCTTTCTTTCTCATTCATTAATATTTATTATTTGGCAGTGATTTTGTCTCCAAGAGCATGAATGGTTACACATCATCCATTCAAAGAATCCTCTTGTCTCTGCTGGGACTGTGCATGGTCAATCTCTCTCTCTCTCTCTGTGTGTGTGTGTGTGTGTGTGTGTGTGTAGAGACACCATATAATGTTAATTCAATCTAAGTTGCTTCTGTTTTATTTAATGAAAGCATTCTTTTTCTAGAAGCGACCTCAATTTATGGAGCGGTCTGTCAGAATCAATTCTGTTGTTCATAATCTAACTTGTGTATATACGGAATCTCCTCTGAATTAAGCTGGTGAAAAGGTGCTCCTTACTTCATCCATGGTGGACAGCAAACTGATTATCTCAATCATCTTTTGGTTACTGTCTCCTTCCTTGTACTTAGGCAAAGAGTTACACATGCCTTTGGAAAAGTTGCAGAAGGTTAAATTGTCCACTGTGAAGCAAGCATACAAGTCAAGCGGGGATGTCACCTGGCGATTTTAGTCTCTGCAGGTTGTAGAAGAAACAGCTGAAGGTCCTGACCTGTGCAAATTTGAATTTCATTAGGTTATAGCTAAATTCTCTGACCCTTTGGTCTTCTTTTAAGAGTAGAAAGGATCTGTAGAATCAAGATATCCATTAAGATACTCTTTCATTTGGCTTTTAAGAAGAAAATCTCGGGGCCCACCAGAGCCCTGTTTTTGCTTCCTCCCCCCGCACACCTTGAATATTTACAGATATGTCTACCAGAGCAATCTAGGAAGTTGGTTTGAGCTGCACATCCCCTTTTATCCAATAAAATACATTGCCTGCCCAGTCCAGAATAAAGATACGAGACACAATAACATGGGTTAACTGGGCCACAATTTTATTAACTTTTTAACTTCCATTCCCCTTTCACAAGGGGGCCTACCGTAGTGCAATTCTGGTCTGTACCTGGAGTCTACTTTGACCTTCCAGTCCAGATCTTGCCTTAGTGAATTCCTATTCTGCAAGCATGGTTTCCTACCATACAGCATGCCTTTGGGCATCCTATAACTAGAATACCCTACTTCTCCTCCCTTCAGCTAACTTCTGCTAATGCCATCCTGAGAGGAGGGGTGCTTGGCACGCCCTGATTACTCCCTTTTGAACTCACTTGATCCTCTTCCTTCTGCACTACCCACCATGGCATAAGGGCTGCAACGTATGCCCCATGCCTCCCCACCAAGCCGAATATTTTGGCCCTAAGACCCCCTTGTAAATTACTCAAGAAAATGTCTAACCCCATGTCAGGCAAGTGAATTCCATCTGCTCTATATAGCTCAGCCCTAGAAACTCTAATATTCGGATGTGTTATGACCGACTCTAAGCCCTGCCTGATGGCTCTGCTAACCTCCCTGTTGACTCCCTTTCTTGCCCTGTCGATACACCTAAGGTCACAACTAGCTCTCCGTATTAGCTTTGGAATAATAGCTGATCAGATAATGTGTGTTGAAGACCTGTCCAACTTTCGAGCCAAGCCATTGCCTCCCAGGTGAATCACCAAAATATCAGGGGCCACATCCAGAGTACTCTGGGATGCCAGTTCGAAGAACCCATCCCAGAGCGTGCCTCTCCATCCCCTCCACTCCAACGCAGGCAAAACACCAGTCCCAAGTTCCAACCCCATCTGGTCCGACTGGCATACTTTGCTGCCCAAAACAGGTAACTGTGCCCAAGCAACAGAACTTTAACCCGGGCCAACAGCCTCCTTGGACCTGCAATGAGAAAAAAAACACACCAAACAAACAGCACCTAATGCTGTGCCAGAGGCTGTACATAATCACAGTATCTATGTGAAGCCCATCTACCCACCTTCTTCATATCCTCTCTTCCATACCCAAGGGCAGCTACTGTTGACACGGCACCGATCTGAAAGGGGTGTGTTCAAAAATGTTGTTCTTGTATCCCAGCCTTGCATAGGGCCTGGGCGGTGACTTTCCAAAATTGATACCACGTTGGAGCAATGTATCCTTATGCCACAAAAATCTACCTTCATCATCCCCCCCAAGGTACAAATATTCCAGTGTGGCTCTTAAGGGGCAAATTTCAACTAGGGAACACTGCCCCAGCAAGATAAACTGTCCTCTTCCCTGTTGGCCCATTTTTGACCTACGCAAATGAATAACCACCTCACCCTCAGACACTGTCACATCCTTCCTCGGCACAGAGGATAGAGACATGTCAGGTTTTACCGCTGCTACCAACTCACCGATACGAAGGGCCCCAAAGAAAGCTATAAGCGTTGCTACTTTAAAAAGACAAGCCTCAAAGTGATCCTTATATATGTACTAGGTGCCATGTGCTTGCCAATTTTGCTAGGCTAGCTAGGGAAAAGTTCGATGCAGGAATCCAAATCAAAGCAGATCTGACCGATGGTTCTCCAGTTTCCTCTTGAATGCCTCCAGCCTTGGAGAGTAATGCCCACAAGCCACTGTGGACACAAATCTCATGTAAAATAGTTGCAATGAGGTCTGTTGGAGAAATTATCAGCACACCTGTGTCTTCCAAATGCACAGCTTAAAACCCCATATGGACTAGTAACCAGAAACAGAAATGTTTGTGCTGTCCAGCTTTTACACAACCAATGACATGTAGAAATGATCTCTTGCATGTACTGTTGCTATGGCAGCCCAACCTTTCTGGCTTTAAGTAATAATGTGCCATCCAGCTGATCCCAATGCCTGGCAATGTTCCTAGACATACGCAGGAATTTCTCAGTTGCTCTTTCTGGTGATGGTCTGGGATAGGACCGTGCAACTTGCCCAAGACCACACGGGTGACAGGGTATGTCACCCCATCAGCCATACATGTACCGGGTGATCCCAGTTAGCCTCTTTCCTAGAAGGATGACCAGTTGGCCAATAGAATGTTCAGCAGAGGGAAACAGAGGTTGACTACATCTATTTAATTAATTCTACTTAATGTTCACCTAAGCCCACCTGGCCTCAGTGTTGATTAAATTAAATACGCTTCTTCTGATATCTAGTTTTGAAATGAAATGCCCAGCATTCTTCTCTTGTTATATGTTATTTATTCAAATTGCTAATTCATTAAGTGATTTTCCTAACTGGAAAGAGGATGGGGTGATGGATATTTTTGTGGAGATTTTTGTTATTTAGGATAAGGTTAAACTTTTATAATGATGTCCATTAACTCTTAAGTTCAAAGCAGGGTTGACTCTGAAAGAAGAACAGGTAGCTATGCAAACTGCTTGGAACATGACTTTAAAAAGTTAATCTGCTGATTCCAGGAGGCTTCTTTAGGTGGTCCGTCAGCATTTCCTCACTCTCCACAGGTAAATCTACCGCTCAGTCATAGAACACTTTCTTCACTTAGTGTCTTTTTCCTTTATTTCAATTTAATGTTTTTAACTTCATGAATGGAAGATTTAATGTGTTTCCCTTCCATTTCTGCAATAACAGGATACTAGCCATTGGGGATTCAGATGTTCAAGTCTGCACCATCACTTCATCCAACCACTTCTCTGAAAATTCAAGAAAAATAAGACATGAGGCAACCACATGACAGGGAAAATACAGATTGATCTGTTGTGTGTTTGCAGTTTACACAATCAGGTTTTTTCCTGCGTAATTAAATTGCTGCAGTTGTCCAGATGACAGTTTGCCAGAATCTGCAGGACAGAGGCAGAGGTGCTAACAAGGTGCTAAGTGGCAATTTCCACCTCTCTTTTTTTATTCAGTTCTTCTAAGTGTCCTAGAAATAGTGTGTTCCAGCACTGACTTAAAATATTAAAACTAAAAGAAGAAGAAACTGTGTAAAGGTTCTTTTTGCCTGTTTGCATAGGATCAGGTGGCCACACTGAGTAGAAAGCAGACAAAAACAAAGACAGTTTGGAACAAATTTAAACCACTCCTGTCAGCTGAAAAGCAAAGCAAGCAAAGTTGGTGCTTAATTTACCATCCAATAGTACCTAAAGCACTCTCTGGATGGTTTACTATTTAATTATGCAAGCTCCACATTGCCCCCCGCCCCAAACAAGGTGAGTACTCAATTTATCAGCCTTGAAAGAATGGAAGGTTGAGTCAAACTCAAGCCAACTACCTGGGCATGAGATCAAATTCAGCTCACAAGCTGAGTCTTCACTGCAATACTGCAGTTTAACCACTGCACCACTGAACAAAAAAAAAGACATTTAAACAACAACAAGAAACAATTCCACAATGGGCTTCTATACATTTAGGTTTACATTGTGTAGCCACCAAGTATTAAAATAAATTCATATTTCCTTAATCTGATGTAAATTGTTGACTCAACAGCCAATGTAGTTTATTAAGTGAACATTTTAAATTTATCGTTCAACTGAACTGGATTATATACCTTCAAATGTGCGAAATGTGTTAAATGTGGACATGCAAATTCCCTCCACCATACTCTGTATCCAAATAAGGAGCATATGGATCATGGGTGACCAATTCCATACTCTTAAGAAGACACTGTGACTCACTTTATCGCTGTGTCAATGATACTTTGTGTGCATTTCTAGACCTTGGTTTGAAAACCAGACAAACCACTGAATGTGGGGAAATGCAAACAGCTGTGACCAAGGGTGGACTACATTGTGCCATGACTGTGTAACCTATCCACTCAAAGCCACAATCATCTTCCCACAATCTCTCTCACACACACATAGTCCTAGCAGTGAAGAATATTTCAGTAGGGTTGATGTAGATTTGAATTTCCATCCAGGTGCTTAGAGACAAGGCACAAAAAGTAAGAAGAAGATGGTGGTTGACAGAGCCTCTGAAACTGACTTTGTATTGTACTCTCCCTTTCTAGCCATGACTGATTTGAATGTTACCCAAACCATGTGAGTAATGGGAGAAATAACCACATTGGTCCTGAAAACAAGCCATTCCTTGTATTGTACTTGCACTGAACGCCTTTTTCCTCTTTGATATTATGGGTGTTCTAATCGCTCATTCTGGTGCTCTACTAATAATTAAGGGAACAATGGCATTTTCATTAAAAAGCCTGCATAACTGTAGAAAACAAGAAATTACCTCTTGCTGGGCTAAAAGTCTGTGCTTGCTGTGTCAACACTGGAACAAAGAGTTCCCTGACGTCCAATGCAGATGAACTTGGAATAAGGAAAGCATTAATGTCCATGTGCAGCAAACAGAATGCTACAAACAAGTTTGCTTTTTGAGGCATGTAAGATTCTAGTACGTGGGAGGAGTAAAAGAGTGCACTTAACTATTTAGCATTAACATGCACTTGGTCAAGGTGGGTGGTGCCACAATCAGAAGGCCAACATACCCCTTCTGGGTTTTAATCCAAACTTTAAAATAAGAACCATGTACTATCAAGTCAATGCTAACTTACAGTGACCCTTTCAGGGTTTTTCAAGTGGAGAATTCTCAGAAGTGGTTTACCCTTCCCTTCTTCTAGAGGTGCTATGCTCCTGTGCAACTTGCTCAAGGCCACCCAGGCTGGCTCTTTTTTTCCCTCTCAGGAAGCATGGTGGGGATGCACTCCCCACCTCTGGCTCCACAGTCAGATACCTAAAGCACCAAATGATCCAGCAAGCCAGCTGAAACTTTACAGAAGCTATTTAAGATGCTGGACTCTGTCTCTGAAACAAGCTTGCTACCTTGGATAGCTCCCTTAAATTTCAGACCAAAATCTGGATCAGATTACTGTATTTTTTGCACCATAAGACTCACTTTTTTCCCACAAAACAGGGGGGTGGAAAGTCTGTGCATCTTATGGAGCGAAGAAAACAGATTATATTTTCCTGTTTTCTTCTCCTAAAAAATCGGTGCGTCTTATGGAAAGGTGCGTCTTATGGAGCGAAAAATACGGGTATTTTCCCCCATGACTCTGGTGGGATGTAGCCTCCAATAGATCCGTGACTCCATAAAAATGTGCAATGCAGCCAGTCGAGTGCAGAGCAGCCTCTTCCAACTGAGTAGTTTCTCTGGATTATTGAATGGGAGCCTACTTTTGTTTAAGGATCTGAAGCACAGGTTTGTGGCCAGAGGCATGTTCCCCACCAATCAGTCAGCCCTTCCAGCCTTGAGATCAGAAATGTTTTGTGCAAATAATAGAAACATTGTGTGGGAGAAGAGACTCCTTGTCTGCTTTTAGCTGAAAGCGTAGAACCTCAGCAGGCTTTAAGATTGGTTGTTCTGGGGTCTCATCTTACCAAGATGAGTCTGTGTTCGTCTGTGGAACTCCTTGCCACAGGATGTGGTGATGGCATCTGGCCTAGAGGCCTTTAAAAGGGAATTGGACAGAATTCTGGAGGAAAAGTTCATCGCAGGTTACAAGCCATGATGGGGATGTACAATTTCCAGGCTTAGAAGGGAGGGACCACCTAATGCCAGAGGCAGGGGAGAGGGATCAGGAGACAGGTCTTCAGTGGTCTTGTGTGCTCCCAGAGGCATCTGGTGGGGTCACTGTGAGGTACATGAAGCTGGACTTGATGGGCCCGTGTCCTTATATTCTTAGACTGACAAAAAATTGGGGAATTTGGTAATCATTCTCTCCATCTCCACCCTGAACTTAAAATGTGTTCCCATATGTAGAATAACGCCTGAGGAACACAAGCCTCTCTTAAAGCCAGGTTCCAGTCCTCTTGCTTTTTCATTTTTTTTCCCCAATAGATTCTGACTTGGAGCCTTATCCATATCGAGCAGGAGGGGATCATGTGGCCCGTGGTGAATTCCAGGGCAATAAAATGGCTCCTTGGACTGTCTGAAGTTGTCGCTGTCTCACATAGAGCATTGGATGGATGGATGGATGGATGGATGGATGGATGGATGGATGGATGGATGGATGGATGGATGGATGGATGGATGGATAGATAGATAGATAGATAGATAGATAGATAGATAGATAGATAGATAGATAGATAGATAGATAGATAGATAGATAGATAGATAGATGATAGATAGATAGATAGATTAGATTAGATTAGATTAGATTAGATAGATTAGATTAGATAGATTAGATAGAATGAGAACAACATTGAGCGGGGATTGGACTTGCTGGCCTTATAGGTCCAACTCAATGATTATGTGATTCTATGAAAACAAAATTTCTAGAACTACTTCTGTAGTTATTTCTCATGAACCTGACTGATGTTTTGCTGTACAAAAACACAACCCACTTTTATGGGCCAAACGGGGCTGTGTAATTGGATGGTGGTGGTGGTGGTGGGGCTTTAAGGTCCACCCTACTGTACTCATGACAGCTCAAAACAAAAAGGGCTGAAATTTGTGGTAACATCTGTTTATTGACAATATGCAAGGGAAATTGTGCAGCCAGCTGTGACTGCATCGCCCAAACTGGCTTCCCTTTCACTTAAAATCAGAACACAGATAACTGACATTCTTTTGCCTTCTTTAGTCGCTCACATCCTCTCTCCCTCACACCCATTCTGTTTTCATTACATTCTTCCACCCTATCTATATAATCTATTCTGAAACTAATAAGAGTAATTTCATTACGTATGCAAGGAGTCGGGAAGGGAAGCAGACAAAGAGGGAGAAAGAGAAAGCCAAGCTTTTGTTTGAAGTTAATAATTCCCGCTGATTAATCAAAGGTAATTACATTATGAGAAGTTATGTCTCCGTGCATCCTGAGCCATAAAATGAAATTCTCATTAAAGTTATATTACATTCATTACCTGTGTATATCCAGATTCCCTGAGATATACATTATATAAGAATCTCCAATATTGCGCCGAAAAGCTCATTACTATGATTCAAGACCAGCCTCCACACTAGGAAGGCACTTGTTTGGAGAATCCACGTGGCTTAGGGTAGGTGAAGTAACCTTCTCTTGTTTGGCTTGGAATATAAATTCACAAAGGCTGCAAAGTTCACTTGATGTACAAGTCAACCTGCTGCAGATTTCTGTCCGGGGAAAATTCTCTTGAGATGCTAGTATACTCTGATTCACCTCTTTACCTTTGTATTGTTTTGTGGGTTTGTTTAACACCACTCTTCCGCAGACACGTTTCAGGAGCTGACCAAACCTTGCAAAATACATACAGATTCCAGGAGGAAGTCCAAAAATCTGTGAAGAAGGGATAAATCTTTCATGAATTTGTGACGTGCATGCGCAGTTGATTATTTATTTATTTAAAAAATATTTTCACTCTGCCTTTCTCCTTAAAAGGCCCCCAGGAGGCTTATATCACTAAAAGACAATACTCAGAAGCTAAAAACAGAATGTATACAAATATTTTAAAAGAATCAAACAGATACTGCAAATTGTTGGTATTCACATGTGGATAAACTGACAATCCCCGATGAATTTTATTAATGCCTGGAAATATACATTTATTTCCCTAGTTTTTGGACTACGTAGAAGTGAACACTGATAATCAGATTTACATAGCATATTTCTTGCTATCTCTTTCCCTCTCTTCTGGGTGTGTACGGAATTACTTTTGGATTGCCAGTATTCACAAATGGGTGCCAACCGTCACTGAATTTCAGATATTAATTTCAGAGCAGCAGAGAGATGGAAACTACATATCGTTACCTCTATCCGCAAGACCTGCTTCCGGAGAAGGAAAGAGCTATAATACGACTCTCCAGTCCAGTTTATTCATTCAGGAGAAGCAGATGATAAATCTTTCCTTAGACTGAACCACTTCAGGCGAACTGTATATATATGGGGTTGCAAGTTTGAAATAAAAGAACTTCCTGTTCCCGCACATAAAGCACTCACCGTAAAATTATTTTAACATTTATATGGCCCCAGATGTTTCTGAGGAAGTCCTGTGTTGGCTTTAGGGTTCAACTTAAATCGGGAAGTCCTCTGGGTGACCTTCGACAATACAGCATGAAGAGGTCTGTTTCAATTCAAGTCAACAATGTTATACACAAAGTTACCGTTGATTTGAATAGTTTGGTTTGTCAGATGTGGAAAAAGCCATAACAAGGGACAGGAGGGCTATCCTCTCTCGATAGAACATTTTTTTCTTTTATTTTCATTATTGTCACATACAGCACTGATGGTACCTGTCTGTCATGGGTTTGGAGGGAAAGTTCCATCCTATGGGGGAGTGGAAGGCAGGACATCAGGGGGGAGGAGCTGTACTGTATATATTTGGGGGAAGTCCTTCGTAAGAGAGCTGACGTGGAGAAGTGGAGTTGGAGTCTGTGGGTCAGACTGAGTACAACTGTTCGTCAGATAGTACATACCTGATAGGTTCAGGTTTCTATCTAGGTAGCCAGAACGGATAGGTTCAGGGTCTGTGCGTTACCTTAAAGTGTTCCGTGGGAACCAATCAGTTGTATGTGTATGATTGGGACTATACCAAGTTCCAGTATCCTATTTACCTGATCCTTTTATTTACCCTGTTTGTTTTTTTCAATAAACCTTGTTCTCTTGTTTATTAAAATCCATTCCTGGTCTGGGTGACTTGGGAGAGCGAATGGTTGGTGGCAGCATAACTACAGGGTGGGATACTCCAGTAGGTCTGGGGTTGCTACAATTATATAACAAACAACAGTCAAAGGAATCCAAATACGGGGGGGGGGGACACACACAAGAGGAAGTGTTTACAGTAATACGATATATAGTATATACTCGGCTCCATGGCTGTGTTACATTACTAAAATACTAAAAACATATGCTATACTCTCTACTCATGTTTGTTTCTGGGTCCAATCATAAAACATTTTCCAGTTTTGTATTCTCAAAGGCTTTCACAGCCAGCATCCAATGGTTGATGTGGGTTTTCCGGGCTGTTTGGCCATGTTCTGAAGGTTGTTCTTCCTAAGTCTCTCTGGCCGGCATCTTCAGAGGACAGGAGTCAGAACTCTGTCTGTGCTCTGGTGCAGTTTGTTGGATAGTTGAATATTTACAGCCGTGAGATCAACTTTTGTCCTTTTCAGAAGATTGGGTGATTATGATGATCAGCGTGTTTTTTGTTGTGGGTGTATTGTTGTGATAAGGGGGAGAGATGATTTGTCACTGTGATTGACCGGTGTTGTTAGCTGGTCTTATGTGTGCTGTGATCACACTGGTCCTTGTGGCTGGGTAGAGTTTGTTGACTTTTTCATTGAGTTTGTTGAGCCCAAAGAGCATAAACAAGATGTAATATATTCCAGAATGGCGACCCGATAGCAGGAGTGTGTTTTTCCTCCTGCTGGGTTGGCTTTTCCCTGTTCTTTTTGGTCTCTTGTCTTTTGGTCTCTTGTATTTTGCTTTCTTTGCTTTTCTTTGTTACTTGCCTCCCTCCTTGACACAGCTGCTATCACCAGTGAGAAAGAACAACAGTGTTGGAGAAAAGAATAACGTCATTGCAGCTGTTGCCCTTGAGGAAAACAGGCAGGCAGGCTGCTATATATATTGAGCTTTTTAACTTTTCTGTCTAACTGGCTTTGCTTACCTGCCTGGCCATGGCTTCCCACTGGAGCCTCCCAGTGTCTCTCTGGCTGGAACTTCCCAAGTTTTCTGGAGCCTTTTCTGTCTTGCAGTTTGTTTCCATACCCCCGTTCTGGGCTGTGTTTGCTGACACTGAGACCAGGTTGGAGCCTTTGCTGCAGATCTTGTACATCGCCACTGCTGGACCTGTTGTGGTTAGTTTGCTCTGCTTTAGCTGGTTCTGAATTCTTTATCAATGCTGGGACCAGGGGCATGTGACCAGGGGGTGAGGGGCCTGTTGTCATCAGTACGATGATGATACTCAGCTCTAGATCTCTTTTTTTCCAACAACAGTGGATGCTGTTTCATCCCTTGAGGACTGCCTGGGGGCTGTTCAGCAATGGATGCAGGTGAATGGACTGAGGTTGAATCCAGGCAAGATGGAGGTCCTTCGGGTGGGTGTCCCAGACATCTGTGGTCTGGGAAACTCCCTTTCTTTGGGGGGGTGACTCTTACTACCAAGAGTGAGGTTGGCAGCTTGGATATACATCTGGACCCAGCGCTCACCATGGAGACCCAGGTGTCGTCAGTGGTCTGTTCCGCACATTTCCATCTTTGGCGGATTGCTACCGTAAGGCACTCTATGTGGGGCTGCCTTTGAGAATGACGCGGAAACTTCAGATGGTACAAAATGTGGAGGCCAGACTTCTTATAGGGGTGAAAAGGTACCAATATATTTCCTCCACACTGGCTGCCTTGCATTGGCTGCCCATTCGTTTCCACGTTGATTTCAAAGTTCTTACGATTACATATAAAGCTCTAAATGGTTTAGGACCTCGATATCTGGCAGAGCGCCTTCTCCCACCCAGTTCCGCCAGAGTCACTCATTCCAGCCAGGCTGGGAGGCGGAGGGGCCTAATGCCGAGGGAGGTCCAGAAGAAAAGAAGGAGGAACCGGGCCTTCTCAGCAGTGGCCCCTCGCCTCTGGAAGAACTTGCCTGTGGAACCAGCCTGGCTTCCTCTCTGGGTGTCTTCAGAAGCAAACTCAAGACCTGGCTATTTGGGTAGGCTTTCCCTCCTGCTGTATCTTAAATTCACATCTTACCATCTTGGATTTATAGTGCATGTTTATTGGTTTAACTGTTTTTAAATTTGTAATGCCTCCCAGAGTAGATCTTTGGTCTAGATAGGCAGGGTAGAGAGCCAATAAAATAAATAAATAAATAAATTTTGCAGCCTGTATTTTTCAGTGTAGGAAGCCAGGCTTTGTTGAGTTTTAGACTTTCTTCTTTTTTGTTGAAGCTCTGCTGGTGTTTGTGAATTTCAGTGGCTTCCCTGTGCAGTCTAACATAATGATTGCTGGTGTTGTCTAGTACTTCTATGTTTTGAAATAAACTTTCATTTCCAGCTTGTTTCAGGGCATGTTCAGCTACTGCTGATTTTTCTGGTTGTTTTAGTCTGCAGTGTCTCTCATGTTTTTTGATGTAGTTGCATTGTCCTATTATAATTAGTGGGATTATATATATCCTGCTGCTCCATGGAGGAGAAGAAGAAGGACACTTATAATTTCCCTATTTAGTATCTGTTATCTCTGTCTATTGCTGTGTCAAAAATTCTTCTCCTTCCTGTCTCCTGTCTCCTTCTACTTCCAGGAGGAAGTATTCAAATATTCTTTTATGTACTTTTATTTTTTTCAAAGGGCATCATAGTATAGTTTTAAAGAAATTGTTTACTTCCTCTGCCCCTCCATGGAGCAGAGGAAGTGTTTAATTTCCAAATACCATGAAGCAGCTAAGCTATCTTCTTAAGCCATTTTACAATATTGGCAAATGGCAGATGAAGGGAAATTTAAAGCAGCAAGCTCCACTTCGGTTTGATCCCAGCAATCACATGCACTGGAAATAAACCAAAACAGAGCAATCTCTCTCTCTCTGTCTCACACACGCGTGCGCACACACACACACAGATAGATAGATAGATAGAGAGAGAGAGTCCCTGGCAGAGGCCTAGAAAGGTGCAGGTAAGAATGTTCTGGGGATGGGATGGTCACTCCATCAATTTTGTTGTGTTATCAAAGGAATAGGAAGGAACCAGCCTGTCCCCATGAAGGACCAAACAGTGGAATACATGCCTGTCTGATTGCATCCTTAGTTTAGTCATTTTATCTTCTAGTGAGAGTAGAGGCTAGATTTGATCTTGCACACTTCACAGTATTTATAAAACTCTCCTCTAATTCCACATTTTGAACAAATCATTTTTTTCCTCTTTTCTTTCTTCTCTGTCCAGTTTTCACATCTGTACATAGCAACCTGGAATACTATAGTGCGAATGATCTTGGCTATGGTCTCCAGTAATACACTCCTACTTCTAAGGGTCTTTTCTAGTTCTTCTCCATTCACAGCATTTCATTTGTAGATACACTATACATTCTCAGAATCTCATCAGAATGAACTGGAGCTTAGAAGTAAAAAGTTACTAATAAAATAGGGCAGTATCCTTTTCTAAGGAGAGATCCAGCTGCATCAGCTGCCACATCAGTCTGATGATGTGCTGATTATGCATGACTACTGTTTATTTTCAGGGAAGTGAGGGGGTAATGAAGTTACATTTTGAAACCACGGCAGTTCACAGGAACTAAGTTACTTGACTGATTTCTAGATAATTTGACAGAGGGTTTTTTTTTGTTTTTTTTTTGCAAAAGGGCATTTTTTAAAGTTTTGGACAAGCAATTTGACAGGATTTTCCTCCAAATCTCATGCTATTTTCATTACCCATCCTAAGCACACACATGCACAAACATACACAAATAAAACCCAAGCAAAGAAATAATGGAAAATCAACAAAAGTGCAGTAAGCATTTTGATGAGCTACTTGTTCAAATACTGCCAAAACAACAACAACAACAACAACAACAACAACAACAACAACAACAACAAACAACAACAACAACAACAAAAACACCCTAACAGGTAACTTTAGAAGGTCTGGGTTGAATATGACAACTAAGTTTCTCTGTGTCAGGAATTGGCAAGCATGGAACCAAAAAGCCACAGCCATGTGCACAGATCCTGGAATGGTACTTTTAAAAATATGTTAGTCTACATTCGACTGAGACATATTTCTTGGTATAATATTTGAAGGCAAACTTCAAACTCATAAATTCTCGTCTTTTTTGTGCCTCTTGCCAAATGGAGCTGGGCCTCAGCCTCTGAATTTTCCTGGACGTGAGTCTCAGCAGAAGGAGGCTGAGGTAGACCTCGGGGAATGCCACTTTGTGCTCTTTCAGCTAGAGTTGTACAACCAATAAAGAGAGGCTTCTGATCTCTGGGGCTGCTTATCTGAGAGCTCGGCACAAATGTCCAGCAATTTTTACTGTGCACAAATTCTCAGTCTTTCATCTTTAAAGGCATGCTCAACTTGCTTGTAGGTGTTTTTATGTCTCTCCTGAGCATCTGTCATAGAGACCTAATGAGTGTGAACCAGAAACTCCCCTTTTTTTATTGTTGTATGCGAAGACCAAAATACACCTTGCACGAAGCAGTGATTAATGGTATGTGTGTCTCTGCGTGTAAGGGGCTTCAAGGGTCCTTGCAATCAGCTTCCAGGGCCTTCCCGCTTTCACCCAAAAGTCGATGGTGTTCTGGGCTGGAATGTGTTATCCAGAGATGTCATTCAGACAGTATCACAAGCTGCAACAGACAAATCAGGGAGCCAGTCAAGTTCCCTGCTATAAGGTGGGTCCTGAAGCTTTGCAATGGAGTAGTGAACCCACTCAATATTTTAGTCTGAACTTTACAGGGGTTGAACTCACTTGGGGGATAGAGTTCTTTCCTTGGGATAGCATCTATAATGTTCAGGTCCTGTTGTTTGTCAAAATTAGGGGAACAGTGAAAACCAACAAGGCAAATAATCAGCTGCGTTGTCATTGTTTAGTCAAGTCATGTCCAGCTCTTGGTGACCCCATGGACCAGAGCACGCCAGGCCCTCCTGTCTTCCACAGCCTCCCAGAGTTGGGTCAAATTCATGTTGGTCGCTTCAATGACCCTGTCCAGCCATCTTGTCCTCTGTTGTCCCCTTCTCCTCTTGCCCTCACATTTTCCCAACATCAGGGTCCTTTTTCCAGGGAGTTCACTACCTAATCGCAACCTAACAAATCGCAAATTCACCACCTCATTGTCATAAGAGTAACCAACCTCAGCAGCCTTTAAAAGGCATAAATTACCATTTTAATCATTAATGAAATTATAGAATATGAACAGCTCTTAACCATCATGGTTGAAGGGAACATTTTGTCCAGTGGCAAAGTTTAAAGTGCTGATCATGATAATTCCTCTATCTGATCACCCCAGGGAGAATCCATATCAACAAACCAATGCTGGTGCCTTCATTTCTCCCAGGTTCTGGTCTTTTGCCAAGCTAATGGGACACAATTCCCAATTCAGGATGAAGCTATCCCCAAATAATTTACAGTACAACAGAGAAAGCTCATGACGACGTATTGGTGATGAGAAGATCTGCCCCCATCCTCCGCCATCCCACTTACTCTGAGGATTATAGATAACCTCAGTGGGAACAAGGAGGACCGAAGTCGGTGCTGCTGCACGATGACTTTATTCTTGATAATCAGCACATCCTGGTGCTTTGATCACGTAAGCCACAATTCCACTAAAGCATGTCTGAGTGTCAATCAGTAGTAGTTAGTGGGGGGAAAGCAGCAAGAGAGAGTCCTAACACAGTTTGCAGAGCCGTCAGCCACCAGTGTAAACAGGGTTCTGGAACAAACGGATCTGTGGTATGACCCGACAAGATTCTCTCAATGTTTTCAGTTGACCTCACATCTTGCCCCTTTCTCTGCCTCGGAATGGAATGTTGCCATGTGAGAAGTTAGATGAAAGGATGAACATGTTCTGCTTCATGAGGGAAGGGTCATCCTCATCTTAGAACTGCAGAGCTGGAAGGGACTTTATGGATCATCCTGCCTCTGTCAAGGAGGCACATTGGGGAATTGAACCTCCAACCTCTGGCTCTTCAGCTGGATGCTTAGGCCACGGAGCTATCCAGCAGTTCAATCTGGCTGTTTCCAGTACTTCTAAGGTCCAGGAACTGTGTCCAGTTGTTCTTTATTAAAAGCAATGGGATCCTAACCTGGAGACATTACTTTATGGACTACAGCTCCCAAACTCCTGTATCCCGCGTGGCCATTGAATCTGCTAGCCACCGGGGCAACTATGGAAGCCGGGGGATTCTGGGAGTTGGTAGTCCAAAAAGGATTTATTTTCCCCTAAGCTCTGAAAGGGATGAATCTCCCCAGTGATCTTGCAAATTTGTTCCATCCATTTGCTGGAATGTATTTAAAAATAGGAACGGCCTGATGGATCGATCTGACATCATTGCCTCATCCATCAATTTGCTGTTGACTTAGAATGAAGCACAGTAGGAAGCGTCGTTTATCATTGGAAAGGATCTTTGGTCAAAACGAAGGTCATAGAATAGGAAAATGTATCTATTTGGATCCCTCTAAGTTCAGTTTTGGTCCATCTTGAGACCTTGTCAGAACTAATGATACACTGATTCTTTGGTGCCTTTATAGCTTGCTCTCCCACCACATCTGCCAGGCTTCCTTGAATGTACAACCTCTATGGACTATTTGCTTCAGCCCAGTGGGTGGAGAAAGGTTAGGGAGAGGCTGTGATTCAAGAATACCATGGAGAAAGAGCTGAAGAGCGGGAGAGGGGAAGAGCTACTGTTTCCCTGGATGAGAATAAGACCCTCATCACCTTGGTTTCGGTAGTAAAATTTCAATATGTTAGTGCAGGAGGGGCACTGGATGGGTGGATCCATATAGCGATCTTATTAATTTGTCTTTGTAGCTGAATTTTAGGGCTTCAAAAATATATATACTTGGAGCTGTTTCCCTTGTGTTGTGGACCTCCTGCCTCACTTGATAAATGTATCTGAGACATGGTCCTTATTTGGCTTAAAAAAGAGAGATTTGCATTCTTAATCTCTCCCTTCTCATCTCCACCATCCAGATCAGACAGCAATACGTCTCTGCGCAGCTCGAATGCCAGGTTTCAGCACAACTCCATTATAGCAGCTTTGTGGTTATAATTCTATTGCAAACTTCGGATCGTGGTGGGCACCAGTTTTCTAGGTTCTATGGGGCCATTTTTTAAATAATGAGTTTTGCAAACAATAGCCATGTTTTTTAATTTAAAAAAATAACAAAGCAACAACAAAAGTGAAAACAGCACAAAACTGCGTGGCAGAACCCGCACAACCCATGAATTCATTTCACGGGTAACAGAGTATGGGATTGCTTGAAGGAACAAAGAAGGATGCTAACAATTCAGCTCAGTTTACCAGCTACCCCCTTTGATGTAGGTATGGGTCTTCATCTTGTTTCAGAAATCCAAATCTCCGTTTGACAATCTCTGGAAATAAGCAAACAGCTAGAACATTTTCATAACCTCTTCCTCTCATCCTCCAACCCCTTATTGCTCTAGCCACTGCAGGAAACGTAGCCAGTGGCTGCCACCCACCGTTCTTCAAGTGGCTACGATATCTCATCACTCTGACTCTGTCCTGTAACTGTAACTAATTACTTCTTTAAAGGCAAACATTCTGAGCTCTTGCTTAGGCAGCTGATTCTTTGGGGAAAAGCCAGGGTGCAATGACAAAGGGTCTGATCTATCTACCTTACTCCAGCCCTTCCCTGGTGCAGGCTTCTCTTTCCTTTCTACCCTTGTAATTTTGAAACCATTTCAAGATCTCAAAGTTATTATGTGGCCCCACAAAGGCGATTTTGTTGGAAATTGGCCTCTAGCCCTTGAATCCGCAGAACCCGGTACTATGGTCAGAAAGAGGGGACAAGGAACCCCAGAAAAGTGAGGTCAGCTGCTTGGAGGTTCGCGCTTGTTAAGAAACAGTAAAAACTGGGAATTAGTCAAATCTTTATCCTCCGAAAGAATGTGTTTCAGCACTGGGATGAATAAGGATCTTGGCGCATCCCCGATTAGTGGAGGATAAATGATTCAGAATCTACTGCAAACATAGCTGCAGGCAATCTTGAATTCTCCAGAGAGGCTTATCCAGCAAAGATATTTCATTTATGCCTTCTTCCTATGCCACTGAGAATGAATTCTTAGCCATCACCTCCCCTTGTCATCTTGCTCTCTCTGTGAAGGCAAAAGTCCTTCTCATTCTAGATCAGGAGAATCTAGAATCTGCTTGACCTGGAGATGGGGCAGGGAAGCTCCAAACCCTGGTTTGGATGAAAACTGAACCAGCATGGATTCATGGTTCGGTGATTCCTGCCCATCTCTAGTTCAAAGCTCTTGAACTGACATAAAAGGATTTGATTTTTTAAAAAGTAAAGGGTCTCCGGTAGGGAGGAAAAACTACAGATGGAGTTTATTTGATTCTGGATGATTTGCATTTCCTGTTGCATCATATGATCAATGGGAAAAATGCAAACCAGTCCATAGTATTTCTTATACTTTCCTCCTATGTGTTGTTCTTTTGTCATTGAGTTTTGTCCGACTCTTCATGACCCCTTGGACCAGAGCACGCCAGGCCCTCCTGTCTTCCACTGCCTCCTGAAGTTGGGTCAAATTCACATTGGTCGCTTTGATGACACTGTCCAACCATCTCATCCAAATAGTCAAAGCTATGGTTTTTCCAGTAGTGATGTACGGAAGTGAGAGCTGGACCATAAAGAAAGCTGACCGCCGAAGAATTGATGCCTTTGTATTGTGGTGCTGGAGGAGGCTCTTGAGAGTCCCCTGGACTGCAAGGAGAACAAACCTATCCATTCGAAAGGAAATCAACCCTGAGTGCTTACTGGAAGGACAGGTCCTGAAGCTGAGGCTCCTCCTATGTAGTCAGGCTCTAAGACCAGTTTGTGATGTTCTCACCTCCACTGGGACTAAACCTCCTGAAAAAACAAAAGGGTTCTTATTGCCCATTCAAGATGCCAAAATATTTTGCTTTGCATCAGAGGCAACTTCCAACAACATGGGGTTGCCAGATAGAGATGTAACATGATGGTTTTTTGGACTACTCTTCCAGGAAACTCACAGTCAGGATGGCCAGTGGGATTCTGCAAATGACAGTCCAAAAAAAAGGGGAAAGTTTCCCATTTTCGGTTGTTGTTACAGACTATCTAGTCTTTCCCCCTCCACCCACTGTGAATATCACAGAGAAACCCAGAGAAAGAGGTGAGCCTGAAAAGGGTGTGCAGCAGGTAATGTATGTTACTGTCCGGGCGCTTTGTCCCTCTGAGCCCTGCATTCTTGTCTCTTGAATTTAACCCACATGGAAAAAAGAAGATGACACATCGTCTGTTTAGTTTCTGTTTTTGAGGTAGTGGTAGGTTCAATGTTGCAGTTCAAGGAATGTGATGCAATGACTTTGAGCGGTGAAAAAACCTCCAGAATTGTCTCAAGTAGCAAGACAGTTGTTTACTGGTGTTCTACAAAATCTTCAAAAAGTGTCATATATGCACACACACACACACACACACACATGCATATACACAAAAACATTTACATTCAATTTGTCACTTGCAAAATGCTCTCATTTTATTTTCCTAAATGTGTTATGTGTTCTGCCATTAAAAATATATTTTATATATACAGAGAGAGAGAGAGAGAAGTTTGCAAGTTGCCCCCAACACTAATATCGTACACAGGCATATTTGAAAAAACAAATGTTATGAGCAGAATTAATGCTTTCTGGAGGTTTGACTGTAATATATTATTTAGCTCAATCTCTCCCAAGATGGCAGAGAGAATATCACGGTACACTTAATTCTTCACGACAATTTATACATTAAAAATAAATTGCAAACCTCCCAGTGGGTTCCAGCATGTTGACACATTTTAAATTAAAGACCGAAATGGGAATGACTGCTAACTTTTTAAATGAGAAAAGAGCGATCATTAGTGAGAAGTAGTTTTGGTGACACAAGGAAAAGAAAAACATTAATTCGTGGCAAAAAAAAATATTGTGTGACAGTGTAGCTTCCTTTCTGAATATTCACCTATTTTGTTATACTGTTGCTCCTCCGTCTTTGTGATTTACAGTCTGAACGCGGTCAAGAAATTATTCTTGTCCTTTCCCCCCTTTTCCAACCTTCTGCTAAAAATATACTTTGTCTCCTTCTGAGGCATAAGTAACAATTCTGTCCTGCAACCCATCTCCAAAGCTTGTCCAGTAGTTATAATTGAGAAAATAACAGCCACCTAACTGGGCCATTCAGTTTAGAAGCCCGTTTTTGCAAAAGGAAGAGATTTAACTCACAACAAGAGAGGATATTCTCATCAGAGCTAACGGCACTTTTTCAAACTTGCTGGCTTCAAGAGGGTGGGCCTAAAGAAACGAAGTGGCAGTCAGGATGGTCTACAGGATACCCTCTTGTGTAAATATGACAAAGAAAATAAGTAATAAATGAGCCCTCCCCCCTGAAAGATTGCTCATAGACTGAGGTGTTGCTTTCCAAATCCTCATTTTGTGGGATGCCATTTTCAGGATTGTTTCAGAAAGATACACTAGTATCTTCTCTACCAGATGTCACCTTGCCAAGTCATCTTCCAAGGGGAAGACAAACTTTTTTAGAGATATGTATGTACCACCTGCTTCTTTGGGTCTTACAAATTGCGATCAGTTGGTTTTGAGCTAATTTGTAGCCCACCCACTTTGATTCACATCAAAACGTTCCATAATATTTGTATGAATCTGTTTATGACAAAATAGTGGGGGGAAACATGAAACTGAGAGAAATAATCTCTCAGTGAAACTCAGTGCCATCAACTACTGCTGGACCACCAAAAGGCAGACAAAGCTTCCACCATTTACTCCCTGCCTACCAATTGGGAGCTGTGATATAGAGATAGCTTAGACCCTTTTCCTAACATTAATGTGACCCATCCCATTCAAATGCTGAACCTGGGCACAAATTTTACACACAGGGAAATACAATTAAATGGATGGAGATCTGCAGCTGCTTAAAAAGAAAGGGGGAAAAGATCTCCAATTCTCCCTGCTTCTTGAAAATGAACATGCAGGAAACAGTAGTCGCTCTCTGCTCTCCAACATGGTGCCTTCACAAAATGACGACAGATCATATGGGCCATATGGACCAAGACATTTTCGTCCAGTTGCTCTGTGATTGGGTTTTCCAGGACAGCCTGGGTTTACAGTATTAACTATGTTTTCCTTTCATGTTTTCCCTTTTTAATATCCAGCTTATTTTTGTTGTTGTTGTTTAGTTGTTTAGTCGTGTCTGACTCATTGACACCATGGACCAGAGCATGCCAGGCCCTCCTGTCTTCCACTGCCTCCCGGAGTTGTGTCAAATTCATGTTGGTAGCTTGATGACTGTGTCCAACCATCTCATTCTCTGTCATCCCCTTCTCCTCTTGCCTTCACACTTTCCCAACATCAGGTCTTTTCCAAGGAGTCTTCTCTTCTCATGAGATGGCCAAAGTATTGGAGCCTCAGCTTCAGGATATGTCCTTCCAGTGAGCACTCAGGGTTGATTTCCTTCAGAACGGATAGGTTTGTTCTCTTTGCAGTCCAGGGGACTCTCAAGAGCCTCCTCCAGCACCACAATTCAAAAGCATCCATTCTTCGGTGGTCAGCCTTCTTTATGGTCCAGCTCTCACTTCCATACATCACTAGTGGAAAAACCATAGCTTTCACTATGCGGACCTTTGTCATCAAGGTGATGTCTCTGCTTTTTAAGATGCTGTCTAGGTTTGTCATTGCTTTCCTCCCAAGAAGCAGCCGTCTTTTAATTTCGGAGCTGCTGTCACCATCTGCAGTGATCATGGAGCCCAAGAAAGTAAGATCTGTCACTGCCTCCATATCTTCCCCTTCTATTTGCCAGGAGGTGATGGGACCAGTGGCTGTGATCTTAGTTTTTTTGATGTTGAGCTTCAGACCGTTTTTTGCACTCTCCTCTTTCACCCTCATTAAGAGGTTCTTAATGCCCGTCAAAGCAATATGTGGGGTTTCAGAGAGCCCTGCTTCGATCTGAATATTTGTTCTTTTTCAGTTTCCCTTGCCTCACTTGGAAACTGACACAGACTCCTGATGCACTTCAGAATCTGAATAAATTCCAAAGCCGAAGCCCATGCCGAATACCCTGCAACCAGAGGAAGCCACTGTAGAAGCTTCAGGGAACAGAACAACTGTCAGCGGAGTCCCAGAAAATGAAGAGAGTGTGGTACATGTGAAGTCCGTTTCCCCAAAGAAATGGCAAAAAAAAAACCCCTGAAGAGGTTAGAGCAGAAGCAGGACCACATTTCAAGGCTCCTTGATTGCTAACTGGAAATTGCAAGAAGCCTGGGAGAGGCAGGCGGAGAGCTCATACAGCAGGCACTGTCAGCTAAGCTTTGTGGGAGACAACTTATGCTGTTGACTCTTGCCTCCAATTTGTTTTACCTGACAAGGCGCCTTGGTAATTCACATAACCAGGATGGTCTCACAACCCTGCCTCTGCCGGCTCCCTGTTGTTAAGGTGACTGATTTATTGTACTGGAACTTGGGAATGTGACCCATGAAGTGTGAGCAACCACCCACACTTGGAAAAGGACAGGTTGAGACTAGGCTGCTCTGGCACTTGTTGCCTACAGACATGACTTTAGCTCAGAATAGAACAGACAGAGCTTCTCCTTGGAAATACAGGATCATTGCAACTGCAGGATGGTCTTCCTTTTTCCTTCCTTTGGAAAGGGCTCAGTGACTTTTCCTGGAATGGCAGGCCAACTCGGGGTCCGTTGTCGTACAGCGAAGGATCTCATTGGGAGATGAGCAACCTGTCTCTAAGGATAATTAGGGCCGTTTCCCTTTGAAAAACAATACAGAGAAAGAGAAACTACAGAATAATTGAATATAGTGGTACCTCGACTTATGAATGTCTCCACTTGCTAACGTTTCGAATTACGAACGGCTCCGTTTGCAAAATGTTGCTTCGACTAGAGAACGGAGCCTCGAATTACAAACGAAAAAACCCCCTTTCCTGCCCTTTTATTGACCTTAGTTCATCTTAAGTCAAAAGAAGAAAAAAAATAAAAAAATCTCCCCCTAGTGGTAGAGTACAGATTAACCGCCTTTGCATTAGTTTCTATGGGAACTAATACCTCTACCTGCAAACAGCGCCTCGACATAAGAACGAAAAACAGCCTGGATTAAATGGTTTTCAATGCATTCCAATGGGACATATTGCCTCGACTTACGAACTTTTTGACGTACGAACGCTGTTCCAATATGGATTAAGTTCGTAAATCGAGGTACCACTGTAATTGTTTGAGAATATATAAAGAACCCACCAGGTACTTCTAATCCATGAAACAGCCATGCCTTTATGAGATGGGTTTTCTAGAAGGGATGATCCATCAACACCTATTGAACCTGACATGGGTGAAGAACTACCAGATGCCACAAACTCTGGACCCACAGAGGTTCAGGAGGCCGAAACCCTAGACAACTGCATCGCTGTGCCTCATCAGGATTTTTTTTTGGGGGGGGGGGATCAGCCTAGGCCTCCAAAGGAAGGTGGCTGTAGAGGGCTGAGTAGGAGAAAGCTGGACTTGCTCCCAGCTCATGTGCGGAGTTCACAAATTTTAAAGTAAAAATAATTAAAGCTACACATCAAATAGAATATAAACCTTACCATAGTGCGACTGACTAATATAAATAAAACCAGCAGCAATGAAACAGTTCCCATGAGGAAAAGTAACCAGGTCATAAAACAATTTTAAAATACCATTAGATGCTCTTAAAATGCCCAGAAGAGTAAACAAATCTTGAGGCTGGCCCTTCTTTCCATGTATCATTAGTAAGTAAAACGTCTCCGGTGGGAACGTAGATCCTCTCTGTTTCCTAAAACATTTTTTTTAATTAAGAAAAAGGCAAGAGTCGGCAGTAATGGAGGAAAGGTGTGAGGGACACCCCAACTTCAAGGAGCAGCACCTCTTCTTTTTTTGAGGCAGGACAAGATGTTTTTATAGTCAGTGGTTTCAAATTCTGAATTGCTCACAATTAAAGGTAGGGAACATTCCCTAAATGACAGCAGAGTTTGGGGAGTTTCTCCTCTGAATCACGATGGATATGTTCAGAAACAAAAAGCTGAGCATTTGCCACTTTCATCCCAACTTTGCAGAAGTAGGAAAACCTTCGAGACACTTCCCTCTCCCTAAAGTGGAGGAAGAATCTTAAAACACCCCAGTGTAGACTTAATAAGAATGTGGAATTTTAAGAAGCTGCTGTTTGTTTGTATGTCTGATGGGGGAAGAGGGAATGGTGTGCCTTCAATGGTGTGCTACAGGGGCCACATCACACTCCAACATTTTGCTGCAGGTTCCCCTTGCTTATTTCTTCCTTTGATAATTCCACAGGAGGACATGGTACAGTGGTGCCTCGCATAACGTTTTTAATTGGTTCCAAAAAAAAACCCTTATGCGAAAAAAACTTTATGCGAAACACCATTTCCCATAGGAATGCATTGGAAACCGGTTAATCCGTTCCAATAGGCACGGATTGGCGTCCTTAAGCGAAAAAACCCATAGGAAACATTGTTAAACGATACAATGTTTCCTCCATTGGAATGTATTGAAGCCGACTCAATACATTTCAATGGCTTTGCGAAGTCAATTTTTGCAAATTTAAGTGTGTCATAAAAGGGTCAAAAATGGTTTTAAATGCTTGGATTAGCTTCTGCACCTTCTAAAATGGATGCAAAAGTTAATTTGGCTTTGATCTGACTTTTCGTTAATTTATGGTGAATTTTTTCCCCCCAACTTTTGACAGCTGTCAAAATCTGACAGCTCCATTGTTTCCTATGGGGGAGAAAAAAATTCACAAAAAATTAACGAAAAGTCAGATCAACGCCAAATTAAGTATGCACACATTTTAGAAGGTGCACTAACGATTCCAAGCATTTAAAACCATTTTTCAACATGTT
This sequence comes from Pogona vitticeps, assembly GCF_051106095.1. Classification (NCBI taxonomy): domain Eukaryota; kingdom Metazoa; phylum Chordata; class Lepidosauria; order Squamata; family Agamidae; genus Pogona; species Pogona vitticeps. The sequence goes on from NC_135786.1 coordinate 231,673,447, forward strand.
AAGACACTTTTGTAATTGAAAAAATGAACATCGTTAAGTGAAGCAGGGGACCTAAAAAAAAACGTTAAGCGAAGCATGGTCCCAAAATCACTATGTGAAAATTGCCCATAGGGAAAAACGTTATACGAAGCACAATCTGACTCTGAAAAAATAAACGTTAAGTGAAAAAAAAGTTAAACGAAGCAAACGTTATGCGAGGCACCACTGTACTTCATATCACAGCTTGGGAATTACAAGTTACACATAGGCCAGTTATCAGTAATGAGTTACTCTTGGTTGCCAAGTCTGTAGCAAAGTTCCATTTCAAAAGAAGTCCAATGAACAGGATTAAAGCTGATTTAGCGGTACGACAAGTAAGGTGTTTTCTTTCATTTACTTTTCCTTTTTAAAGGGCATTTTAGAGCAATCTGGGATGCAATTAGATGGTGAGAAAGAATCTTGTCTGGAGATACTGGATAGGGTCACAATGCTGGGTGTGATCTCCCTTAAAACAACCTTCCCATTTTTACAGGAATAATCCCAGTGTGGCCCCCCAAAAGAGTAGCCTGCCACTGAATCAAAAAGGCCCAAGTTGGGCACACAGGAGGCTTGGATTCACCATCTCTTGTGTGTGGTCTCATCTCTGGAAAACAGCTTGCATCGGACTATGCCACAAACCCCCTACAATGCAAGCTATTTTTCCATCTAACTGTAGCCTTAAAAGCATTTTTTCCAGGATTTTTACAGTTCTTACGCTATTCTTCTATCAAGAGAGATTCCTCCTTCCCAAAAAAACAAAGCAATGTAGAAATTCCAGTTGTAATAAATACGGACAGGACTTTCATGGGAAAAAGAACTCCCAGGCCCATAATTCAATGGGACACACACACCCCAGGCTGAATTATAGAGCTGGAAACTTTCAAAAGTGCAGGTGATTTAAAAAAAAAACATTCATGCCATTCCCACACTGCTTCTGTGCGCCCTCTGAAAAGCACACCAGACACTTTTGCGAGATGCAGCCATCTTTGTGCTACTCACAAAGGGGTGTAGAAGAATGGGTTCTGATGGAAGCTGCCTTCATACCCTCCGGGAGTAAAAAGGGCAAGTCTCCGACTCCAAGGGCCCACAAAGTAGACCCTCAACCACTGTCTCACCGTGTTTTTGGGACTGCATTGAACGACTCGCATCTGTGTTGTTTTCGATGCATCCACAGTTCATAATAGCATGACTGCAACCACGTAAATCCATACCCTTCCCCCAGCTATTGCCTTTAAGTATTCCGGAATATTCCCGGAGTCGCAGAAAAACTAAACCCTGGTTGGTCAAATATTTCTAAGGTTGAGAGTCTGAATCTCCAGATTTCTGGTACAAAGTGAAAGTGTGGAATAGAAAACGTTTCCGAAGCATTTGGAAACTGGAAAAATCGACTGCGGCTTTTATTTGTCAAACTGAATGTAAAATTAATACCATTGGGGTCCAAACTTGAATACCTCGGTGAGTTCTTTTCCATTTGGCAGGAAAATCTTGTTGTTCTTCTGTGCTTTATTGAATTCGATCCGGAACATCTTCTGTGCCTTAAATGGGACCTTTTGAAACTGAAAATCACCGCATTGCTCAGCTTTGTTCCGGTAACTTTGTTTTTCAGACCTATGGTTTATGAGGAAAAAAACTGATCCCCCATTTCCTCTTTCTTTTTTTCCTTCTTTCTGTCCCTTTCCTGCCGGCGCAAATGTAGCCGATAGCTTTGTCTGCTCTGTATATATTCTTTAGTACTTAACTGTTGTTCCTTAAACTTAACAGCACCGACACTACATACCGTCTCCCTGATTACCCCCAAGGCAACAATCCCAAAACTTTTAATGCTCATCATCTCTTCAGTTCATCCCCAGCATTCTCCATCAACCGCTGCATCACATATCACATGCCTTCCTTCCACCGCAGAGCTCATGGCCAGTTTTCGTTTCGTGCTTGTCACGCATTGATTTAAGACGACAGAGAAATAATACTTAACTCACTGGGTTGCTGAGTGAGTCATAACTACACCTGATTGACTGAAGCACTTTTTGGTGGGCTCCTACTGGGTCTCTCTTTCAAAAGAAATTGAATTGCTCCCCCACCATCTCTATTGTCACACTGCCAGGAGTCTGTAACTGTTATATATTCTTGTCCCTCTAGCCCTGGCTTGCAAAAGCTAGAGCTGTACCAAGAGATTGTATTGGAAGTGTGGTTTCTAAATGCTTACAATTGATACCAGCTACACATCAGAGTGTCAAGGAGGATGGCCATCTCATCATTTCGGACCCCAGCGTGGCAACATGTCTGCAACATGATCTCCATGGTGGAATTACCTATGTCTATTGAATTTAAAAATGTATGGAAGTGAGAGCTAGACCATAAAGAAGGATGACCGCCGAAGAATTGATGCTTTTGAATTGTGATGCTGGAGGAGACTCTTGAGAGTCCCCTGGACTGCAAGGAGAACAAACCTATCCATTCTGAAGGAAATCAACCCTGAGTGCTCCGTGGAAGGACAAATCCTGAAGCTGAGGCTCCAGTACTTTGGCCATCTCATGAGAAGAGAAGACTCCCTGGAAAAGCCCCTGATGTTGGGAACATGTGAAGGCAAGAGGAGAAGGGGACGACAGAGGACGAGATGGCTGGACAGGGTCATCGAAGCGACCAGCATGAATCTGACCAAACTCCGGGAGACCGTGGAAGACAGGAGGGCCTGGAGTGCTCTGGTCCATGGGGGTCACGATGAGTCGGACATGACTTATCGACTAAATAACAACAATTGAATGTGGCTGGTGCAGGTTCAGAGGAATTATTTTCTTAAACAGCAAAAACAACCGAGAGTCTTTCCTCACCTTAAAGGCTAATTTCTTTTTCCTCCTCCTCCTCCTCCTCCTTCTTCCAAAATTAAAACTAAAATACAAATTCAATAGCGATTATACACAATACACATTGAATTTTCCTCACCCATTCCACCTTCACACTTAGGTGACCAGAAATATCTATTTATATCTCTTTTCACCTCATACTTCTCCAAAAAGACATTGATTCTTTTGCTGGCATATAGTCGTTCCCCTTCAAAAAGACATACTTCATGTATATGTTCCACTCTGTGGAACCCCTTGCCACTGGATGTGGCGATGGTATCTGGCACCTGGAGTCCATCGCAGGTGACAAGCCATAATGGGGGTTTATAATCTCCAGGCTTAAACAGAAGGGTTCTCCAAATGCCAGAGGCAGGGGAGGGGCATCAGGAGACAGGTCTCTCATGATCTCGTGTGCTCCCAGAGGCATCTGGCAGGTCCACCGTGAGAGACAGGAAGCTGGACGAGATGGACACTTGGCCTGATCCAACAGGACTCTTCTTCCTTTTCTCATGTTGTTATAAATTCCATATGTTTTTGATATCATTAGACTTTACCATTCTTCTTATTTTTATTTCACATGTTAACTTACCATTGATTGCTAAGCTCCACATTTCTTTATACCATAGACCAGTCTTCAATATTAATTTGTTTGTCACTTTTCCAGTTCTTTGGAATCATTGTGCAAACTGAGCATAAGATTCCAGTTAGATCTGTAGATATACACAGTTGGTGCCTGCTTGAAATATTTACCAAAGTGCACAAATACCTTGTAGATAACGAGGAGAAAATCTGAGATTTTGGGGGGAGAAAACAGATACAAGATAAAGAGGCTGAAATGCAATAGAATAACATATGATGTGTATTTTCCAAATATTTCCCAAATGAAAATATGTGGCAAAGGGGCACCATTTGCTGTTCTGCCGTAGGTAGCAAACTATTTTAGGTCAGCTCTCCTGAAACAAGTCTATTGAGAAACCATCCCTGATAGAGCCATCAAAGAAGCCGGATCAAACTATACAGGAACCGTTATATTCCTTTTTCTGGGCAACCGGTTATCTGTTGCTGCTAGAGATGCGAAATATCACATGACTTCTCCCTGCAACCAAGGACAATAAATGGCTACATCCTCTTCTTTAATTCTGAAGATGAGTCAAGGTTTCTTCATGCTCTCATCTGCCTAAATACAAGGATGACAATGACATCTGTATGTGTGTTTCTGTGCAAAAAACCCTGCAAAATTAAACATGGGGAAGACCATGTCTTACTTTTTAGGGACACTGGACAATGTAAAGCCTTGACCTGGGGTATTTGAGTCTTTGTGAAATGAGTTGACCTTTCTGTGCTTTCTGTGGGTGCATATATTGGTTTTCAAGGTGAAATGATAATAACAGAAACCTTAAGTAGGAAACAAAAGCCTTTTTGTCCAGTTCTCCACTGCTGATGAGGTTGGGGTTTTACAAGAGGTAGCTGTGTTAGGCTCTGCAAGCACATCAGGCAAAATCCAAAGGGGGGGGGTAATAATAATAATAATAATAATAATAATAATAATAATAATAATAATAATAATAATAATAATAATAATAATAATAATAATAATAATAATAATAATAATAATACAAAACAGTCTAGTGCCACACTTTATGACTTTATTGCTATTGCTATTGCTATTGCTGTTGTTGTTATTGCTATTGTTGTTGTTATTGTTATTGTTATTATTCTCTTTGGGTTTTGGGTTGGGGGGCTCACACACACACTAAATTAAATGTCAGAGTAATGTTATGTGCTTCATCCCATTTAAATGGTTTTACATCACTCTTGCTGTACATTTCTCTGCTAGCTCATGACATACATATCCTAAATAATTAAGGAAGCAAATACATTGTTGCCTCTGTTGGATTTGCAGTAATCGGAGACATGGTGCTCTTCCATTTTACAAAATGACTGTCTTTCTATTGTTTGATCTTTGGCAGAGAACTCAAAAAACCCGTTTGCCCAGCTTGTGTTTCTTTTTCTGCCTGAGTCACTTCGCAATATGACACATTTATACCTGCCTGTCTGAATGGGACCTGATTTGGTTTGCTTTTTAAATTGGTTAAAGGGTGAGCAGTCTGGACCTTGGAGCCAGAGCCCATATTGAATGGAGAGGGCTGCATGGAATGCTGTGGAGTCATCCATGTAGAGCGGTTGCCTCTGGCCAATCTCCACCAGATCTGTTGGTGATACATCTGGGTGGCAATAATCTGGTCAGGTACCATGGAAAAGCATTGATCCTGGACGTTCTGCGCGATCTGCCATGGTTGAAGAGCACGTACAAGGACATGCATAATGGTTGACAATTGTCCCTCGGTTGGCATGAGAGATGCCAGGAATTCTTTTCTCCGTTAATACCACGCACAGGCGTGTTTACCGGGAGGTCTGCAGAATGGTGTGCAGAGTCCTTGGATCAGTGATTGGTCACCAGAGGATCCGTTTGGATAGGCCTGAGTTTTTTTTCGGAACAATGGTGTAAATCTGTCCGATGCTGGTTTGAATGTCTTCCTTGAAGACATCAAGGGGGGCCTGCTTGTTGAGCTTGACAGGCTCGATGGCGCGCATGGGGACTTAGCAGAGCTAGTCCCTATGCTGTGGCGGGTAGTGCGGATATAATTTTGGTGAGTCCCACTGCAATATCAGGTAAGCTATAGCCCATCTGACATCCCAGCGCTGAGGATCATGCAATTACAGTGCTTGGGGGGAAAGATGTGCTGAGCCACATATGGACCAACAGTTACCAAGAAGAAGCTGGCTTGAGGTCCAGCGGTGGTCGAATTGGGGCCGGCCAGGTTCTCGCTGTCTTTAAGACCGGGAGAACTTGGGGCCTGGGATTCGCCCATTGGTTGCTTAAGGGGTGCTCTGAGACCTCTGTGCTTAAACCTGATTCTGCACTATGGCAGGACCCCCCCTTTTGCCAAAGGAGGACAACATTGATTCTGATTAATACAGCGTGGCCCATGTTTAACCCATATTTCTGGTCTCGCATCTTCAATCTGGGGTGGGGAGGGCAATTCTAGCTAAGACTTACAGGAGCTGCAGTCAAAGCCTCTCTGTGCCCTGCCTGTTCTGATCTACAGAGAAAGATGCATACCATTTCTTTTTCAAGAATAATAAGTTTGGCCACAGTTACCCAGAGATGAGTTTAAAGAAATGGAAATGGATGCAACGTACAGTATGTTCCACAGAAGTTGCTAGTTCACAACATCAACTTAAATATGTATCCCCTGTGAAGAGAAAGAAGAGAGGGAGGGGGAACCCAGTGGAAATGTCAGCCATGACCCAAATAAGCTCTGTTTTGTTGAGATGAAAATGAAATATGAATGTAAAGAGGAGCCTCCATGTTTATAGCCCTGGGCTTTTGGAGAGCCACAAATGGAGGTCGTCACTTTGAATTTCCAAATCAAAGTTGTTCCTTCAAGAGAGCAGCAAAATAATAGGAACTGGAACTCTTGTTCCTCTCTTTATGGAGCCTTCCTGATAGCAAAGTGCTGGGAAACAAGGCTGTAAACAGCATCACGAAAATTGGAAGGGGGGAAAAAGCGAACAGGGACACACTTGAGAGTCCACATAGTACATGGGAAACTGGCACTCCTTTGCAAATAGTCTCCTCTGTCGAGGACAGCTGTGCTGTAGTTATTGACTGGCTGATAGATTAGTTGGTATTTTTAGGGCACGTGTTTGAGGTGATGTGCATTAAAGCATGAATTATAAAATACAAAAATGACAGAAAACGGGACAAGCTGGCCTGTGCTGATTTAGTTAAGTTTATAGATGAATAGAGATGGGAATCCACGCGACGGAGTGAGCTCCCGTCGCTTTGTCCCAGCTCCTCACCAACCTAGTAGTTCGAAAGCATGCAAATGCGAGTAGATAGGTACCACCTCGGTGGGAAGGTAAAACGGTGTTCCCTAGTCACGCTGGCCACGTGACCACGGAAACTGTCTTCAGACAAAACGCTGGCTCTATGGCTTGAAAAACGGGATGAGCACTGCCCCCTAGAGTCGGACACGACTGGACTAAAAATTTCAAGGGGAACCTTTACCTTTACTAGAGATGGGAAGACTTTGAGCCAACGAGATGATGGAACACCCTTCATTTATCACCACCATTCCTCCCAGTGCTTAGAGATATGGATCAAACCCAAAAGTCACCACGTGGGTAATCCCACATACAGCTAATAAATTGGGAGAGAGTCAGATCATGCTTCCTGGGAAGGGTAGTTCTTTGGAAGAAGCCCTCTATAGAACCTAATGGGAAGAAAGACTACCAGTCTCTGGAAACCCTGTGACTCCCAGGGCAGTTTTGGAACAGAGTAGACCAAAGGAGTCACCCAAAGAGATAAGAAAAGCTGATCCATAGACTTCTGTTTTTGGACTGCATCTCTCAGAATTCTGGAAGTGGAACCCCACACACACACAATTCCAAAAGTCCCGTCCACAGTAGAGGCTAGGTCACACCATCCATTTCGGGTTTTCAGTTCTGCCCACAGACATTCTTTACTTTAATTAGATTTATACCCCTCCCCTCTAGACCGGGTCTACATTCTTCCAGCAATTGAATATGGGCCAGCAGGCAGTAGGATCTACACTACACAAAGTATTAAAAAAAAAAGGCAGAGGTGGGGAGGGGAGGAAAAACACACTAATTGTGACCTCACCAATCAAAGCCCACACAAGAAGGAAAACAGCATTCATTCACTGTCACAGACATATTCAACTCTACAGTAGTAGTAAATTATATAGTAAGCTAAGGTAGATAAGAAAGGGGAAAAATGACAAATGGAATTGTAGCTAGCAAGAGTAGTGCAAGTTTTTCACCTCAGTCTTCACCTTTGACTGACAATGTGGATGCAAGGGAATATAGTATACTGTGTGACAGCCTCGGTCTGAACACTCCCCGGTCCCTCAATGGTGGGATTATTCGTTGGAGAGTTCTTCTTTTACTGGGTTATTCAGCTGTCACTCACTTTCTGTTTTAGCCAGCAGCTCAGTGTTTCCAGTTTCTATTTCCCCATCTGTCTTTGGAGTAAAACATTTTAAGCCCAGGGATGTTGGCTGGAACACGCATGATCCATGTGGATGTTACTCAGCCCCATTGGCAGATAGCCATTGTATTAACATCAGCTGCCCCCCATAGGTTACCAAGGTGTCCATGCAAAGCCACCATGGACAATCTGAGGCTGACCAGGGAACATTCCACAGACTGTGCTGTTACTCCAGCAACAACCTAGTTTCCGGGTATGTCTGGTTCCCTCTTCATCCATAGCCAATAACCAAAAGGAAATGGCACATCCACCAAAGCTATAGCCAAAGGCGTAGCCAAGACTATAGTCCCAGGATACAAAAATAGTACTATGCACTTTATTCCAAAATAAAAGCCTGATGCATTTTGGCTTGACTTTTTCAGCTTTCTTCAAGGGTGTGAATATTTCAACTTTGTTACCTAGGTTTTAGGGGGAAAAAACCCTTTTGTTTACCAGACCAGTTCCACTCCTTTTCAAAGAGGACTTACTTGAAGCCTTCTTCAAGAGGATTTGAAGAAGGCTAAAAAGGCCAAGCTGCAATGCATTGGGGTTCTATTTTGGAATAAAGTGCATACTATGATTTCTACATCCTGGGACTATCGTCCGTATTTATTGGACCACAGCTTCTACGTAGCCTAAACATTGACCATATTGGGTCTGGCTTCAGGGAGTTGAAATCTTGAACCCCTGCTTGGGAACCCCTGCTCCAAAATTACATTGAAAAGGAATGACTCTAGTAGCATATTGACGGCCTCCAGAGGAAAAGTGTGGTAGAATGATGATCTGGCTCCCACAGCGTCATTCTACCTGCTGCTCCGTCATGACAGGCTTCATTACATCCGTTCTTCTTAAACAGAATTTCTCAAACTTTCTTAGGAATTGCCAAAAATACGGGGTGTTCACTTGATGATGAAGAAGAGACTTAATTGCCACAAGTGGCAGGTTTAATTAAAGCAGAATCCTAACCTTCAGGATTTCTACTGGTGCACAAGGCTTATAGAGTTGGAGGCGAGAAGATGAGATGGAAAATAGCCGCTTCCACATGATCTTTTTAATCTCTTTGCTCCCTCTGAATTGGAATTATGCCATTGATTTCTGCTGCTGTTAAATTTCTCCTGCTGTGCTTTGATGGTATGCCATTGCTGGCATAGCCAAACTCATGCTGGGATGATATCCCTTAAAGCATCATCCTGCTGGTTATAGGTATCTCTATGCGGGCCTGACTCTCTGTGTGTGTGTGTCTGTCTGTCTGTCTGTCTCTCTCTCTCTCACACACACACACTCACACACTCACACACACACACACACACACACACACACACACACACACACACACACACACACACACACACACACACTCCAGAGGGAAGCAGCCCGCCCCTCCCCCCCATTCTGGATCCTTTTGACTTTGGATTCTCAGAAGAGCTCCTTTCTTTGTCCACAGGGAAAAAAAAACTTTGACTTTTGAAACGCCTAACACATTTGGTAGATAAAACTTCAAGATCTTGCCCTCATGATGATCTAAAGACTGATCAAACAGCCAGCTTTTGTGAGGGAAGAACTTTTATACATTTAAATAGGAGCACCAAGTCAGGTGAGCACCTCTTGTAGCTACGGGCCAGAATTCAATGCCTCAGCAGCCTGACCCTGGGATGTCTTTCACATCACTCAGCCTCGGGCTGCCCAGGAGATCCTGCTGAGCTCTGTTTTGGCCTCCAGATAAATTAAACTGCTTAGAGTCTAGCTGTGCTAAAAATGATGCCCCTCAACCTTGCATTTAGATAATTACATTTTTGGAAATTGCCAGGGAAGTGGCAGCAAAAAAAAAAAACACTACTCAGGAGAAATACTATTTTCAAGATCTGCTTCCATCACGACCTACGAGATTCATGGAGTTTCCCCCTTATGAATGAAGAAGTGTGACAACTCCAATTTCAGTTTGTTGAAATCAAACAATCAGTTGGAATTTCTGAGTTCTAAGTTAAATTTTATTTTGTTGTTGTTTGGTCATTAAGTCCTGTCCGACTCTTCGTGACCCCATGGACCAGAGCATGCCAGGCCCTCCTATCTTCCACTGCCTCCCGGAGTTGGGTTAAATTCATGTTGGTCGCTTCAATGACCCTGTCCAACCCTCTCATCCTCTGTGTCATCCCCTTCTCCTCTTGCCTTCACATTTTCCCAACTTCTGGGTCTTTTCCAGGGAGTCTTTTCTTCTCAGGAGATGGCCAAAGTATTGGAGCCTCAGCTTCAGGATCTGTCCTTCCAGTGAGCACTCAGGATTGATTTCCTTTAGAACAGATACGTTTGTTCTCCTTGCAGTCCAGGGGACTCTCAAGAGTCTCCTCCCGCACCAAAGTTCAAAAGCATAAATTCTTTAGTAGTCAGCCTACTTTATGGTCCAGATCTCAGTTCCATACATCACTACTGGAAAATCGCCTTACTAGGTAGGACACCCAAATAACCAAAAATAGCAAAGAAGGCCCTTGGGGCCAAGGCACATTCTCTAGGCACTCTCACTCTTGCCCCCCAAGAATCACACTTGGGTAATATATAGAATATTTAAAGTATTCTATATTTTGGGTAAAATATAGAATCACACTTGGGTAAAACAAAGAAAATACAAAAAGATACAATTGTACTGGCTAAATGCAAAGCATCTAGGTATTAAGTAAGCTCCTGTAAGACTTTCCCATAAAACAATAAAATACTTACTAACAAATGGCTTTACTACTTAATTGCTAGGCTATTCTAAGTTACCATGACTAATTCCCCAATCACTCAGAGAAGGCTGTAAACCTTTTGTCTATCTTCTTCTCCTTCTCCAACTTACGCACATACACAAGAACTTAGCCCCCTTTTCTATAACTTAAATCAAAGTCTCTGCTCCATGATGACATCCAGTCAACATACAGTCCTTTGTCTGCAACTCCACGGCCAACTTGTAACTTTCTACAGCTCCTTCTCTCATCCCAGGCTGGTACACTAGGACAACATTAGCAAGGAATGTTATGATTATCAGTCCTCAGAAATGACCTTGGCTCATCTTTACAGGAACAAACAGTCTCTAAGCAAGATGAAACACCTGCACATGCTGGGAAACAAGCACTACAAAACCCATATCCTCACAGTTTTGTTTTGGTTTTTTTGAGCAGGAAATAGCAGCTGCACCTCCTAGAACTGGATTGGCACTCAGGGAGGGGTGGGTGTATAAAAATGGTTTCAACTTTTCCATCCTTGCACTCTGGCTCCAGATTGGGTGCTTTGTATCTGCAATTTACTCTTAAAACACATTGACTCAATTAATAATTTCATGAATTGCATCCTAAGTAGTCTGACCTCGAGACTGCCTAGGGAGTTCATGTCAGAAATGAGGTATCACGTATGAATTCTTCAGAGCACAGGTTCATATCTCGGCCACCGAATGACAGAAATCTGCTTCTATGAACACAGATCAAACTTAACTCTACTGGAATCAGTGGCAGAGTGATGTCAATGCAGCTCAAATCATGGGCTACAGGAATCTATGTGCTACAGCTACGCGTAAGGAATTCTCTTCTTGCGCAGTTCTTCCACACATACTTCCTGGGGTTCTGTCTTGCACAACCTATATTAAAAAGTAATGCAAGTTATAAGTAGAATTACCAAGTAGGGCTCTCATTAACGACACCTAGACATTTTCCTCATTTCCACTAGCTAGTAACTCTCTCACACTTCATCTGAAAGAGATGGTTAAATCTCTCCTGCCACATTTCTGCCTCTAGCTGGCAACTCAGGAAGATATCAGTGGGTGGTCAAATTAAATGGACCAATTGCATGACTTAGTTGGAGGCGTCTTCGGATGGAACATGTAATTGAAGAGAGGTGATCAGCACCAGAAGAGTGTGTTTCACATCTACGGAGCACACAACAGAGGTTTGTTTTCTCTCTTGTTCATCCTTGGGAATTCTCTATAAGGCTCTCATTGGGGTTAATGGGACACCTGTGTCTTCTTCCCCTATTCTGGTTGCCAGGAAACCAGGCCATTAAAGATCCAGAAGGAGTTTGGTTGATGCACTGAATAGGTAATACAGGCTGCTCCCTTCTCAAATGGAAACCTTTCTTCTTTGTAGGTCCAGCTGGCTGTGCTTTAAATCACATCAGCATGCAGGTAATATAAAATCTACATAAATAAATGTGACCTGGTGCCACACCTGCTGCCTTTTGCCCCTGGTTTGAGAAACGGAAAACAGCAGTAATAGTAACAGAAAATAGTAGTCAAAAGGAACTCTTCACTAAAGAACCAGAGGTTGGAAAAGTTGCAACTCCTCGCATCTCCCAGCCAGTGAATCCATTTTTCAAGTTCTGATGGTCACAGAGAAGGCATGTCTTCTGCCAAGTCTGTGCCCCACCTCTAGGTTCCAGTGGGTCCACCCCAGAATAAAATTAAAGGATGTTTCTAATACCCTATCATAGGAAACTAGTTAGTCGCTGTTCCATCTTCATTCCTTTCCTCTGTCTTTAACTGCACTGTGACTTGTCCAAAGTCAGAAAGTGAGAGTCACATGACCGCCAGCCAATGAGAAGTTAGGTCTACTTGTTCTGCTTGCCACCATGCTCGTAGATGCACAAGAGTACAACTCACTGAAAAATTTGGGTACCGTATCATTAATGGCCTTTGGAACAACTCAACACAGATTTGTGTCTGGTCAAGAGTTCCAGCATTGACACAGTGATGGGATAAGGACGTACATGGAAAAGTCACTCTTTCTGGACCATGATTTATTTATTTATTTAATTTGTTACATTTATATCCCAATCCATCCAGCATCTAAGCACTAATCTGGGGGGGGGGGGCTAACTACAGTTAAAACACAACTACCCAATTCCAGCCACAAGGACATAAATAATTAAGCCCAATGAACATTAAAACTCACTATTCTCTGACCACCAATTGTGGTGAATAGTGGATTTACAGAGAGATTGTCCAAAAAAAATGAACTTCTCCAAACTCTGGATTTCAGCCATAGTAGCAACCACCCCACAGTATTTATTGTAGCTTTCGGGCCCTTTTTGGTGAACTTTCCAGGTACTTCTGTTTGGTTACTGTGATCTTCAAATAAGATTGTGCCCACAAGAATGGTTCTTCCTAATGTTGGGCCTTTTGGTGCAGCTTCACAGCCTGCACTTAAGTCAGAGTAGCTCTTTCTTTCAGCTGAAAGGAATAGGCTCAATTCCTCCATGGCCCTTTGCTTTTAAAAACTTGGAATAAATCCTGTGGCGTACTTCTGCCTACATAATGATACTGATATCACTGGCAGAAGCATGTTTGAAAGCATGTAAAAATGCAAGTAGATAAATAGGTACCACCAGGGTGAGAAGGTAACGGCCTTCCGTGTTTAGTCACACTGGCCACATGACCACAAAAACTGTCTATGGACAAATGCTGGCTCTATGGCTTGGAGATGGGGATGAGCACCGCGACCTAGAGTCAAACACAACTGGACTAAATGTCAAGGGGAACCTTTACCTTTACCTTCGTTGTAACATCATATGCACACTGAAATTTAAAGAACAATTCTTTAATTAATGGTACTGTACTCTGACACTGCTAGTGACTCCTATTGTGCAAGCTGAACTACTCAACAGGATACTGACTGCTCTTTTGTTATTTGAGTTTTATCCTTTTGCTTTTGTGCCTCCTCCCACACATACTGTACCTCCAGTAATGCAGCCTTAAGAAATTGAATCCAGCCCGGGATTGAAAGAGATATCTTCTTTCAGAACCACTTTCTACTTCTTTCTGTAGCAATATAGCACTGGAAGAATCACATAAATTAAGCACCAGGCCTAAGGCATTTCATTTGCTTTCTGTGCAGTAGTCTTTTCTACCCTTTTCTCCTGCTTTCCGCCTTTCTGTATTTTTCTTATGACTTCCCCTCAGAGGCATATTTTATTGTCTCTTTAAGAGCGGTAATGTAGCATTAGTATCACTTTTAGGAAAACTTCACAAACAATGAGAACTGGTTCAATCGGCAGCCTTTGCGCGAAGCTATGAATCATACTTGACTGTTTTTCTACAGACCACAAGGATCAACATTTAGCTCTCTCTGTCTATGGCACAAAATGTCTTCTTTCGGGCTTGGCCCTGGCATTAGAAACCCAAGATAAAAATGAGCTGCATGGCAGTGGAAAAGATACAGGAGCAGATTGGAAGCAGCCCGTGAGAACATCTTGGTATTCATCAGCTCGGTATTCATTCAGTTCTTTTGTACAACATAGGAATGGCCCAATGCCTCTGCTGAATTTGGGAATGCTACCTATAAAAGCATCATCCTTCTGTCATCAGGCATTAAACAGAAGTGGGAGTCTAGGGAATGATCTAATTATGAAATGTAAACGTTTTAATACTTTTAAATGTGTTTTAATATTGTTTTTCATCTGATTGAATGTTAACATTGGTTTGTATAGGTTTTTTAACCTGTTATCGTAGTACAGTTTTTTACTAGATCAACAAAACAAACAAACAAATAAATACATAAACAAACAAATAAATAAGTGTTTGTTTGCTTGCTTGCTTGCTTGCTTCCCACCACCAATATGTATGTGTTGAAATCTACATGAAAAGAGACAGTTACTTTCCGGATTTAGTTCAACAGACAAAATTTGTTTTCCATGGGTAACAAGTAAAACAAGTTACTTTAAACTTTATTTTTAAAGCAAAGCATTAAACTGTATTAAAATCCCCATTGTTGGCTTGTTTGGACAAAGTCATTCATTCATTCATTCATTCATTCATTCATTCATTCATTCATTCATTCATCCAACTGATAGTGTTTAGAGCACTCTCCAGGCAGTTTACAACATAATTTCTCATAGGCGAGGAACACTGGGTATTCTTTTTGCTGACTTCAGATGAATGGAGTTGACTGAATATGTAGGCATGCAGCTAAACAGAGGGTGTGGAAAGCATTTGCTTTTATGACTGCAACTCTTAGCCATGGTGGTAGCAGAGCTCTGGGAGCTGATGTCAGAGTACTGAACACAGCACGGCTTGAAAACTGATGCAGACAGCTGTGCTCCCTGCTAATGACTCAGAATGACTGTATAGTTTTGATCTGGCATGACAAATTTGAACACCTTCTCCACCCACTGCAAGACTCATGTTCACGTTGGTTTGAAGAATCTATGAGACAGCACCAGGTTGACCTGGATATCTCTAGCTAGGATGGATGGATGGATGGATGGATGGATGGATGGATGGGTGGGTGGGTGGGTGGGTGGGTGGATGGATGGATGGATGGATGGATGGGTGGGTGGATGGATGGATGGATGGATGGATGGATGGATGGATGGGTGGGTGGGTGGGTAGGTGGGTGGATGGAAATCAAAATCAAAATGACACTCCTTAAAATGCCTTGGAGGTCTTCTCCACTAGCTCCTTACCCCTGCATCTGTGTCCAGACAGGCATCTGGAATACTTGGGGCATAACAGAGACCTTCCTTCACATCACAATGCTCCTCCCCTCAGCTGAACTTCCCAGATGTGTCTTTAGATGTGAACAAGGACACATATTAACAGTCTTGATTTATTCTTCCTGTAATTGTCATCGTTACATACTGTTAAGCTGCTTCTGGCTTTTGGCAGTCCAGTGAATGAGGAACTTCCAGAATGTCCTCACCTCAACAGCCTTTGTACACTCAAGGCTGTGGCTTCCTTAGTGGAATCAATTCATCTTGTCTTCCGTCATCCTTTTTCTCCTGATGCCTTTAACTTTTCCCAGTATTAATATCTTTTCCAGAAACTCTTGCCTCCTCATGATATGGCCAGAGTAGGACAGCCTCAATTTCAATTTTTGCCTCTAGAGATAGTTCAGGCTTGATTGGATCTTTCTGAAGCCCCAGGATATCCTCAAATTGAACAAATCAATTTTCTTCCTGTCAGCTTTGCTCACTGTCACTTCCACACCTGCGCATAGTGTCGTGCTGATTGTCTTGGCCTTGATCTCCAGTGACATGTCAGAGAAGCTGAGATAAATGCCATTAGGAGGCTGGACGCCATTATGAGCCTGGCCTCCAAGCAGGGTCGCCCAAGGTGGAATGGCCACAGCTGAGGCACCACACTAAGATGCATCCACTCTCTTCAGGTGTTATGGCCGCAACAGCAAAAGAGAATGGATATTTCCAATGGTAATGGCAGGGGGAAGGCAGAGAAATTTCCAATGGGCAGCTATTGGTAGCAATGGTAATTGAAGGTGTCACTGGTGGGAGATCTTCCACAGACAATGACAGCCACACTCAAGCCAACTGTGCAGATGAAGGCAATGGGTAATGAGTGCTGAATCTTTCTTACCTTGAAAAACCTCTGATGAACCTCTGATGAGACAGTCTGAACCACTTTTGGACATTAAACCTGCAGTTGCCTTCATTGTGTTTCATCTTGCCCACCCCATGCTACTTCCCGTACCTGCAATAACCTGCAAAAAAAATAAAAAATTCACAGATCTCTTGGTTTTTAGGGACACTTCTTTAGCCACATCAAAGAGCAGGAGGAGGAAAAATAATCATAGCTGCTCCCAGCATCCCCTGTTATATGTCATCATAGAGATGGCTCTCATTGGTTCATTTTCCTTCCAGACAATGCAAAGCAGAGTGGAGAAATGTCAACACTACCTGCATGGGTGTGACCACGTGCATGAGGTCGAAACGAAGTAAATGAGAGACTGGAGATGGAGGCTGTTCTTGAAGGTCTCTGTTTATATTTGTCTACCGAGACAGGGCAGATAAGATGGCTTTTTACTGGATCAACAAATACCGTAACAGACACTAAAGGTCAAAATGGATAAATATCACGCTGCACAAATCCCTTCTTTTGCTGGAGGCTCCCAGGAAGGATAGTGCTATTTTTATGATGACCCATCTTTTGACACATTGTGGCTGCTGTTATAAACCCATCACGGAGAGATTGTAGGAATCATTTACGTCAAAGCAGCCCCACCCAGCTATTAATAAAGAACCACAACAAGGATCCCATCAGTGGTTTTAAAGCATTCTTCATAAAAAAAAATTTCTGAGGCCAGCTGAATTAAGCTTCCATTGATTTCCCCATTAAATATGACCTGATCAATTTTTACTGCATTGAGGAAGGAATGAAATTACAGGAGTGGGGGGCCTCTTGTGACAGCGGATGCTTTGGAGGTATTTCTTACAAATGATTTTTTTGTTTTTGCCATGCTAGGCATTGATTTGACAATTTCTCATTTTTTGTTTTTTGTTTAAAAAGCAATCATTTTTTCTGTGTAGGAACAGAAATGACCAAATTGCTAATGGATTTTCATGAATTCCAATAAAGTGCCACTGTCTCATGATCACTGTTGGAACCCACTCACTTACTGTCTCACATACACATAGGTAGAAACACATCCATGATGAAACACATGGAACACACGTATGTATGTATGTATGTATGTATGTATGTATGTATGTATGTATGTATGTATGTATGTATGTATGTATGTATGTATGTATGTATGTATGTATGTATGTATGTATGTGTGGATTAGATAGATAGATAGATAGATAGATAGATAGATAGATAGATAGATAGATAGATAGATAGATAGATAGATAGATAGATGGATGGATGGATGGATGGATGGATGGATGGATGGATGGATGGATGGATGGATGGATGGATGGATGGATAGATAGATAGATAGATAGATAGATAGATAGATAGATAGATAGATAGATAGATAGATAGATAGATAGATAGATAGCAGCTCCCTGGGAGAGACTTGCTTTGGAGGGCTATAACTTGGAAATCCCACATTCAATCTTCACCAAATGTGGAGGGGATTGGGAAGAGCATCAGCTGAAAACATGCTGCGTCTTTGGTATCTTTAACTCACATGGGAGCCATTCTACCACTTCCGGAAGTCCCAAATCACACAAACTGCAAGATGGTACATTTTGTTGGAAAGTTCATGAAAGTTTGTGATTCATAGTTCACGAATAGTGGCGAACCACAAACAGTCACAAGCTGCCTTTTTCCCAGTTTGTCCCTGTCGTCATCATGAATATGAGGGCGTTTCTAAGAAAGTAGAAAATGGTGTTTGTGCCATGTGGACTGTTCTTTAGTCTATTGAGAGACTTAGGAGCCATTTTGAGTCTTTTTCCTGATGTTAAGGAGTTGGAATGTAGAACAGCAGAGAAAAGGGTGGGCGGGTGGGCTACAGCCTTTGCCTATCCTTAAAGAAGCCTTTTAGAATTTTTAGCTATATTTTTACTTATTGAATTTTGTTATAGTTTTCACTGCAATATTCTATGGAAATGCTACTCATGCTTTGCTTATGCAACAAACTGAATATCTATAAAGACTTTATTTTTCAATGAAAAATTATTCTTCAAAATCTTTAAGAATGGTCTTTTGAACAGCAAGTCTGCTGAGCCTGCTTCCAGAGAGATTGTGAGGCCACAGAATGCTACAGAGTCCTATCTGCTTGAGCTTTGATAGATCTTGCAACTACAAAGCTCATGTGCCTGTTCCTGCTAAACGTAAGTAAGTGCAAGCAAGTATCTTTTTAGGACAGACTTGTGAGAAGGGTGTCTGTTGTACGCCCTGACTGAGGTCACTAGGACTCTACCTAGCTGTTCAGGGGTACTCAGGCTCCCAATTGCTCTCTGCCTGCCAATCAAACTCTCCCTAACAGGAGGCCGGGTCGTGACAGTCCCCATCGGTAGCCGTAGTCAATGAAAGATTGAGAATGGCCGCTCCAAATCATTGTTTTCAAAGTGGCTTGGGTTGTTTACATCTTCCCAGCAGACAAAACGAGGCAGAGCTTGGAATGCTGACTTCCTGGGCCAAGTTCCCCCCAATCTACCCAACCATCATGGCCACTGAGCACAAACTGTGGAATTCTGGGTACCCCTGGAAGTCATTGTTTTTTCAAAGTTCTGAAATTAGAGCAGCCATTTCGCAAAAAAGAGGGAGTGGTCTGCCAGTTAGAAGGAGGAAATAATGACAATTGCACTGGATGGTTTACGTCACAGATAGTAGAACCAGACTGAATTCCATTTGCTTTTCGCCATGATGGAGGTGGGTGATAATTGAACACATTTATTCTACCCTGGGACGAGAAACTCAAAACGAGCAGTGACCTGGATTAATGGAGTCAGTGGCCAGTGGACACCATGCTGAGTAGACATCCCTAAAAGTTGTATCATCGTTTCCCAGTACTTAATAAACTTTTGAATATGGATGGATCCTGTTCCTTTCTTGGAGCCCAAGACAGAAAAGAGAACTGTGTTCCAGGCTCACAAACGACAAGAAGGTCAGTCACTTTGTGAAGCATCACCCAAATTCTTCGTCTCTTTCCGTTTTGCAATTTCTGCCCCCGTGTTTTTAATAAAGCAGGTTTAAGTGAGTTTTGCCCTCTTCTTATCTGAGGATGACCTTTTTTCCCCTCCTAAAAATGATATTGCATATTTATTGAGAAAAGCAATAACACACAATGCTAATGCTTGCTGATACAGAGATCCCCAACACCCATATGTGCCTTTGCGGTGATAGTGGCTAAACTTATATGCAAATGTAGAAAGTCCGATTGGTCGAATGGTCACAGGCTCTGATGAAGAAAAGGAAAGTTTTTCTGCAACAGAGGTGAGGAGGATAGGATACTGGCAAATGATGGCAATTGGCCTGCCCTTGTCAGTCTTTCAATTCAGACTCCAAGCCTAGATCCAGTTTCCTTATGCATCTGAAAGGCCAGTTAGACAATACACTTAACACACATTGAGAAGAGGTGCTCCTTCCAGTGGTGAAAGAGATCTGTTTATCATATGGACCCATTCATCTCAAGCCAGGCAGCAGGCAACGCTTACCCAAAGAGAAACCAAGAAACCATGCCTTCTTGGCAGTAGCTCTGCCGCTTTGCAAGGATTGTCACCCAAGATTCCTCTTGCTCCCCCCCCACCCCCCCGGAGACTTTTAAGTCCTTAAAAGCTTTTCTTTTTCAGCAGGCTTTTTGAAATGTTTTACTGTTTAAATCACGGGTCTCCAAACGACGGCCCACGGGCCGCGTCTAGCCCACCTTGCCATTTTATCCAGCCTGTTCCCTTCAGCCCATGCGTGCACACGGGGGTGCAGGTGGGCAGGGGTGTGGGTGGGCAGGCATGCAGGTGGGCGTGTGTGCGGGGGGGGCAGGCAAACGTGCAGCCATGTGGGTGTATGCGGTGTGTACACATTCCTGTTCCTTCAGCCCTCAAAGATATTTAAAATTTCCAGTGTGGCCCTCCCAGTTAAAAGTTTGGAGACCCCTGGTTTAAATGCTCCCCTTTGGGTTTTAACATATGCAGGCAGCTTTAGTCTTAGTGCATATGGTATATTGTATGTTATGTTGCTTTTAGTTTGTATGGGACACTTGTTTTCGTGTTTTTGTACTGTACATTGTTCAGAGTGTCCATTTGGCCAGATGGCCATTCTAGAAGTGCAAAAATCAACACATAAATAGGAAATTATGTTCTTCAAGTAGACATGTTGCATTGCTATGCTTTCTTTTGCATTTGGTCCCCAGAAGGTAAACAAAAGCCTAATTTGCAAGTAGCGTTGCTGAAGCACATACCTCTGAGGCAGTCCATTTGAGAGAAAACAGGATAATTGGAAAGAATCCCTATTCCCCATTATGGTCTCATTAGAACCCAATGTGCACCCAGCTCTCTCATTTTGTTTTGTTCTTTAAAGGAGAATAGCCATCACTTTTGTGCTCCAGGTGAAAGGTACCTGAACTGCAGGAAAGGCTGGCAAATGGATGTACAGTACAATGATGCCTCACTTTACGATTGCCCTGCATTACGACAAATCCGCTTAACAACAATCTTTTTGCGATCGCAATTATGAACTGATTCTTCACAAAATAACGTTTTTCTAACGGCTGATTGGTGGTTTCAAAATGGCCACCAGGTAATTAAAATGGTTCCCTGCTGTGTTTAAGGATGGATTCCTCGCTATACAGGGAGCGAAAATGGCCGTCGTATGGAGGATCTTCGCTGGATGGTGAGTTTTTACCCCATTGGAATGCACTGAATGGGTTTCAATGCGTTTCAATGGGGTTTTTTATTTCGCTTTACAATGTTTTCGCTTAACGGCGATTTTCCTGGAACGGATTATCGTCGTGAAGCAAGGCACCACTGTAGTTACTTCCACCTAAACTGAATGAATGTATAAAAGTATCATTTATGCTTCATACACATTAAACATAATTAAGATTTTTTATTATATTTGTACCCCATCTTCACTCTGAAAAGTGCTGCCCTCCAGACATTTTAGAACTCAGCTTCAAAGAAGACCAGGAAATATGACCAGTTCCACAGGATGGTGGGAGGTATCATCCAAACTTTCTGGAGGGCAAAATATTTCTTTCTCCTAGCACATGTCACAGGCATATGCTGTCATTTTTCCTCTTCTCTGTTTTATTATCATTGCAACCACCCTGTAGTTTGTGCTGGGAAAGCCTCAAGGTCACCGAAGAAATGGTAGGGCTGTACAACAGGTTCACCCCAAAACCTGAATCACTTATTGAACCAGCCTGATTTGGACTTATTTATTGGAGGTCTGGATCAAAGCAGAATGGCCGGTTGTGGAGCAAAACGAATTCACATGTTGATTCAGGGCTGAGGTACAAACTAAGTACCTCAGCCCTCAGTCATGGAACAACTGAGTGGTTCAAAATTGGGAAAGGAGTACGGCAAGGCTGTATATTGTCCCCCAGCTTGTTTAACTTATATGCAGAATACATCATGCGGAAGGCTGGACTGGAAGAAACCCAAGCCGGAATTAAGATTGCCGGAAGAAATATCAACAACCTCCGATACGCAGATGATACCACTCTGATGGCAGAAAGTGAGGAGGAATTAAAGAACCTTGTAATGAGAGTGAAAGAGGAGAGTGCAAAAAACGGTCTGAAACTCAACATCAAAAAAACTAAGATCATGGCCACTGGTCCCATCACCTCCTGGGAAATAGAAGGGGAAGATATGGAGGCAGTGTCAAATTTTATCTTCCTGGGCTCCATGATCACTGCAGATGGAGACAGCAGCCCTGAAATTAAAAGGCGCCTTCTTCTTGGGAGGAAAGCGATGACAAATCTTGACAGCATCTTGAAAAGCAGAGACATCACCTTGCCAACAAAAGTCCGAATAGTCAAAGCTATGGTTTTTCCTGTCGTGATGTATGGAAGTGAGAGCTGGACCATAAAGAAAGCAGACCGCCGAAGAATTGATGCCTTTGAATTGTGGTGCTGGAGGAGGCTCTTGAGAATCCCCTGGACTGCAAGGAGAACAAACCTATCAGTTTTAAAGGAAATCAACCCTGAATGCTCACTTGAAGGACAGATTCTGAAGCTGAGGCTCCAGTACTTTGGCCATCTCATGAGAAGAAAAGAGTCCTTGGAAAAAACCTTGATGTTAGGAAGGTGTGATGGCAAGAGGAGAAGGGGACGACCGAGGATGAGATGGCTGGACAGTGTCTGCGAAGCAACCAACATGAACCTGACACAACTCCGGGAGGCAGTAGAAGACAGGAGGGCCTGGCGTGCTCTGGTCCATGGGGTCACGAAGAGTCGGACACGACTAAACGACTAAACACACGTACAACAGGTTCACCCCAAAACCTGAATCACTTATTGAACCAGCCTGATTTGGACTTATTTATTGGAGGTCTGGATCAAAGCAGAATGGCCGGTTGTGGAGCAAAACGAATTCACATGTTGATTCAGGGCTGAGGTACAAACTAAGTCAAATGGAGCCCAAAGTGCTTTGAGGTTTCCCGAAAGCAAATGAAAAGCCATGATGGGGATGTATAACCTCCAGGCTTAAAGGGAAGGGACCTCAAAATGCTAGATGCAGAGGAGGGGGATCAGGAGACAGGGATCTCGTGGTCTTGCGGGCTCCCAGAGTCATCTGGTGGGGCCACTGTGAGATACAGGAAGCTGGACTAGATGAGCCCTTGGCCTGATCCAGCAGGGCTCTTCTGAGGTTCTTTTGTTCTTAGTACACTCAACCCCTGAAGATAGCTTTCTGAAGTTTGGCAGATTCCCTTACCGTTTTGGAGTCTATATCACATCTTCAAATTTCTTCTAGATCAGTGCTAAATCAAAATAAATAAATACATAAATAGGTAGGTAGGTAGGTAGGTAGGTAGGTAGGTAGGTAGGTAGGTAGGTAGGTAGGTAGGTAGGTAGGTAGGTAGGTAGGTGTTGATGGATAGAAAGAAGGTAAATGGACAGATAATTATTCCTTTATTTATTACTCTCAAATCCAATTTTAATCAGGTGCAACTATGTCAATTGGCTAGACCCAAAAGAGTCACTAGTTCTTGCTGCAAATGACTGACTTGGCAACTTTTCTGGCAATTTATGTACGAGTAATATTGCTCCTTTATCTTTCCTACAATAAGTTCAAGGAAGCCTATGTAATGGTTGTTCCGGGTTTTTTGGGCTCTTTGGCCGTGTTCTGAAGGTTGTTCTTCCTGACGTTTCGCCAGTCTCTGTGGCCGGCATCTTCAGAGGACAACAACCTGTACTCTTACAGGTTGCTGTCCTCTGAAGATGCCGGCTACAGAGACTGGTGAAACATCAGGAAGAACAACCTTCAGAACATGGCCAAAGAGCCGGAAAAACCCAGAACAAGCATTAGATCCCGGCCGTGAAAGCCTTCGCAAATATATTGAAGCCTATGTAGCTCATTATTCTCATGATAACCCTGTGGGGTAGGCCAAGCTGAGAGAGGGTGACTCGTTCAGAGCCACCGCATGAGTTTACAGCTTTGTGAAGATTGGAAACTGAATCTCCTAAGTCCCAGTCCAGCACTCTAACTGCGGCAGCAACACTGACTGAAACCACTACACAACGCTGCCCGAGATCACTTTTAACTCTCGGGAGATCCATTCCTCCTCTCAAAAGTGCGCTGCAAACTCTTCGCCTGCTGCCATCCTTGCTCTTAACTCTTGCTCTCTGTTTTTAGAAACACCACTGTCAACATATTGATTTGTTGACAATAAAAAAAAAGCCAGTGATCCTTTCTCTCTCTTGTTTTGTTCATTGGCTGGAGTGTCCTTTTCATCAAAAATCTCTTGCTCTTCTCCAGAACTATTTGTGTGCAACTCGCCTGAATGTGTTGATGATCCAAGAGAAGACACTGAGGATGATTTTTCCCCTCCTGCAGTGTGAAAAGTTACTTTCAAGGACAATGAATGTGATGCCATAACCAAGCTACCCCATAACAGAACAGTTGTAGGGTGAGATTTTTCCCAAAGCATTTCCCTACCATTGATCAGTCATACATGGCTTTAGCATATCATTATATTTGTTCTCCTAAAAATAATTTACCGGGCTTGATTTTTTATATCTGGGTTGAATCAAAGTTTAATAAGGATCGGCCTGGATGCTGCCTTCCTCTTCGTTAAAGCTTAGGTCCTCCACTTCTTTGCAGTTGTAGCAGTTACTCAGTAGTTATAGTCAGTAGGGCCATTGTG
The DNA here is from genome assembly GCF_051106095.1 of Pogona vitticeps. Classification (NCBI taxonomy): domain Eukaryota; kingdom Metazoa; phylum Chordata; class Lepidosauria; order Squamata; family Agamidae; genus Pogona; species Pogona vitticeps. Next base: position 231,697,868 of record NC_135786.1, read on the forward strand.
TAAATGTGTTTTCTCCTTCTCCTTCTCCTTCTCCTTCTCCTTCTCCTTCTCCTTCTTCTTCTTCTTCTTCTTCATCATCATCATCATCATCATCACCAACAACAACAGTTTCTGGGAAGTGGCAGAGACCCAGAAATTAGATCATCCATTTTGGATATTTGGGATGGGCATGTCAAGATCGGGGAGAGCGGAGCTCATAACGCACTTATTAGAGCTTTCCCTGATTTGGTTCAAAAGTCAAACTGCGGCATCTGAATATACTCCCATTTGATTTGGGATGATTTGTGCCCAAAAGGTTCAATTGATGAATTCAATGCAGGGAAAACAGGTGTGCATCTATCTATCTATCTATCTATCTATCTATCTATCTATCTATCTATCTATCTATCTATCTATCTATCTATCTATCTATCTATCTATCTATCTATCTATCTATCTATCTATCTATCTATCTATCTACCTACCTACCTACCTACCTACCTACCTACCTACCTACCTACCTACCTACCTACCTACCTACCTACCTACCTACCTTCCTTCCTTCCTTCCTTCCTTCCCTCCTTCCTTCCTTCCTTCCTTCCTTCCTTCCTTCCTTCCTTCCTTCCTTCCTTCCTTCTATCCATCACCAGCTTCCTTCCTTCCTTTCTACCTGCCAGCCCATTCATTTATTTATCTACCCTGTCTGTCTGCAACCAATAAAAAGCCTAGACATTTCATTTCATTCCTGACTCAATCCTGAATGGCAGCTTACTGAGAAATGTGTTATTTCTAAACATAGGCTGATGTTCCTTCACAAAGGGGGCTGACTTTAGGAAGGAGGAGCGGGGTTGACATGGCTTCTCAAATGCAGAGATAAGCTGGGAACTTCTTAAAGGACTGCACTTCGGAGCAGTCTACATCAGAGCAAATCAGTTGACAGAGCTGAGGAGGGCAGGGATGTAGATCTTTGCTCCTTTTATTCTAACAGGCAAGAATGGGAAAAAAAGATAAACATTTTCTCACAGATGGGTTTGATCACATGATGCCTGCACATAGCTTGCATTGCAGCACTTCTGTGTGTGCGGTTTTTTTTAAATGGAAGTGTTTTTGCAGAAGAAAACCTTGCATTTTGCACAGATGTTTTACTTTGTGCAAAATACATGACTTTAAAATTTTTTGTATCAAGACCCCCTGTAGGTGTGGCTTTTAAATTGCTAGCGTTTCCACTGTGGTGCAAAGGCAAAAAGTAATCTTACAGCGGCTGACCATTTATTCAAAAAGTGTCTTGATGTATTGTGACATTCATTCATTTCATTTCATTTCTTTCATTCATTCATTTATTCATTTCATTCATTCATTTCATTTCAGTCCAGGACAACAAAACAGGCAACTATCCATCACATCCTTAATGAAAGGTAATGAAACAGATTTGGAGATGGTAAAAAAAAAAAAAAAACATGGGCAGAGAAAAGCTCATGACATGCATTAATAAATGCTGTCTATTTTCAGGCCTTCTCCCCAGCAATGAGGATGGCAAAGGAAACATCATTCGCTTCAGCTGTTTCCTTGCAATGCCATCTGTGAGGTTGCATAATTTGCAATTCACAGCTTCAGTGGAGAACAGGAAGAGAAGGTGCTGGCTAGAGTGGTGTGAGGTGGGTGAGAAGACAATTGAGGAGACAGGTCTGTAAAGGATACATGGGATCTATGAAATGAAAGAGAGAGAGAGAGACGGAGAGGGAGAGAGACTGAGAGAGAGACTGTGTCTCAACGAGGAAAACTATACTGGTGTGTTTAGTATGTGGGCTTGAATATTGTTGATACAAACAACATTTTAAAAAAGTTAAGCTGCAAGAGGTGGCAAGCCGCTGAAAATAATAGATAAGATCAGAAGCATATCATTAACAATATATATGTTGTATATCATCATCATCTTCGAATTGCAGAGCTGGAAGGGACCCTATTGAGTCCAGCCCTTGCCAAGCAGCCATAGCGGGGAATCAAACTCCTAACCTCTGGCTCCACAACCAGATGCCTACCCCACTGTGTTGTTTAAAAATACGATATGCTTGTTGTTTCTCCACTGTAAATAGAGATATAGATGAGCAGACACTGGACTCTAAAAATTCGGACTAAAGATGGGCATGAAGTGCTCCATTGCACTTCAGCCCAATTCGTATGTATGGTGCCACATGTTGTCTCCTCCCTTCTCCCAGCTGGCTGCTCCACTCACAAGCCTCTGTGCACTAACCGGGTCACCCCCCTGGGTTGGCTGTCCAGACCAAGCCAAAGTCCTGGCTTCCCTCCTCTATCAGCCGACCACTCAAATGCTGCACCTCCTTGTCTGAGTGGCCAGCTGCCAGAGGAGGCAGGGCAGGAAAGCCCGAGCTCCTGCCCAGACTGGAGAATTGCACGATGGGGAGGGGCAGAGCAGTGCACAGAGCCTAGTGAGTGGGGCAGCTGGCCGGGGAGGGGGGGAGGGAATGCTTCATGCCCATCTCTAGTTCAGGTTGGATACGTGAATCAAAACAAGACTTAGGTTTATAAAAGATCCTGGAAAAAGCATACCTTAGAAAAAAAGGTATGTGAAAACATTGCTGTTCAGTATGTAGTTTAAAATCAGCATTGCACACATTTGCACAGTTTGCTGTCCTCTGAAGATGCCGGCCACAGAGACTGGCGAAACGTTAGGAAGAACCACCTTCAGAACACAGCCAAGAAGCCCGAAAAACCCACAACAACCATTGCACACATGCTCCACATCCTGACTCACCATGCTTGACTCATATCCTTGCATGCTAAGGTGCAGCTGGATTATAATAATGTTCTTTTCATGGCTGGATCCCCTCCATTAGAGTTCCACCACGGTCCTGATCTCAGACAATCATGTCCCAGCAGTCAGGTCAGTCAGTCCAAAGTCAAACTGGACTGCTCAAAGCAAACACGTCAAGTGAGGACCAACAACAGTTGTAGTTGGAAAACAAAGCCAGCATCAAAACAGATGAAGTTCCACCAGGCAATTCAGCGTGCCATTTTCCGGGGAAGAGAAGACAAAGCCATATATCAGCCCTGGGTCAAACGCTAGGAGAGCAAACATAGCAGAGAGTCAAGATTTCAGAGACATGCTCCCTGTAACAGTTTCTGAAGCTTCTGGCAAATGCTTTAAAGCCAGGTTCACAAGCCCAACCAAGGTCCGTCTGCAACAGCTCAGAGGCTTTCAGAAGGAGTCCTCCTCAAAAGGAGTCCCTTAGTCTTGAGGAGACAGCATTACTTTGCCTTGTTAGGTTCTCAGAGGCTTTGGGAGGTGGCTCGGCCCTTCTTTCCTGCTTCCACCAGTTCCACAGAAAACCTGCAGGCTAAGCGTTCTGGACCTTCCTCTGAGGAGGACTCTCCCAGCTGGTCAAGACAACATGAACATTCCACCCCCAACGCCATTCTAAAGAGCTTGCTCTGAAAGAGGAGGAGAACATCTGTCTTCAAAGCGACTCCTTCAGCGTTACATTTCAGAGTATTTTTGTGAAAAGCAAATGGATGCATTTTCTATTTCCATCTCTCAAACTGCTGGAGAGGAAATCTCCACAGATCTGTTATTCTGGGGGCGGATGATGGGGAAAGTGTATTTTTGTGTTGCGATGCGAGTGTACTTATCCTCTCCCTGTACAGAATGAACAGCTATGATCAATACATCCGCTTTCAGTTAGGATCCGATACTACGTGATATGTGATAAGGTGGTTGTGTTTTTCTTGCCTTGTAATGCTTGCAAGTGTTTTCCCCCCAAAAATGATCAGATTAAACTTGAAATGTTTATTATTTATAAGCGGATTCTGGGGCCCTCGCATACCATACGCTGGGGATAAGCCTGATTAAAACAGACAATTGACTTTTTGATTTATGCTGTACTTTGAGGGACAATGTAACAGCCCCCAACAGATAATTAGATGAAGCAGATAGAGCTCAATGCACAGAAGGGAAAGCCTCCTCCTGGCCAGTCTGCCACTTAGCATTATGAAGCTGAGCAGAGTATGGAGGGAACTGTCATCGAAGGAGGCCGTGAAGACTGAAGGCAGAGAGGTAACATGCCCTGCCTCCGAGTGCTCAAACATGACCTTAAAACGTTCCTCATAAATGCCAAGCAATCTGGCTGTATCCATTGTCAGCTTATACAGCTTGCTGTACTCTCAGCATTGTTAAAAAAAAAAATACAGCTTGTGAAATGCCACTCCTGGACAGCAATGCTTCTATTAAAATAGAAGAAAACCAACAAGCAGTGAAGAACTAGTATGCATGTGCTCAAAAACACACCAGACAAAACTCATACCACGTTCAACATTTGGTTTTATAGAGTGATTTTAGAAGAGTTTCAGGATAAGTTTGAGATACGTCTGAAGATCTCAAGCACTTCAAATCTGCACTCAGAATTCCCAGATTCTCTGCTATAAGGTTTGCGACTCAGATCCATTATAAGAATTATTTATTTATTTATTTATTTGTTTATTTATTTATTTGTTTATTTATTTATTTATTTATTGGACTTATATACCGCCCCATAGTGTTACAAGCACTCTCCGGGCGGTTTACAATTTTAATTATACAGGCTACACATACAAGCTGGGTACTCATTATACCGACCTCGGAAGGATGGAAGGCTGAGTCAACCTTGAGCCGGCTACCTGGGATTTGAGCCCCAGGTCGTGAGCACAGTTTTAGCTGCAGTACAGTATATTAAGAATATACAGTATATTAAGAATATACAGTATATTGTATATATATGCAGTATATTAAGAATATACCCAGCAGAGAAGGTGAATTAGAAGCAATGGTAAATTACGCACACACACACACCTTCCAAACATCTTGTTCCATCTCTTCTAATACCGTATTTTTCGCTCTATAAGACGCACCTTTCCATAAGACGCACCGATTTTTTAGGAGAAGAAAACAGGAAAATATAATCTGTTTTCTTCGCTCCATAAGATGCACAGACTTTCTACCCCCCTGTTTTGTGGGAAAAAAGTGAGTCTTATGGTGCAAAAAATACAGTATATCCTGATTATGCCTAGCACTCTCTCTTTCCTATAGAGAGGGATCTGGGCTGAAGAGATTGGACACGACACGCTGAAGGCGACACAGTGACTAAGTGGCAGGACTCTGATTTGAACACAGATCTCTCAGAGGAAAATTCAGCCCTCTTGCTCAGGAACTTTGGCTTGTCACGAAACTAGTTTTTGTCCCAAAGTGCAGCATAGATAGCCAATTTTTAAAAAAAGCAAAATACAGTAGTTTTGGAAAACAGGCATTTTAAGGTATTAAATAGGCTGGTGGGAGGGACATAGCTTGGAACTATTTAAAAGGTGAATCAGCACTCTCGGAGGTTTTCAGGAGATGCAGGTCACCTTTTTGAGAAGAAGAAAAAGGGGCGGGAGGGATCCAGATGAAGGCTAGGAGCAGAAAAACAGTCCTGGGATATTGTACGTAGCCATTTTCTTCCCCTCTTCCTCTAGATTATGACCTGCATTTTGTACTGTGGTCAGCAACTTCCTGGATGGCTACATTGAACCCCTCAGAACACAGCAGAGGCCACCCTCTTTGTTAGCACCATTAAATCAGCCATACCACCACATTTTCAGTGGTGCATCATACAGATCTCTGCTTTCAGCTGAATAAACAAGGTATGCAAAGTGACATGCCTTGTTCTTGATTTGGATTGTCACTTCAGACATCTCCAGAAAGAAGAGTCCATCTTGGAAACAAGGTGTATGGCTTACATACACCTTGTTTATTTGGAGGAGGGAAATGCATCCACAAAATTAAAAGACACCTTTTGCTTGGGAGGAAAGCTATGACAAACCTAGACAGCATCTTAAAAAGCAGAGACATCACCTTGTTGACAAAGGTCTACATAGTCAAAGCTATGGTTTTTCCAGTACCGATGTATGAAAGTGAGAGCTGGAACATAAAGAAGAATTGATGCTTTTGAACTGTGGTGTTGAAGGAGACTCTTGAGAGTCCCTTGGACTGCAAGGAAAACAAACATATCCATTTTTCAGGAAATCAACCCTGAGTGCTCCCTGGAAGGACAGATCCTGAAGCAGAGGCTCCAATCCTTTGGTCATCTCATGAGAAGAGAAATCTCCCTGGAAAAGACCCTGATGTTGAGAAAGTGTGAAGGCAAGAGGAGAAGGGGACGACAGGGGACGAGATGGTTGGACAGTGTCATGGAAGCTACCAACATGAATTTGACCCAACTCCGGGTGGCAGTGGAAGACAGGAGGGCCTGGCGTTCTCTGGTCCATGGGGTCACAAAGAGTTGGACACAATTTAGCAACTAAACAAGAACAACACAGCTGATTATTTGCCTTGTTGGTTTTCATTGTTTCCCTAGTTTTGACACCTCCCCTGCCATTAATATATTATGCTGCTGTTGCAACTTTACAACTGTTCTTATTATGGACGTAGCAATTGTTCACAACCTTGTATCCCCAGGCATTCTTAGACTACACCTCCCAGAAATCTTGGCCAGCACAGCTGATGGTGAAGACTTCTGGGAGTTTGAGTCTAAGAATATGTGGGGAACGAAGCTTGGGAATCACTGGAATATAGATTTCTTTGCTGTTCTGTGTGCTGTGGTTTATGAATTGGGAACTTCTGAAAGGATCTGCTGTTCACACCTGTGTTCAGATCTTGCAAACTCAAGGCTGTGGTTCCTTTATCGAGCCAATCCATCTCATATTTGGTTTTCCTCTTTTCCTACCGCCTTCCACTTTTTGCAGCATTATAGTCTATTCCAATGAATCGCATCTTCCCATGATGGTCAAGAAACCATCCACAGCCAAATCCATGGCAGTGGCTTCAGCTGCAGACAGTTTTCTTCAAGAGATGGCAAAGAAAATATTGTTCTGTTTTCTAAACAACTGATGCAGTGCATCAGCAATAGTCTCTATTCAGTTAAAAACATTGTTTTTACTTCCCATGCCTTCTGCTGAGCAGGGGGAGTAATTAATCGACCAATATCCTGAAGTGGCTGGCTTATTAAGCCATTTCCGTGGGAAAGGTCAGGTTTGATAAGATCATTCTAATCATAACCGACAGTTCCCAAGCGGCTTCCACTAGCTCGCTCCCTGCTGCTAGTGTAGCCGTACACTTAGTCTGAGCCACTAAAGAACTTCTTGCATCTCCCACCCCCAAGATATTTGGATACTGTCTTATAGTAATAACTTTATGTCTACGTTAGCACTAGTTGTCTGGATTTGTCTTTAAATATTGATATGGCCTTTGGCTAAAGAGTCTAATAAACTGTGTCCTTATTTTTTCTTCCCAAGGTTTTTGCTTAGAAACAAAGAACAGTTTTGCCCCAAGGAAACCTGAATTATATTGCACCTGACAACTGTGGTCTAAATGGAAACAGAGCAAAGAGAGAGAGAGAGAGCTGTGTGTTGCAGGCAAGGCACTCATGGAGAGGCACAGGATAACTACCTATGTGAACATTCTTCCATAGGAATTTTGAAAACCAAATCTAATACATGCACCTGGAGTGTGCACATATCAAACAGAAGACGTGTGTTCCTATAGACACACCCATTTTCCACAACTGGCAGGAAGGTTTTTCAAAAACAGCGACCACAAAGTGACCAAGTTCCAACCGAGAAAGAGTCTTGAGACATTCTATTAGTGGATGGGACAAAGGGAACAAGGAAGTCATAGCTGGTGAATCTGATTTTCCAGGGAGCAATGAACCCACTTTATATTTCAGTCTGAACTTTACAGGGGTTGTCCATGGTGCTGGACCCTATCTCCAAAACATCTCCAGTAATTTAGGTAGCTCTGAGAAGATTCAACTAAATTCTGGTGTGGATTTGTTGACTCGCACAAAATGGTGGCCTCTGGGCTTTACTGGGGAAAGAGTGATACCAAAAGGGGAGTGTTCAAAGTACAAAGTGGGCATGAACAGGTGGGAACTGGTTTGGACCTTTCCCTATTGAGCATAAGAAATGCACAGGAAGCAGTGTGTTCAGCTCATTTCCATGCAACAGCTTGCAAAATGCTCCATAGTCTTGACGACATGTTTCAATTAAGGCTAAAACATCAGCAATCCCTTGAATCACGTAAAGAACATGGTACCTATGGAGGTTCTCCATCACTGTTGAAATGCTTGGGAGAATTCAAAGGTGACCAGGCTCACTGGAATATTCTAGAAGCAGTAAACCAAAATAAAATGAAATGAAATATTCTTCCCATTTCCGATCATAGGTTTGCAACTGCAGGAAATTCAGAAAATTCTCGGAGGATAATGACTGTGATTTGTGATGGCTGCATATCATGTGTAATACCAGAGTTATTATAAGTCTCGGTGCTAGCCTCATCCATCCATTCATTTCATTTACATCTCACTTTGTTCCCAACAGAGAGACTCAAGGCAACTTACAAAATATATAAAAGACAAATGCAGCCAAAAATTTAATAAATTACAGTATTTTAAAACATTATTACATTTAAACTGCCACTTACTTTCGTTTTAAGAATTGCAGCAATTTAAAAGCACATTATTAGGTGCCATCAAGTCAGTTCTGACTTTTGGCTCCACTTCCGAAGTTTCCCAGCTAGAAAAATGCTCTGATGTGGTTCACGCTTCTTTCCTTCTGGTGGCGTTCTGGAAGCAGGCAGGTTGCCCAAAGCTGCACATGTGGCAGCACACGTAAACCCATCAGCCACACAGCCTAAGGGAGAGCTCGCTAGCTCTTCTCCCAGGAGGCACCGTGGAGATTTGATCTTCTGCCCCCTAGCTCCACAGCTGCTCATTCCAACCCACTGAGCTATAGCAGCTCAAAGGAACCAGAAATGGTTGAAAAAGTGCAGCGTCTTGCCTTACAGTCCATTCTGTAGCAGCCTGTCGCAGCTCCGGAAAAGGCCTTCTCTTGTGTCAAGACTAAGTAGGGCTGTGAAGTGGTTTTCAGTTTGCTTTTGAGCTGCCCGTCATCCCTGCCCCCCATACTGGACATAATATGTGAACAAAGTCTTCAATATTCTGTTTTTGGGCAAGGTCTTGGAATGTCTTTTGGTGTCGTAACTCTAGGGATGTCTGGATGAAGTGGATTATCAAGAGACATTTGAGTTTGGCTTCAGACCTGGTTATGGAAGAGAGACAGTTTTGGCCACCTTGGTAGATGACCTACGCCAGGAACTGGACAGGGGGATTGTGTCCCTGTTTGTTTTGCTGGACCTCTCAGTAGCTTTTGATACCATTCACCATGGTATCCCTCTGGGGCACCTTTCAGGGATGGGTCCTGGTGGTATTTGTTTTACAGTGGTCCAAATCTTTCCTGGATGGCCGAACTCAGAAGGTGGTGTTGGGGCAAATCGGACTATCACGCTTTGGAATCTCCCTATGGATTCAGTCTATCCTCAATGGGTAACACTTCCTCTTAAAAGTTTGCAGCTTGAGTGTGCTCCTGGACTCAATCTTCAGCTTGGAAGCAGAGGCTTCAGTGGTGGCCAGAAGTGCTTTTGCACAGTTAAAGCTGGTGTGTCCATTGCACCCATTCCTTGAGATTTCTGATCCAGCCACAGTGACACATTCCTTAGCTATATCCTGTTTGGATTACTGCAATATGCTCTATGTGGAGCTGCTATTGAAGAGCGTTTGGAGAGTTCATCTGGTTCAAAATGCTGCAGCTAAACTTCTATCTGACACTGGTTACAGGGAGCATATGACTCCCTTATTGCAACAGTTTCATGGGCTGCCAGTCTGCTTCTAGGCTCAATTCAAATTAAGGCCCTATAAAGCTTGAGTTTGGACTGTTTGAAGAATTGTATTGTGCCCTGTGAGCCTTCTTGGCTTTTAAGCTCTGTTATATATGAATCTAGAGATACTGTAGATAGATAGATAGATAGATAGATAGATAGATAGATAGATAGATAGATAGATAGATAGATAGATAGATAGATAGATAGATAGATAGATAGATAGATAGATAGATAGATAGATAGATAGATAGATAGATAGATAGATAGATAGACAGACAGACAGACAGACAGACAGACAGGCAGGCAGGCAGGCAGGCAGGCAGGCAGACAGACAGACAGACAGACAGACAGACAGACATGGGATGAGTGGCAGCGACCTCTCAGCATCTCGTTTGGCCTTTGGCTTTCGTTTTAGAGATCCATAGTATTCCTGTTTCTTGGAAACCATAACCTCTTGCTACTCCCCAACATCCCCACCTGCAAACTCTGTAGGTCTGAATGGCAACAGGGACAATCATTCTCTTTGCCAAAACTTTTGATAGAAAGGAACTGGCAGCAGGTGGCCGTCGGGGCTCTTCACAAAGGACTGACTTCAGAGCCATTCTCCAGCTGAGAGCACCGGCTCTCTTGCCCCTTCCTGTTGGCAGCCGTGCCCCTTCTTGGGATCGGAAAGCCCAAAGGCATCTTAATGGGGTGCCCTAAATTCTTCAGTGACTGCCTCCATGCCCTGGGATCGCAATCAATGCAAATAAGATTTCCTCTTCTCTTCACTTAATAATCAGCAGCAACAGGTTTTGCGACAGAGATGGGGGAACTGTATTGGCAGCTGAAACAATTAGATCACAAAAACGTTTGATTAGTGCATCATGAAAGTCGCTGGTAACTCATAAACAGCTCATTCTTATGTATGAAGGACGCTCCCATCTGGGACATTGTGCCTTTTCCCCTTGATCCTCCCCTTGCCCCTTCTAACTTCTGACAAACCAAGCCAAAGAGAAAGACATCGGATTTAACCAAGAACCAATATGTCAGCAATTCTTTGTTAAAACTCCTCATGTTCTTCTCAAGCCACTATGAAACTTCCCTTTCAGGAGTCACATTAATTAAAGAGGTGTACATAAGTTAAGGGGGGGGAACAACTGTGGTGATTTCAAGGAAAGCTAGAGGGAGAGCTTAAGAGAGAGGGAGAGAGAGAATCCTGTTACGATTCAAATCACGTACAGAATATGATATAAAAACTGGCCATTATGTATTAGACCTGCTGCTGTGATAATGGCATCCTCAGGGTTCATGAGCACCCTTTGTATGTTACTAGAAATTTCCTCAATTTTTTTGATACACATCCTTCACTTTTTCTGATTTAAGGCTCAGAAGGCAAATGCTGAAAATGATACTTTCCCCGAGGCACATCAAACCCTTCTCATTCTGATTTGTTGTTGTTTAGTCATTTAGTTGTGTCCGACTCTTCGTGACCCCATAGATAAAGGTTCCCCTTGACAATTTGTCCAGTTGTGTCCGACTCTAGGGGGCGGTGCTCATCCCCGTCTCCAAGCCATAGAGCCAGCGTTTGTCTGAAGACTGTTTCCGTGGTCACGTGGCCAGCACAACTAGACACGGAACGCCGTGACCTTCCCACCAAGTTGGTGCCTATTTATCTACTTGCATTTTGCATGCTTTCGAACCGCTAGGTTGACGGGAGCTGGGACAAGTGACGGGCGCTCACTCTGTCGCGTGGATTCAATCTTATGACGGCTGGTCTTCTGACCTTGCAGCACAGAGGCTTCTGCGGTTTAACCCGCAGTTCCACCACATCCCGCTATGCTACTTTTGCATGACTGCAAAAACACATGAAATACCAGTGAGCTGGCAACCCAGAGGAGAATGGGCAGAGATGGGTCCTCAGACTTTGAACCCACCTCATACAGCTCTTGATCAGTTTCTGTGTGAATTAGTGGTAAAACAGAAATGGGTAAAGAGAAGAGGACACTTGGATAAGATGGTATGAGTTACAGATTTATAGCGGTGCAGGTGGTGGCAATGAGGAGGCTTATAGCTAAAAATAATGTTATGCCACCTTTTGAGACAAAGCACAGCTTATAAAGGAACAGTTTAGAACAATTCAAAGCAGTAAAAGGTAAAATGGAATTGACCAAAACAGCAGCACCAGCCATTTAAATAACAGCCGCATCAGAAGTGGCCATTTACGAAATAAAGACGGGGAGTTTTTCAGCTAGAAGCAGTTTCGAACTTCCAGGTCTCTAAGGCCTTGTTTAAGAACAATCAGGAAAAGAGGGACAGACATTTTAAAAGAGAGATGCTTAAATCCATGAGTTTTGAGTCTCTGTCCTGTGCTTCTGAGTAAATGTGGTTATGCTGTAACTGTATTACCCACACAATGTTTCCTAAATTACAGTACCCACTCAACAGAGTGAAAAAGCAATTTAGCTGAGCTAGGCTGGCAGTCAGGAATAACCTGATATAAGACAGATCCAAAAGAGAGAACAGAAGACCATCAGAAGGTCCCCTACAGCTCACAGATATAGAATCAATAACCCCTCTCCTAGGTGTTGAAGGGCCAGTCTGTACTTGCCTACAAGCAGCCCCCAGTCTTAAACAACTAGTGACAAACAACAGGCTATACTACTGGTGACAGGAACAAGACCCAATTGTGCATCTCCATATCTATGCTGTCAGAGCCGTAGCAAGTCTTAGCAATGTCAGCCATCACATCAGGGGCTTATTTATCTGTTTGTTCTCTAGTGCAATGGTCCCCAACCTTGGGCCTCCAGATGTTCCTGGACTTCAACTCCCAGAAATCCTGGCCAGCAAAGGTGGTGGTGAAGGCTTCTGGGGGTTGTAGTCCAAGAACATCTGGAGGCCTAAGGTTGGGGACCACTGCAAGTCTAGTGGATTTACAGTAGACCATTTTCTCTCAACATTGCCCCTCTCCCTTCTACATGGAACAGACAAGACCATCTCTGCACAAAAGAAGGAACAGACACAAATCAGAAATGTCAATACAGATACCAGTTTCAGAGGGTTCCAGTCTCCCCGGACATTCTGCTACTGATATCAAAGTGGCTACTTTAGAACATAAGATTTACAAGGAGAAGTTGGGGAGGGAGATAAGCAGATATTGACTACCTAAATAAATTCCAGTGTATCTCTAAAGGCATAAATAAAAACCATGGCCTCTTCATGGTTTCGGTAATATCTTATGTGTATAAAACAGTTGTCTCCCCTTCACATACTCTCACCTCTTTCCTAGATAGGACTCTTAGCAACTCAATGACAGCTAAACCCAGTTAGCACACAACTTATCACCTAGCTGTGGATTGCAACCTTAAGTAATTAACATCTCTAGCTATGGTGAGACAGGTGTGTACCAACAAGGATGATCAGGGGAGTGGAAACGAAACCAAACAAAGGAAGACTGAAAGAACTGGGCATGTTTAGCCTTGAGAAAAGAAGACTGAGGGAATATATGATGGCACTTTTCAAATACTTGAAAGATAATCCTACAGAGGAGAGGCAGGATCTGTTCTCGATCATCCCAGAGTCCAGGATATGTAATAATTGGTTCAAGCTACAGGAAGCAAGATTTAGGCTGAATTATCAGGAAAAACCTCTTAATTGTTAGAGCAGTACAACAATGGAACCAATGGCCATCGGAGGTGCTGAGCACTCCAATCCAGGAAACATCCAAGATAAAACTGGGCAACCATCTCTTAGATATGCTTTGATTTGGATTCCTGCACTGAACAGGGAGTTGGACTCTATGGCCTTACAGACCCCCTTCCAACTCCATTATTCTATGATTCGAGCCTTCTGTTTGACCACTTACAATGCCACAATATCTTGTTCCTTTTCCTTGTGTAATTCTCCCGCCCCCCCCCCTTCAGAGAAGGAGAATTTTGGCAACACTCTTATTGAACTCCGTTTCAACTTTGCTCGGGATGAACCTGTCAACTTCAGTTTACCTTAGTTCCTCATTTCTCTCCCTTTATTAAGCTCTTTCCATTCCAATTACAGCCCATTTTCACATTTTTTTAAAGTCCCCCCAAATATAGACTTCTCCTAGCATATGCATCTGTGTATGCTTGTTTATTGAATATACACCAGGGCTGTGCACTGCTTTTGGCCGAAGCCTTAATTATTAAACAAGTCTGCCTGATTCAAACAGATTTCTATGAAGTCCAAACTGAGCTAAAAGGACGAGATTGAGATCAATCTCAATTTGGATCTGGGGCACAACATGAAACGGGGAGAAGACTAATCGCTTCAGCCTCCAGTGTTTTTGGTTTGGTTTGATTTCGAAAAGCAAAATGTAAAGGTTCGTAGTATAGAAATCCCAGAAACTAGCTGTTGTGATTTGGCTGATTTATCTTCTTCTTGAGAGTCTCTCATATCTCCAAATTTCATGTGTATCAGTGCAGAAAAATTATAAAATATTTTCATAAAGTTATAGCCAGTTGAGTTTCTCAACACAATTCTAAGGAGGGCAAATACAAAAGGAAAAGTGGATTCTGGCTTCCATTTTGATTCCAGACGTGCAAAACAGGTGACTTCTTAGTGAAATGCAACAAATTACTCCTGGGCCCTTTTTTTTTGTTCAGTCAGCTTTGCTGAGTGTTTTCCTTGCGGAAAAGCTCCGTGATGCCTTCAAACGCAGCCTTTAGAGCATAACATAGAGTATCCATAACTTTCTGAGAGATAAGTTTGGTGTTCAGCCCTTATAGACAGAGAGAGAGAGACAGACAGACAGAGATGTTCATGTAGCGTGTACAGCTATTTGACAACAGATTCTCTACCAATGAAACCTGTAACTTTCTGCTGAAGCTGATCACACTATAGCTCAGTTGCAATCAAAAGTTTAACTGATCTGGGGAAACGACAAGATTGACAGATGATATGAGAAAAATATTTGAAGGGCTGTCGTATGCAAGAGGGAGCAAGCTTGCTTTCTGCAACTCCAGAAGAACTCATGGTTTCAAAGTGCAAGAAGGGGAATTGTGATGAAACGTAGAGAGGAGTTTCTCAATGGTAAAAGCTCTTTGATAGCAGCAGGTCCTATCTAGGAAGGCCGCCTTTGGAAGTTCTGGACCGCATTTGGATGGCCATTTGTCAAGGGTACTTTCACTGCTGCATAGGCAGGGATTTGGATTGCATGACCTATCTTGTCACTTCAACCTCTGCAGTTGATTCATATAATTTATTAAGGTGGGAATTTAGAACTCTGTCATAATCCTGCACTTCTCAAATACTAGTTCTCTTCATTGTATCTGGACACTCTGTAGTAGAAATGGGCATGAATCAGAAAAACGGCGATTCAATTTCATGCAATTTGAAATTACAAACTTATGCATTTTTCCCTGACAAACCAACAATTTGTCAATTCATTTGATTGATCAATTCATTTTTTAATTTAAAACCCAGTAAAATGCCCCCCCAAGGACCTAAAGACACCTAATTTGCATGGAAGTTTCCTCTAATTCTCCCTTACAAGCTCTCCAAGTTTGGAGAACTTTGGGTTTCAGATGCCCAACTTATACACCCACAAGGAAGGTTTCCCTAGGAGAGCTCCTCCTAGGCACCAAGAGACACCAAAATCACACAGGAGCTTCCTATGACTCTGCCATATAAACCCTCCAAGTTTGGTGAAGAATGGGCTTCAGATGTCCAAGTTTCAGACATCCACAACCTGGGTCCCCAGAAAGTGGTCCTTAGCAGTTGGCTTGGGGAAACCCAATCTGCACGAAACTTGGAGATTTTAGAGGAGATTCATGGGAAGCTTCTGTGTGATTTTGGTATCTCTAGGTGCCTGGGGGAAACTTTCCTGAGGGAGCCCTCTTTGTGGGTGTATAACCAGGTACCTGAAACCCAATCTTCATCAGTCTTGGACACTTTGTAGAGGAGGGTCAGAGGAAGCTTTCCTGCAATTTCAGTGTTTCTAGGTGCCTTGGGGGCTGTTTTATAGCCAAACAAATGAAAATTTGCTAAAAATGTATTGATTTGTGATTCGTGGGGGGCAATGACTCAGGAATACAAACCAACAAATTAGCAATTTTTGAATGAATTCGGTGATTAATTTTTTAAAACCATTTGTGCCCATCTCTACTCTGTAAATTAAGGGGAGGCTAGTTAAATTTGTGATAGCAGCAACCTGGGCACATTGGGAAAGGAATTATGTCAGATTTGTTAACTTGCTTTCCTTGAAGGAAGAACTGAGAGGGAGGGAGGGAGAGAGAAAGAGAGTCTTTGAATTCTTACATAACAATCAACTGATTAAATGAAGAACCATATTTTTCAGACACTTCCAGGCAATTATGAATAAATCAATTAATCAGCTCAGCTGAGCAACTACATTTACATGCCTATCATTTACCTAATTATGTCAAATTCTTAGTTCAAGGAAGTTTAATGATGGCAATAATGAAAGATAAATAGGGACGGGCTCCTTCTCTTTCTGGCATTCATGATGATTTTTAAAATTACCTTGTCTCCACTATTCTTTCAAATAGTTCAGGATGGTGTTTATGCCCTTATTTTATTTTCACAATCCCCCCCCCTCCCGCAAGAAGACAGCTAGGGGGAATTAGGTAGTTAGGCTCATGGTCATCCCAAGAACTTTAGAGATAAGCCAGTCTTTGGATCCGTATCGCTGCCTCCTCGTAAGACTGAGTGAAGGGCAGCCAAGGCCACGTTGACAATAATATTCTGAGAGAACCTTCATCCATCTTCGTCCTAAGTGAAGAACTAAGAACCTGACTGGGTGAGAGAAAGAAAGGCTCAATTTAATCCACATATAGACTGTCTCCTCTCAGCCCAAACAGCTAATCCATGGCTACTTACCTCTGAAGGCCACATATCTGTAAGTCTTGGTTGATGCTGCATACACAGAGCATTTGATTGAGGCCGACATCACTTAGTCCCTTTCTAGTGGCTTCAAGGAGGATGCCTATGACCAGTGGTCCCCAACCTTGGGCCTCCAGATGTTCTTGGACTACAACTCCCAGAAGCCTTCACTGCGACCTCTGCTGGCCACGATTTCTGGGAGTTGAAGTCCAAGAACATCTGAAGGCCCCAGGTTGGGGACCACTGCCTATGACTTCTTTGTTGTTATTGCATGTTGTCGTCTCCAACTTATAATGACCTTATGAGTGAATGACCTCCAAAATGTTGTGTCCTCAACAACTTGGCTCAGCTCTTGTAAACTCAAGACTGTGGTTTATTTAGGGAGTCAATCCATCTCATATTTGGTCTTTCCCTTTTTCTGATGCCTTCAACCTTTCCCAGCATTATTGTCACTGACTCCACAGGTAGAGAAACTATCTGAAGAGTACATCTTATGATACTTGCAAGGTTTCTCCACTTGGTTTGGAATGCTGAAAAATAGAAGTTTTCAACAGCAGGGATCCTCCTTAAGTAGTAGATGTCTCCTTTTCTGACTGCCTTTCTTCACATGGAGACATCAAAAGATGGGTATGGAACTAGAACACTCTCCCTGCTCACACCCTCAGATTAACCCTTTTTGAACATTTCGATAGGGCTAATGTCTCAGCCCAACACTAATTGCCTTCCATACAAGCTATGACAACAGTGTTTAGGACCAACGGGCAGTTTCGAGCCAAACTGGACAAGACACTGTATGACACCGGCATGAGGGCTAGGATGACCCCACAAAATGGAGGACAGGATTCCTACATCATTAATAGATGCGTACAAAAGGAAATACAAGAAAGTGTAGCTGATCATGCAAGACACTCCTGCTGAAATCATCTCTTCCTTACCTTGTTTGAAGACACAGGAGTCCTGTCCTTCATTTTATGTGGTTACCCTCATCAGAGCCATGGTGTGGAAGGAAAAGCAAGCCCTCCTGCAAAAATGTGTGTTCTGCATTGTCAAGCTTCATCCGAGTTCAAAAGGGTTCAAGGAATGTGAAGTATTCACAGTGTTCTTACTATTGTTCATTACCACCTCTCATGGGTTTCCCAACCAAGCAGGGATTCGAGCCTGAATCCTAGATTGTCACTCTGTTTGTTACACAACACTGGCTCTGTTGTTATTGTTCTTTAGTCATTAAGTCTTGTCCGACTTTTCATGACACCATAGACCAGAGCACGCCAGGCCCTCCTGTCTTCCACTCCCTCCCAGAGTTGGGTCAAAGTCATGTTGGTCACTTGAATGACACTGTCCAACCATCTTCTCCTCTGTCGTCCCCTTCTCCTCTTGCCTTCACATTTTCACAACATCATGGTATTTTCCAAGGAGTCTTCTCTTCTCATGAGATGGCCAAAGTATTGGAGCCTCAGCTTCAGGATCTGTCCTTCCAGTGAGCACTCAGGGTTGATTTCCTTCAGAATGGATAGGTCTGATCTCCTTGCAGTCCAGGGGACTCTCAAGAGCCTCCTCCAGCACCACAATTCAAAAGCATCCATTCTTTGGCAGTCAGCTTTCTTTATGGTCCTGCTCTCACTTCCATACATCCCTACTGGAAAAACCATAGCTTTGATTATGTGAACCTTTGTTGGCAAGGTGATGTCTCCGCTTTTAAAGATACTGTCTATGTTTGTCATTGCTTTCCTCCCAAGAAGCAGGTGTCTTTTAATTTCATGGCTGCTGTCACCATCTGCAATGATCATAGAGCCCAGCAAAGTAAAATCTGTCACTGGCTCTGTAAGGCAGCCAAATGAACAAGATGATAGGGTCCTGGTATCTTTCCCAACTGTGTAGATGTGAACATGTCAACAGTTGTTATCTGTTTATCATGTAGACTACACTGCTGAAATTCTCTTGCCCACCCAACTATTAAAGCTTGGCTCTTTCTATCATGGTTCCTCTAATAAGTTCCAGTTATTTATATAAGTTCCATCCTATGCCAACAGTGTAGGCTCACTGCTGGCTGTTTGTATGTTTAATTGCAGGTGTGCGGGACATCAGCCGGGGGAAGCGAATCCTGCTTATTGGTCATAGTTCCATCTTTCGGGCAGCACGTTGCGCAGAAAGAACAGTGTGGGGATGTCATTTGGGTTTGGGCGCTTTGGTGTTTATAGGGTGGAAAGGATGAAGAGAGATGCTGTGGGGTGAGGTTAATATTGCAGTGTTGAAATACTCTGCTGGGGTACCCCCCCTGATGTATTAATGGTCCATTTAGGGGAGAATGACCTAGGCAAGCAGAGCAGCTAGTCCTCAGTAACTGACATATTGAAGGGCTTGTGTACATGGAAAGCTGCGCGCCCACTCACCTGTATTGTTTGGACCACCATGGTCCCCGAAATAGTGTGGAGTGCATTTGTCTGGTTTGGCTTTGGAGAGCTTTTTGCTGGACTTGCAAGGGGAGGGGATCTACGTTTGGAGTTGGGGTCTGTGGGCAGGGTACATTGCTGTGCTAATACCCTGCAGTGGCGGGTAGTGTGGAATGAAGATGGACCAGTGAGTTCCCCCCATGGAGTACAGGTGAGGTACAGCGCGTCCGAACTCCCAGAGCTGCAGATTGTGAGATTATGGTTTGGGGGGAGGATATGCCGGGGACGCCAAAGGCCACCAAGAGATGGGGGGCTAGGGGCCCGGGGATGGTGAGGTCATGGCTGGTCCGGGCTGTGCTGTCATTGGGGCAGAACACTAAGCCATTGTCATGAAAAGGGGTCCTGAGAGACCTCAGCTGCCAACGGCATTCCGCACTCCAGTGGGAGGCCCCTTTCAAGTTTTGAATGGGCTTACATATTAAGGATGTTCTATGGTCAATAAAGTTTGGCCATGTTTCATCCCATCTTTTGAGTCTTTCCACAGTAGGGGGGGGGGGGGGCAAAGCAGATGTTCTGCCACGGAGCGGCAGCCCTGCTCTAGAAACTAGAATCTCATGCTGCAGGTAGAAATTCAAGTTGATTCTTTGCATTTTGTCCTTGGGTGGCT